>NC_083897.1:114750276-115375276 GCF_032452875.1 Bos javanicus
ATCAGCCTTGTAAATAGTCACTCCCAGAGCAAGTTGCAATTTGCAGTATGTCAAATGAATGACAAAACAGCTATCTTCATTCATTGCACGATCTCTCAGTCTCTTGAGGGAAGGAAAGGAGAGTTTAAAAATTTTAGGTTTTATACTCACTCTTGAGGTTGCAGACTGTGGATTTGACAGGAAACCCTTGTATGTCGTTCCACGGAATGAGGCCCCTCAGATAATGTTTCCAGATGACGTTTTCTCTCGCCAGACATGTTTAGCAAGAGGCACCATACACTTTGAAAATGCCTATCCAAGGAATTTAATCATTGTGTAAAGACTCCCAGGGTGAGGCTGGGTAGCACCATCCTGCCCCGTTCATCACTACAGGTTTATTTAATGTATTCTGCACAGTAATGCTTCATTTGGCCGTGAGGATGCTTGATTTGGGCGTTAGGATGCTTCTGATCCCCCAGGAAGCTTTTCTGCCTCAACAGGTTGCAAGCCTGCATGGGTGCCTTTGATGAAGCCATTTATCTTGGTGCCAGCAGCAGAACATTGAAAGAGTGTGCACGGGAACGTATGCAGGGGATTATGCACACGTTTGTGGAGCCAGGAGATTATTATTGACAATAGGCTTGAAGATTTAGGTTTTATGTCCTTCTACACTTGACTGCTGAACAGCCTTTTTGGAAACAGTGAAAGGGAAATAGGGAGGGGTTCTTTCGTCTCAGCCTCCGGCCACTTCCAGTGTGCTTTGGTTAGGAGAGACTATAAAGTACTTTCTGGTGGGCAGTGTCCCCATGTGATGAGAGCCTGACTGAAAAGTCGTACAATAATGTCTACTCATTTGTGGTCTGCCCCTCTGGGCAGCATCTTTGAAAACCATAGGAGCCATGCTTAAAACACTAGACAGCCTAACTGGTAGCATATGCACAGAGCCTGTATCAGTTAGCTTTTGCTGCATAACAAACTTTCCCCAAATTTGGTGGCTTTGACAGTCATTTATTTAGCTCATAATTTGCTGGGCTGCCTGGGCAGTTCTTCTGATCTAGGCTAGTTCTATTGATTTCTGCTGGTTTCCTTTGTGAGTCTACAGTTAGCTAGAACATCAGGACATGGCTGAATGCCCCAGAAGAGCCTCACTTATGTGGCTGGCTGTTGGCTGGTAACCAGCTGACCAGTGGTTCTTTATGTACTCTCTTATCTTCCAGAAGGCTAGCTGGGACTCAGTCACATGGTGACCTCAGGATCCCAAGTACAGCAGTAGGGCAGCCCCAGTATATGAGGGCTTTTTAAGCCTCTGCTGGGGTCCATGCTGGCTCTTATCCCATTGGCCAAAGCAAATCACATGTCCCAGATTCAAAGAATGTAGGAAAGCACCTCACATATTGATGAGAAGACCTGCAACATCTGTATTGCAATGATGTGGATGTGGGGGTCAGGAGAGGATGGGGCCATTTTTACAATCTACCACAGAGCCACTTAGAATTTGCAAAGTGTTTTCACACGCATGACTCCTCACTACAACCATGGGAGACAGAAACTATGATTCCCATTTTACACATGAGTCAGCTGGTTCAAAAAACCTTTCAACAATACCATTCTTTCCCCACACCACAGCAGTCTTAACTGTGAGAAACAGAAAACCTCTGTTATACTGTTATCTCTAAAACCATGCTTGTTTTCCTTCTATTAGGTGGCCTCCAAATTTAATGAGAATCAGCCATATCCTGACACTTGTTAAAATGCAGATTCTAGGGCTCCAGGAGAGGTTCTGATTCAGTCACTCTGCTCAGTATTTGTCATTTGAATTTTGAACAGACATCCCCAGGAGATTCTGATGCAACTTCTTGTGTTGGGAAACACTGGCATATATGTACATATATATGGACATCCCTGGTGGCTCAGTGGTACAGAATTTGCCTGCCAATGCAGGAGACACGGGTTCCATCCCTGGGTCGGGAAGATTCCCTGGAGAAGGAAATGGCAACCCACTCCAGTATTCTTCCCTGGAGAATCCCATGGACAGGGGAGCCTAGTGGGCTACAGTCCATGGGGTCACAAGAGTTGGATGTGACTGAGCAACTGAGTACACACACACACGCACACACATGTATAATTTTAATTAATAAATTTTTGTCTACCCTGTGCAGCTTACAGGATCTTAGTTCCCCAACCAGGGACTGAACCTGAGCCATGGCAGTGAAAGCACTGCATCCTAACCACTGGACCACCAGGGAATTCCATGACACTGGCTTTTATTAAGATATGGAACACTCCCAGCATGGCACCTTTTTGTGTTGTAACAGAGAGCCTATGCACAATTAATTTGGTCAGCTTTCCAGAACCATGAGTCCCTAGCATTCAGATGGTTATTTAACTTCTCTGAGCCTTTGTCTGGACATCTGCAAAATAGGTTTACTGAGAAAGACTGCCACAGAGCAGGGGAGACAATTAAATGAATAACCTCCGAAGCACTGATCCTGGTGCCTTGTAGAAGTTCAGTAAGTGTTATTTTTCTTGTCTCTTCATCCCAAGAGGCTATAGGACCCCTGTATAAGGCAGATCTATGAGAAGTGGAAAAGCCATTTCTAGCATGTTCAGCAGACTGTCACTGTCAATGCCCTCAGAAAGTCCATAGCTGTTTGAGGCAATAGAGGTTTCAGATTCTTCAGAAGCCTAAGAATCACAACCAGAAACAGTGACAGGCTGGGAGGCAACAGCTATTGTCATTAGAGACCAGCTGTATGCACAAGACACGTGGAAGGGCTTGCAATGCCTCAGTCCCTCCAGTCTTTCCCAAATTGCTGTGAACTTCTGGCCTCAGCACTGTTGTCTGTGTGTCCTCAGACAGTGACAATGTACAGTGAGTCTGTATTAAGACAAAGCCTCACCCAATTTGATTGTTGTCAATTTGGACAGAATCCCTACTAAATATTTCCTTAAACTAATTTCAGTGAAGGCTCTAAAACATGATGAGTACTGTGTTACTTCCAGAGCTTGTGGGGGCTTTGTTTGAAGTGCATGTGTTAAAATCATGACCCGCCAGCTTCCTTCTTCCAGTATTGCCATTTGGGCGTTTTCAGCCCTATTTTTTATGTCGCTTCTCCCATTGTGTCTCTGTCTCGTCTGTTTCTCTTTTTTCTTCTTAGCTTCTGTCTCTGTACATATCACGGCTTTCTTTCCTTGTTCCTTCTTTCCTGTTTGTTTTTTTTTTTTAAATAAAAGAAAAGTTGCCCTTTTCTTTAATCCAAACAACCACAGTCCAATTGAAAACTGATGCCTTCATTCTGTTGTACATGTTTGTGTCTCTCTCTGTGGTTGTCATGTGTCCAGTAGATGGAGCACATCTCCCATACTAAACACTGTTGTAGGCCATAGGGTGGCGTGTCCTCCCCTGCGTCTGTCCTTTTTGCTGCAGTGGAATCGTCGTTGGAAGTTGGTGTAATACAAAGCAGAACTTCTAATCTTGGCTGGACTGGAGCATGTACTTTTCTGACTCATGTCTGGAAGGCAGGGCTTACCAGCAGCTGATCTAGATAGGCGAAAAATAATGAGGCTTCATGCATGCATGTGCTTGCACGGTGCACGTTCTGTTTGGGAAGTTAGCAGCTTTGTGTCCTAGGTACCCTTTCTTGGCCTTCTTTGCCTTCCTCTCCTGCATCCTTCCTTTAAGATACCCAGACTTCACCTGTCTGCTCTTTCTCCCTAGCATCTTGGCTCCCAGTACACAGCAGCGTGCCCTTGTCTGAAGACCTCAAGGTAAAAGCATAGCTTGTTAGAGCTGGAAGGAAACTTACATGTAATCTAATACTGAAAACAGCAGGGCCCAGGTTAACCAAGGATTCACGCCAGCATTCGGGGCACCCTTGTCTTTGATCAGACAGTCGTCATCATCCTGGTTGTTGCTGTGGAGTTGGCATCCTTAATGGTGGGCTTAGGGCCTGGAGAATGTCCCGACTTCTGTTTTAACTAAAGTTACCAAACAGTGCTGTCAAACAGCTGATTTGATCTTTTTCATCAAATCAACCAGCTGTTTTAACTTTGTATGTTGGGGAAGATGCAGGCATCAGCTTTTGAATGAATTCATTCCATATGTTGCCTGCTGCGGTGTTGTGTGCATTTGGGTACTTGTGAGACAGAATTTCTCAAAGGTCCATCAGAATCCCCTGGGGCACATGAAAAAGGCACACCAATTCCTGGGTCCTGTTCTTTTTCTGTAGTGTTAGAATCTTTTAGCTTAGGGCTTCAGAATTTGCATTTTTAACCAGTTTCTGCACATCAGTCTCATTCACCTGAAGTTTGAGAACTCAAGGCTGAAAAGGTGCTGAGGACCATGGATCCCATGATACACCTCACCTCTCTGGGCTGGGCTTCCTTCCCTTTCCACCTCCATTGTGGGGAAAGCAGAACATAGGGGCCACATTCATGCAGACCTTGGGACTGAAAACCAATAAAGCCAAGTTATTATCTATTTTTCTGAGTGAGGGCTGAGATTTTCTTTTGTAAAAATATGTCAGAAAAGCTCATTTGAACCAGTTTTTCTTTGGGGGACGTCAACTGTTTGCTTCTATGGTGATCAAACAAAGCACATTTGTCCTGAAACTTTATCAGAACCATGGCTTGCATCTTATGGGAGGCAAGTGGCATGATAAGGCACCACAGACAACTTCTCTCTCATTCCACATGTTTGAAGATCCTAATATTTACCATGTATGACCAGAAAGTTAGACCCAAAAGCCAAAATACTTTCTGAATTGATTAGCTTAGAAATCTAAAGATTTGGCTGATTCCAAGATGTTTTCCAAATTTCTAGAATTCTCCCAGCTGCATCTGAAGAATTTGTGGCAGAAACTTCTAGATGTCACCTGATACCAGTTCTCCCCTTTGACCTAGAAACAGAACCCGCTTTGTATGCAAGGTGTTCAAAGACTGCCCCAAATCCCATGAAAGGTCACATTTCCCAGCCTCCTTTGTGGATAGTTGTGGCTGTGTGACTAAGTTCTGGACAGTGAACTGGAAATGTTTCGTATGTGAGATTTCTGCTTAAAGGTCACTGACTCATTGGGAAGGGACCCCCCCCCATCTTTTTCCTGCCTTCCTTCTGGCCGCCTTAAATGTGAGATATGAGAGCTAAAGCTCACGTGATCATCTTGGACTCACAGGCAACGTCGCAGATGCAAACCAGTGCTGAAGATGGCAGGACAGAAAGACAGAGCTTAGGTTTCTCATAGCTTTATGGCTCCCCCATGCCAGCCCTGGATGGACCACCTTCAGACTTCTTCTATGTAAAATTACACGTGTGGTTTGTTTTGGTTCTATTAATTGGAGTTTTACCTTCTATATGCATTTGAAACCAGTCCCAACTGCAATGCTTGATAAACCTCTTCCTACTACAGGGGTTCCTAAACTTTAGCCTGTGTCAGAATCACTTGGAAGACTTTTAAAAACACAGACTGCTAGGCCCCCTCCTCAGAGTTTTTGAATCTGTAGACCTGGGAATTTGCCTTTCTAATAGCCTCCCATGTGATACTAAACTGCTACCCCTGAGACCACCACATTTTGAGGACCACTGTTTGATCAAGATCACCTTAAATTTCAAGACAGGCTCCTAATTTTCTAGAATCAGCATAGGTTGGTTAATGTTCCTTCCCTCAGTTGGTACTGGAAGAGCTTTGTCCCCACCACAGGAGAATTAAGACAAGTGCTATAGTCCGTTGGCTGACTTCAATTACATGGTAGAGGAGCAGTGCTGTACTTGGGTCATCCGTGACTGCTTCCTTCCACTCATGGCTACTTCCTCTCACAACCTCTTCACCACAGTGTGCAGACAGCTTCTAGAGAACTCACTTACCCTTCACAGGGAATTCCTTCACTGTAGTCAGCTGAATTCAAGATGGTGGAGAAAGCGTTCCATTCTCCTTGTTCATGCTGGGCAAAAGACCCTTTTCTTTTTTAAAAAGAAAAAAGTATGTATTTAGCTGCATAGGGTCTTAGTCACATGGGATCTTTTGTTACGGTGCATGGGGTCTCTAGTTGTGGTGTGGGCTTAGTTGCTCTGTGGCATGTTGGCTGTTAGTTCCCCAACCAGGAATCAAACCTGTGTCCCCTGCATTGCAAAGCGGATTCTTAATCACTGGACCACCAAGGAAGTCCCCAGAAGACTCTTTTCTTGTAGCTACTGGGAAGGAAAATCTGTGTATGTGGAAAGGACAAATGTGTTCATTCTCATCACATGCTAAAATGCTGGATTGAAATTGGGCCCTCACTCGTGCTTTCTACCCAAGGTGATCTGCTAATACAAACCTTTTTAGCTGGTGCTTCCCAGGAAGGAGCTGCTGCTGCTTTGCATCTTTTTCCTGGATGGGTTAAGCCTAGTCATTGCCTTAGAGTTCCCTCCCACGTTCTCTATCCCTCCCCCTATCCTAAGGAAATTCTGTCTATCTCTATTAACATTCCTTAACCATTTCCCCCTTTAATTCCTCGTTATACACTGCGTTTTGGAGTCAAACGTACCTGAGTTGGAAGCCTGACTTGACTGCCTACTTGCTATGGGAGCTTTGGCAAAGTGACTGATCTTCCATTTGTAAAAATGCAGCTCCTCATGTGGACCTCATCGGGCTGAGGCAAAGATGAAATTAGCTAATGTTTATAAAGGGCTTAGTCCACTTCCCAGCCCATAATGCATGGTATCTATTATCACTAATGGTAGCATTTCCATCCACTACATTAGAATAGCTAAACTAAAAATTACTGAAAATACCATATTCTGGCAAGGATACAGAGATACTGAATCTTTCATACATTGCTGGTAGAAATGTAAAATGGTACAATCATCTGGAAAACAGTATGGTGGTTTCATTAAAAAATTAAATATACACTTAGCATACAACTGAGCAGTCATGACGTACCTGGACATTTATATTAGAAAACTGAAAACTTACATTTATGCAAAAACCTATACATGAATATTCATAGACACTTTATTTGTAGTAGCCCCAAATGAGAAACAACCCAAATGTCCTTCATCATGTCGATAGTTGAACAAATTATGATATTTTAATGCCATGGAACACTACTCAGCAATAAAAAGGAATGAACAATTGATACAGCAATTTGGTTGAGTTTTTGTTGTTGTTGTTTTATTATTTTTTATAGATTTATTTTAATTGGAGGCTAATTATTTTACAATATTTTATTGGTTTTGCCATACATCAACATGAATCCACCACGGGTGTACACGTTTTAAGGGCATTATAATGAGTGTCTTAGTCTGTTTGGGCTGCTATAAGGAAATAGGACAGGCTGAGTAGCTTATAAACAACAGGCATGTACTTGTCATGGTTCTGGAGGCTGAGAAGTCTAAGCTCAAGGTACCAGCATGGTCACATTGTGATGAAGGCTTCCTTCTGGCTCATAGCTTTTTCACAGGGTCCTCACATGATTTTCATCTTGGATCAATTGGATAAACACTAGACTTAAAAGAGACATATGACTGATATTGATTTTTTTCTTAAGACAATTGCTAGGTTTTGTTTTTTCTTTCTTGGGCTGACAACATGTCATGTTATGATCAGAGCTTTAACATCCTACAGACTAGAGTGGACATACATTTTAAAAAATTAATTTTGTGTTGAAATTATTCTCTAGTCACAGTGTAATTTTCTTCTCATCATACAAATGTCTGATTTCCTGACTGCATTACAGAAATGTCCAATTTTCTGCCCTCTTTTAAGTTCTGGGCAGCCACACTAAGGGGCCTTTGGAGCCTCTTTCCTAAGCTTGAAAAGTTAAAGGTGGGTGGTGGTGTCAAACAGTGTTAAAAGTCACCCAGAAGTCATACCTAGGAAAGGACAGCTTAAAAGAGCAGCAGAGTAATTTAGCCCTTAAGCAGAGATCTTATTTATATGCCACATTTCAGCTGGGAAGAGATTTTATGACCAAATCTTACAGCCTTAAAGATGAAGTCTATAATATAAACATCCTAGCAGCATTAACTCTAACAGCACAAGGCAGGCTTGGCACTTACCCTGTTTGTTATTTTGATTCTCTTCTGCATGAAAGACATTTCAGAAGTCAGTGCACCCCTTCCATCTATATGATTGTCATCTCCAAACTCTTAGACATGATACAGAACCATGTGTAAAATTTTGTTACAAACCTCTAGGTATATCTCAACCTACAGAATAGATTCAGGTTTTGGGTTCTCGAGTGGATTTGCATCATTTTTCTTCCTCTGACAAAAGAGAGTTCTGGATTCAGGAAGGGACCAAAGATTTCATTCTGATTTGTTCTGGCTATTGCTTCCAGCAAGAAGCAAACGACTGGGAGCAAGTCTCTTTTCTTTCTGAGGTCACCAGTTAGGTTGGTTAGCTTCCATTAAAATAAGGCTGTCAGTAGAGAAAGGAGCAAAAGCTCTATAAATTACCAGCTTTCTGTAAATCCTGCCTCCAAGCCTTTGTGAACACTGTTCTATTTGGGGTGCTCTTCCATGTTTCTCTTTCACCTCAAACTGTGCCCCTATCCTTTGTAGGTAATTTTTGCTGATCCTTCATAACCTCGCTCAAGACTGACTTCCTGAAGGATGCCATGGATTAGCTCAGGGCCCCCATTACACTCTCTCCTGGCAGCGTGGACTTCTCTTTCATAGCATTTATCATAGATGTAATTAAATAATTAATTGAAGAGTTAATTTTCATATTGTGTCTTCTCTACTACACTAGGTCTCCAGGGCAGGGTGGCAGGAGACCCATTTTGTCATTCAACAAACATTTGGTGAAAAGTAATGAATGGAGGCATACATCGATGCCAAGGAATGGTAACAATCGTAGTAATGTTTGAGCATTTACTGTATGTAATGCTAGGCAGGGCAGTAAAGGCTTTGCATGTATGATACCCTTCAGTTCTTGCCACAACCCTAAGATAAGTACTCCCCTTATCCCCATTTAACAGCTAAGAAAATGGAGGCTTTGGAAAGCCAAAAGGAAGTGCCTTGATTAGTAACAGTTTTCAGCCCCAGATCAGCTTCTCTCCTATTCCGTCCACTCTCTCCTCCCTCCTCTATCCATTTTGTGTCTCCACTCCCCTGCTTTCTGTGGTGAAAATTCCTGACGTCAGTCTCCGTCGGTCTCAGAAAGAAGTCACTTTGTTCTGGACATATTTTGAGGACATTGCTCCCTAGGGAGAAGCTGCTTCTGGAGCACGTATTTGATGGGGTGGCCAAGGGCAGATCAAGTTGCCTGATTCAGAGCTTCAATATGTATCTGTGGCAGTCTGTGTGTGTTTGGTTGATATGCTGAGGCAGATTCAGCAGCACGGTTCTGCTCATTCTAATATATATGATAATACTGTACTTTAGTTATAGGGCATTTTTTTTTATCCAAGCATCTAAAAGTTCTTTTTCAATATATCAGTTTCAAAACACATGATCTCGTTTTAAATATGGACTCATAATGCTCTACAAGATCAAATATGTGAGCAGCAAACTGCCAATATTTCTTTTTTTTTTTTTTTTCAACATCTAACTCATGGTCCTCCCCCCACTGATGCCAGCTAGTGCACTCATCATGACCATCACGGTTTAGCAGGTTTAAAATATAGGTTACATACCAAGTAGGCCGCAGCTCTCTCAGTGCCATTTGGAAACACATTAAAAATACGCAGCTTGACTTTTCATCCCCTTCACACCCTCTGCATTTCCCTTTTGGAGAGTGCAGAGGGAGGCCGAGTGGGAAGAAAATCAGCCCAAAGATAGGAAAATAGAATTTTGTTCCCATGGGAAACAATGCACAAAACCCAAATCTGTTGTTGTTAATTCAGGTTCTGGTTCTCCTGGCTGTCTTTTTGTGTCTGTCATTTAGTTTTGTTTAATAGTGATTTGCCACTTAAGAGGGTTCTTTTATTTACCTCTCTTGCCTGTCTTGATCCTCCTACCAGTGCACGCGAGGCACACCACGCTCCAACTCCAGCTCCTTTTTGTATTGTTCACTCTTCCTTCACTGTGTCCATTTACTTTAGCCACATTCTTTCTTAATTCTCCACCCTCTCTAAGTTTTCCAGATCCCAATCATACTTTAAAAAAAAAAAAAAAAACTTTTTGTTTTATACTGGGGTATAGCCAATTAACCATGTTACAGTTTCAGGTGGACAGCAAAGGGCCTCAGCCATACTTATACATGTATCCATTCTCCCCCACACTCCCCTCCCATCCAGACTGCCACATCAGGTGGAGCAGAGTTCCCTGGGCTATGCAGTAGGTCCTGCAAACATACCATATATGGTATACATATGGTATGCAAACATACCATACCAAAACTCCAATATATTGTTTCTAAACCTTGACTCTTTTGGTCTACTCATTTTATTTCCTTCATTAATCCCTATATACTTTGGTCTGAAAAATCTCGCCACAACTTTCTCTAATTAAATGTCCAGCTTCGTATTTCGCTATGACTTTGAGTTTTGGCAGAGCATTTACCTGGTGGCTTTTTTCTCTCATTACTGAATTTCACTGACAAGGCTTTTCATCCCTGCTCTTGGTCCTCAGATGGATGTGGACCAAACAGTTGGAAGCAGTGAATGAAGCCTGAGGGAAGGAGCACTGGATTTGGAGTCAAAAGGTCTGGACTCAGATCTGAACTCAGCTATGTAGTCATCAGAGCCTCATCTGTAACATAGAAATAATGATATTACTGCCCACCCCCCCCCACCCCTTGAGGGATCAAATAGCATAAAATAATGTAAACAGACTGCAAATGTCTCCTACTCAAGGGATTTTTTTTTAGTCTTTATGGAGCTGATATTTACATAAAAATGGCACCTCTTTTTCCATCCTCTTTTTCCTTCCTTCCCCTTCCTTCCTTCCAATTCCTTCCCCTTCTTTCCTCCCCCTTCTTTCCCCTTCCTTCCTTCCAATTCCTTCCTTAACACCAGGCCAAAGTAAAATGATGGAAAATATTAACTTAAACATTAGAATTTTAAAATCTTATGAAATTCTCCAAGAGGTTCTAATTAGCCTCTTGGCAAAAATAACTTGGTAACGTTGGCACAGAGAAGGCTAACTGTATCTACATCTCTCAGCAATAACACATACCCCAAGGAGGCTTTGGGGGTAGGGACAGCATCTGGAAACATATTTGCAGTATTAAAATGCAATTAAAATTCAAATAGAGTGAAAAGAGATCTGGGGCGCTAGGATCCAGATACTATCATTCAAGTTTCCTGTACAAAAAAGAAATCTTATCTTTTTAAAATATTGAAGTATAGTTGACTTGCAATGTAATGTTAATTTCTTTTGTGTAGCAGAGTGACTGAGACCTATATATATGTTTTTTTCATTATGACTTGTCACAGGGTATTGAATGTGGTTCCCTGTGCTATACAGTAGGACCTTATTATTTATGCATCCTGTATATACTAGTTTGCTTCTGCCAATCCCAAACTCCCAATCCTCCCCTCCTCCATGCCTCCTCTTTGGCAACCACAAGTCTATTTTCTAAATCTGTGAGTCTGTTCTTGTTTCATAGGTGTGTTGATTTGTGTCATATTCTAGAATCCACAATAAGTAAATACCATATGATATTTCTCTTTCTGACTTTCTTTGCTTAGTATGATAATCTGTAGATCATCCATGTTGCTGCAAATGGCATTTTCATTCCTTTTACGGCTGAGTAATATTCCACTGTGTATATGTGACACGTCTTCTTTATCCATTCCTCTATCGATGGTCATCTAGGTTGTTTCCATGTCTTGGCTATTGTAAATAGGGCTGCTATGAACATAGAGGTGCATGTTCCTTTTTGTGTTATAGTTTTGTCTGGATATGTGCCAAGGAGTGGAATTGCTGGATCGTATGGTAACTCTGTTTTTAGTTTTTTGAGGAGCCTCCATCCTGTTCTCCTTAGTGGCTTCACTAATTTACATTCCCGCCAACAGTATAAGAGGGTTCCTTTTACAAAGAGGAAATCTTATCTTAATCCCTCTCTTAGTAATGGGTCCTTGCTGTTTTGAGAAGCAACCTGTTTCGTTGCCAGATGCCTTATTTTGTGCAAAATGACACATTGCGTTCCCTCAGTATTTCTGTTGCCTTCCTGAACAAGTCCCGTTCTGTCAGTTGGGATAGCTCTTGGATGTTTCTGAATAGCTTTTCGGTCATCTTTTTCTACAGGCTAAAAGTCCAGTCCTTATAATGATTTCTCCTATAACATGGTTTTTCCTGCTCTTCTATGTGCCAGACTGACCCATTTGTCAGTGGCCTCTGCGATGCTGAGCCTCCAGGGCTGGAAGTACTCAGAATCTGTTTCCACCGTGGAGTCTGGATAGTGTGATGTCACCAAGGAGGCTCACTTGCCTCAAGAACGTGGCTGCTGTCACTGGTTTTAGAGAGTTGCACTATAGTCCATTAATTTTCTAGTAAGAGCCAACAAGCTGGTTTTCATTTGTATGTCAAGAACTTCCATAAATGAACTTATTTTCAGTAAGACCATAGAAGGTTTTAAGTTCAGTTGCTGATAATGAATCTCTGATTGTTACATAGAAACAGAAAGTGTCTGTTAACTATAATTGGAGTAATGGAACTACTCAAGCTTATGATATTCCTTATGGTATATTTATGCAAAAGATAAAATACTAGGTGTCAAACACTTCTCTACAATTTTTTTAACCTTTGTTGAGTTTTTACTCTGTTCTCTGCTTATGAAGCATTTTACACATACAACACCCATGTGAGGTAAGGCTATTATTATTCCCATTTTACAGATAAGGATACTGAGGCATGAAGAGGTTTATTAACTTGTCCAAGGTCACCCAGCCAGCAAGTGGATCTGAACCCATGAAGTCTGGCTCCAGCTCTGTACTGCCTTACCTCCCTGGGTAGTACAGAATTGGAAAACATTACTTAATGTTAATTGGTTGTTTTTCCCTAAAAGAAAAGACCTGAGCAAGAATTTATTGTAAAGTTCCTCTTCTCTATGTTTCCAAGGTCCATTCCATGGAATGTTGCTACCTTAGGGTGATCTAAGGGGGAAAAAGAGTTCCCATGTATGTAAGGCTACATACTTGCCATTTTTCCTTAACTCAGCCACTTTGACCATGCTGTGGCTTGATTCAAATGTTAAGTGACAGGTTTCCATGAGCTGTTATACATGACAGCACTTTGCAGATACTGAATACATTGTATCTACTTATAGCATCTCAGATTATTCATGAATTTTACATGCCTGAAAATGCCATTTAAAACAGTTGTTTCTCTAGACTCACAGAACAAACTAGAGGTTGGTTAACAGTGGGGAGAGGGAAGCAGGAAGGGGCAATATCAGTTCAGTTCAGTTCAGTCACTCAGTCGTGTCCGACTCTTTGCGACCCCATGAATTGCAGCACGCCAGGCCTCCCTGTCCATCACCAACTCCCGGAGTTCACTCAGACTCACGTCCATCGAGTCAGTGACGCCATCCAGCCATCTCATCCTCTGTCGTCCCCTTCTCCTCCTGCCCCCAATCCCTCCCAGCATCAGAGTCTTTTCCAATGAGTCAACTCTTTGCGTGAGGTGGCCAAAGTACTGGAGTTTCAGCTTTAGCATCATTCCTTCCAAAGAAATTCCAGGGCTGATCTCCTTCAGAATGGACTGGTTGGATCTCCTTGCAGTCCAAGGGACTCTCAAGAGTCTTCTCCAACACCACAGTTCAAAAGCATCAATTCTTCGGTGCTCAGCCTTCTTCACAGTCCAACTTTCACATCCATACATGACCACAGGAAAAACCATAGCCTTGACTAGATGGACCTTTGTTGGCAAAGTAATGTCTCTGCTTTTGAATATGCTATCTAGGTTGGTCATAACTTTCTTCCCAAGGAGTAAGTGTCTTTTAATTTCATGGCTGCAGTCACCATCTGTAGTGATTTTGGAGCCCAAAAAATAGTCTGACACTATTTCCACTGTTTCCCCATCTATTTCCCATGAAGTGATGGGACCGGATGCCATGATCTTTGTTTTCTGAATGTTGAGCTTTAAGCCAACTTTTCCACTCTCCACTTTCACCTTCATCAAGAGGCTTTTTAGTTCCTCTTCACTTTCTGCCATAAGGGTGATGTCATCTGCATATCTGAGGCTATTGATATTTCTCCTGGCAATCTTGATTCCAGCTTGTGCTTCTTCCAGTCCAGCGTTTCTCATGATGTACTCTGCATATAAGTTAAATAAACAGGGTGACAATATACAGCCTTGACGTTCTCCTTTTCCAATTTGGAACCAGTCTGTTGTTCCATGTCCAGTTCTAACTGTTGCTTTCTGACCTGCATACAAATTTCTCAAGAGGCAGATCAGGTGGTCTGGTATTCCCATCTCTTTCAGAATTTTCCACAGTTTATTGTGATCCACACAGTCAAAGGCTTTGGCATAGTCAATAAGGCAGAAATAGATGTTTTTCTGGAACTCTCTTGCTTTTTCCATAATCCAGTGGATGTTGGCAATTTGATCTCTGGTTCCTCTGCCTTTTCTAAAACCAGCTTGAACATCAGGAAGTTCATGGTTCACATATTGCTGAAGCCTGGCTTGGAGAATTTTGAGCATTACTTTACTAGCATGTGAGATGAGTGCAATTGTGTGGTAGTTTGAGCATTCTTTGGCATGCCAAAGGGGCAATATAGGGGTAGACAAAAAGAAAGGAGTTATTATTAGATCATTTGAAATCAAGTGGGTGAAACTTTTGGAAACTGTAAAGCCCTATAGAATTTAAATAATATTTCATTCAATAAAAAGCAATTCCACCACCACCAAAACAGTTGCTTCTCTCATCATTTATTGGGTTTTCCAAGAAGTTCATTCTATTTTTTCCATGGGAAGTTACAGAAAACCCAAATGAACTTTTTGGCCAACCAAATGTTTTAAAATTTGGTTAATCTATGGTTGTCAGCAGTTGCAACACACATAATAAGAGTGAATTGAAATTTAAGATTGTTTTAAAAGTGGACCAAATGTGGATGCCCTGTTAGAAGAGAGACAGTGGGAAAAGACAGGAAATGGAAAACATATTAAATCTTATACTTTGTAGTTCTGTGAAGCAGAAACTCAGTTAAGCTCAAGCATTTATGATGCCAGAAGCATGGAGGAGAAATTTATATTAGTTATGTTGGGCCACTTCTGTATATACTTAAATAACAAACAAAGAAACAGCAATAAAGCCCTAATGATACAAAGAAGTTCTTTAACATTGTGTTTAAATGGGAGACAAATCATAAGAAGACCTCACATTCATCTTTATTCCGACATCTCAATCCTATTTGTTTGCTAACTTCCTTATATCCATTTTTTCCCCACACACTGTAATTCTTTCAGTTGTTTGTACCATCTTCCTTCACAGGATATATTTACTGAATTATCACAGCCCACTTATAAGCATAATTTTGCAAAAACTAAACAAATTAAGTTCGTTCAATCTGTCTATGTAAATGACATTTTCAAATACAAGTTGAAAAAAAAATCAGTCGATTCAGGATAAGACACAAGAAAAGTGTCAGGCAAACTGGGTGTAAAGTCAGACCAAGCAAGTTTGTACATTTTTATTATTATTATCTTCCCCAAATGTAAAATAAAATAGAAAAATACAAGAACTTTAATTTTGGAGACTGGGCTGGGAAACTATAACTACATTAGCAACATCCAACTGTGTTATCAACACCGAGCAATTCCTCTCATCTCAACTCAGCAGCTGACTCAGATCACACCTTCCAGCTCATGGGATTTGTGACACTTAGTAATGCATGTGTAATTGGGTAAAAAATAGTCATTACCACAAGCTTTATTTTTATTTGCTTCTGTATTTCTCTGAAGGAGAAGAATACTCATGAATATCTCCCTGCTTCTTCAAGAGGGCTATGGCCAGTTCTCCTCTGAAGGAATGCATAGCATGACTTTTTTCAATCCCAGTTTGCCCAAGTGCTGCCATATTCGTCACAGGGGAGAGTTGTGCCTGCTAGTAGAACCCAGAGGCTCTTCTCTTCCTGACAAAGCACCAGGAGTGCTGTGAGACCTCAGTCACCTGGTAAACAGATCTCTGCCTCCACTGAGGCCTACTCTTTTCTCCTGGATGCTGTTGCCAGACCCTATTAATAAAATATGAATCTTACAACATTCCTCCTCTGGTCAAAGACTTTCCATGGCTTCTTATTTCTGGCTGTTTAAAGTCAAAACTTCCCAGCATCTATCCAGAGAATAAATACATTAAGTAGTCCAGCACCAACCTCTAAGGTTTATTTTCCTCTTTCCACACCTTGAACCCTCTGCTCTTACCTTGCTAGGTAACAGTGTCCTACCTTTGCTGGTTCTTGTTCCCTCTCAGAACTGCCTTTTCTTTTCCCCTCTGTGAGTTCAAATACCTGCCTTTCCTCCTATCCCAACCCACCTTCCACACCATCCATAAGGCTTTCTCTCTTAATCTTCCTGTCATTCAGATGGAGGCCTTTTCTTCAGCAAAAGAGCCAGACTCTACAAACACAGAAGGGGATTCTTGGTCTTGTTCAGTTGCTCAGTTGTGTCCCACTCTTTGGGACCCCATGGACTGCAGCACACCAGGCTTCCCTGTCATTCACCATCTCTTGGAGCTTGCTCAAACTCATGTCCATTGAGTTGGTGATGCCATCCAACCATCTCATCCTCTGTTGTCCCCTTCTCTTCCTGCCTTCTGTCTTCCCTAGCATCAGGGTCTTTTCCAGTGAGTCAGTTCTTCACATCAGGTGGCCAAAGTATTGGAGCTTCAGCTTCAGCATCAGCCCTTCAAATTAATATTCAGGGTTGATTTCCTTTAGGATTGACTGGTTTGATCTCCTTACAGTCCAAAAGACTCTCAAGAGTCTTCTCCAACACACAGAAATCATCATTTCTTTGGTGCTCAGTCTTCTTTATGGTCAAAGTCTCACATCCATACATGACTGCTGGAAAAACCATAGCTTCGATTCTACAGACCTTTGTAGGCAAAGTAATATCTCTGCTTTTTAATACACTGTCTAGGTTAGTCATAACTTTTCTTCCAAGGAGCAAGCATCTTTTAATTTTATGGCTGCAGTCACCATCTGCAGTGATTTTTGAGCCCCCCAAAATAAAGTCTGTCACTGTTTCCATTGTTTCCCCATCTATTTGCCATGAAGTGATGGGACAGGATGCCATGATCTTAGTTTTTTGAATGTTGAGTTTTCAGCCAGCTTCTTCACTCTCCTCTTTCACCTTCATCAAGAGACTATTTAGTTCCTCTTTGCTTGCTGCCATAAGGGTGGTGTCATCTTCATATCTGAGATTATTGAAATTTCTCCTGGCAACCTTGATTCCAGCTTGTGATTTATCCACCTTGGCATTTCACATGATGTATTCTGCATATAAGTTAAATAAACAGGGCAACAATATACAGCCTTTATACACTCCTTTCCCAATTTTGAACCAGTCTCTTGTTTCATGTTTGGTTCTAACTGTTGCTTCTTGACCTGCATATAGGTTTCTCAGAAAGCAGTTAAAGTGGTCTGGTATTCCCATCTCTTGAAGAATTTTCCACAGTTTGTTGTGATCCACACAGTCAAATGCTTTAGTGTAGTCAATGAAGCAGCAGTAGATGTTTTTCTGGAATTCTCTTGCTTTTTCTGTGATCCAGCAGATGTTGGCAATTTGATCTCTGTTTCCTCTGCCTTTTCTAAATCCAGCTTGTACATCTGGAAGTTCTCAGTTCATGTACTGTTGAAGCCTAGCTTGGAGGATTCTGAGCATGACCTTGCTTGCATGTGAAATGAATGAAATTGTGCAGTAGTTTGAACATTCTTTGGCATTGTCCTTCTTTGAGATTGGAATGAAAACTGACCTTTTCCAGTCCTGTGGCCACTGCTGAGTTTTTAAATTTGTTGCCATATTGAGTGCAGCACTTTCACAGCATCATCTTTTAGGATTTGAAATAGCTCACCTGGAATTGCATCACCTCCACTAGCTTTGTTTGTAGGGATGCTTTCTGAGGCCCATTTGACTTCACACTCCAGGATGTCTGGCTCTAGGTGAGTAATCATACCATAGTGGTTATCTGGATCATTAAGATCTTTTTTGTACAGTTCTTCTGTGTACTCTTGCCATCTCTTCTTAATATCTTCTGCTTCTGTTACGTCCATACCTTTTCTGTCCTTTATTGTGCCCATCTTCACATGATATGTTCCCTTGGTATCTCTGATTTTCTTGAAGAGATCTCTAGTCTTTCGCTTTCTGTTGTTTCACTCTATTTCTTTGCATTGTTCACTTAGGAAGACTTTCTTATCTCTTCTTGCTATTCTTTGAAACTCTGCATTCAGATGCTTATATCTTTCCTTTTCTCCTTTGCCTTTCACTTCTCTTCTTTTCTCAGCTATTTGTAAGGCCTCTTCAGACAACCATTTTGCCTTTTGGCTGTTCTTTTTCTTGGGGATGATTTTGATCACTGCCTCCTGTACAATGAAGGAGATTGAGTGTGGAAAATTCACTTTTAACTCCTTGTAGTCTGAATACATAATAGCCACATTTTATTGCATTTCCAGCTCCACCTAGATGTTCCAGGGCATCTTGAACTTGATCTTGAATCGTTACTTTCTCCCCCAAATCCCCAGTTTCTCCTCTTGGGTTCCTTCTCTTTGGTAATGATGTAGTGTCTACCTAGATGCCCAAAGCTAGGAATCCAAGCATCACCCTTCAGAAATCTTTGCTCTCCTTCGTCGCCCATTTGGTTACCCAGAACTCTCATTTCTGGTCCTCGATATCCCTCAGCATCACTTCCTCCTGTCTTCTTCACTGCTCTGTCTGAGCCAAGCCTTTATCACGTCTCTCCAGGGTTTCCCCAACAGTCCCCTCAGTCAGGCCTCTAGCCTCATCCATGAGCAGACGCTTTATTCATCTTTCACATTTGCCAGGGTTCTGAAGGGAAAATCTGATCCCTCAGAAAAAAATCAGCAGTGACCTTCCATGGTTTTTCACATTCCATTGTTTTACACAAGCTTTGTAGTTGAACTGCCAGGTTGTCTCTGATATGTCCTTCTTTTCCAGCATCTTTTCTCTCCCCTTACTCTGCCGTGTCCTCCCTCACCTTGACCCTGAACACAGAAAGGTCCATTGTGGCCCATGCCCATCTCGGTGAGCAGTGTTAGTCTCCTCACTGTCTTCTGTCCAGTCTTCAAAATTCTTTTCAGTTAACATCACACCTGAGTAAGCTTCCAGGACACCCACCACTCCTAAGTCAAGATAACATCCCATTTCTCTGTGTGTCCTTCATTCTGTCACAGCACTGATCTATCGCTTTTAATTAATGTTGGCTTTGCCAACTAAAGTATGTTCATTTTGAGGATAGAACACCTAGCATCTAACACAGTCCTGGACCTAAATGAAGTCCTCGTAAATAATCGTTGGATGTGTCAATAACATGCAGTCCTAAGTTTCTCCATAGTGCTTCTTTTTAGAATTGTTCATTGGTTTACTTATTTGAGTATATCTAAGATTATAAGGAGCTCAACAATTAGGACTCTGTGTGTCAAAAACTGTGCTAGAATAATCGCACACTCATGACCAAGTGTGATAGATTTACTGGAGATCATGATGAGACTGAGAGGTCAAATTATGTGGACTGATCAAGAGGCTGCATTTCTGAGACAGGGTGCTAGCTGGTGCACTGGGATGACCCTGAGGGATGGGATGGGGAGGGAGGTGGGAGGGGGCTTCAGGATGGAGAACACATGTACACCCATGGCTGATTCATGTCAATGTATGGCAAAAACCACCACAATATTGTAAAGTAATTAGCCTCCAATTTAAAAAAAATGAGGCTGCATTTCCACCTTTATTGCTCCTTTCCTCTAAGTCTTTAATGTATACATCTTTGGCTTATTGAGCAGAAGTGTAATCATTTCTCAGGACATCACTTACAGGTCTGGCCAGGGGCACCCATCAACAGAGCCCATCATCAGCTGTGGTTGACCAGGGCTCTAATTTGGCTGTTATCATTGAACTCTTCTGTAAAAAAGAGGTTGACTAAGCAGTGACCTTGTCTGTTTTACAAGATATAGAGAGCTTGCTTTCTCTCTAAACTTCTCCCATAAGTTTTAAAACCTTTCATTTTAATGTGTAGGAGCTGTAGATGAGGTATAAATAACTTCCCACTGAGAAAATAGTGTGAGAGAGACATAATAGCAGATCACCGATCCAACAAATCAGAATTCTGCTCTTGGTGAAACTATGAAAATCAAAGAAGATGGTTTCAGTGGTTTCACTTTCTTAAATTTATAAAGAATTTAGAATAAAAAGGAAAATAGATGTAGTAGAAAAAATGTCATTTGGTAAGAGAAGTAAATATTGATACAAGAACCAAAAGGCATAAGAAAAGCTCATCTTGTTGTCAGACTTAGTCTGATTTCATGAATTCTTTTGGAAAGCTGGTGGGCCTAGGGCTTGATCTCGTTTTATGATAATTTAAAACATGGCACTTCTCCAACATTTGCCATACTCCTGCTATATTATGTCACATGGCTCCTCTGTCCCAGTCAAATTTCTCCACAACTTGTTTCTGAAAAGACCTCACATTCTGGCTCCTGTCTCAATTCTCTCAGCCCTTTCTTCAAGACCTAGCTAAACTGATAAAGAATGCATAATGCCTAAAATGCAAAAAAATGGATACTAATTGCGGAGGACTTTATTCTGCAGGCAGAACAAAATCTCAGGATAGTGAGCTCAGTGGGATCAGAGCATTGTTTTGGAAATAGCCCCTCCTCCAAGAAATTACTATGCCAAAATAGATCCTTGAAGTGCCCTGGTCCATTTAAGAAGATTAAATATAATTGGTGACTGTTACCTAGGGAGTGAGTCAAGACCAAATTCACTTAAGGTATAAAAAGAAAAGCAATAGGAATTCTGTTCTTAAATTATTGGTAGTTTCCAAGTGCTTAATTTGTATTATTCTATCATAATGTTAGCAGTGTTATACCAGGAAGGAAAACTGGTGGGCTGTAGACTCAAAAATCACTAGCACTGTCATAGCCAGCAAAGAATGCTCCTGCTTCAATGCTAAACAGCATCAGATCATCCATCCATTCATTCAAAACTATGTTTTAATTACCTATGCTGTTCTAGGCAGTATTCTAGGCATTTGAGATAAAATAGTGGGCAACACAAACTCCCTATCTTCCTGGAGTTTATATTCTAGAAGAAAACAGATGGTGGCCAAAATAAATAAGGAAGGGATGTGGTAGATGTTACAGAGAGATATGAAAAAGGGAGAGGGGGCTCACTGACACAGTGCTATTTGTGCTTAGAGTTGTAGGAGGCGACTCAACAATTCATGAAGGAGGAATGAGATTTATGGTAGACTGTTTGCAAAAATGGTCACAAAAATTCCTATCCTTATAGCCATATCTTGGGGTAGCCACTTTCACACTGGTCTAGGCTTATCCATGTGACCTGCTTTGAAAAATGACACGATATAAAGTGTGACCTAGCTGTCTGATCTTAAACTCTCATGACCACCATATGTAAATGAGGCTGAGCTACCCTTATGATGAGAAAGGCGTGGCTAAGCCATCTGCATTGACTCATCAACATTAAGCCACTGCTACTATAGTATTAAAGCAGTCATAGATAATATGTAAACATGTAGGTGTTGTTGTGTGCCAATAAAACTTTATTTACAAGCAGAAGTGGCAGGTCAGATTTGGCCAACACCCTGTAGCTTGCCAACTCCTCTCCTTGACCATACACCCTCAGTCAAGCTGGCTTAGAAAAGAACTGTCAGTCTTCTCAGAGAACCATGAGGAATACTAGTAATTATTGTGAGTCATTAGGTTTTGAATTGGTGTGTTACACATGCAAGCTAGACAGAAGAAACCAAATACAAACATCCTGACAAAGGAGTATGCTTGAGCTACTCCAGGAATTAGAAATACAGCAATGTTGCTGAAGCCAGATGAACATGGAGGAGAGTAGTAGGAAGCAAGTGCAGAATCAAGATAGAAGGGTTGGGACAGGCAGATTATAAGAGCTTTGAGGGCCATTGTAGCAGAGGTGTGACATGATTTGACTTATGTTTTAAAAAGCCCAGTCTTGCTGCTATGTTGAAAACAGACCCTAGAGTACAAAGGCAGAAACAGGGAGATAAGTTAATTGTCTACAATGATAACCTTGGTGGGAGGTTGGATATGGATGGTAGCAATGGAGGTTGTGAGAAGGGAACTGAATTTGAGGATATTGAAGAGAAGATGTACTCATAATTTGGATGTGGGCTATATGAGAAAGAAGGTAGTTAAAGATGGCTTAATGGTTTTTGTCTTGGGAAACTAGAAAATAGCCATTAATTTGAGCTGGAGGAGACTATAGGTAGAGAAGACGTGGGGGAAAATACGAGTTCTATGTGGCATACTAAGTATAAGATGTCTATAGGCATTCAAGTAGATATTTGTATCCATGGGTCTGGAGTTCAGGGAAGAGTAGACTGGAGGTACCAATTTCAAATCATCAGCACATAGAGGGCATCTGAAATCCACGAGATTGATGAGATTGCCAAAAGAGTGCATATACACAGCGGAGAGAAAAGCCTTAAGAATTGAGCCTTAGGGTATTCCAACACTAAGCTGTCAGGGAGGTGATGAAGAGGAATTGAGGAGCATGAAAGGGGCAGCAGACTGGGAAGGAGAGCCCAGACAGGGAGAAAGAAAACCAGGAGAGGGCCACATTCTGAAGGTCAGCTCAAGAAAGTGTTGAAGTAAGATGAAAGCTGCGAATTAACCCTTGGACTTAACAGTGTAGAGGAAATTGGAGACTGTGACAGAATCTGTTTTGGTGGAGTTAGGGACACAGAAGCCCCATAGGCAGGGGTTTAAGAGAAGCTGGGAGGAGAGGTCTTGGAGACTGTGAATGTGGAGAAGAGAGGAATGTATCCATAATAGATCAGTTACCAGAGGGTAGTCAATGGGAGGTATTAGAGGAAGTGAAAAGATATCATGGTTTTATTCCGAAGAGAGGGAATTTTATTCCAATAAAGAGAGGGAAAATGATGATACCGAAAAGTGAGGCCACCCGAGACTACACAGCCCTTTTAAGCCACCAGATTCCTGCCTTGGCCTGAGTGACTCTAGCAGAGAAACAGAAGCAAGGGCCATGAGTGGACAAGAAGGGATGGGCTCCAGGGCCAAAATGAAGGGGTTTGCCTTAGAGGCACGGCAGGTTCTTCTAGAAACAGTAGAGGAGGTGGAGTGTACGTGCCCAGATGCCAGTGGGCGGGAGGTGTGGTGGTAGATGGAAGCCTGTAGAGGTCCTTAAAGTCTCTGTTTTCTTCAGTGAAATGGGAAGCAAGGTGATCAGATGAGAGGGAGGACTGGGAGGATGTATGAGTGGTCAGAGGCCAAAGGAAGTAGTAGATGTTCCAGTAATAACTCCAAGAGCATCAAGCCTTTGCCGTTCCCCTCCCACACTGATTCTGGATGTGCCTGTATGATTTCCTCTGGCTAATAGGACATTGGCAAATATGATGCATCTACTGACCTAAAAAACACTTGTGTCTGGGAACTCTCCCACCACCACTTGAAGAAGCTCAAGTGAGCCTACCTGAGACAGGTGGCCCATCCAATAACAAACACCCACTGCCACCCGAGACCAAGCAGCCCCATTTGCATCATCAGAGGACCACAGCTACATGAGTGACACCAAGCCAGCCCAGCAGAAAAACTCCCCAACCAAGCCTAATTCAAATCGCTGAGCCACAAAATCTTGAGCAGATGAAACAGTTCTGGCTTCAAGCCACTGATGGGATGGCTTGATAGGGAACAAAGGCTAACAGATGCAGAGGAGAAGATATGAATGATAGACAGGGAGAGCAGGAGAGAAAGTAGAATAGGCGAATGTAGCACAGTTACTGGCAGTGCTGGGGGCCCACTTAAGAGTCACAGTCATGAAGGTTAAGTGCATTCAGTCAGTATGCTTGGGCTTTTCTCTAGCCACATTTCAGTGGCATGGTTGCCAATGTGGGGGACAGGGGGAAAGGATTTAGTCAGGTTAGGGACTTTTCCAGGCAAATACAACACAGCCAGGGAGTCAGGTAAGATGGAAATGCATCCACAGGCATGATTATTAACACTTACCGTGGGATTTAACTTCAGAAAATAGAGGCGATCATGAAGTTGACCAGCCAGGGAAACATTGTTGGACCAATGGAGTGGATTTCTCAGAGGGGTTAAAGGATTTTGGGCATCAGGACACTAGGGAGGATGAATTACAAAAAGAGGAGGCGGTGGTCAGAGTCTGACACATGAATTAGAGATGATAGAAAGAGAACAGGTATTGCAGATGGCAAGGTCTGTGATGTGACTATAGCAACGAAGAAGAGATTGGCAGACAAGGTCAGGGGGCGAGAAGGAACGAGAAAGGAAGAGGCCAGGTTGTATTAATAGAGGGATCATCTGTGTAGATATTGGAATTGCCAGGAATTAGGACAGGGCTTACGCTGGAGTAGATTGCCCTCCATCAGGAACTAAGGTAACCCAGCAGTGTGGGGAGGGGGTCCTGAGATAACTATAACAAAAGGAGGGAGGGGGCCATGATGTGATGACACTAAATTCTAAACTGGAGGATGCGAGGGAGGAGGGACTGGAGGAAGGATGGCCTGAAAATCGAGTTGGCATGGAAGGAGGAGGATGCCTGCCTTACACTCAGGCCCAGTAGACTGTGTGAGGGGGACACATGCCCCTGACTCAAGAGGACTGCCCTGGCATCAGCAGCCTTCAGGGAATTCCAGAATTTGCTTAGAGCAAGAAGGTGAAGAGAATGTTCAGGAAAGAAAGAGGCTGAGAACATTGGAGATTATGCTGATAAGGATCCACAAGCTACACACAGCACAAGGAAAGGATTTCAGGGACTTCTCTGGTAGTCCAGTGGCTAAGGCTCCATGCCCCCAGTGCAGGGGGCCGGGGTTCCATCCCTGGTCAGGGAACTAGATCCCACATGCTAAAACTAAGAGTTCACATGGCACAAGTAAGACCTGCTGCAGCCAAATAAATATTTTTTTTAAAAAAGGAAAGATTTCAAAAGTTGGGGAAGAGTGAGGAAAACGAACAAAAAGGGAAAGTGCCCAGCCTTTTGAGAACTGGAGTGTGAAGGGTAAGATGTGCTCTGGAAACCAGGGCAGCGTGTGTGTGTGTGTGTGTGTGTGTGTGTGTGTGTGTGTGATGTGGTAATGAACATGGGCAGAGATAAAAGGCAATTTGAGATTAGATCCTGTGGCTGAAAAGCAGATATTGACAACAAGTTTGTCAGTTGTAGAGGTTGGGGAATTTCCAGAGTACCCCTCTCCACATCAGTCTACAGCCACGCAGCGGTGTGGACGTGTGGTGTTAGTTGCATAGTTCAGAGGTAAATGTGCACTGCACAGCCTCACCTCACTGTGCCTGGATTGTGTCCTGACACACTCGCATCCCTGAGAATGATTGGCTGCATAAGGTACCTACCCTGATATCTTTTCAACTCCAGGGCTTGCTGATAAACTTCCTTCTTCCAAACGTCTGACAAAAACAGTGAAGGGTTTTTGAAGAGGGACAAAAAGTGCCAGAGTGGAGTCTGATGTTCCCTCCTCAGGCTCAAGGGTATAAGCCCTGCTTTTCTTTGATGTTGCTCTAACACACTTGTGACAGCTCCACCAGGGGCTTTGATGTTCTCCACATGCCTCTGACATTCTGACACCTGGACTTGTACTCTGTGGAAGCAGCAAATTGAAACAATAGTCAGGCTCTGGTATAAAAAGGAAAAGGACAGAAAGACCTTGCCCAGAACTTTTTGATGCCTGTTGCCTGATTAGAGAGAATGCACACACTGCCTCTTCAAACACATGATTGTGAGCTTCCCATTTTAGTATTCATGACAGGTGTCTGTCACTGGGCACACCTATCCCAGGATATCTCCAACAAGGGATTGGCCAGCTTCCTCCTGAAGCCCAGATCCCCGTTGGCTGTTTCCTCCGAACAGCATTTTACTTAAACATGAAGACTCTGTTCTTGGCCTTAGGCTGCCCTTCACATTTCATCTTTTATCATCTCTCCTCAAGTGACACTGCTTCCCCACCCCTGGACGAGCTCTCTCTCCAGCCTGTGTTCGCAGCTCCTGCAGGCCCTGATTTGAAAGTCTGTTGTTGTTGAGTTGCTCAGTCATGTCCGACTCTTTGTGACCCCATGGACTGTAGCCCGCCAGGCTCCTCTGTCCATGGGATTTCACAGGCAAGAATACTGGAGTGGGTTGTCATTTCTTCTCCAGGAGCTCTTCCCAGCCCATGGATTGAACCCAGGTCTCCTGCATTGGCATGTGAATTCTTTACCACTGAGCCACAGGGGAAGCCCCAATTTGGGAGTCTAACTCCTGTCATTTTCAACTTGACATATGTCAAGCCAGCTCTTCCTTCTCTCACTGGGTTCATCTCCAAGCTAACCATCTTCCAGAGAATGTTCCAGATTATGGCTTTTCCAACAATGGATGGTCTTTCCTTCACTTCTTGACCCTTTGCTTTCCATACACGTTCACATCCTTGAAGAATGAATGGAGGGAAAAAGGTAAACAATTATTTTTGGTATTAAAGTTGCTCTTTTCGATGTGAAATCCTCCCAGACAAAGCATGCATTTCTGCCAGCCTTAATAGCATTATGAGTTGGACCATAATGATTATGACTATGATTGGGTTCGCCATCTTGGGTTTTAACCCTCAGGTCTCCACTTCTCTTCCTAACATCTTAGGCGAGGTGGATATTTTCTTTTTCTCCCAAACTTCTTTCCCTGAAGGCTGCTCTCCTTTTGCTGCCATGAACAGATTAGATAGGTGAAGTGGATTTTCTTGACTTGTCAGGGGGAAATCACCCCCTTCATCTCCTTCCACAACCCCCGTTTCTTGTCACATGGATGTCCCTGCAAATATCAGAGGCTCCCTGGAAATCCAGTTAGTTCAGTGCCTCAGCAGCCCCCTCCCAAAGTCCTTGAGTCTGTTGTTAACTGCATCACCAGGGGTCCTGGCATCACTGAGCTCTCCTCTGCTAGCAACAGTTCTGCACTGGAGGTCTGCTGTATCTCGGATTGTCCTTAACCAAGGAGGCTTGCTGAAGGACTCTCCAGAGTGGGGACAGATCCCAAACACAAGGCCTCCAGTCTTCTTTCTCCCCTTTTTCTGGAGGTCCATCTGGGGAGCCATCAGATGACAAAGTGGAGGTTCTCTCTGAGCAGAGTTCACTCTGTTTGTCAAGAGAAGATCCTTCCAGAACAAATTGTGAAAGAAGGTAGCTCAGCTGCCTTGTGTGAAGCCCACCTCATGTCTTCATTAGAGGACAAGAAAGACTGCTTTCTGCTTATTGCCCTTTCTGAATATTTGGATGGATTGTTTTGCTCTTAGATGATCTCTGGATTTATTGGTCTTATGCCACTTCTTGATTGACTCTGCTATTGGGCAAGATTGAACTTGCCTGAGAAAGCGCAATTTTAATGACTGCTTAATATTGCATATTCAGGACTAGGATTCCTGGTTTTCACCTAGGCAGGCCAGGTTCGACTCCCAGTGTGGGAACACCAGTCTTTGGGCTTCTCTCATAGCTCAGTTGGTAAAGAATCCACCTGCAATGCAGGAGACCTGGATTCGATCCCTGGGTTGGGAAGATCCCCTGGAGAAGGGAACAGCTACCCAGTCCGGTATTCTGGCCTGGAGAATTCCATGGATTATATAGTCCATGGGGTCGCAAGAGTCGGACACAACTGAGTGACTTTCACTTTAACCAGTCCCATGCTGCCTCCTCTTTTTCCTTTTTGTTCTCATAGATAGCTATTCGGTGAACTGCCAATGACTTCTTGAAATTCCCTACATCCATGTCTACACCTCAAGGAGCCATATCTTCACTTTCCATTTATTCTTAGCTTCTGAAGTCAACTCCCTCCCCGCACCTGTCTTCCTCCAAGAGCTTCCTAGACCTTGTCTTCTACAGATACCAGACCACTACAAAGGTGGGGCAATTAGGCAGGGCAACTCAGTTGCCTCCAACTCTGCAGCCCCATGGACTGCTGCCCACTAGGCTTCTCTATCCATGGGATTTCCCAGACAATAATACGGAAGTGAGTGCCCCCTTTTGGGGAAGACGTTTTTCTCTCCTTTTCAGATTGCTAAAGGGAGTGATTTCCTCAAGGCATTAGAGACTAAGAAATCAAGGTCCTTAAAGAAAATGAAGTTGTAATTCCCTTTATTGTAAGCTGAATATGCTCCTGAAAGGGTTTTTAGATTATCACTAGGCTAGGCTGCAGAGGGTCTAATCAACAGAGCCAGGAGAGGAACCAACCTAACAATACCCTGAAAAACATTCATGCCATCTCCCTGAAGAACAGATCGGAAGATGCTTGTGCAGGGACATGTCTGCTGTTTGTTCAAAAGTAGTCTGCAATAGAGAAGAAAAACACATAAGGAGGATAGACAAAACTAAGTATGGATAATTCTTGTGATAGATATTGAACATGGATAAATAGGGCAGAATATATGCGTTCTGAATAGGAATGAATGGAAGGCCCAAGTAGACACCAACCATTCCTGACAGTGGTTCTTCCTTAGACCAGCCATATACTGGGGACACCAGTTTGGGTCCCATATGTCCCCTGCCCTGTACATCAGGACTATTGGTCCCTTGGTATCTCTGACAGAACTGGTGTATATTGGCTCTCCATATCTTCATCACTGGTCTTTATAATCATATGAAGTGGGGAAAACTAAAGTAGCAGAGAATGGACATGTGAACATGACATGACATTGGCTTCAGTCCCTTCCATCAGACTACCGTGCACTCAAGCACTCGCTCTCTTTCTCCCTCCCCAACCCCTTATTGATTCTCACTGTTCGAAATCCTTCAGCAAACAGTGTGATCCAAGCCATCTTAGTCTGATCTGTGAGCTTTTTGGTCTGTGACATCTTGTATGTCCTCCCTGGTAATCCAGTTGAAGTATACACAAGCATCAGGGTGATTTGTCACCATGATATTAAGTACTAACAGAAGGTAAAAGAAGTTGAGTGCTTTGGTCAACAAAGGGACAAGTAACTGATGGAGACACTCATAGATCCAACCTTAAGCTGAGCTCTTTTGACTTCTAGGCAGTAAGAAAGCAGATGACCCAGTGATCCAAATTTCATCTCTTAATACCATCAGAGGCTCAGAGACACGGGGGCCAATCAACCTAAGGGAGAGGAACCACCCTTTTTTGTGGCAGAGGATCCGTCCCAGGTTTCTGACCCTTGCATGGTCCATGGTGCTTGAGACAGAGAATCTAAGAACAACACCAAACTAAGTACTAGCAGGGCCCAGTGGGGAATTGAAATCAATGAAGAGAAGCCTTTGGGTACTCAAGTTACCTTGCTTGAATGGCGTATCATGTGGTAAATTGGAGAATGTAATTACTTTAAGGTGGCTGCTGAAACTCAACTCTATATGAACATTCCCATGGGACGGAGCCCAGTGTGGCCAGACGGTTAATATTTTTATGAGAAGCCAGAAATACAAAATTTGATGAGAACTCTTCCAGTTAAAAACTCACAAGTTTGCCAAGATCGTAGTTCCCAAATACCACTTATCCAATAAAAGGAACTCGGACTCCTTGGAGAAGTGGCTGATTCTAGGGCTGGGGCAGAGAAAATACATCCTGAGCTTGGAGCATCTTGTAGTACCATAAAGGAAGTGCTACACACACACACACACACACACACACACGCACACAGACACACAGAGTGATGGGAGATGTCAAAGGGTCACAAGAGCCAACTGAAAGCGTTCCCAATGGTCACATCTGGAACAATTTGAGCAACTAAATAAATAACATTATTGGTTTGTAACCCAGAGTAGTAAGTAAACATCGATGAGTCCATACTGGTATAAATAGATGACTGGATAAATAAATAAATGGCAAAGAAGGTACAAATTCTCCTTTCAGAAGAATTTCTCCCCACCTCTTCCAGAAATCATTCCAAGCATGTTTTCTGACCACAATGCAGTAAGATTAGATCTCAATTACAGGAGAAAAACTATTAAAAATTCCAACATATGGAGGCTGAACAACACGCTGCTGAATAACCAACAAATCACAGAAGAAATCAAAAAAGAAATCAAAATTTGCATAGAAACGAATGAAAATGAAAACACAACAACCCAAAACCTGTGGGACACTGTAAAAGCAGTCCTAAGGGGAAAGTTCATAGCAATACAGGCATACCTCAAGAAACAAGAAAAAAGTCAAATAAATAACCTAACTCTACACCTAAAGCAACTAGAAAAGGAAGCAATGAAGAACCCCAGGGTTAGTAGAAGGAAAGAAATCTTAAAAATTAGAGCAGAAATAAATGCAAAAGAAACAAAAGAGACCATAGCAAAACTCAACAAAGCCAAAAGCTGGTTCTTTGAAAGGATAAATAAAATTGACAAACCATTAGCCAGACTCATCAAGAAACAAAGGGAGAAAAATCAAATCGATAAAATTAGAAATGACAATGGAGAGATCACAACAGACAACACAGAAATACAAAGGATCATAAGAGACTACTATCAACAATTATATGCCAAGAAAATGGACAACGTGGAAGAAATGGACAAATTCTTAGAAAAGTACAACTTTCCAAAACTGGACCAGGAAGAAATAGAAAATCTTAACAGACCCATCACAAGCACAGAAATTGAAACTGTAATCAAAATCTTCCAGCAAACAAAAGCCCAGGTCCAGACGGCTTCACAGCTGAATTCTACCAAAAATTTAGAGAAGAGCTAACACCTATTCTGCTCAAACTCTTCCAGAAAATTGCAGAGGAATGTAAACTTCCAAACTCATTCTATGAGGCCACCATCACCCTAATACCAAAACCTGACAAAGATCCCACAAAAAAAAAAAAAAAGAAAACTACAGGCCAATATCACTGATGAACATAGATGCAAAAATCCTTAACAAAATTCTAGCAATCAGAATCCAACAACACATTAAAAAGATCATACACCATGACCAAGTGGGCTTTATCCCAGGGATGCAAGGATTCTTCAATATCTGCAAATCAATTAATGTAATACACCACATTAACAAATTGAAAAATAAAAACCATATGATTATCTCAATAGATGCAGAGAAAGCCTTTGACAAAATTCAACATCCGTTTATGATAAAAACTCTCCAGAAAGCAGGAATAGAAGGAATATACCTCAACATAATAAAAGTTATATATGACAAACCCACAGCAAGTACAAGTATTATCCTCAATGGTGAAAAATTGAAAGCATTTCCTCTAAAGTCAGGAACAAGACAAGGGTGCCCACTTTCACCATTACTATTCAACATAGTTTTGGAAGTTTTGGCCACAGCAATCAGAGCAGAAAAAGAAATAAAAGGAATCCAAATTGGAAAAGAAGAAGTAAAACTCTCACTATTTGCAGATGACATGATCCTCTACATAGAAAACCCTAAAGACTCCACCAGAAAATTACTAGAACTAATCAATGATTAGAGTAAAGTTGCAGGATATAAAATCAACACACAGAAATCCCTTGCATTCCTATACACTAATAATGAGAAAACAGAAAGAGAAATTAAGGAAACAATTCCATTCACCTTTGCAATGGAAAGAATAAAATACTTAGGAATATATCTACCTAAAGAAACTAAAGACCTATATATAGAAAACTATAAAACACTGGTGAAAGAAATCAAAGAGGACACTAATAGATGGAGAAATATACCATGTTCATGGATTGGAAGAAGCAATATAGTGCAAATGAGTATACTACCCAAACCAATTTATAGATTCAATGTAATCCCTATCAAGCTACCAATGGTATTCTTCACAGAGCTAGAACAAATAATTTTACAATTTGTATGGAAATACAAAAAACCTCGAATAGCCAAAGCTATCTTGAGAAAAAAGAATGGAACTGGAAGAATCAACCTACCTGACTTCAGGCTCTACTACAAAGCCACAGTTATCAAGACAGTATGGTACTGGCAGAAAGACAGAATATAGATCAATGGAACAAAATAGAAAGCCCAGAGATAAATCCACGCACATATGGACACCTTATCTTTGACAAAGGAGGCAAGAATATACAATGGATTAAAGACAATCTCTTTAACAAGTGGTGCTGGGAAATCTGGTCAACCACTTGTAAAAGAATGAAACTAGAATACTTTCTAACACCATACACAAAAATGAACTCAAAATGGATTAAAGATCTCAACGTAAGACCAGAAACTGTAAAACTCCTAGAGGAGAACATAGGCAAAACACTCTCCGACATACATCACAGCAGGATCCTCTATGACCCACCTCCCAGAATATTGGAAATAAAAGCAAAAATAAACAAATGGGACCTAATTAAACTTAAAAGCTTCTGCACATCAAAGGAAACTATTAGCAAGGTGAAAAGGCAGCCTTCAGAATGGAGAAAATAATAGCAAATGAAGCAACTGACAAACAACTAATCTCAAAAGTATACAAGCAACTCCTACAGCTCAACTCCAGAAAAATAAATGACCCAATCAAAAAATGGGCCAAAGAACTAAATAGACATTTCTCCAAAGAAGACATACAGATGGCTAACAAACACATGAAAAGATGCTCAACATCACTCATTATCAGAGAAATGCAAATCAAAACCACTATGAGGTACCATTTCACACCAGTCAGAATGGCTGCGATCCAAAAGTCTACAAGCAATAAATGCTGGAGAGGGTGTGGAGAAAAGGGAACCCTCTTACACTGTTGGTGGGAATGCAAACTAGTACAGCCACTATGGAGAACAGTGTGGAGATTCCTTAAAAAACTGGAAATAGAACTGCCTTATGATCCAGCAATCCCACTGCTGGGCATACACACTGAGGAAACCAGAAGGGAAAGAGACACGTGTACCCCAATGTTCATCGCAGCACTGTTTATAATAGCCAGGACATGGAAGCAACCTAGATGTCCATCAGCAGATGAATGGATAAGAAAACTGTGGTACATATACACAATGGAGTATTGATCAGCCATTAAAAAGAATACATTTGAATCAGTTCTAATGAGGTGGATGAAACTGGAGCCTATTATACAGAGTGAAGTAAGCCAGAAAGAAAAACACCAATACAGTATACTAACGCATATATATATGGAATTTAGAAAGATGGTAACAATAACCCTGTGTACGAGACAGCAAAAGAGACACTGATGTATAGAGCAGTCTTATGGACTCTGTTGGAGAGGGAGAGGGTGGAAAGATTTGGGAGAATGGCATTGAAACATGTATAATATCATGTATGAAATGAGTTGCCAGTCCAGGTTCGATGCACGATACTGGATGCTTGGGGCTGGTGCACTGGGACGACCCAGAGGGATGGTATGGGGAGGGAGGAGGGTTTAGGATGGGGAACACAGATATGTCTGTGGCAGATTCATTTCAATATTTGGCAAAACTAATACAATATTGTAAAGTTTAAAAATAAAATAAAAAATAAATAAATAAAGAGTAAAGAATGGAAAGGGAAAAGTAGTCTACTAACTTTTCCAAGGAGAAAGCAGGCAGAGCCCACCTCAACCAAGTGATCAAAGTCAATATCACCAGTAATGTCACATGGATAGCAGGTACCCCCGGTACGATGTGTGAGAAGAGCATGTCATCTCTGTGGTCTTCTTACCCCCAACCCATAAGCCAGTGTAATCAGGAGAAAACATCAGACAAACCCAAACTGATAAATGTTCTATAAAACACTTGACTAGTACTGTTCAAACTCTCAAGGCCATCAAAAAACAAGGAAGGACTGGGACAGAGGAGGCCAAGGAGCCATGACGTAAATACAATGTGGCATCCTTGATTTTTGGAACCAAAACAGAAAATGGACTTCAGTGGAAATACACTATGGAGTTTAGTTCATTTTAAAATTTTTATTTAATCAATCAATTAATTGGGCTGTACCAGGCACACAGGATCTTTATTGCAGTATGTGGGATCGTTAGTTGTGGCATGCAAACTCTTAGTTGAGGCATGTGGAATCTAGTTCCCTAACCAGAGATCAAACCTGAGCCCCCCACATTGGGAGTGTGGAGTCTTAGCCACTGGACCAGCAGGGAAGTCTCATAATGTGCTAGATTTAATTTCTTATTTTTAACAAATGCACCATGGTTATGTAAGAGGTTAACAGGGGAAACTGGATGGGGGATATACAGAAACTGTACTATCTTTGCAACATTTATGTAAATCTAAGCTTATTCAGAAATTGAAAAATTATTTTTTTTTAATCATTAGTTCAAATAAAACACATGTACCGATAAATCTGGCTTGGGGCTTTCTGTTGGATCCTCTGATTTTGATGGAAAGTAAATGTTCCTATCATGGTGCTCCCCTGAATCAGAAACCACAGGAAGCCACCACCCGCTAAGTCAAAGATCAACCCTCCTTTCATGGCACTCAGATTTATTACCTTTTCCTTCCTCCTAGCAAAGGTCTAGATATTCTTCTACCCCTATATATATTTTATATCTGCATATCTGTATCTATCTGTTCTTTCTTCTGCCTGGTATGTTGATGTAAATAGTTGGAACTCCAATAGCCATATTAGAAAATACAGCTTAAGAACAGAAGCTCTGTACAATGGAACAACAAAATAATATATTTTATCAAATCAAACATGTCAGTTTTAAGGCACAGCATTATATTATGTACTGCAAAGGAAGAAAGGAAATGCTACCAATTTAATTAAGACACAACCTTTTCTCATCCATTGGAGTTTTCTTTGATTTTTCAATTAGTAAATGATCTCTTTTATACTTATTTAGATATAGATTTTTGGTCATTACATTACTCATATGCATACACATAAAAAGGAACTGCACTAAATAAATTGTTTATGGTACTGCTGGATCTTCTTCAGATTCAAATGTCAACTCGTCTAAGACGTCTACACTTCCATGCTTGTTGCAGTGTTGTTCACAATAGCCAAGGCATAGAAACAACCTGAATGCCCATTGACAGATGCATGGATAAAGAAGATGTAGTAGGTGAGCAACGGAAAAAAAGAAGGGAACCATGCCATTTGTAACAAGGATGGACCATGGAGGTATTGTGCTAAGTGAAATAAGACAGACAGAAAAGACAAATTCTGTGTGAACTTTGCCCTCCACTATCTCGCAGAGTTTGCTCAAATTCACGTCCATCAAGTTGGTGAGGCCATCCAACCATCTCATCCTCTGCCTCCCACTTTTCCTTTTGCCTTCAGTCTTTCCCAGCATCAGGATTTTTTCCAGTGAGTTGGCTGTTTGCATCAGGTGGCTAAAGTATTGGAGCTTCAGCATCAACATCACCCTTCCAATGAATGTTTGGAGTTGATTTCCTTAAGTATTGACTGGTTTAATTTCCTTTGCAGCCTAAGGGACCCCCAAGAGTCTTCCCCAGCACCACAATTCCCTGTGTTGTTCCCTGGGTTGTTCAGTATATCCTTATTGCTTATCTGTTTTATACATAATAGTTTGTATTTCTTAATCCCCTACCCCTATCTTGCCCCTCCTTGCTTCCTTCTCCCCACTGGTAACCACTGGTTTGTTCTCTGTATCTGTGAGTCTGTTTGTTTTGTTAAATACATTTGTTTTATTTTTAAAGATACCACATATAAGTGATAACATATAGTATTTTTCTCTGTCTTATTTTTGTCTCTAAGCATAATGCCCCCCAAGTCCATCTATGTTGTTACACCTACAAAATTTCATTCTTTTTGTGGCTGGATAATATCCGTGTGTGTGTGTGTGTGTGTGTGTGTATATATGTGTGTGTGTGTGTGTGTGTATCTCACATCTTTATCCATTGATCTATTGATGGGCATCTGGGATGCTTCCATATCTTGGCTATTGTAAATAATAATGCTATGAACATTGGGGTGCACATATCTTTTCAAATTAGTGTTTTTGTTTTCTGAATATGTACCCAGGAGTGGAATTCCTGGATCATATGGTAATTCTGTTTTTGGCTTTTTGAGGAACCTCCATACTGCTTTCCATAGTGACGGTATCAGTTTACATTCCTGCCAATCCTGTACGAGTGTTCCCTTTTCTCTACATCCTTGCCAACACTTTTTATTTGTAGTGTGTGCATGCTAAGCCACTTCAGTTGTGTCCCACTCTTTGCGACCATATGGACTGTAGCCTACCAGGCTCCTCTATCTGTGGGATTCTCCAGGCAAGAAGGAGTGGGTTGCCATGCCCTGCTCTAGGGGATCTTTCTGACTGAGGGATCAAACTTGCATCTCTTAAATCTCCTGCATTCATAGGTAGGTTCTTTATCACTGCCACCACCTGGGAAGCCCTGTTATTTATAGGCTTTGTGACAATAGCCATTTTGACAATAGACATTCTGACAGGTGTGACATGATGTCTCATTGTGGATTTGATTTGCATTTCTCTAATAATTAGTGATGTTGAGCATGTTTTCATGTGCATATTAGCCATCTGTATGTCTTCTTTGGAAAAATGTCTGTTCAGGTCTTCAACCTATTTTTAATCAGGTTTTAGGTTGTTTTTTTTTTTTTTTTTTGTATTGAGTTGCATGAGCTGTTTATGTTTTGGATAGTGGTCACATAATTTGCAAATATTTTCTCCTATTCAGTAGATTGTCTTTTTTTTAATATTTTTTTAATTTAAAAAATTATTTTTAAAATTTTCAGTTGCACTGAATCTTTGTTGCTACGTGTGGCCTTTCTCTAGTTGTGGCGACTTCTCTTGTTGTAGAGCACAGGCTCTAGGTGCTTGGACTCAGAAGCTGTGGCACATGGGCTTTAGTTGCCCCATGGCACATGAAATCTTCCCTAACGAAGAATTGAACCCATGTCCACTGAATTGGCAGGTGGATTCTTACCTACTGTACCACCAGGGAAGTCCCACTAGGTTGTATTTTTGTCTTATTGATGGTTTCAAGTAAATCTTGAATATTCTCACCACCCCCTCCCCAAAAAGGTAATTATGTGACGTGAAGGATGTGTTAACCAATTTCATTTTGGTCATCATTTCACAATACATATGTGTATCATCATCACATTGTACTCCTTAAACTTACACAATATTATATGTCAATTATATCTCAACTGAGCTGTAATAGATAAATGATTTAAATAACAAATTCCAACTCTTCTAAATCACTTTTGTGATCTTAATAATATTAGTATCTCTTAATATCATCCTCTGCACCATGAAAAGTGTTGATGCATAATTTCTTAAGAATACTCTTCTAATGCCTCTAGAAGTTGGTTCCTAGCCAGTAAGACCACTCTGTTGAGGTTTTTTTTTTTTTTTTTTTTTTTTTGGCTGCACCAGGTCCTAGTTGCAGCACGTGTTATCTAGTTCCCTGTTCAGGGATTGAACCTGCACCCCATGCATTGGGAGCATGTAGTCCTAGCCACTGGATCACCAGGGAAGTCCCTCTGTTGAGTCTTGATGGGCTTGCTCAGGCAATGATAGCTATGACCAACAGCAATTGTAAGATTTATCCCAGTTTTAAAGATGTGAAAAAATGGGAGAAAAAAAAAAAATGTCTTGGAATGAGTGAAATGAGATGGAAAGAGCGCCCTCCGTAGTCTGAACTGTTTTCCTCCATACTTCTTTTATATACAAGGGAGAAACTTCCCCCGACCCATTTTTAAAAGCCATTGCTTTTCTCTTTTGAATGTTCATAGGAGCAAAGTTTATTGTCTTTTTCAAAAGTTTAGCTATTCTGCAAGGTCTGTAGTGTTATCAAGATCTGGTTTTATTTAAATCTGTCTCTCTCTCTTCTTCTTCTTCTTTTTTTTTTTTAATATTTTTGCAACCCTGTGAGTGCTAGATACTCAAGGCCTCAGTCCTTGTTCTGGTCCTGAGTGACCACAGTCATGTCACTTGTCTGGACTCAGTACCACCATCTGTAAAGGAGGGAAGGGTCACACACCTCTTCCAGCTCGGATTGTCTCCCTTCTGTGTGCATACAGCAAGTAAAAAGGTGTGGATCATCTGGGTCCTAGGAGACCTGCTTGAATGTGAAGAGAATACAGTTGACCCTTGTACAGTATATGTCCACTGCTTTTCTGATCTCTGTTATTCATAACCAAACCCAATCCATACTGGTACACAATTATTATGTTACCCAGTACTACTTTGCTCACTCACTGTGACTTATTCCACTCCTCCATCCTTCATGACTAAATGAATCAAGGCATACGTTTCTTTACTTTTTAGGTGTCTTAACACTTTGCTAATCACCCTCATTTAACCCTTCACTTCAGTTTTCCTGAAGCCAGTTCTCCATTTATAACCCTCTGAGGCTGAACTCAGGTCTTCAAAAAAAAAAATGTAATAAAAATTTTTATTTTTAAATCTCAGCACAGTATCACTTCCAGGATTAGTGGTAATACCTTCCTCTACTGAATACTTGATTAGATATATCTCTTGAGCTTGTAAAAAGACACTGGAATTGCTGGCAAATGAAAAATATTAAGGGAGAACTTAAAAATCAGAAACGTGGAACAAATTCCAAGAGTAGAGAAGATTCAGGAGAAATTAATGGGTGCTTTGTACTGCTTGTCACACATCTCTGAGAAAAAAAAGACTTTTCCTTTTTCTGGAAAATGAAGTACAACTTGTCAGTGACAACCATCTATTAAGAAATTTCCTTTTGTGATAGAGTGAGGATTTTTTCCCCCAGAGGTAAATTATTCAACACAGTTAATTTGAATCCATGTTTGAGCCTGTGATGAAGTTATCAATTTTATTACCATTTCCCTCAGTCTGTCTTGATACTATCATTGCCTGAGACTCTGGTACCCATAGCAACAGCCACTATTTCAGACATCACTTCCCCAAGCAGCAGAGCATAGCCTGTGAGTGACAAGCATCCAGCTGTGCATCTCAGGGTGGTAGTTTCCAGGGCTCGAAAACCAAATCACAGCAGAGTTCCATGTCCTGAAAATCAGGTTATCAAGGAACTGGTAAGGCTGCAAGTAGGCAGGAGGATGAAACACCCACCAGAAGTTTGCTCACACCTTTTGAGAGAGATGCATTGGAAGAGGCTGGGTAAATAAGGAGACTTAGAGCGATGGACACAGTCATGACATCGTAAAGTACATACAGTGGTGCAGACTTCATTCGTCTGAATGTTCCTCACTTCTTTCCATCCCTATCCCACATAATCACAGGGCTATTTGTGGACCCCAAAACTGAACTAGGGAAAGGGGGATTTAGAACAGACGGGCGGGAGGAGCTACCCCATGCCCCTAAGCCTGAGGCCAAGGGCAGCAGCAGGGAGGAGCAACCACACAACCGAGGCCAGGGGCGGTGGCCAGGAGGACCAACCCCACGTCCAAGGAGCCGTGGCTGCGCAGGCGCAGGAGGGCCTAGAGGAGCTATCCCACTTTGAAGGTCAGGAAGAGCGGCGGTGAGAAGATACCCCTCGTCCAAGGTAAGGAGCAATGGCTGCGCTTTGCTGGAGCAGCCGTGAAGAGATACCCCACGCCCAAGGTAAGAGAAACCCAAGTAAGATGGTAGGTATTGCAAGAGGGCATCAGAGGGCAAACACACTGAAACCATACTCACAGAAAACTAGTCAATCTAATCACACTAGGACCACAGCCTTGTCTAACTCAATGAAACTAAGTCATGCCCGTGGGGCAACCCAAGACGGGCGGGTCATGGTGGAGAGATTTGACAGAATGTGGTCCACTGGAGAAGGGAATGGCAAACCACTTCAGTATTCTTGCCTTGAGAACCCCATGAACAGTATGAAAAGGCAAAATGATAGGATACTGAAAGAGAAACTCCCCAAGTCAGTAGGTGCCCAATATGCTACTGGAGATCAGTGGAGAAATAACTCCAGAAAGAATGAAGGGATGGAGCCAAAGCAAAAAGAATACCCAGCTGTGGATGTGACTGGTGATAGAAGCAAGGTCCAATGCTGTAAAGAGCAATATTGCATAGGAACCTGGAATGTCAGGTCCATGAATCAAGGCAAATTGGAAGTGGTCAAACAAGAGATGGCAAGAGTGAATGTTGACATTCTAGGAATCAGTGAACTGAAATGGACTGGAATGGGTGAATTTAACTCAGATGACCATTATATCTACTACTGCAGGCAGGAATCCCTCAGAAGAAATGGAGTGGCCATCATGGTCAACAAAAGAGTCCGAAATGCAGTACTTGGATGCAATCTCAAAAACAACAGAATAATCTCTGTTCGTTTCCAAGGCAAACCATTCAATATCACAGTAATCCAAGTCTATGCCCCAACCAGTAACACTGAAGAAGCTGAAGTTGAACGGTTCTATGAAGACCTACAAGACCTTTTAGAACTAACACCCAAAAAAGATGTCCTTTTCATTATAGGGGACTGGAATGCAAAAGTAGGAAGTCAAGAAACACCTGGAGTAACAGGCAAATTCGGCCTGGGAATATGGAATGAAGCAGGGCAAAGACTAATAGAGTTTCGCCAAGAAAATGCACTGGTCATAACAAACACCCTCTTCCAACAACACAAGAGAAGACTCTATACATGGACATCACCAGATGGTCAACACTGAAATCAGATTGATTATATTCTTTGCAGCCAAAGATGGAGAAGCTCTATACAGTCAGCAAAAACAAGACCAGGAGCTGACTGTGGCTCAGACCATGAACACCTTATTGCCAAATTCAGACTGAAATTGAAGAAAGTAGGGAAAACCACTAGACCATTCAGGTATGACCTAAATAAAATCCCTTATGATTATACAGTGGAAGTGAGAAATAGATTTAAGGGCCTAGATCTGATAGATAGAGTGCCTGATGAACTCGGGAATGAGGTTCATGACATTGTACAGGAGACAGGGATCAAGACCATTCCCATGGAAAAGAAATGCAAAAAAGCAAAATGGCTGTCTGGGGAGGCCTTACAAATAGCTGTGAAAAGAAGAGAAGTGAAAAGCAAAGGAGAAAAGGAAAGATATAAACATCTGAATGCAGAGTTCCAAAGAATAGCAAGAAGAGATAAGAAAGCCTTCTTCAGTGATCAATGCAAAGAAATAGAGGAAAACAACAGAATGGGAAAGACTAGAGATCTCTTCAAGAAAATCAGAGATACCAAAGGAACATTTCATGCAAAGATGAGCTCAATAAAGGACAGAAATGGTATGGACCTAACAGAAGCAGAAGATATTAAGAAGAGATGGCAAGAATACACAGAAGAACTGTACAAAAAAGATCTTCACGACCCAGATAATCACAATGGTGTGATCACTGACCTAGAGCCAGACATCCTGGAATGTGAAGTCAAGTGGGCCTTAGAAAGCATCAGTATGAACAAAGCTAGTGGAGGTGATGAAATTCCAGTTGAACTATTCGAAATCCTGAAAGACGATGCTGTGAAAGTGCTGCACTCAATATGCCAACAAATTTGGAAAACTCAGCAGTGGCCACAGGACAGGAAAAGGTCAGTTTTCATTCCAATCCCAAAGAAAGGCAATTCCAAAGAATGCTCAAACTACCGCACAATTGCACTCATCTCACATGCTAGTAAAGTAATGCTCAAAATTCTCCAAGCCAGGCTTTAGCAATATGTGAACCGTGAACTTCCAGATGGTCAAGCTGGTTTTAGAAAAGGCAGAGGAACCAGAGATCAAATTGCCAACATCTGCTGGATCATGGAAAAAGCAAGAGAGTTCCAGAAAAACATCTATTTCTGCTTTATTGACTATGCCAAAGCCTTTGACTGTGTGGATCACAATAAACTGTGGAAAATTCTGAAAGAGATGGGAATACCAGACCACCTGATCTGCCTCTTGAGAAACCTATATGCAGGTCAGGAAGCAACAGTTAGAACTGGACATGTAACAACAGACTGGTTCCAAATCAGAAAAGGAGTACGTCAAGGCTGTATATTGTCACCCTGTTTATTTAACTTCTATGCAGAGTACATCATGAGAAACGCTGGACTGAAAGAAACACAAGCTGGAATCAAGATTGCCAGGAGAAATATCAATAACCTCAAATATGCAGATGACACCACCCTTATGGCAGAAAGTGAAGAGGAACTAAAAAGCCTCTTGATGAAAGTGAAAGTGGAGAGTGAAAAAGTTGGCTTAAAGCTCAACATTCAGAAAACGAAGATCATGGCATCTGGTCCCACCACTTCATGGGAAATAGATGGGGAAACAGTGGAAACAGTGTCAGACTTTATTTTTCTGGGCTCCAAATTCACTACAGATGGTGACTGCAGCCATGAAATTAAAAGACGCTTACTCCTTGGAAGGAAAGTTATGACCAACCTAGATAGCATATTCAAAAGCAGAGACATTACTTTGCCAACAAAGGTTCGTCTAGTCAAGGCTATGGTTTTTCCTGTGGTCATGTGTGGATGTGAGAGTTGCACTGTGAAGAAGGCTGAGCGCCGAAGAATTGATGCTTTTGAACTGTGGTGTTGGAGAAGACTCTTGAGAGTCCCTTGGACTGCAAGGAGATCCAACCAGTCCATTCTGAAGGAGATCAGCCCTGGGATTTCTTTGGAAGGAATGATACTAAAGCTGAAACTCCAGTACTTTGGGCACCTCATGTGAAGAGTTGACTCATTGGAAAAGACTCTGATGCTGGGAGGGATTGGGGGCAGGAGAAGGGGACGACAGAAGATGAGACGGTAGGATGGCATCACTGACTCGATGGACGTGAGTCTCAGTGAACTCCGGGAGTTGTTGATGGACAGGGAGGCCTGGCATGCTGCGATTCACGGGGTCACAAAGTGTCGGACACGACTGAGCGACCGAGTTGATCTGATCTGCCAAAGAACACAGAAATGATTAAGCTGCCACTGTCTTTAAATGTTCCCTGCCAAGTAGTGGCTTGTAATAGGCAGTTCAGTGTAACAATCACAAGTCTCATTGAGTCTGGCCAGTGAGGAAATCCTTGTTTTCCAGGTAAAATAACAGGATGCAGGTCGAAGTAGACTTCTCTGCATCATCCCAGGGAGCCCCTCTGAATCATGGAAAAGGGAAAGACGGGATAACAAGGAGGGGGGCAGCACCCAAGACTAGGGTCAGCTTTAGAATCCCAGTGAAGAGGCCATAACAGCCAGTGGTTCGTTAGTTAAATTACAGTACCCCATGCAGAGCAAAAACACAGAGTTTCTCTGCCCAGAGGAGCTGAATTTGCAGATATAACGTGTGTTTTGTCGCCACCTCCCCAACACACACCTTTCATGCCCAAAGGGAAACCACTCAGGAAGAGATACAGTTTCTGGGCATTTCCACTCCCAAGGTCTTTCCAGGTGTTCAGAGTCAACTCAGGTAGCAGTGCTTCTGCCTATGTGGAGCAGTGAGAGAGCCTGAACTGAGGGATTTGGGTCTATGGGTGTTGACTGCCTTCCAGTGAGGTGCCCTGCTACCTCTGACACATTTGGTGGCCACTTTTGAAGTCGTCTTCCCTCTGAGAAGGATTTTGGCTGATGTGTGGCAGCCATTCCTGCCCTAGGCTAGAAGGCACCCCTATAACTAGAGATGAGACTGCAGTGATCAGGGCTGTCTTCATGAGGGGATTTCCCTCCCTTCCTGGCCTTCTTATCTGGCTGGATTCCCAGTCTGCCCACCCACTATTCTTAACCCATTGATATACCTGTGAGGTAACAGAAAAAAAAAAAAAAAAAGCATGGCATTAGAAGACCTGTATTCATGTCCACATTCAATAACTTCTTATCTGTGTGGCCTCCCTTTTTCTCACTGATAATGCATATCCTTCATCTTTCTTTTCTTTAAATGTATTTATTTGGGTGTGCTAGGTCTTAGTTGTGACACACACAATCTTGCATCTTCATTTTGACACTTGGGATCTTTAGTTGTGGCCTGTGGGATCTAGTTCCCTGACCAGGGATTGAACCCAGGTCCCCTGAATTGGGAGCACAGAGTCTTAGCCACTGGACCACCAGGGACATCCCTGTCCTTCTTATTTCTTGAGATTCTTATAAAAATAAAATATAAGAATATACATAAGAGGACTTGGACCTGCAGAGTGCCATTATCATTATCTTTGTTGATCAGCCCCTTGACTACAGGGAAGATAGCTGGAGGCTTATTACTCATTATCACTGTCACTTAGGGTGAGCTTGTTAATGACAGTCTCTGCCATGCTGCCTTCCACGACCCCAGCTTGCTACCAAGAATCAACAAACATTAAGATGTGTGCATCTTACTGTACTGAAATACATCACACAATGCTGAAGATCTGTGTTTTTTTTTTTTTTTTTTTTTTTTGTCCACACCGCTTGTGGGAATTCCCTGAACAGAGATGGAACCCATACCACCTGCCTCAAGTTCCAATCCCTTTCTTTTAATCCCTGCCCATTCCCTTCACTTCTTCCCCAGAGGCAACTGCTGTGATGAATTCTGGACCATATTCTATCTTTACCATACATAAGTACCTACAAACACCACCCACCAACCCATAGAGCCCCAGACCACCCACCTTACCTCACCCTCCCCACATACACATCGTTTATAAGGGGAAGACTGATTTTGTATTTTCCAAGGGCCCATGTAAAACCTCCCTCCCTCTGTGGAGATCCTGAACTGCACATGGATGGGGCATGGTTGGGTGGAGAGTCTCCTGGATACCTGTTTAAAACTTAAAAAAATTAGAGATCTGCACACATGAATAAAAGAGAAACCTTTATATTTGCATCAACTAATAACTATTTGAAGTAATAACTTCAGTGGAAGAACTGCTAGTGAATTTTTTTTCAAGGGCAATACTGCAGTCTGCATGGTAGACAGGGTGACCTTTGGGGAGTCACCCATGACTCGGGGGAAAGTCCAGTCCAGGATCAGTCCTCCTTGTTGCTGTTGCCCAGGGTAAACTTATCAAAGACGCATTCTGCCAGACCGCCTTGTGGGAACCTCATCTTGAGCACGCTGGTGAGATGGTCCCCTAGCTCTTTGACAAACTCGAGCTGCTGGTCCAAGTGGCGCATCTCCAGGAAGTGGCACAGGTGGGCGTCGCTGCTCTTGGTGGCTAGGTGGTGCAGGTTGAGCAGGCTCTGGCTGACGCTCTTCTCCAGATGCAGGGTGTTCTGCATGGCTTGGAGGCTGCTCTCCAGCTCTTGGGTCTCGGGCATCCTGATGTTGAGGAAGGAGATGCGGCTGCTGTGCTGGTTCAGCAGGAACATCAGGCTCTTGGCCCTCTTGCTGTGCTCGTGGGAGCGGAGCAGGAACTGGGTGATCTGCTTCAAGGCCACGTTGTGGTGGTGGTGCAGGGAGCAGGCCCTCGCCAGGCACCGGAAGGACTTGTGGAGCTGTAGGGCGGCGTCGCCGTCGACTGCGGCCTCGCACTCGCTGTGGTAGTGGTGGCGCACCTTCAGGGCTGCTGTGGGCATCAGGGTGGTCGCCGTCATCATCATCCAGAAGCCCTCTCGGATAAGGAAACTGCGTGCCAGGCAGCAGGAGGAAGGGCAGCAGCGGAGGCGGAGATCTCAGCCGCCTCCTCGGAGCCTTCCAACGGTAAGCCATGATGGCTGCCACAGGAGTGCTCGCAGCTGGACGGCAGGCGGCTGGGCACTGGCTCGAGGATGGAACGGAAGTGGCCGTTGCTATGGGGGAACCGGTTGTGAGGAGGATCCGTTACAGGAAGTAGATACTGGGACTGGGAGGTAGAGGGGGTGGGGCACCACGTTCTAAATTCCATAGGAGCCTAGGTGAGGCACAAAACGCAGGGCAAGTGTGCCTCTGTCTTGAGACCATTAAAAAATAACCCTATTGAGACATAATTCACATACTCTAAATTTGATCTTTGGAAAGTGAACATTTACTGTTTTTTGATGTGTGTGTGTATTCATGAAGTTGTGCAACCATTGCCACATCTCAAGAATATTTTCATCACTCCAAAATGAAATTCCCTACCCACTAGTAGTCACTCCCCATCTCGCCTCCCCCCACATCTGGCCACCACTAAACCTTCTATCTCTCTAGGTTTGCTTCTTCTGGACTTTTAAAAGAAATGCAGTCATACAGTATGTAGCCTTCTGTATCCGCCTTCTTTTACTTAGCATAATATTTTAAATCTTTTAGCCTTTTTATTGCTAAATAGTATTCCATTGTATGAATATGCCACATTTTATTTATTCTTTCATCAGTTGATGGGCATTTGAGTTGTTTCCGTTTTGTGATTATTACAAATAGTGTTGCTATGAACGTTTGTGTACAGGTTTTTGTGTAGATTTATGTTTTTGACTTGGAAATATATGTAGGAGTGGAATTGCTAGCTTATATGGTAGCTCTATGTTTAATAATTTGAGGAACTCCCAAAACGTTTTCCAAAGTGGTTACACCATTCTTATATTCCTACCAGCAGTATGTTAAGTTTCTAATGCTGTTACTGTCTGCTTCAAAGTTTTAATCATCTTAGTGGATGTTCAGTGGTAGCACATTGTGGTTTTGATTTGTATTTCCCTAATGACTAACAATGTTTAGCACCTTTGTATATATTTATTGGCCTTGTGCATATGTTCTTTGGATAAATATGGAGAAATGTCTACTCAGATCCCTTGCCCATTGAAAACTAGAGTTGTTTGTCCTTTTATGGTTGAGTTGTAAGAGTTATGCATATATTCTGGATATAAGTTCCTTATCAGATACATAATTCACAAATATTTTCTCCATTCATTGGGTTGTCTTTTCATTTTCTTTTGGTGTCATATCAAGAAACTACTGCCTAATTCAATGTCACAAAGATTTACACCTAGGTTTTCTTCTAAAAATTTTATAGTTTTAGCTCTTAGATTCAGGTACATTTAGGTCTCTGATCCATTTTGAATTAATTTTTGTATATGATGTGAGATAAGGAATCTAGTTTCATTCTGTTGTATGTGAGTATTCATTTATCCCAGCATCATTTGTTGAGAAGACTATTCTTTCCCTGTTGGATGGTCTTTGCATACTTGTTGAAATTAACTGGCTGGAAATATATGGGTTTATTTCTGGGCTCCTAGTTCTATTCTGTAATAGTACAACACTGTCTTGATTACTGTAGTTTTGTAATAAGTTTTGAAATAGGAATGTATGAGTTATCCAACTTCATTCATTTTTTTCAAGATTGTTTTGGCTGTTCTGGGTGCCTTGTACTTCCATATGGATTTTAGGATAAGCTTGCCAAATTTTTCTCCAAAATGCCAGCTGAGATATTGATAGGAATGGCATTAAATCTGTAGATATGGGGGGGTATTGATATCCTAACAATATTAAGTCTTCTGATCCATAAACGTGGGATATCTTTCCATTTATTTAGGCCTGGGACCTTTAAAAATAATAATTATGGTTTAGATGAGGGCCAAAATTTGAATTTCTATACCAGCTTCCAGGTAATACCAGACCACACCCTTAATAACAATGTCTAAAAGGAATGAAGTAGCCATGCTTTGTTGTCTTAGTCCCTTCAGGATGCTGTAACAAAGTACCAGAGACTGGGTGGCTTATAAACAACAGAAATTCATTTCTTCCAGTTCTGGAGGCTGGAAGTCCCAAGTTAGAGTGGCAACCTGATTGAGTTCTGGTGAGAGAACTCTCTTCTTCATTGCAGGTGGCTGTCTTCTTGCTGTGGCCTCAGATGGCTGAAGGGTCGACAGAGGTCTCCAGAGTCTGTTTTATAAGGGCACCAGTTTCATTTATAACAACCCTACTCTTGTGATGTATGCACCTCCCAGAGGCCCCACCTATAATACCATCACCCTAGGGGTTAGGGTTTCAACATCCTGATTTTGGGGTAGGAGACACAAACATCCAGTCTACAGCACTAACTGAGGTTTGGATTAAAGACACAAACATTGGTCTCCACAAGCAAAGATGTCTGTTCCCACCTCACAGACAGTGCTTCTGATAGTTATATTAGATGTGGATTCCTATTGGAAAGGGAAGAGGCCTTCCTCCTATGAGGAAAAATTGTGAGACTTTAAAATTGGCCAAGAAAAGGTTTACTGGGTGTCTTTTTTAGAGTACCCTTTGTGGTTATCTCCACCTTTCATTGATTTGGAGCTATTTTATAACTAAATTGTAGAAAACTAATAACAAATTATTCTTGTCCACAGAAATGCAAATGAATTGTGTGTGGTGGAGTGCAACTTATTTTGGACTAATTTTGCATCTATTTGCGTTCATCTCAATGTTGCCTCTTGCCTGCCTATATATGTATGGCTCTATGAGTTTTCCTTTGGATGATTTGTGACATCTTACTGGTTTCCACATTAATTAATGAGTTAAATAAAACCTTTGACACCTTTTGTTTTCTATTTAAATGAGAGCCATGATCTTATTTTTAAAAAATATTTGAACATTTCTCATTCTCATCCCTAAGTACACAGTCGAAGCTCACAGGAGTCGGCTTAGTGCATTAAGCACTTCTGTGGGCTGCTCACCAGGTAGATGATTCCAGAAAAGTTTGGGGATCCAAAGGCATAGAATTCGTGACTGGGATGTAGCATCTCTGAGGAGAGGAGGCAGTGGGGCACTCTAGGGAAGCAGGGGATCAGTGACAATCAGGGGAGGAAAGAGGCATTTAGAGAGTACGTCACAGAAAGGACCTTGTAGGCAGGGCACTGTACAGTGAGGCTGGCTCAGTGCATGCTGAAATAGCCATGACCAGTAAAGACTCATTAAGAACCAGAGGCAGTTAAGATCCAAGGCACTGGTGAGAGCTTCCAGGCATGGAAAGCAGCAGTCAGCAGAGATCTGAGGAGTGGATGGTTGACTGACTCAGATGGGAATCTGACAGACTGAGATGCACAATGTGGGTAAAATGAACCCTGGAATGAGGTAGACACATGAGCCTTTGCAGCCAGGAGAAAGACTCCTGTCATCAGCACTTTTGTACTGATTCAGACCCTGGAAAGGGCTGTTGAGACTCCCAGATACTGAGAGTATGTAGGATTCGGGACTGGGCCAGGGGCTCCACCTTCCAGTGAAGGCTCTTCCAGCTGGTGATCAGAGACAGGGAAGTTCTAATGCATTCTGCTTGGCTCCACCAAAGGGCATCCTTTTAGCACAAAGATCATGAGAAAGTTGCGTGGTGGCTCCTGCTTAGTTGAGTGCTAATGAGACATGTCCAACACCCACATCCATTATAGTCTGAAGAAGAAAAAAGCTCCTTGTGGTCTCTCCTTCTGCACTGTTCTGACTTGGGGGAGAAAAGGGAGAATCACAATCTTGGACAGAGGAACATCCTCTAAATTTAAACATGCCCATTGTATATGTGTAAGTTGACAACTGATACTAGTTCACCTAGATATGAATTTTCTCTAAGGTTATGGCCTTTCAGTTTTAGTCAGTGTGCTTGCTGGATATTCTCCATTTGCCTCTCCAGGACTGTCTTCTGTCCTTGTCCATCTTACTCTGAGCCCTGGGATTGTGATTTGCATGGACCGCATCCATGGACCCCTCTGCCTTCTGGCTTTATTAGGTTCAGCCAATAGGGGGCACTGACAGGAGATGGGAAGGCAAGAGGAGAGAGAGCTTGGGCTCTTTATTCTCTTGGCTTTGTCTCTCCAGGGCAAATAATTAAGGGGGCAAATCTCATTCCCTTTTATACCCATTGCTCCCTGAATCAAGTTGGACCATTCTCAGAATGGGCCTTCTGCGAACACTGCTCATTTCAAGAAATTTATTCCCCCAAACAAGTGTGCTTTGTCTCAGGTCTTGATGCACAACCTAAGAAATTCATGAGGACCCAGAAACCAGTATACAGCTGGCTGTTCTTTCAAGCCAGAGAATAAGTGGAGCTGATAGAAAAAATGAAGTGCCTCCTCAAAGACAGTCTCAGGCAATAAAATAATGGCCCAGATGGAGCTGCCACCTAAGACTCTGGGTCCACTTTTCTAGCTTGTGGATTTCTCTGGCCTCTGGTGCCCTTCTTTTCTATCACCCTTTGTTTCTTGCTCATATAATTAGATGAGGACCAGGGAAGAGGAGGCAGGAGAGCCATCTTCTACTTGTTAGTCACATGTTAAAAAGTCTGGTTAGGGAAGATGTTGACTTAAGGTTTGAGAATTTTCTGTTTATTTCAGATAACCTTTGCCTTTCCTTGCTCACCTTCTGCTGCCAGTGATTAGAGATACTGCAGAAAGTTCTGCACAGCAGTGCATGAGTGAGTCCAGTCAGTGTTCCCAAGGGGGTGTAGATGCTGACTGTTGATTTATGCATGCATGCTCAGTTGTGACCAACTCTTTGTGACCCCATAAACTGTAGCCCTGCAGGCTACTCCATCTATGGGATACTCCAGGCAAGAATATTGGAGTGGGTTGCCATTTCCTCCTCTAGACTGTTTAATTAGATACATCTAATTCTTTGCTCCTAGGCAGGAAGGCATACCTTTGTGCTGCAGATAACCAAAAGTAGATTCTAAAGGTTTTCTTTGCTTGTTGTCTTTTCTAAAGAGAGGATGAATCATTTTTATTATGTGATATTCCATCCCTTCATAGAGAACACTGGAGATAATAGAATAGGGTAAGCTATGCTGCAGTAACAAAGAAAATCTAAATTTCTGAATGGCTGAAGACAATATTTCTTGGTCACATTGCAGTCTGAGACAGGTGAAGAGACTCTGTTTCATGACTCTCCAGCAATAGGTAGCTTTCAGATGCAGCCTAAATTCCATCCTGCAGTTCTATCATCTCAGAATTCTTTACTTCCAGAAGGGAAACAGGATGGGAACAGAATGCATGGTGACCTACCATGAGCTGTTTCTTCCCTTGGACCAGCAGTTGTATATACTTCAGCCCAAACCAGCTTCATAAGAGGGTGGGAAGACATGTGATATTTAGTGAGCAATATAATCTATGCCATGCATGCTTTATCCATTTTGATTAGTTATTTAAAAAAAAATCATTTAGAACTCTCATGGCTGACCACTCTTATTTACTTTCTCATTTATTAGAGTATGCTTATAGCAAGGCTCTTTTTGAAAAAAAGTTATAATTGTGTGTGTGTGTATAAGCATACTAAATCGTGCAGCTTGTGTGGTCCCGTCTTCACATGATTGCTCCTAGTAGTCCACCACGGTCATGTTTATCTCCCATACCAGTCCTAGCTTCACATTAAGACTCAGATCCAACCCTGTCTCCTACCTAAAACCTCTTCTCTATGAAGTGAACACAACCTCCTTGAAGATCTAGAGGGATTAGTGCCCACACAATTAGCTTGGCAATCAATCATGGACTGTCCAGTGCTAGCCTGTATGTAATTGCCTTGAGCTATTAATAATCACCTTTTCTATTGTGTTCCTCTGATGCAATGTTGTCCCCCACTCATAAGTTTCTGCAGAGTGAACTCCACAGTGCACAACAAGATAGAATAGCACATAAGAGGAGCTCAGAGACAATGGACTGATTTAATCTGATATAATTGGATTGATAAGGTCAGCAAACATATAACAAGCATCTAAGGACCATGTTTAAGGATCTATGCTAAGAGCAGTGGGGAAAGAGATGATGAAAACACAGTGTTTATTCTCAAGAGGCATTTAGAATGTTCACGATACACTGAATACACACCAGAAGGGTGTGGTAGCTAGTCTCCAAAGATGGCCTTACAGTTCCTCCCCTCCCTATTTGAGCATGCTGCTCCTCATTTAAAGAGTTGGCACTTATTTTTCTCACCCAGGGACTGAGTTGACCAATGTGATGGAAGTGGCATTCTGGGATTTCCAACAGGATGGGCAGATTTTTTTCTTCCTTTCATTTGGAGGTTTCAGCTTTTGGGGCACTTCTTTTCCTCTTCATTTAGCCACGATGCTGTGAGAAGATCAAACCACATGAAAAGTGAAGTCGAAAGTGAAGTTGCTCAGTCATGTCTATCTCTTTGCAACCCCATGGACTGTAGCCTACTAGGTTCCTCCGTCCATGGGATTTTCCCGGCAAGGGTACTGGAATGGGTTGCCATTTCCTTCTCCAGGGGATTTTCCCAACCCAGGGATCGAACCCAGGTCTCCTGCATTGCAGGCAGATGTTTTACCATCTGAGCCACTAGGGAAGCCCCAAACCACATGAAGGAGGGCAAAAGAGTCTGAGTTCCCAGACAACAGTCAACATGAATGCAAGCTATATGAGTGAGCCATTTGAGTATTTTTTCTTTTATTTTACATTGGAATATAGTTGATTTATACTGTTGTGTTAGTTTCAGGTCATGTGAGTGAGCCATTTTAGATATTCCAGATGATTGCAGCCCAGCTGACATCACAAAGAGCAGAATAAACACTGAGCTGAACCAGTTCATGCACAGAATTAGGACCAATAAGAAAATGATGGTTGTTTGAATCCATTGTGTTTTGTAAGGGGAAGAGATTGATTTGCAGGAGAAGATAACTGAAACACAGGGTTGGAAAGTTTATCTGAAATAGTAGGTCGACAGAGGAAGGAAAAGAATGAAGGAAGCTGAGGAATGCCCTCAGAAAGGTGACAGTGGAGCTGATGAGTAGAAATTCCCCATGCAAAACCTGAAGGGATGGGCTTTCTAGTCAGGGACCCCACAGGAGAAAAAGCATGGAGGTGGGAAAGTATGTGACACGTACAGACAAGTCCTAGCAGTTTGTGATGGATGATGTGGGAATGCAAGCGGGCAGTTACAGGCATTTTGAGAAAAATCTGAAAATCCAGGAGCCTGGCTCTGGGATGTATTCTCTACCCACTGGGACACTTGGAACTTTTCAAAACAAAGGACTGTCAGAATCAGATTTTTGTCTTAGATTTCTCTGGTGTGGGTAAGAGGGATACTGGGGTCAGGAGTTGGGGGCAGGCATGAGATTGTAGAGAAAGAGAACAAACAGCCAGGAGACTTTTGGGTGGAGAGGGGCACTGGCAAGGGAAACAGAGAGGAAGGAGAGGGGGTGCAGATGTCATTGAGATGGAACAACACTAGAAATTGAAGATGGTTGTGGGTAATGAGGGAACGAGAGGAATCTGGGACTCCCAGATTTCAGGCTTTGATTCTCAAGCCTAGCCATGCAGGACAAGCAGATGAGGGAAGAAAGTGATGACCTGCATTTTAATTGAGCCCTGTGAGTTCTGGGACATCAAGAGAAGAGGCCCTCAGACAGAGAAGGAGAAATGCGATATGAAAGGGAAAGTTGCTCAGTTGTGTCCGACTCTTTGCAACCCCATGGACTGTAGAGTCCATGGAATTCTCCAGGCCAGGATATTGGAGTGGGTACCTCTTCCCTTCTCCAGGGCACCTTGTATGTCATCCCTTATATGCAGAATCTAAAAGAAGTGATACAAGTGAACTTAGACTCTTAGACTTATAGACCAAACTTATGATTGCTGGGGAAGAAGGACAGGCAAAAGAATAGTTAGGAAGTTTGGGATGGACATGTACACACTGCTGTATTTAAAATAGATAACCAACAAGGACCTACTGTCTAGCACAGGGAACTCTGCTCAGTGTTATATGTCAGCCTGGATGGGAGAGGGGTTCGGGGGAGAATGGATACATATAAATGTACGGCTGAGTCCCTTCACTGTCCACCTGAAACTACCACAATATTGTTAACCAGCCATACTCCAATACAAAATAAAAAGTTAAAAAAAAAAAGAAGAAGAAGAGGCCCTGACAGACAGTGACTACTGGTCTCAGAGTTCAGCAGAAAGGGCTCAGTTAACATGAGAGTTTTGATAAAAAGCATCCAGCACCTGTGCTGAAATGAAGCCCTTCAGTGGGTATTTATTCCATTGTCAAGTCGTGATAGTTTAGGGAAGAGTGTGTCTGAAGGACATCGTGTTAGTAGGCAGAACCCCAGAGAGATGATGTGAGCAGGAAGAGGAATGGTAGGACTCATTTTGCCCCTAGCAGTGAGGAGTTGCAGAGAGCTACGGACATGCCTATCCAGGCCCCTTCATGGCTAATTGGACAGAAGTGGTCCTGAGACCACAAATGTGGGTATAGTTGGTGGCTGTGAAGGATTTTCTCTGTGTGAAACTAAATGACCCACCCGGGCTTCAGCTCACTCTTGGCTCTATTAGGCCTACTCTCCAAGCACCTGGTGATCTCCCAGCAGAAGGCTGCAAGACATGCCAGTCATCCTAATTACATGAGCTCACTAAAGGATTGCAGCAAGGGGAAATAACTTTGATTTTCTTGAAAAGGTCTGAGAGCTCATCACAGTTTAGTGATTCCAAAGAATCCAACTTGGCACCACATGGTACTTAACTTGGTGATTATTTTGAAGACAAATGAAATGCTTTTAATCAGCTATCTAAAGCACCAGAGTCAAGATTAGGACAAGCTTTCTGGGTTATGTTGACAGAGCTGCTTATGCCCATCACTGTGTACGTGGAGAGCTTGATTTGACCCCTGCAGGTAGTTTGTGGCAGATCTGTGTGCATGGTATAAATAAAATTGTCCTACTTTTAATGAGCCCTGAAAAGAGCAGAGCAGACATTTGATCTGAATCTTGACCAGTCTGTTCGCCCTCTTACTTTCTGTTTATATACAGTCACCTGGCCCTGGGACAATTATGTTGTTAGCGTGCCTTTTTTTTTTTTTTTTTCCTGGCTATGCCTATCGTACTGGGCTTCCTAGGTGGCTCAATGGTGAAGAATCTACCTATAATGCAGGAGATGTGGGTTCAATCCCGGCATCGGGAAGGCCCCCTGGAGGAGGAAATGGCAACCCACTCCAGTATTCTTGCCTGGGAAATCCCATGGACAGACGAGTCTGACAGGCTACAGTCCATAGAGTCACCAAGAGTCAGACACCACTGAGCAGGCATGCAAGCAAGTATACCTATCATATACGGAAATATTTATAAGCTAACTTATTTTGATTACTTAATATGATTTTATTTCCCTGAATGGCATGGCTTCCTTGTAAATAAAACCGGAAGTGATTTCAGAGGTGGAGCCTTCAGGTCATGGAAGGCTCAGGCCCAGTACTGGAGTCTTATCTCTGCTCCTCTGTCCAGTCCAGGGCAGGGCTGTTTAATCAGTCAGAATAGGCTACTGAGGGCTTCAGTAACAAATAAGCCCCGCCTCCAAATCTCAGTGTCTTAACACAAGGAAAGCCTAATTCTTGCTAAGGGCTAGTGAGGTGAGTGAGTGCCTGCTGCTGCTGCTAAGTCACTTCATTCGTGTCTGACTCTATGCAACCCCATAGACGGCAGCCCACCAGGCTCCCCCATCCCTGGGATTCTCCAGGCAAAAACACTGGAGTGGGTTGCCATTTCCTCCTCCAATGCATGAAAGTGAAAAGTGAAAGTGAAGTTGCTCAGTCGTGTTGACTCTCAGTGACCCCACAGACTGCAGCCTACCTGGCTCCTCCGTCCATGGGATTTTCCAGGCAAGAGTACTGGAGTGGGTTGCCATTGCCTTCTCCATAGTGAGTGCCTACTGCACAAAATTTAAGGAGGTGCCCACTCTCAGCCTCCTGAAAGCACAGGGTCTTGCTTATACTAGCCACACACTGTGCATCACTAGAAGGCCCTGTTCATTATTGCCACACATGGATGAGCCTGCCAGGCTTCATCTCAACACATACTTCTTCCATGATCACTGGAGCAGCAGGACAAAATATGGTAAATTGCACACTCGCTCTTAAAGCTTCCACTAGTAAGGGATGTTATGTCACTTCCGCTTACATTTCATTAGCCGGGGAAAATCACACGTTCTGACTTCAGAGAGGAAAGAGAAATGCCACCTCACCATGTGCCTGGAAACTGGAAAACTGAAAGTATCAGGACCTCAGTCTGAATGATTCCCATAGTTATGTTTTGTAAGTTCTCAGGGGTCCCTGGCACACTGAGCCCATAGCCACTGTGCCCATCTCTCTCACAAGGAGCAACTTGGAAGTCATGTGAATTCTGGGGAGGGGTAGCTGGTGGATGGTGACTGCTTTTGTGTGCCTGAGGAGGCCCATGAGGCTGGGCATGTACTCAGCCAAGGAAGGCTTTTGCAGCATGCGAGGACAGCACAAACCCGGCACAGGGGAGATGCTTCTCTTCTCAGTGTGCTGCATGCAGCAGCTCTAGTTAGGAAGGCTTGTTAAAGCTCTGCTGTAGAGAGAGCGCTGCTCCTCTTTCTCCACCTCTTAATTTGTTTCAGGCTATCTCTTCTCCATTACTTAGTATGTGACTCCAGGACGCTTTGTGATAGAGTCTACAAAGGAGATGTTATCCTCAATAGAGTTGTTCTGTGTCACTTGTGGGAATGAAAGAAACTTAGTGTGCATTCTCTGTTATTAGCTGTGGGGGCTCCAGAAATAACTGGAGAAGAAGGACAAACTCTAAAGAGGAAAGACCAAAGCAGTGGGCTCTTGTCTTTGATTTTTGTTATTTTTTTCCTTTTCTTTAAATGGAAATTAAAGCACAGTTGTAAATTTTAAAAAATCTTGTGTTTTGTAGTAAACCCTTTCCAAGGAAGTTTGGATTATTTTTCACACTTAATTCTCATCAAGCACCTCTGATTCTCAGCTTTGGCACACCCATTTTACAGATGAGGACCTAACAGCCCTGGCTGGCTGAGTGACATGGTTAAAGTCATGAGGGAAATGACTGTATTTAGAGGATCATAGTCCTGTGGGTTTCCAGCTTAGCCTTTCACTTTTCCTGTGGTCATAAACCTATGGGTTTAATTTCAGCTGTGAATTTGAATTTGTTTTTTGGTGTTATAGGTAATATTCTAAAGCTGAGATTTCAGTCCGGTTCCATCTGGGTGTTTATCAATTATGTGTCATTTATTGGGTTGAATATTGCCATTGATATTTGGGGGAGAAAAGGGAGTTAAAGATGGAAGGTATCTCTGTTCTACTGAATATGGTGTATGATGCAAACTTTCCAGAAAACCCTGTGTTTGTGGAATATCGAGTCCATGCTGGCTCAGAGTGGCAGTTGAGTGTGGCTGCAGACCTGGACCCACACAAGGTGAATAGGAAGAGTTTAGGCTGATACTTCCAACTTCCTGGCTCCCTGGATTTGGAAAGTAATGATTCAAAGTATCATCAGTGAGATATCATTTTAACCTTAGACTGACTAAAACCAAGGGTATGTTTTGGTGCATATGTGGTTGGGGCTGGTGCACTGGGACGACCCAGAGGGAGGGTATGGGGAGGGAGGAGGGAGGAGGGTTCAGGATGGGGAACACATGTATACCTGTGGCGGATTCATTTCGATATTTGGCAAAACTAATACAATATTGTAAAGTTTAAAAATAAAATAAAATTTAAAAAAATAAAAGAAAAAAATTTAAAAAAAAGAATATGAAACAGTAGAACCACTTTGTAAAGCAGTATGATACTTTCTTACAAGTAACATGGGCACCTATCCTGTGACCCAGAAATTTTGCTCCTGACATAGAATGTGAAACAGAACACATGTACACTAAAAGGACTGTAAAAGAATGTTTGTGGCAGCTTCATTCATAAGAGTTTCATGCTGGAAATAACCCAAATGCCCATCAGTAGGTGAATGGATAAATAAATTGTGGTATATTCATACAGTTAATACTCAACAATAAAAAAGGAATGAGCCACTGGTATACTGAACAGTATGTATGAATCTCAAAGATATTGTGTTCAGCTAAAGAAGCCTAAGACATACACACAAAATACTGTATATTTCCACTTATACAAAGTTCAAGAACTGGCCAAATTAAGATATGGCCATAGAAGTCAGATGGAGAAGGCAATGCCACCCCACTCCAGTACTCTTGCCTGGAAAATCCCATGGACGGAGGAGCCTGGTAGGCTGCAGTCCATGGGGTTGCTGAGGGTTGGACATGACTGAGCGACTTCACTTTCACTTTGCACTTTCATGCATTGGAGAAGGAAATGGCAACCCACTCCAGTGTTCTTGCCTGGAGAATCCCAGGGACGGGGGAGCCTGGTGGGCTGCCGTCTATGGGGTCGCACAGAGTCGGACACAACTGAAGCGACTTAGCAGCAGCATAAAAATCAGAAAGCAGTTGCCTCTGGTGGGGGATTGACTAGAAAGGGATGCGAAGGAACTTTCTAGGATGATGGAAATATTCCTAACTTAATTGGGATGGTGGTTACAACAGTGTTAAAGCTCAAGTGTATATGTAGAATCTGTGCTTTTATATGTAAATTATGCTTCAATTAAAAAATTAGAAAATAAGTTTACAGTATCAGACTTACAGTGATCTAACTTACACTTTTCTCAGATGTTACTACTTGTTTCCCTTAAGGAATATTGAAGAAATATGTCATCTCCTGTGGTCAGTTGATTCAGAGGAAATCCAATCCTAACTATCTCAACTTTTTACTTTTTTCAAGGGAGATTATAGGAGCTACAATGGGTTCTGAATCACCACATGGGGTTAGCCAGCTTTTGCCTAGCTTATCTCCTGTTAACAGCTCCTGGTCACAGTAGTGGCAGGGCACAATTACCAAAAATCTCTCTCTTCGTCTACTTAGAATCAATAGAAATACATGATGTCCTGAAAGATTAAAGCCAAACTCCTAGTCATCCAGGTGTTGGAAACAGAGTGACCACCTGCTGTTCATCTCCAGTGTGTCAGCATGGTTCTGGCAGGTCAAAGAAGCCGCAGCAGATGTGGGCAAAGCCACGGTGACTGCAGAGGTAGATATGTGAAAAGAGGACAGAGAGGAAGAAAGGATGACAAATAAATATATTCCTTTTTAATGCCGCACAGGATCATCTTCCACACTGAAGTGACATTGGGTTGGTATGAAGTCTACACTTCATGAAATGTGAAACTTGGGTGAGGAAGGTAGGGAAAAAAATCCCACCATTGTCTGATAGTCTGTCTTGGAATGCTGTTAAGGATTGTGCCTTTCTTCTTTCTTTCCTTTTGGCCCCTCATGCTTTCTAATTTTTTTAAAAAATGAACATCCAATGTTATGTTATTCATTTATAACATGTTAAGTTTTTATCTTTTTATATATTTGTACACTGGAGAAGGAAATGGCAACCCACTCCGGTGTTCTTGCCTGAAGAATCCCAGGGACGGCGGAGCCTGGTGGGCTGCCGTCTATGGGGTCGCACAGAGTCGGACACGACTGAAGCGACTTAGCAGCAGCAGTAGCAGCAGCATATATCTGTAATTGTAAATGAAATACATTTTTAAAAGATGGACAGTCATAGGTGTTAAAAAGAAGTCTATACAGTTATTTAAGTAATTTTGAAAAATGAACCTGTCATTAGTATGCAGACCTTCTTCCCCTTGGGTATTGAAGTAAGTCTTTTAAAATCAGTGGTTTCTTTGAAAAGTTCCCTTCAAATTTGGTTTGGTCTGGCTTTTGTTACGTTATCAACTGCAACAGATTACACCTCTCCATGTTCATGTGCTGTGTAGTCCCCCCCTCCCCCCACGTTGACGCTGGTCTTGGCCATGTGACCAGCCCTGGCCAATAGGAAATTAGCAAGCATGATGGGAGCAGAGGCTTTCTAATTGCTTGCACATGGGGGTTGTTCTTACAGAATGCTAGCTCTTAGAACCCAGCCACCCAGGTTATGAGAAGGTCCAAGCAGCCACATGAAGAGTCTTACATGGAAGACAAAAAAGGCCCCTGGCCAACAGCTGGCACCAAATTGCTAGCTATATGAACAAGGGTATCTCGTAAAGGGAGCTTTGAATCCTTTGTAGAGCCTCCCAAGCTGATTCTCCCATGGAACAAAGATGAACTGTCCCCATCAAGCTCTGCCCAAATTGCAGAGTTGTCAACACATGAGTGATTATTGTTGGTTTACATCTTTAAGTTTTGGGGTAGTTTGTTACATATGAATGAAATAGTACTGGAGCTATTTTTGTATCTATCTAGGTGTGTATCACTGGCTAAATTTAAGTTGGCATATAGATGTTAACTATGTTAAATAATTCAGGAACTCTGTGTTGAGGAAGTGTCTGAAAGTGTGTCCTAGTTTAGCAGAACCTCATGCTTCCCCCTCATTTAATCTCTTCTCCACACAGCAGCCAGCGTGATCTTTTAAAAATCAATGTGATTGTGTCACTGCAATGCTTAAATCCTCCTGGGGCTGTCCACTGCCAAACCAGTTCCTACCTTTGCATCTTTGTCCGCAGGTTGGAACTTCTTTCTGCCTGGATTGGTCATCACAGGACTGGCTTTGTATTGTTGCAGATCTCAGCTTAAGTATCCCCCTCTTAGAGAAACTTTTCTGACTATGGGACCCAGCCACCTCTTGCTCTGATAATATTCCATAACAAACCACCTCAAAGTTCAGTGGCTTCAGACGACAAGCATTAATCTCATATCCATGGGCTGTGAGATGACAGGGGCAGTCCTGCTCTGTATCTCAGTCTAGGGTCCAGATTGCCTCCCAGATGAGCAAACAAAAATTCTCGGGGCTCTGGGGCTCAAACTCTGTCTTCCACGCTGCCCCTCTCCCTATTTCCAATTTAATTCACATGGCCAACATGAGTGAGGAGGGAACGGCCTCTTCCTGATACCAACCAGGGTTCTTGGCCTTCCCCAGTCAACAGAAGTTGACTAGGGGCTGGACATTAAATTCAGGCAAGGCTTTATTGCAGCTTCTGCACCAGCTGCAGGAGGGAATGAAAACAAGTAACAGTTCCCTTGCTTGCTCCCCTGAGACGGGGCGAGTTTGTTCCTTATATAGGGTGAGGATAGGGGTGTGTGTAGGGTTTGCCCACCCCTTTGTGGTAGTGAATGCAGGGGGCATGCACAGTACCTTGCTTTTGCTCCTGGCTTTTAAGAACCGGCTTCCCTTGTGGCTCAGCTGGTAATGAATCTGCCCGCAAGGTGGGAGACTTGAGTTTGATCCCTGGGTTGGGAAGATCCCCTGGAGAAGAGAAAGGGTACCCACTCCAATATTCTCGTCTGGAGAATTCCATGGACTGTATATAGTCCATGGGATAGCAAAGAGTCGAACATGACTGGGCAACTATGACTTCACTTCAGAAACATAAGTTGGGGTTTTTTGTCTTTTTTTTTTTTTTTGGTATCTTTTGGTCCAGAATTTGCCCCACCTGCACATGCGCAGAGTTATTTTTTAATCCCATATGATTTATTTGTATTTTGTTGCTGGAGGAAAGGTGTATCCAGGTGCAAGCATTGCAGCTCTGAAGCAAAGGGACCCGGTCCCAGCCTGTCTCATTCCCACAGAGGGAATTATTTGTGGAACGATTACCTCATCTACCACACTCTCAAATCCAAAGCAGCCTCACCTTCAGCTCACCCAACTTTAATTCTCTGCAAATAGTTGATTACTCTCTGATATCTTTGTGTGTGTTTATTATGTTCATTGCCCGTCTACCCTATTATTTGTCCCTGTCAATGCACTTGGATCAGTTTCTGGCTGAGATGAAGTGCATGATGAGATCAAATGTTAGCTGCAGATACTGGTAAAAGGAGAAGGAACTGGAAAGTCAGTTATCTTTTTTTCCAAAGCCAATCTACACAGATAGTTTGATCTTTTTTTTTTTTCTAGTTTTATTTATTTATTTATTTACTTTACAATATTGTATTGGTTTTGCCATACATTGGTTCCTCTTCTTGTAATTTCTCCATCTCTTCCAGTAGTGTAAGAGAGATCATGCTGATCTGCCTTTCATGATTTTTATTATTATTATTACCCTTTCATGTTTTTGTGCCAGATGTTAGCTTTAGGAACTGTTGTCGTTGTTTAGTTGCTCAGTCATGTCCAACTCTTTTGTGACCCCATGGATTTTAGCCCACCAGACTCCTCTGTCCATCAGATTGTCCAGGCAAGAATACTGGAGTGGGTTGCCATTTCCTTCTCCAGGAGATCTTCCTGACTCAGGGATTGAACCCATATCTCCTGTGTTGGCAGGCAGATTCTTTACTGCTGAGCCACTAGGAAAGCCCTTAGGAACTGTACTTGAACACAAAGGGGTTTGAGGGGCAGTGCCTTAGAACCCACATCCTCAAAGTCATCTCTTCTTCCAACTTCCAGGGGAACAGTCTTCACCAGATCTTTGACCTTGTCTGAATTGGGCTCCCTAGAAGCTGACCTTGGCACAAGGATTAGAGGGCATGTCATTTGTTTGGGTGTATGGACACGGTTGGGGAAGTGGAGAAGTGATGCAGGGAAGTAAAGACAGCCCACTATGGGTTCGTTACTAGGCCAGCTAACAGCAGGAGCAACGGGGACTTAGTCCCACCAGGATTAACAATGCACCTTAGAATGATCCTGACTAAGAGGAAAAAGGTCTGGGGATTCATGCCCCTCTAGGTGTCAGTCATTCAAGGCTGCCCAGGGGAGTGAGGACAGAGGGGCTGGAGAGCTGGGTAATACTGACTCCTAGGCATTTCCACCCCGGAGAAGGCAATGGCAACCCACTCTAGTACTCTTGCCTGGAAAATCCCATGGACAGAGGAGCCTGGTGGGCTGCAGTCCATGGGGTCGCTAAGAGTCGGGCACAACTGAGCAACTTCATTTTCACTTTTCACACATTGGAGAAGGAAATGGCAACCCACTCTAGTACTCTTGCCTGGAGAATCCCAGGGACGGGGAGCCTGATGGACTGCCGTCTGTGGGGTTGCACAGAGTCGGACACGACTGAAGTGACTTAGCAGCAGCAGCAGCAGGCATTTCCACCCAGTTGTTAGGGCAGTGAGGGTTTTGGCAGCCTGAGGCAGGCTTCTGACAAAGATGTGGGTGTTAGCCTTGGAAGTCAGGTTGGAGACAGGAAAAGTCCAAGATCACTGGAGACAGGAGCATAGAAGATCCTGATTAGCTTGTTCTTTTAAAATGAGTTTCGTTTTGTTGTAGTGTAATTGACATATAATAAACTGTATCTCTGTATTTATTTAATTTAAACTCATGATTGATGGCAGAAATGTTTTATTTACTCATCTTTATATTAATACTCTTAAGGATGCATCTTTATGTTTTCTGGGAACCCAAGTATCTACAATTTGAAACTTTACCTGCCATTTTCCAGAAACACTGGCAAAACATGGTCTTTGAGTTTATTGTCCATTTGTTTCTAATGAGTTTAAAAAATGCATATCCTTAAATATCCCAGCCACCATTGGTAACATAGAATCTAGTGAAGTTCCCACCACTCAGCTATAATAATCATCAGCTCATGGGTTTTCTTTTTTAATTTTTATTTTATATTGGAGTATAGTTGATTAACAATGTTGTGTTACGGGGAGGAGCCAAGATGGCGGAGGAGTAGGACTAGGAGAACACTTTCTCCCCCACAAATTCATCAAAAGAGCATTTAAACGTTGAGTAAATTCCACAAAACAACTTCTGAATGCTGACAGAGGACATAAGGCACCCAGAAAAGCAACCCAAGTCTTTGAAAGGAGGTAGGAAAAAATATAAAAGACAAAAAAAGAGACAAAAGAGGGAGGGACGGAGTTCCCTCCCGGGAAGGGAGTCTTAAAAAGAGAGAAGTTTCCAAACACCAGGAAACCTTCTCACTGCCGAATCTGTGCTGAGCTTTGGAAGCTCAGAGGGCAACATAACAGGGAGAAAAAATTAAATAAACAATTAAAACCCGCAGATTGCTAGCCCTATGGTAACTCCCCCAGTGGAGAAGCAGCGCAGACGCCTGCACACGCCATTAGCATGCGGGGGCTGGGCAGGGAGGTGCGGCGCGGGCTGCAATGCTTAGAGTAAGGACCTGGCCCGAATACCCTGAGTGCTATCTGAGCGAAATAATTTGGGCTAGCAAACCAGACTGGGATATCTACCACGCGAAAAGCCAGCCCTAACCTAAGACACCGCCAGGCCCGTACATGGAACAAAGGACTGAACAGAGATAGCCGGCTGCAGACCTTCCCTCTCCGGTGACAGGCAGCCAGAGCCGGAAGGGGACAATCGCAGCCCCAGAGAGACATTATCTATAAAACTGTAAGCAGGCTTCTTTGCTAACTAAAACTTCTTGGGGGTCTGGACGGTCAACATCTGCCTGAGAATGTGCGCCGGTTGTACACCTAGATAAACCGAGCAGCGGGGAGGTGATAAGTTGCAGCAATCATGCTCGCCAAACACCTCATCACCTGAGCTGCTCGGACTTGGGAAGGGCACAAAGCGCAGGCCCAACAGAGTCTGTGCCTCTGAGGACTACCCGAGTGCCTGAACCTGAGTGGCTGGGACCTGGGAAGTGCAGGCAGCCCAGGGCGGCCACAGATGGTTCCCAGCAGAGCAACCTAGAGCCTGAGCAGTGTGGGCAGGGAGGCTACACGCGCTGTGAGCGGGGGCAGACCCAGTGTGGCTGAGGCACTGCGAGCACATGCCAGTGTTATTTGTTTGCAGCATCCCTCCCTCCCTCCCCACAGCACGACTGAACAAGTGAGCCTAAAAAAAAAAAAAAAAAAAAAAGTGTCCCCCACTGTCCCCTTTGTGTCAGGGCAGAAACCAGACACTGAAGAGACCAGCAAACAGAAGAAGCTATAACAGAGGGAACCGCCTTGAAAGCTACAGGCAATAGATTAAAACCCTGTGGTTACTACCGACTACATAGGAAGGGGCCTATAGATCTTGAGAAATATAAGTCGGACCAAGGAACTAGCCAAAAATGAACTGAACCCACAATACTCACAACAAAACCAGAGAAAGTCCTAGATATATTTTTACTATTTTTACTATTTACTATCATTCTTTCTTTCTTTTTTTTTTTAATTTTTTAAAAAAATTTTAAGTCCTCTATTATTCCTTTAATTTTCACTTTTATAACCTATTACTTTGCAAAAAAAAAAAAAAGACCCTATTTTTTTTTTCTCTTCAGCAAACTTCATATATATATATTTTATAATTTTTTGACCTTGTTTTTTTTTCTTCTTCTTCTTTTCTTTAACATTGTATTTTTGAAATTCCAAACTCTACTCTAGATTTTTAATTTTAGCTTTTTGGTATTTGTTATCAACTTTGTACCTATAGTTTTTTTTTTATAATTTCTGTGACTTTTTTTCCCCTCTGTTTCTTTCTCTTCTTCTTTAATATAACATTGTATATCTGAAATTCCAAACTTTACTCTAGATTTTTAATTTATGCTTTTTGGTATTTGATATCAATTTTGTACCTGTATTTTCTTTATAATTTTTGCGACTTTGTTTGTTTTTGTTTGTTTGTTTGTTTGTTTTTCTTTCTTTTTCTTCCTCTTTTTTTTTAACATTGTATTTTTGGAATTCCAAACTCTACTCTAGATTTTTAACTTTTGCTTTTTGGTATTAGTTATCAATTTTGTACCTATATTTTCTTTATAATTTTTGCGACCTTGTTTGTTTTTGTTTGTTCACTTTTTCTCTCTTTATTTTCCTTCTTCTTTTCTTTAACATCATATTTTTGAAATTCCAAACTCTACTCTATATTTTTAATTTTTGCTTTTATGTATTTGTTACCAATTTTGTACCTTTAAGAACCCAATCTTCAGTACCCATTTTTCACTAGGGAGCAAGATTACTGGGTTGACTGCTCTCTCTCCCTTTGGACTCTCCTTTTTCTCCACCAGGTCGCCTGTGTCTCCTCCCTAACCCCTCTCTACTCTACCCAACTCTGTGAATTTCTGTGTGTTCCAGATGGTGGAGAACACTTAGGGAACTGATTACTGGCTGAATCTGTCTCCCTCCTTTTCATTCCCCCTTTTATCCTTCTGGCCACCTCTGTCTCCTTTCTCCTTCTTCTCTTCTCTGTATAACTCCATAAACATCTCTGAGCGGTCCAGTTGTGGAGTGCACATAAGGAAGTGATTACTGGCTAGCCCACTCTCTCCACTACTGATTCCACCTCATCTCATTCGGGTCACCTCTAACTGCCTCCTCCCTCTTCTCTTCTCCATGTAACGCTGTGAACTTCTCTGGGTGACCCTCACGGTAGAGAAACTTTTCATCTTTAATGTAGATGTTTTATCAATGGTGCTGTATAGAAGGAGAAGTTTTGAAACTACTGTAAAAATAAGACCAATAACTGGAAGTAGGAGGCTTAAGTCCAAACCCTGACTCCAGGGAACTCCTGACTCCAAGGAACATTAATTGACAGGAGCTCATCAAACGCCTCCATACCTACACTGAAACCAAGCACCACACAAGGGCCAACAAGTTCCAGGGCAAGACATACCAAGCAAATTCTCCAGCAACAAAGGAACACAGCCCTGAGCTTCAAGATACAGGCTGCCCCAAGTCACCCCAAAACCATAGACATCTCATAACTCATTACTGGACACTTCATTGCACTCCAGAGAGAAGAAATAAAGTTCCACCCACCAGAACACCGACACAAGCTTCCCTGACCAGGAAACCTTGACAAGCCACCTGTGCAAACCCACACACAGCGAGGAAACACAACAATAAAGAGAACTCCATAAACTGCCAGAATACAGAAAGGACACCCCAAAATCAGCAATTTAAACAAGACAAAGAGACAGAGGAATACCCAGCAGATAAAGGAACAGGATAAATGCCCACCAAACCAAACAAAAGAGGAAGAGATAGGAAATCTACCTGATAAAGAATTCCAAATAATGATAGTGAAATTGATCCAAAATCTTGAAATCAAAATGGAATCACAGATAAATAGCCTGGAGACAAGGATTGAGAAGATGCAAGAAAGGTTTAACAAGGACCTAGAAGAAATAAAAGAGAGTCAATGTATAATGAGTAATGCAATAAATGAAATTAAAAACACTCTGGAGGCAACAAATAGTAGAATAACAGAGGCATAAGATAGGATTAGTGAATTAGAAGATAGAATGGTAGAAATAAATGAATCAGAGAGGATAAAAGAAAAACGAATTAAAAGAAATGAGGACAATCTCAGAGACCTCCAGGACAATATTAAACGCTACAACATTCGAATCATAGGGGTCCCAGAAGAAGAAGACAAAAAGAAAGACCATGAGAAAATACTTGAGGAGATAATAGTTGAAAACTTCCCTAAAATGGGGAAGGAAATAATCACCCAAGTCCAAGAAACCCAGAGAGTCCCAAACAGGATAAACCCAAGGCGAAACACCCCAAGACACATATTAATCAAATTAACAAAGATCAAACACAAAGAACAAATATTAAAAGCAGCAAGGGAAAAAAAGCAAATAACACACAAGGGAATTTCCATAAGGATTACAGCTGATCTTTCAATAGAAACTCTTCAAGCCAGGAGGGAATGGTAAGACATACTTAAAGTGATGAAAGAAAATAACCTACAGCCCAGATTATTGTACCCAGCATGGATCTCATTCAAGTATGAAGGAGAAATCAAAAGCTTTTCAGACAAGCAAAAGCTGAGAGAATTCTGCACCACCAAACCAGCTCTCCAACAAATACTAAAGGATATTCTCTAGACAGGAAACACAAAAACGGTGTATAAATTCGAACCCAAAACAATAAAGTAAATGGCAACAGGATCATACTTATCAGTAATTACTTTAAACGTAAATGGGTTGAATGCCCCAACCAAAAGACAAAGACTGGCTGAATGGATACAAAAACAAGACCGCTACATATGTTGTCTACAAGAGACCCACCTCAAAACAGGGGACACATACAGACTGAAAGTGAAGGGCTGGAAAAAGATTTTCCATGCAAATAGGGACCAAAAGAAAGCAGGAGTAGCAATACTCAGATAAAATAGACTTTAAAACAAAGGCTGTGAAAAGAGACAAAGAAGGTCACTACATAATGATCAAAGGATCAATCCAAGAAGAAGATATAACAATTATAAATATATATGCACCCAACACGGGAGCACCGCAGTATGTAAGACAAATGCTAACAAGTATGAAAGGAGAAATTAACAGTAACACAATAATAGTGGGAGACTTTAATACCCCACTCACACCTGTGGATAGATCAACTAAACAGAAAATTAACAAGGAAACACAAACTTTAAACGATACAATAGACCAGTTAGACCTTAGTGATATCTATAGGACATTTCATCCCAAAACAATGAATTTCACCTTTTTCTCAAGCGCACATGGAACCTTCTCCACGATAGATCACATCCTGGGCCATAAATCTAGCCTTGGTAAATTCAAAAAAATAGAAATCATTCCAAGCATGTTTTCTGACCACAATGCAGTAAGATTAGATCTCAATTACAGGAGAAAAACTATTAAAAATTCCAACATATGGAGGCTGAACAACACGCTGCTGAATAACCAACAAATCACAGAAGAAATCAAAAAAGAAATCAAAATTTGCATAGAAACGAATGAAAATGAAAACACAACAACCCAAAACCTGTGGGACACTGTAAAAGCAGTCCTAAGGGGAAAGTTCATAGCAATACAGGCATACCTCAAGAAACAAGAAAAAAGTCAAATAAATAACCTAACTCTACACCTAAAGCAACTAGAAAAGGAAGCAATGAAGAACCCCAGGGTTAGTAGAAGGAAAGAAATCTTAAAAATTAGAGCAGAAATAAATGCAAAAGAAACAAAAGAGACCATAGCAAAACTCAACAAAGCCAAAAGCTGGTTCTTTGAAAGGATAAATAAAATTGACAAACCATTAGCCAGACTCATCAAGAAACAAAGGGAGAAAAATCAAATCGATAAAATTAGAAATGACAATGGAGAGATCACAACAGACAACACAGAAATACAAAGGATCATAAGAGACTACTATCAACAATTATATGCCAAGAAAATGGACAACGTGGAAGAAATGGACAAATTCTTAGAAAAGTACAACTTTCCAAAACTGGACCAGGAAGAAATAGAAAATCTTAACAGACCCATCACAAGCACAGAAATTGAAACTGTAATCAAAATCTTCCAGCAAACAAAAGCCCAGGTCCAGACGGCTTCACAGCTGAATTCTACCAAAAATTTAGAGAAGAGCTAACACCTATTCTGCTCAAACTCTGCCAGAAAATTGCAGAGGAAGGTAAACTTCCAAACTCATTCTATGAGGTCACCATCACCCTAATACCAAAACCTGACAAAGATCCCACAAAAAAAAAAAAAAAAAAAGAAAACTACAGGCCAATATCACTGATGAACATAGATGCAAAAATCCTTAACAAAATTCTAGCAATCAGAATCCAACAACACATTAAAAAGATCATACACCATGACCAAGTGGGCTTTATCCCAGGGATGCAAGGATTCTTCAATATCTGCAAATCAATTAATGTAATACACCACATTAACAAATTGAAAAATAAAAACCATATGATTATCTCAATAGATGCAGAGAAAGCCTTTGACAAAATTCAACATCCATTTATGATAAAAATTCTCCAGAAAGCAGGAATAGAAGGAATATACCTCAACATAATAAAAGTTATATATGACAAACCCACAGCAAGCAATATCCTCAATGGTGAAAAATTGAAAGCATTTCCTCTAAAGTCAGGAACAAGACAAGGGTGCCCACTTTCACCATTACTATTCAACATAGTTTTGGAAGTTTTGGCCACAGCAATCAGAGCAGAAAAAGAAAAGGAATCCAAATTGGAAAAGAAGAAGTAAAACTCTCACTATTTGCAGATGACATGATCCTCTACATAGAAAACCCTAAAGACTCCACCAGAAAATTACTAGAACTAATCAATGATTAGAGTAAAGTTGCAGGATATAAAATCAACACACAGAAATCCCTTGCATTCCTATACACTAATAATGAGAAAACAGAAAGAGAAATTAAGGAAACAATTCCATTCACCTTTGCAATGGAAAGAATAAAATACTTAGGAATATATCTACCTAAAGAAACTAAAGACCTATATATAGAAAACTATAAAACACTGGTGAAAGAAATCAAAGAGGACACTAATAGATGGAGAAATATACCATGTTCATGGATTGGAAGAAGCAATATAGTGCAAATGAGTATACTACCCAAAGCAACTTATAGATTCAATGTAATCCCTATCAAGCTACCAACGGTATTCTTCACAGAGCTAGAACAAATAATTTCACAATTTGTATGGAAATACAAAAAACCTCGAATAGCCAAAGCTATCTTGAGAAAGAAGAATGGAACTGGAGGAATCAACCTACCTGACTTCAGGCTCTACTACAAAGCCACAGTTATCAGGACAGTATGGTACTGGCACAAAGACAGAAATGTAGATCAATGGAACAAAATAGAAAGCCCAGAGATAAATCCACGCACATATGGACACCTTATCTTTGACAAAGGAGGCAAGAATATGCAATGGATTAAAGACAATCTCTTTAACAAGTGGTGCTGGGAAATCTGGTCAACCACTGGTAAAAGAATGAAACTAGAACACTTTCTAACACCATACACAAAAATAAACTCAAAATGGATTAAAGATCTAAACATAAGACCAGAAACTATAAAATTCGTAGAGGAGAACATAGGCAAAACACTCTCCGACATACATCACAGCAGGATCCTCTATGACCCACCTCCCAGAATATTGGAAATAAAAGCAAAAATAAACAAATGGGACCTAATTAAACTTAAAAGATTCTGCACATCAAAGGAAACTATTAGCAAGGTGAAAAGGCAGCCTTCAGAATGGAGAAAATAATAGCAAATGAAGCAACTGACAAACAACTAATCTCAAAAGTATACAAGCAACTCCTACAGCTCAACTCCAGAAAAATAAATGACCCAATCAAAAAATGGGCCAAAGAACTAAATAGACATTTCTCCAAAGAAGACATACAGATGGCTAACAAACACATGAAAAGATGCTCAACATCACTCATTATCAGAGAAATGCAAATCAAAACCACTATGAGGTACCATTTCACACCAGTCAGAATGGCTGCGATCCAAAAGTCTACAAGCAATAAATGCTGGAGAGGGTGTGGAGAAAAGGGAACCCTCTTACACTGTTGGTGGGAATGCAAACTAGTACAGCCACTATGGAGAACAGTGTGGAGATTCCTTAAAAAACTGGAAATAGAACTGCCTTATGATCCAGCAATCCCACTGCTGGGCATACACACTGAGGAAACCAGAAGGGAAAGAGACACGTGTACCCCAATGTTCATCGCAGCACTGTTTATAATAGCCAGGACATGGAAGCAACCTAGATGTCCATCAGCAGATGAATGGATAAGCAAGCTGTGGTACATATACACAATGGAGTATTACTCAGCCATTAAAAAGAATACATTTGAATCAGTTCTAATGAGGTGGATGAAACTGGAGCCTATTATACAGAGTGAAGTAAGCCAGAAAGAAAAACACCAATACAGTATACTAATGCATATATATGGAATTTAGAAAGATGGTAACAATAACCGTGTATATGAGACAGCAAAAGAGACACTGATGTATAGAATAGTCTTATGGACTCTGTTAGAGAGGGAGAGGGTGAGAAGATTTGGGAGAATGGCATTGAAACATGTATAATATCATGTATGAAACGAGTTGCCAGTCCAGGTTCGATGCATGATACTGGATGCTTGGGGCTGGTGCACTGGGACGACCCAGAGTGATGGTATGGGGAGGGAGGAGGGAGGAGGGTTCAGGATGGGGAACACATGTATACCTGTGGAGGATTCATTTCGATATTTGGCAAAACTAATACAATTTTGTAAAGTTTAAAAATAAAATAAAATTTAAAAATAAAGAAAAAAAAATGTTGTGTTATTTGCAGGTATACAGCAAAGTGATTCAGTTGTACACACATACACACACACACACACACACGTACCTATTCTTTTTCAAATCTTTCCCACATTTAGGTTATTACAGAAATTGGGCAGAGTTCCCTGTGTTACACAGTAGGTCCTGTTGGTTATCTGTTTTATATATAGTAGTATATATCACAGTCTCCCAGTGTCAATATTATTATCAATCCCAGTTTCCCAATTCTTCCCCCCTCTTCTAACCTCCTAATCATAAATTCGTTTTCTATGTCTGTGAGCCTATTTCTGTTTCATAAATAATTGCATTTGTATTATATATCTTTCTAGATTCTGCACATAAGCAATATCGTATGAAATTTGTCTTTCTTTGACTTATTTCACTTAGTATGATAATCTCCAAGTCCATTCATATTGCTGCAAATGGCATTATTTCATTCTTTGTAATGGCTGGGTAATATTCCAATATACATATATACCATATCTTTTTTTTTTTTTTTTAGTTGAAGTATAATTGCTTTACAATATTGTATTGATTTCTGCCATACATCAGTATGAATCAGCCACAGATATACGTATGTCCCCTTCCTACAATATTTATCATTCTCTTTCTGACTTACTTCACTCTGTGTAATAGGCTCTAGGTTCATCCACCTCATTAGAACTGACTCAAATGTGTTCCTTTTTATGGCTAAGTAATATACCACTGTATATATGTACCACAACTTCTTTATCCATTCATCTGTTGGTGAACATCTAGGTTGCTTCCATGTCCTAGCAATTGTAAATGGTGCTGTAATGAATATTGGGGACATATGTACCACATCTTCTTTATCAGTTCATCTGTCAGTGGACCTTTAGGTAGCTTCCATGTCCTGGCTATTGTCAACAGTGCTGCAGTGAACATTGGGGTGCGTGTATCCTTTAAAACCATGTTTTTCTCTGGGTATATGCCCAGGAGTGGGATTGCTGGACCCTATGGTAGCTCTATTTTTAGTTCTTAAAGAAACTCCATACTGTTCCCTATAGTGGCTGTACCAGTTGACAGTCCCACCAGCAGTGTCATAGGGTTCCCTTTTCTCCACACCCTCTCCAGCATTTATTGTTTATAGACTTTTTGATTGATAACAGCCATTCTGACTGGTGTGAGGGGATATCATACCAGAGTTTTGTTGTAGTATAATGTACATTTTATAAACTGTACCTATTTAAAGTCTACTATTTGATGAATTTCGACATGATGAATTTATACCCAAGAAACTGTCACCACAATCAAGGATGAGCATAGCCATCACCTCCAAAAGTTTTTTCTCTTTCCCTTTTGTAATGCCTCCCTCTGGCTCCTTCCCATTCTTAAACCACCACTGATCAGCTTTCTGTTATAATTTGTATTTTATAGAATTGTAAGCTTTTTTCTTGTTTCATCCAATATGATTACTTTGATATTCATCCATATTATTGCATGTGCCAATGGTTCATTTCTTTTTATTGCTGATTAGTATTCTATTCTATGAATATATCAGTTTTTTAAACCCATTCACTAGTCGATGGATATTTGCCTTGTTTCTATTTTTGGCTGTTATGAATAATGCTATGAATATTTTCATAAAAGTTGTGTGGACATATGTCTTCATGCCTCTTAATGTCACATTGATAACATGAAATTGGCCATAATCAGAGTATTTACACCATGGAAATTGACAGATACTACAAATTCAATGCTTTTCCTCCAGAGATCCAACTGTTAAACATTTACATTACAGCCTTAGATATACCTTAGATTCGGAATTACTGAACCAAAGTCTACATACTGTAAAAAAGCCTATATTATTAAGAAAACTTTCCAAAAAGGGTGTCACTTTCTTCTTTATTTAAATATGTATATCCTTTATTTATGCTATTTCAAAATGTCCAGCTTCCTGTAAGTAAAAGGAAAATAACAAAGCCTAAGAGTCTCATCTTTCCCCAGGGTGATAATGCCATTTTTTTTTTCTCATTGTAGTAAAGAGGAAGAACTTCTGAGTATTTCCAGAAGATTTAAAAAACATTTCTAGGCAGGTGCATGTATATGCAGGGAAAAGAGGATAGTTTTAAAAAATCAGGCCAGAAAGATGACATAATCAAAGGGAGAGAGGGGGAAAAGGAAACATGAGACATTCTTGTTCCTCCAGTACATAAAGGCTTCTAAGTCACTGTTTATAAAGATATATATGTTCATGTAGTTATAACCCACTGAACATGGTGCATCTCTGCTTTACTCATTTAATATTATTTCAGATCATATTTCCACAAATGAATGTGATCTTCATCATTTTTATTTGAACTACTTCATAATATTCTGTTCTTATTATTCCCCTATTGTTGAGCATTTGGGTTGTTTCAGCATTATAAATAGAATGTCTTCCTGCAAATTGCTTCTTTCTCCTTGTAAATTATTTCCTTGCTGTGGCTTCTATAAGTTCTCTTTCCCCATGTCCGTTACTTGTTCGTTTTGTTCTATATGTTGTTGTTGCTAGGTCACTAAGTCATGTCCAACTCTTTGCGACCCCATGGACTGTAGCACACCAGGTTCCTCTGTCCTCCACTTTCTCCCGGAGTTTGCTCAAATTCATGTCCCATTGAGTCAGTGATACTATATCTAACCATCTCATCCTTTGCCACCGGCTTCTGTTTTTGCCTTCAATCTTTCCGACATCAGGGTCTTTTCCAGTGAGTTGGCTGATCGCATCAGGTGGCCAAAGTATTGGAGCTTCAGCATCAGTCCTTTCAATGAATATTCAGGGTTGATTTGTTTTAGGATTGACTGGTTTGATCTCCTTGCAGTCGAAGGAACTCTTAAAGAGTCTTCTCCAGCACCCCAATTCAAAAGCACCAATTCTTCAGCAGTCAGCCTTCTTTATGGTCCAACTCTCACATCCATACTGGACTACTGGACAAACCATGCATGCATGCTAAGTTGCTTGTCATGCCCGACTCTTTGCGACCCTATGGACTGTAGCCCACCAGGCTCCTCTGTTCATGCGGATTCTCTAGACGAATACTGGAGTGGGTTGCCATTTCCTACTCCATTGGATCTTCCCGACCCAGGGAACAAACCCACATATCTTATGTCTCCTACAATGGCAGATGGGTTCTTTACAACTGGAGCCACCTATACAATTCAGTTCAGTTCAGTTGCTCAGTCATGTCCAACTCTTTGTGACCTCATGGACTTCAGCACGTGAGGCTTCCCTGTCCACCACCAACTCCCTAAGTCTACTCAAACTCATGTCCATTGTGTCAGTGATGCCATCCAACCATCTCATCCTTTGTCATCCCCTTCTCCTCCTACCCTCAATCTTTCCCAGCATCAGGGTCTTTTCCAATGAGTCTGTTCTTTGCATCAGGTAGCCAAAGTATTGGAGTTTCAGCTTCAGCATCAGTCCTTCCAATGAATATTCAGGACTGATTTCCTTTACTATATATATGTGGTATACAGTAGTTTCTCATTAATTACTATGGCTGGAAGAAGCACAAGCTGGAATCAAGATTGCCAGGAGAAATATCAATAACCTCAAATACGCAGATGACACCACCCTTATGGCAGAAAGTGAAGAGGAACTAAAAAGCCTCTTGATAAAAGTGAAAGAGGAGAGTGAAAAAGTTGGCTTAAAGCTCAACATTCAGAAAACAAAGATCATCGCATCTGGTCCCATCACTTCATGGGAAATAGATGGGGAAACAGTGGAAACAGTGTCAGACTTTATTTGGGGGGCTCCAAAATCACTGTAGATGGTGATTGCAGCCATGAAATTAAAAGACACTTACTCCTTGGAAGGAAAGTTATTACCAACCTAGATAGCATATTGAAAAGCAGAGACATTACTTTGCCAACAAAGGTCCGTCTAGTCAAGGCTATGGTTTTTCCTGTGGTCATGTATGGATGTGACAGTTGGACTGTGAAGAAAGTCGAGCGTGGAAGAATTGATGCTTTTGAACTGTGGTGTTGGAGAAGACTCTTGAGAGTCCCTTGGACTGCAAGGAGATCCAACCAGTCCATTCTAAAGGAGATCAGTCCTGGGATTTCTTTGGAAGGAATGATGCTGAAGCTGAAACTCCAGTACTTTGGCCACCTCATGCAAAGAGTTGACTCATTGGAAAAGACTCTGATGCTGGGAGGGATTGGGGGCAGGAGGAGAAGGGGACAACAGAGGATAAGATGGCTGGATGGCATCACCAACTCGATGGACATGAGTCTGAGTGAACTCCAGGAGTTGGTGATGGACAGGGAGGCCTGGCGTGCTGTGATTCATGGGGTCGCAAAGAGTCGGACACGACTGAGTGACTGAACTGAACTGAATAGTGTATGTACATCAGTCCCAATCTTCCAATTAATCCCACCTCCCACCTTTCTCCCTTGGTATCCATACATTTGTTCTCTATGTCTGTGTCTCTATTTCTGCTTTACAAATAAGATCATCTATACCATTTTTCTAGATGCCACATGTATGCCTTAATACATGATATTTGTTTTTCTCTTTCTGACTTCACTGTGTATGATAGTCTCTAGGTCCATCCATGTATCTACAAATGACCCTATTTCATTTCTTTTTACAGCTAAGTAATATTCCATCATATATATACACCACATCTTCTTCATCCATTCCTCTGGACCATGTTTTTTCCTCTTGTTAGTTTCCCATTGCTTGTAATGTAGGTGCTTAAAATGTATTTGTCGATCTGTTGATCTTTATTTTACTTTCTTTTCTTTCTTTCTTCAAGTCTCATTTGACACTCATTCCCTAAGGAATTAATATATGAACAATCCTTTTGTGTCCTACTCTAAACCTGCAGGTCTTGCTGTAGTTAGATAATTCCTAACCCTGAACTAAACCTCTTTTTTGCATGACACCCTGTCTGCTATAATCATGAGGCAAAGGTTAAGGCTAATCAGTACCTCCCTCAGAAATGACTTAATTACATGTAATACAAAGTTTAAAGAATTAAATTAGATCAACCTGCAAAATGATCTTTCTAACTCTTCCAAACACCAAGCTTGTACTTCACGTGGGTGTGTCTGAGGTCAGGTTACCCGGAAATAGGAGCAACGCGTAGGAAGTTCATGGAGACCAGTACTGTAGGGAGCTAGACCTGTGGGGAGCTGCACATGGGGCCAGGGCTGAGGAAAAAGTTGAACTGGCATGTAGACCCTCTCAGCCAACCCCATGGGGAGCTCTAGAGCAGGGGTGGCCCTTCCGAGAACAGGGGCCTGATACCCACTGCTCACTGGCCAGTGGTTGAGCACAGGCTGCACCCAGGAAGGGCACATTGCCTAGGATGGGAAAGCAACTCAACTGTGGGTAATTCCCAGGAAGTGACTGAGCAGAGCACCAGCACCAGTGAGCACTGCCAGCAGCCAGCAGGGTACATCCTTCTTCAATTCAGAAGCAGGGATTCTGGGCTGACACCAGAGCCCCCACCACGGGGTGGGGGTGGGGGTGGGGGAGTCATCTCAGAGTGGAGTGCCAGGAAAATAGACACAGAGCCACGTGACCATCCCCATGCAAGTAAATTCCTATTGTTACCCAGGAGCCCTGAAGTTCAGAGGAAGTAATGACTGAAACAGCCCAAGTTTGTGTGGTCTCAGGGTGTTTCTAAAAGAAGCACAGCCACCACCACCATCCCTTTCCTTCGAGGTGTTCCCCCCACAGTTGTTTCCTCATTTCGAAGCCCCCAGAGACAGGGAGGCAGGAAGCTGTTATGATAAAACTGGGAAGCCTGGCCTCAAGACTCAAGAACCGTCTCAGGACCTCCAAAGATGCCCCAAGGTTGGGGATGGGCCTGTGTAATTCTTAGAAACCGCTCCCTCACCAAACTGCCAGTCATAGAAGAGTTTCAAAGGCAGCAGTGGACATGAATCCAATTACTCAAGCTTATTTACAAGGCTGAATTAGCTCATGTCTGCAAAGCACTTTGAGCAGTTTGGATAGACTTCCTAAATTGTTTACCTAAAGTATTACCTCACCCTTAAGTCAATTTCCTAGAGGTAGGATGGGTGAAACAAAATCTCCATTAGAAAATAATCTTCTCATAAGTTTTTCCGACTTCTAATATGTACTGTCACCAGCCGTTTAATGTAAAGGTCTGCTTGTTGAGGCAAGGCCATTATTTTTCACATATTTTTTCCTACATTTTCATTTACTGCCTTTCAAGAATAGATTATGCTTTTTGTGCTAAGAAATTATACCTTTGTACACACCATATTTAAGTGAATACTTTCAGGCTAAAAGAATCAGTCATATTTTCAACATAAGGTAGCCAGATATCTTAATTGTATGTATGTATGCATGTTTTAGCAAGTTTTATATTAAAGTCCCAGCTCCCTGGATACAAATAGCTCCAGTGTCCTCCAGGATCCCTGGCAAAAGAAGGCTTTTGGGGGAACAAACAGTGAGTCAGTTTCAGATATGTATAGAATATTCTAGTGCATGATGTCACCACAGAGGTCAATTTTTTAAAAAAGCTGGTTCCAAGGGAATTTGATTCTTGCTACTCTGGCTCCTGCTACAGCTTCAGTAAACAGAGAGGAAGGTTGTTTCTCCTCTCCACTCATGTGTAACCAATAGCAGTTTCATAGTACTAGACTGTTTGTGAGTGGGTTGGTTTGGGGGAATGGGAAATATGGCTTGGTAGGTAGTCTAGCTTTTTCAGGTCTCAGTGTACAGTAAGAGACTCTGTATAAGAGCCCCTGTGAGAAGCTGATGGTGGGGTGCATGTTCGCTGCCTTCTGGCACCCTGGGCCAGCAAGACCAACCCAGACACCTATTACATGGAGTTTTTCTTTTCTATAGCCACTCCTGGTCCTGTTTCTATATCATGCAGGTTTCATAGTTGCAAACAACAAAAACCTCTCTTGTTAGTTCAGCGTAGGAAAGAGGGGAGAAGGTTCACATGTTCTTCAGGAGGGCTGCAGTCTCCCAGCAGAACTGCTCCAGTGGAGACATTGCTGCCACCATGCCTCATGACAGGCCACTCCTGTCACATCAGTGATGCAGGGTACTGGATGTGACTGCTAGGAACTTGACATTGATGCTTCTGGAGGCTAAGTGTATCTACTGCTGCCTGTGTCAGAGTGACTCAAGCAGTGTCTGCTTCTTTGAGTCACCACTTTTTCATTCATTTTATTTATTCAGTCATTTTTAATTAATTTTTTTTCTTTTTGGTCATGCTGTGTGGCTTTACAGGACATTAGTTCCCTGATCAAGAATTGAACCCAGGGTCACGACTGTGAGAGCACCTAACCACTAGATCACCAGGGAAGTCCCCATTTATTTTTAGTTTTAAAACTTTATTGATTTTTATCTGGCTCATTTTTAAAATTTTTCAATCCAACAATTTGTGACAGGGTCACCAGCTTCTGGTTCAAAGACTGGCCTAAGTATGTCTCATTGTTGAAGACATCCTGTGTCTATTCTGTATCTGTTTTTGTGCCCTCTGCCTCCCATGGTTTATAAATTTATTTCTCCTATTTTGAATTAGTTAATGAGATAGATGAGAGAGACACACATTGTAGAACAAGAAAGCCAAATTTTCAAAATCACACCAGAAACCATTCTTACTGTTTTATGAACCCAACAGAAAGGCAATTTTAAACCTCTGAATACCTTTTACAAACCACTAAACTTTCAGCTGTTACATGTTTTGTTTTCCCCCCAAGAAATGTGTAAAACAGTTACTCTTACCCTTAGAAGAAAATTTAGGTGATAATTTATATAATTTTGCAGGAGAAATTGTCATGCATGACACCAGAGCCAGAAACCATAAAGAAAAATATTGATAACATTTACTACTTCAGGAAAAAAAAAAAAAAACCACAATGTTAAAACATTTGACAAATTAGAAAACATTTGCAGCTCATGTGACATAAGACTAATGTCCTAAATATAATAAGATCTCTTACAAACCAATAAAAAATTTAATACCACAGTGTAAAAATGGTAGAGGATATGACTACAAGGAGATCAAACCAGTCAATCCTAAAGAAAGTCAATCCTGTATATTCATTGGAAGGACTGATGCTGAAGCTAAAGCTCCAATACTTTGGCCACCTAATGGGAACAGCTGACTCATTGGAAAAGACCCTGTTGCTGGGAAAGATTGAACGCAGGAGAGGGGGATGACAGATGATGAGATGGTTGGATGGCATCACCAACTTGATGGACATGAGTTTGAGCAAACTTCCAGAGTTGGTGAAGGACAAGGAAGCCTGGAATGCTGCAGTTTACAGGGTTGCAAAGAGTTGGACACAACTGAACAACTGAACAACAATTGTACAAATAATTCACAAAAAAAGAAGGCAAATGGTCAACAGCCATATGAAAAGATACTCAACCTAACTATTAATAAAAAATACAAATGAAAACGGTGAGGCATAATATCCCTTGGAGATTGGCAGAGATAAGAAAGATGTTGTAAACAGACCCAAGCTGATTTGGCAGTCCAGCAAATGTCAAGGTCCTTTAGTGAACATATTAAAGCTGGGTGGTGACTGTATATACCTGTCTACCAATCTGGCTCCTGGTTGGTTTATTACTATAAAGTTAACCATTAAGTCAAATTCTTCAATTTCTCTCAAACATACAAACATTTATTAACAATCAAGTAGAAAAGAGGATGAAAGGTTTATTCTGTAGTATATGCTCCTCTCTTCCTGATAACATGACTGGCTGGTTTTGCAGATGAGCCAGGATTTGGCAGGATTAACAGGACTCTAGAGCTGGAATGCTGCTTCAGTGGAATTAGACACCTGGGCTGGAATTGTATACCTTATTCCCAAACGGGTTGTAAAGTCTGTACAGCATCCCTAGCCAGAACACCACTCATTTCTCCAACGAAAACATCTCTTTTCATTATTAAAGTTCTGGGTTACCACCAGCAAAGGTGTCAGTTCTCATCAGAGCTGCTTAACTGTCTCTAAGATACTTCAAATGTGAATGCATGCTCAGAGAGTCCTACCTTAAGCACACGGAATTATCATGGGTGCATACAGACATACCATCAACATAAAAATTGAAAATAAGTGGGGAGAAACCGTCACTGTAAGTTGGTCCCTTTCTGAAAGGCAGTTTGTCAACATGTAGAACAATGTCAAGGGAACATCCTCTACTTGTGGCCTTTTATCGTAAGGAAGTAGTTGAACACATATACAGAGATGTGTCCATGGATGTGCGTGACTGCATCATTTCTAATAGTGCAGGTTTGCAGACCATCACAGGTTAGTAAGATAGTGATGTAAAACAGATCAGTAATTGCTTGGAGGTGGGAGTGGGGGCTGGGAAGGGTGGGAGGGATGGGTGGGCAGGATTACAGATCATCAGGATGAGACCTTTGGGGGTGATGGACATATTCACTATCTTTAATTGTGGTGATGATTTCATGAGTGTATAGATATATCAAGGCTTTTTGAATTACTGTAAATATATGCAGTTTGCAATATTTCTTTTTAAAATTAATATTTTTATTATTTGGCTGCACCAAGTTTTAGTTGCGGCACGAGGGATTTTTTTTTTTCTTTTAGTTGCAGCATGAGGGATTTGCATGTGAACTCTCATTGCAGCGTGGGAGATCTAGTTCCCTGATCAGAGATCAAACCCGACCCCCCTGCATTGAGGGTTTGGAGTCTTAGCCACCGGACCACCAGGGAAGCCCCAGTTTGTGTATTTCTTGCTTGGAGAATTAATTCCATGAACTGAGGAGCCTAGCAGGCTACAGTCCATGGGGTCACAAAGAGTCAGACACAACCGAGCAACTAACACTTTCACTTTATGATATTTCAGTTATACTTAATAAATGTATTTAAAATAATTCTTTCAGCAGATAATAGATAAGTTATAACAATGAGGGGAAGGTTTACTGTGCATTTAACATGTACCTGATATTATGTCAGGTATTACACAAATACCATCTCTTTTCTTTAGTTGAAGTAGAGTTGATTTACAATGTTGTATTAGTTTCAGGTTTACAGCACAGTGATTCATTTATACATCTATAAATACACACACACATATATATACACATGCATACATATATTCTTTTTCAGATTCTTTTCCCTTATAGGTTATAAAAGATGTTAGGCATAGTTCCCTGTGCTATACAGTAAGTCTTTGTTGGTTATGTAGTTTATATATAGTAGTGTGTGTATGTTAATCTCAACCTCTTAATTTATTCCAACCCCCACCCCCGTTTCTTGTTTGGTAACCGTGAGTGTCTTTTATACATCTTATAAATACAGTCTTTGGTATCATTTTTTGAAATCAACGTATAACGATATCGTATGATATTTGTCTTTCTCTGACTTTCTTCACTCAGTGTGACAATCTCCAGATCCATCCATGTTGCTGCGATTATGGCACATTATTTCATTCTTTTCTTTGACTGAGTAACATTGCATTGTGTGTGTGTGTGTATACACCACATCTTCTTTATCCATTCCTCTATTGATGGCCATTTAGGTTGCTACCATGTCTTGGCTCCTGTAAATAATGCTGCAGTGAACATTGGGATGCATATATCTTTTTGAATTATGCTTTTCTCCAGATATATGTCCAGGAGTGGGATTGTTGAATCTCTTTAGATTCTCATAATTACCCTTTGAATTCAGAGCTCTTATCATTCCCATTTCTCACAGATGAGAAAATGGAGGTTTAAAGGACATGTTCAAAGTCACACAGCTAGAAAGTGGCTAAGAGTAAGAGTCAACAGACTATAGTTCATGGACCAAATCAGCCTGCCATCTGTTTTTATAAATATAGTTTTATTGCAGTATAGCCACACCCGTGTGCATGCATATTGAATTTGCTGCCACATAACAATGACAAAGTTGAACAGTTTGCAGCAGAGATTATAGGGCCCAGGTAATGGCTAATTGCATGTCAACCTGACTGAGCCATGGAACCAGTATATTTGGTCAGACTTTATTCTAGATGTTTCTGTGAAGGTACTTTTTAGATGAGATTAACATTTATATCAGTAGAGTTAAATAAAGCAGATTACCTTCTAGAGAATGAGTAGGTCTCAGCCAGTCAGTTCATAGAAGAAGACTGACATCCTTGGAGGAAGAGGGAATTCTGCCAGCACACTGCCTTTAGACTTGAAATACAACTCTTCTGTGGATCTCCAGTCTGCTGACCCACCCTACAGATTCTATACTTGCCAGTCTTCATAACTGTGTGAGCCAATTCTTGACAGTACTTCTCTCTCTCACACAGACAGATAGATAGTTGTTGTTCAGTCGCTTAATGGTGTCTGCCTCTTTACAACCCCATGGACTGCAGCACACCAGGCTTCCCTGTCCATCACCAACTCCCTGAGCTTGCTCAAACTCACGTCCATCGAATCAGTGATGCTATCCAACCATCTCATCCTCCGTTGTCCCCTTCTCCTCCTGCCTTCAATCTTTCCCAGCATCAGGGTCTTTTCCAATGAGTCAGTTCTTCGCATCAGGTGGCCAAAGTATTGGAGTTTCAATTTCAGCATCAGTCCTTCCAATGAATATTCAGGACTGATTTCCTTTAAGATTGACTGGTTTTATCTCCTTGCAGTCCAAGGGGCTCTCAAGAGTCTTCTCCAACACTACAGTTCAAAAGCATCAATTCTTCAGTGCTCAGCTTTCTTCACAGTCCAACTCTCATATCCATACATGACTACTGGAAAAACCATAGTTTTGACTATATGGACCTTTGTAGGCAAGTGATGTCTCTGCTTTTTAATACACTGTTTAGGTCTGTCATAGTTTTTCTGCCAAGGAGCAGGTCTCTTTTAATTTTGTTGGTACAGTCACTGTCCCCAGTGATTTTGGAGCCCAATAAAGTAAAACCTGCCAGTTTCCACTTTTCACCCATCTATTTGCCATGAAGTGATTGGACCAGATGCCATGATCTTAGTTTTTTTGAATGTTGAGTTTCAAGGCAGCTTTTTCACTCTCCTCTTTCACCTTCAAGAGGCTCTTTAGTTCCTTTTCACTTTCTGCCATTAGAGTGGTATCATCTGCATATCTGAGGTTGTTAATATTTCTCCCAGAAATCTTAATTCTAACATTGTTTATCAAGCCTGGCATTTCACATGAGGTAGTCTGTAGATAGGTAGATGATAGATATAGATGATCAACATAGATATACATAGATATAGATATAGGTAGATATAGATGATATAGATATCTATAGATACATAGTTATAGGTATGTAGATATAGATACATATATATGGATTTATCTAGTTATATATAGAGATTATCTATCTAAATCTGTATAGAAAGATCTCTATGTCCGTATAATATCCTGTTGGTTCTCTTCCTCTGGAGAACCCTAACACAGCTCTCAAAGCCTAAAATATTTATTTGACCCTTTACAGGATGAGGCGCTGGTAAATAATCTGCCTGCAATGCAGCAGACCCAGGTTTGATCCCTGGGCCAGGAAGATCCCCTGGAAAAGGAAATAGTAATCCACTCCAGTATTCTTGCCTGGAGAACTCCATGGACAGAGGAACCTGGCGAGCTACAATCCATGGGGTCGGAAAGAGTTGGGCACAACTGAGTGACTAACACTTTACAGAAAAAAAGGTTTGCTAACCCTTGCCTGAGAGCCAGGATCAGAATCCAGACAATTTAAATGTAGAGCTTGCACTCTCAGTCACTACCCTGCACTGTCTTGTGGAGCATCCACCCAATGGAATACACTATGGCCATTAAAAATTACAATACCCAACTATGCTACCAGTTTGGGGAAATGTTCAGAATATATTGCTAGACAAAGAAAGCAGGTTATACCTGCATTTATGGTAATAACACATTTCTATTATAAAAAGGATGCATGGGGAAAGTTACGGAAATGTGTACCCGAATATGACAACAGCGATTTTCACTAGACACTAGATTATGGATGATTTTTGCTTTTCCTTTATACTTCCTTGTATTGTCTAAATATTTCACAGTGAGCATAGAGTCAGAAGGAAAAAAAACAACAAAGCAGTTTTCATTCTGAAAATGGAAAGAGAAAAATGTCTAGGGATTTGCACTTTATACTACCTCAAAATTACCCCATATCAAAATGTTCAAGTCAATGGAATGTCCTTAATGACGAAAGAGTGGTGGCTATGTGGTAGCTACAGCCCACTCTCCATGCCCTGATAGTTCCTTTTTTTTATGCACAAGATAATTTGATAAGCCTTTCAAAAGTACTCAACTGGTCATTGTTGTTCTTGTTTAGTTGCTAAGGTGTGTCTTACTCTTTTGCAACCCTGTGAACTGAAGTCCGCCATGAACTGAAGGCTCCTCTGTCCATGGGATTTCCCAGGCAAGAATACTGGAGTGAGTTGTCATTTCCTTCTCCAAGGGATCTTCCTGGCACAGGGATTGAACCCACGTCTCTTAGGTCTCTTAGGTCTCCTGCATTGGCAGGTGAGTTCTTCACCACTATCGCCACCTGGAAAGTGCCAGTACTTACTGTAAGTAGGTAAAATAAATGTTTGCTGAATGAAAGATGAATGAGTGTATAGAATGTGGAACCTCTCTTCCAACAGTTCATGAGTTTTCAACCTTGGTCCTAGTAAACAAGATGATGAGAAGTGATATTTAAGTCACTGAGGTCTTGCTGTATTAGTAATGTGCTTCAGTTGCATTTTGGATGGGTTAACTTAGGAATCTAATCATAATATATAATATTGTGTAAATAAAAGTGTGTGTTTTAGGTTCTTTCTCTGTGTGTCAAATACTGGCTAGATGTTCACCAATACATTTCCTTTTCCTGGGCTCTCAGAGCAACTGTGTTTCTTAGCCATCCTTCCAGTTAGGTTGGGAAATTGTGACTGAATTCTGGCTGATGGAAATATGAGTGGAAATCATCTGTGCCTTTCACAAATGTATCTTCTACATATTTTCATTCTCTGGTTCATGCGACTGAACTCACAGAAACTTCTGAAATGGTAGAGTTGCACGATGGGAAGAGCCTGGTCCCTGAACTGTGATGTGAACTAAAAACAAATCTTTGTTGAGCTTAGCAACTGAGATTGTAGGGTCTATTTGTTATTTCAGCCAACCTAGCTTCCCCTGACTGCATCATCTTTCAAAGAAACTTTTGTAACTCTACTTGTTTTTGAGTTGGGCAGGACTTACATGGTCATTTTAATTTGACACTTGAGGATGCAGATGTCAAAGCTTATCTCATTATTCAGCCTCTTCGTTTGTATTTTCCAAATGATTTGAGAGAGAAACATGGAGTAAGATAATGCCTATTCAGTAGAAAGCAAAAAATAGTACAGAGCACAAATAACTCATAATTAGCATAACAATTCTTGCTATGAATATGAATCTTTCATTTCTTCTCTGCTTAATTTTTTGAGATTGCAAATGTGCTGTGTTTAATAGAAAGCTCCAAATGCACTGCATTTTTGATAAAAGGTAGGTCATACAAATCTATCAAACACATGAATATATTATGTATTTAATTTATTGACTTATTTATATAAGGATGAAATCAAACCAAAAATTAATTGGGACCTACAGTGTGTGTTTTGTTGCCTGGCAGTGCTCTTTTTTGGTTGGTATTCAGATGGGGTCCTTGATGGATTCAAGCTGCTTGTAGTCATGCTTGTCTGTTAAATAATCTTTGCTAAATGTGGCCAGAAATATGGAATTTTTAATTGGAAATTATAATCCTTGGACTGCATGTCACTCTGTTAGACATCTGGCTGCCAGTTCCACACAGGATCTTTTCATGACCATCATACACTGCAGGGGACACTAATTTACTCTGAAAAATCAGATTAATTGAAAAGGTCTTTTCCAAACAAAACACATGCCTAGAGCTTGCAAATGTAATGATTTGATTGATTTTATGAGTCTTCTCTATGAAATGTTGCTGGATTCCCCAATATTTGCTTGGTACACCCTCCTTGTGCTACCACTTCAGCTTGCGTGAGGCTTGTCTCATGATATATGGCAATTATTTCTCACCTGGCCCCTCTAGTAGACTGTGAAGTACAAGAGGGCACACGGCAACCACCTTTTAACTTCATATCCTAAGTGCTCGGCCTGAAGTAGATACCCAGTAAATACTTACTTTATGACTATTGATACAATTGTTTAGTGTGCTTTTAGAGTCTTAAAAGTCCCTTAAGGACTTCCCTGGTGGTCCAGTGGTTAAGACTCCACACTTCGACTTCAGGCAGTGTGGGTTCCATCCATGGTTAGTGGAAGTTCCCCCACCCAGCATGGTGAAGCCAAAAAAAAAAAAAAGAAAGAGACAAATAGAAAAGTCCCTTAAAATATACAATTAAATACCTAATTTATAAATAGTTAGAGTATTTACTTGGAGAAGGCAATGGCACCCCACTCCAGTACTCTTTCTTGCCTGGAAAATCCCATGGACGGAGGAGCCTGATAGGCTGCAGTCCATGGGGTCGCCAAGGGTCAGACATGACTGAAGTGACTTAGCAGCAGCAGCAGCAGAATGTTTACTGGTTATATGTAGCATGTATATAAATAAGTCAGGTTTTATATAACTATGTCTGGGTATTTTATACAGTATTAGGATACTAAAATGTTTTCAAGAGAAGCATGGTGGAAGGCAGGGAAGGCTGAGGAAAGATTTAAGGAACAATTTAACATTATTTAAAGGTGCAAACATTTACCTGTGTTTGAGGGGAGAAAAAAGCCAGAAGGGTCAACAGGGTACTAACTCTTCTGTGACTTGAGATGGGATGTCCTATAATATGTAACAAAGGCCAGGCTTAGACATGGAGCCCAACAAGGCAGTGAACGAGAAGCCAGCGGGTCAGAGGAAAGGAAGGTTATGAAGCCACTTTACACTCTTGTTTGCTGTCAGATAGGACCAGACTTGAAGGGGCATCTGTTCTCCTATAAATACTTCCAGAGGAAGATGAATGCACTGCCCCCAGTATTTAGGTATTTATCCAGGGTGGTTGTTCTTGAATTCTTCCCCAGATATCATACTAAGTTCTCCAGGCTACGATTTTAACTCTGTTGTTGCTGCTGTTCTTTCCTCAATAGAGCTAGAGAACAGCTGGTCATCCTCTTCAACATAAATGTTACATCACCCCTATTAGTTTTTTTCCCCCCCTTTTGTATCACATTCCAGCTCCCTTATCTATTTCTTTTAGGATCTTATTTCCAAAGCAGTCATGTCTCTGACCCTCTGCTGGAACTGGACTGTCTGTTTCATCTGAGCACCAGTCCATAAAAAGAACATGACAAATGACCAGCAAAGAAAAGCTAGTATCTGACATCCCTAAATGTCACTTTCCTGTGTCCTTCTCTCCTCCCAAGTTTGTTTATTCTCTTAGAGCACATTCTACATGTCAGGACTTCTGGGTGCTCTGAGATATCACAGTGAACAAAACTGATGCAAATCCCTCACAAACTTTACCTTCCATCTGGGGGAGATAGAAAATACAGACAACAGAGGAGTGAAGAATCATCATATGCCAGCTATGTGATGTAGAAAAATAAAGTGGGGAAAGAGAAAGATAGTATTTGGGGCTGGAATTCTAATAGTGGCCAGGATATGTTGGATTGAGAAGGTTGTCAAAAATGATTAAAGAAGATAATTTAGGGACTTTCTAGATTATCTAATGGTTAATACTTCACCTTCTAATGCAGAGGGGTGTGGGTTCAATCCCTGGTCAAGGAGCTAATATCCCACATGCCTTGTAACCAAAAGAAAACCAAAACATAAAACAGAAGCACTGTTTTAGCAAATTCAGTGAAGACTTTAAAAATGATCCACATCAAAAAAAAAAAATCCTAGAAAAGAAAAGATAATTTAGGTGATACAAACAAACTTTAACACTTCATGAAGTGGGCAGTCTGTTTCCAGGAGCCCAGAGAAACACAAAATGAGACAGAAGACAGAAGCTTTTACAGGATAAAGAACAAAGAAATAGGTATAGGAGCCCAGAGTTGGCTTGGCATTTGGGGGTTGGCTGGCCAGCTGGACTGTGTTTCTGGTCCAGCAGTGCATTTACAAAGACACAGTGATCTAAGTTTTGGTTGGCTGATGTGGCACCCAGGCGGGAGCAGCCCCATCTTGGACCTGAAAATTTGTTTCAGGAAGGTGCAATCTGAGGAAAGCCCTCAAGGACGTGAGGAAGGCAGCCAAACAGGTATCTGGGGTAGGGCACATGGGGCAGAGCAGACAGCCAACATGGAGCCTTGAAGTCAGAACTGGCTGCTATACCTGAGAAACAGTAAGGCTGTGATAGTAACTGGATGGAGTGGGGTGAACAAGGGGAGGAGCAGGGAGGAAGACAGAAAAGTTTGAGTCAGGGTGTGCAGAAACTTGTAAGGCCGCTAGAGGGATATTGGCTTTCACTCTGGGACAAAGGGGCCATCATGGGTTTTCAGGCAAGCACAGCCCACATCTGATTATGCCTTAACAGGATAACCCTGTGTCGAGAGTGGAACAAAGGCAAGAGGGGTGAGCTGGGAGAGAAGTTGAAAACTATTGTCATGATTCAGCAGCAGCATCATGACATCTCCAACAGAAACAGTGGAAGCAGAAATGGGGGAAATAACCAGATTCTAGATACATTTTGAAGGGAGGAGCAATAGAATTTGCTTATGGGATGGATGTGAGGATGAAAGAAAAGGAGTCAAGGATGACTTTGTGGATTTTGGCCTGAGCCAATGGAAGGATGGAGCTGCCATTATTGACTAGGGTAGAGAATGATGTCAGGCATGGCAGGACCATGTTGGTAGAGCAGTAGAGCTGTTTTAGACATGTTAAGTCAGAGAAGACCGTTAGACCTCCAAGTAGAGATGTGGTGGAGGCTGCTGGAAGGCCACATACGGAGTTCATGGCTGAAGTTCTGGCTAGAGATATAAGTCCTGGACTCGTCATCCTGTTGAGGGTATTTATAGCCCTGAGGCTGAAGGCAGTCACCAAGGTAGCATCCACAGTAAAGATAAGAGGTTCAGTACTTCCCTGACAAGCCAGTGGTTAAGACCCCATGCTTCCATTGTAGGGGGCGCAGGTTCAATCCCCAGGCAGGGAACTAAGATCCCATGTGCCCTGTGGTGTGGTTAAAAAAAAAAAACAAAAACAAAAACAGGCTCAAGAAGTGAGTGCTGGGACATGCCACAGGGGAATGGACTACTTGTTAAAATGTAAGCATGCATACCTACACATCACACACAGGCATTTTGTGGAAGCATCTAACTTCCACAAAAAAAGAGAACTTTGAAGAAAGGGCTATTCAGCTAAGTTTTAAGGAAGGAAGAGATAACGATCAGCAGAACACTTCCAGACAGATGAAACCTCAAAGGGTAAGAAGGCAGCAGTAAGTGAAAAAGCCTGGGCTGATGGCTAGAAGGTGATGAAGGGACAGTCTGGCTGGAGTAAGCAGCAGGATGGAGAGGAAGCTAGAATGGCTTTGCTTGCTCTTGCCTTCATTTGCAACTCTACTTTCCAAGGAAACTAACAGTGATGTTGTAGACAAGGCTCCCTGGAAAGAACCTTTGAGATGGAGTGTTCTCTGGAGATGAATGGCTCATTTGTTTGCATTTTGTTCAGTCGCTCAGTCATGTCCAACTCTTTGCAACCCCATGGACTGCACCACATCAGGCTTCCCTGTCCTTCACCATTTCCCAGAGCTTCCTGAAACTCATATCTATTGAGTCCATGATGCCATCTAACCATCTCATCCTCTGTTGTCCCCTTCTCCTCCTGCCTTCAATCTTCCCCAGCATCTGGGTCTTTTACAATGAGTTCAGTTCTTTGCATCAGGTGGCCAAAATATTGGAGTTTCAGCTTCAGCATCAGTCTTTCCAATGAATATTCAGAGTTAATTTCCTTTAGGATTGACTGGTTTGATCTCCTTGTAGTCCAAGAGTCTTCTCCAACACCACAATTCAAAAGCATCAATTCCTTGGTGCCCAGTCTTCTTTATGGTCCAACTCTCACTTTCATACATGACTACTGGAAATACCATGACAAAAACTGGATGGCTCATTAGCAGAAGGTTTATGGGGATTGCTCACATCCAGGTTTGCTAGGGCATGCTCCTGGGTGATATACCTGAAGGAACTCAGGGAGGTGGGTGGGACAGAGAAATGGAGCTGTGCTTGCTTCTAAGGCTTTAGTGGGTCCCACAGGGTGCTCTGGAGCTAGGTTGGCCCTTCAGAACTATCCCAAATGGAGGTACGGGGAGCTGAGTCTTTGTATCATTACATCAGCCAGTTATTGGCCCAGGCTCTTCCCCCATGAGACGTGGTATTACCAAGAGAGTTCCTGGTAGCTGAAGGCAGCACCCAGAGAGTGTCAGAGCTCTGAGCCAGCAGCAGCTTCTATTCTCAGAAGCTGGGGTAAGGATAACCTAGCCCTGAAGACAAGAGGGGATGTGGCTGGTGCACTGCAGTATCTACTGGAAGCATCTTTAAGCTGAAACCACACTAAGAGGTCAGATGTTACATTGAAATGAATGCACAGAAATGGAGTTGGCTTCTTTCTCAACTCGTGAAAAACGTCTCTTTGTTTTTTGTCAAATGGTTCATGTTTTCATTGAGGGTGGTGTTATTAAATTACTTTAGAGAAGTGACGAGAGGGTTGGACAAAATAGGAAAAGTATGCAAGAAATAATGCCATTAAAATATTGCTTAGAGCCGGAGCCTGCCAGTTAGAGAAAATGTGACAAGAATACAGCCGCCTGTATCCAGGCTGGAGAGAGAACCCGGCATTCTCTGCGGCTTCCCTAGGAGGCCTTGGGAGGTGTGTGGAGGTGGCTTTCTCTTCACAGTGACTGGGAGAACTACAGAATGGGGGGGGGAATCGTGCATAATGCAGAATTATCCCAATGCAAAGACTAACAGTATCTCTATAGAGAAACACTTGTGGTGGAAGCAAATGAAATGCAACCTACCTATGTAGGATTAACAGGTAATTTATTCTGCTAACCAGGGCAGTTTTGAGATTGAAGAGATGTTATTAATACTTAAGTCAAGACAACAGACATAAACCATAAGTGAGGGCAGTGAACTAGGATCACCAGAGCCCTGGTGTAGGGACTCCTGGCAGTTACCTACACAGGTTAAGGGGGGAGTGTAACCCAGGAGCACAGTGTGTGAAGAGCATATGCAGAAACCTCCTATATGGCTTGTGGTCCCCCTGTTGTCATATTGACTATGAAAAAGCATGGAATATTTCTCCTCCTGTGGCATAAAAGTGACCCATCTTAGGCACAGATTCCTTACTGATGATGAAAATGATCAATATGCCTAAAATGCTTATATTTTAAAATTAATTAATTTGTTTATGGCTGTGTTGGGTCTTTGTTGGGGTGTGTGGGCTTCTCATTGTGGTGGCTTCTCTTGTATAGCATAGGCTCTAGGCGTATGGGCTCAGGAGTTGCGGCTCCTGGGCTCCAGAGCACAGGCTCAGTAGTTGTGGTGCACAGGCTTAGTTGCTCCACAGCATGTGGGATCTTCCCAGACCAGGGATCGAACCCATGTCCACTGCATTGGCAGGTAGACTCTTAAGCAGTGGACCACCAGGTAAGTCCACCTAGGATGTTTAGTTATAGTATAGACATGAGTTGAACCAGTAACCTCAGCTCTCATGATGGTTAAAGTATTCTCTCCATGCAGCGCTTGCCAACTATTTTCACATCCTGGCAGACAGAGAAATTAATTTTTTAAAAAAGATTTTTTTGATGCAGACCATTTTTTTAAGTCTATTGAATTTGCTACAGTATTCAGAGAAATTGATTTTTAATCGTAGAGCATCCTCAGGCGACTGCAGGAGGCTAAAGTTTCCAGGTCTATCCAGCCCTCCCCAGGACTGCAATGTTGACTTTACCATTCCTGGGACACGTGAGGAGTACACTACTGAGAAGCTCTGCCTTCCCAAATAGGTCTTTGAAAGCCTAGAGAGTTTAGAATACAACAGGGAAATAGGGAAGTAGACCTAACTCATGGTTTTAATACTTCAGTTGAGTTTAGGAATAATTTGTGTGTGTTTAAAGTGCTTAAAATGTCTGTGGCCATTTGAATATTTGCAAATTGGAGAGATGAGCCTTAGGTTGCAATCGAAAATGTATACTTACACAAATGTAATTTCAAATGAACAGAAAACTGGACTCGGTTCATACAGTACATGATGTCAGAGTGTTTCAAAGAACATGTGGCCCATGGATACGCAGTTCACTGCCCTGTTTTGGAGGGAGTAACTGCAGGTCCAGGTTGAGGGGCAGGAAAGGATGAGCTGGGATGTGGCCAGCAGGATCAGACCCCAGGTGCTGCTGCCACAACCACTCTTCCCAAAGGAGGCCCAAGCTTCCTGGTAGCAGCAAGGTGGGTAGGATTCATCCTGGGAGACCACTGCTACCTCTTCACACCCTCTCCCGAAGAACAGCCTCCAGGCATTGCTCTCTTTCGGACCCAGCCTAACCACTTGTCTTATTGATAGTTCAGTTCAGTTCAGTCGCTCAGTCATGTCCAACTCTTTGTGACCCCATGAACCACAGCATGCCAGGCCTCCCTGTCCATCACTAACTCCCAGAGTCCACCCAAACCCATGTCCTTTGAGTCGGCGATGCCATCCAACCATCTCATGCTCTGTCGTCCCCTTCTCCTCCTGCCCTCAATCTTTCCCAGCATCAGGGTCTTTTCCAATGAGTTAGCTCTTCGCATCAGTTGGCCAAAGTATTGGAGTTTCAGCCTCAGCATCAGTCCTTCTAATGAACACCCAGGACTGATCTCCTTTAGGATGGACTGGTTGGACTGGTTGGATGTCCTTGCAGTCCAAGGGACTCTCAAGAGTCTTCTCTAATACCACTGTTCAAAAGCATCAATTCCTCGGTGCTCAGCTTTCTTTTTATCTTATTGATAAAAGCCATTCTAACAGATATGAGATGGTAATCTCATTGTGGTTTTGATTTGTATTTTCCTGATCATTAGTGATGTTCCACTTCTTTTTGTGTACCCTTTAGCAATGAAAATGGAAAAATGGTTTATTTGGAAAAATGTCTTATTTGGAAAAATGTCTGTTCATATCTGCCCATTTTAAAACTGGATTTTCTTTTTTGCTGTTGAGTGGTTTAAGTCCTTTGTATGTTTTGAATATTAATCATTTGTCAGTTATATTATTTAGCAAATATTTCACCCATTCTGTAGGTTACTTTTTCGCTTTGTTGATAGTTTATCTTGCAGTGCAGAAGCTTTTTAGTTTGATGTGGTTCCATTTATTTATTTTTGCTTTTGTTGGCAAAACTAATACAATTATGTAAAGTTTAAAAATAATATAAAATTTAAAAAAAATCATTGCCAATGAAATGTCAGGTAGTTTACACTCTCTGATTTCTTCTAGTTGTTTGATGATTTCAGGTCTTACATTCAGGTCTTTAATCCATTTTGAGTTGGATTTTGTGTGTGGTTTGTGTAAGGTGTAAGATATTCAGCCAGTTCCATTCTTCTGAATGCATTTGTCCAGTTTTCCACTATCATTTATTAAGGAGACTGTCCTTTTCCCATGGTATATCCTTGGTTCCTTTGTTATAAATTAATTGACCATATATATGTGAGTTTATTTCTGGGCTCTCTATTCTTCACCACTGATATGTGTGTTATTTTTAATTTAATTTTATATCATAGTTGATTTATAATGTTGTTAGTTTCAGGTGTACAGGTAAGTGATTTTGTTACACATAATACATAGATGCATTCTTTTTCAGATTTGTTTCTCATGTAAGTTATTAAAGAATATTGAGTAGAGTTCCCTGTGCTATAGAGTTCAGTTCAGCCGCTCAGTCATGCCAGGCCTCCCTGTCCATCACCAACTCCCGGAGTCCACCCAAACCCATGTCCATCGAGTCAGTCATGCCATCCTACCGTCTCATCCTCTGTCGTCCCCTTCTCCTCCTGCCCTCAATCTTTCCCAGCATCAGGGTCTTTTCCAATGAGTCAGCTCTTTGCATCAGGTGGCCAAAATATTGGAGTTTCAGCTTCAGGATCAGTCCTTCCAATGAACACCCAGGACTGATCTCCTTTAGGATGGACTGGTTGGATCTCCTTGCAGTCCAAGGGACTCTCAAGAGTCTTCTCCAACACCACAGTCCAAAAGCATCAATTCTTCGGCACTCAGCTTTCTTCACAGTCCAGCTCTCACATCCATACATGACCGCTGAAAAACCATAGCCTTGACTAGACGGACCTTTGTTGGCAAAGTAATGTCTCTGCTTTTTAATATGCTATATAGGTTGGTTATAACTTTTCTTCCAAGGAGTAAGCGTCTGCAGTTATTTTGGAGCCCAGAAAAATAAAGTCAGCCACTGTGCTATTCAGTAGGTCTTGTTGATTATTTAATATATCAGTTCAGTTCAGTCGCTCAGTCATGTCCAACTCTTTGTGACCCCATGAATTGCAGCACGCCAGGCCTCCCTGTCCATCACCAACTCCCAGAGTTCACTCAAACTCACATCCATCGAGTCGGTGATGCCATCCAGCCATCTCATCCTCTGTCGTCCCCTTCTCCTCCTGCCCCCAATCCCTCCCAGCATCAGAGTCTTTTCCAATGAGTCAACTCTTCACATGAGGTGGCCAAAGTACTGGAGTTTCAGCTTTAGCATCATTCCTTCCAAAGAACACCCAGGACTGATCTCCACTAGTTGGATCTCCTTGCAGTCCAAAGGACTGTCAAGAGTCTTCTCAAACACCACAGTTCAAAAGCATCAATTCTTCAGTGCTCAGCTTTCTTCACAGTCCAACTCTCACATCCATACATGACTACTGGAAAAACCAATCCCAAAGTTCTAATTTATCCTTCCCCTCACCTGTATGATTTGGTAACCTAAGTTTGTTTTCAAAGTCTGGAAGTCTGTTTCTGTTTTGTAAATAAGTTCATTTGAATCATTTATTTATTTATTATGTATTTTTTAAAGTTAATTTTTATTGGAGTATAGTTAATTTACAATGTGTTAGTTACAGCAAAGTGAATCAGTTATACATATATTTATGTATGTATATATATATATATATATATATATCTCCAATCTTTTTTAGATTTTATTCCCATATAGGTCATTATAGAGTATTGAGTAGAGTTCCCTGTGCCATACAGTAGTGTCTACTTTATATATAATAACATTTATAAATGTTATCTACTTTTTATATAATAGTGTATATGTCAATCTCAATCTTCTAATTTATCCCTCTTCCCCCCATTTCCCACTTGGTGACCATAAGTTTGCTTTCTATATCTGTGACTCCACTTGTACCATTTTTTAAGTTCTAAATATAAGTAACAGCATATGAAATTTGTCTTTCTCTGTCTCGCTTTACTCAGTATGAAAAACCTAAGTCCATCCATGTCGCTTCAAATGGCACTATTTCATTTTTATGGCTGAGTAATATTCCATTGCGTATATGTACCATATGTTTTTTATCCATTCCTCTGTCTGTGGACATTCAGGTTGCTTCCATGTCTTGGCTATTGTAAATAATGCTGCAGTGAACATTTGGGTATGTGTATCTTTTCAAATTATGTTTTTTTTCAAATATATGCCCAGGACTGGGATTACTGGATCATATGGTAGCTCTATTTTTAGTTTAAGAAACCACCATACTTTTCTCTATAGTGGCTGCACCAATTTATATTCCCAGCAACAGTGTAGAATAATTCCCTTTTCTTGACATCCTCTCCAGCATTAATTATTTGTAGAATTTTTTATAATGGCCATTCTATGTTTATCTTTATAAGCCAATACTATATGTGTATCTTTTGGGGGCAATACTTTTTGATTACTATAGCTTTGAAATATAGTTTGAATTCAGGGCACATAATGCCTCTGGTTTTGTTCTTCTTTCTCAAAATTACTTTAGCTGTTTAGGGTCTTCTGTGATTCCATACAAATTTTAGGGATGTTTATTCTGTTTCTGTGAAAAGTGACATTGGAATTTTGATGGGGAATGCATTGAATCTGTAGGTTGCTTTGGTTAGTATGGGCATTTAATTTATTTATTTGAAGTATTGTTGAGTTACAATGTTGTGGTAACTTTTGATGTATAGAAAAGTGACTCAGCCACACACATACATATATCCTTTTTTATGTTCTTTTTTCATAATAGATGATCCCAGGAGATTGGATGTAAGGCCCTGAGCTATACTGTAGGACCTTGTCATTTATTCATTCTGCATGTAATAGTTTACATCTACTAACCCCAAACTCTCAGTTCATCCCTCTCCCTCCCCTACTTGGCAACCTTAGTTTTGTTATCTTTATCTGTGAGTCTTTTTCTGTTTTATAGATAGGCTTATTTGTGCCATATTTTCGATTCCACGTATAAGTGATATTATACGGCATGTGTAGGGAGCCCAGAGGCTTGCTTGCAGCCTGTGGGAGGCAGATGAGTCTGGGGCTCAGTCTCTGGATGGGGAACCCAGGCACATCACAGGTGCTCTCAGGTGTCCCAGCTGCCCTGCCCTGCCAGCCCTTAAGCCAAGACCATGGGGTGACAGTGACAGTGCCTTCCTTCCCAAGGGCAGCAGCAGGCAGCAGATGACCCCGCTGCTTCTGTGGGCTGCCCTCCTCCCCTCCTGAGCTTGTCCTCCCCTGTGCCTCCCCCGTGGAGGAGGTCTGGATACCCAGCTGCCTGAGTGTCACTGCACTTTCAGAGGAGCAGGTTGGATCTAGAGCTGGAGCCAGTATTACCTAACTTCTAGTGCTGTGTCTCCCAATCTGGTGCTTAAGACTTCCCATGTTATTTGCACCCCTCTCCAGCACCCTTCCTGTATACCCCACGTTTTGAAAATTCAGTTCAAAGAGACTGTGTCACCTAAGTTCACTTGCTCCCCCTACCTCCTTTTTCTCCCTTAATCAGAGATGTAGCTATTAGTCTGAGCTTCTGATTAACTTGAGATAACCAGTGTCACCTGTGGGTCTGGTGACACTGTATGATAGTATGATAATCTTTAGTTGCATCTAGGTTGCTGCAAATGGCATTATTTCATTCTTTTTATGGCTGAGTAGTTATTCCATTAAGAATCTGCCTGCAATGTGGGAGACCCGGATTCAATCCCTGGGTTGGGAAGATCCCCTGGAGAAGGGAAAGGCTACCCACTCCAGTATTCTGGCCTGGAGAATTCCATGGACTGTGTATAGTCCACGGGGTCGCAAAGAGTCAGACACAACTGAGTGACTTTCACTTTCACTTCACTTTCAGTATTCCATTGGGTATATATATATACCACATCTTCTTTATCCATTCCTCTGCCAATGCACATTTACATTATTTCCATATTGTGGCTGTTACAAATAGTGCTTCTATGAACATAGGGTGCATGTATCTTTTTAAATTACAGTTTTGTCCCAAATATATGCCCAGGAGTAGGATTGCTAGATCATATGGTAATTCTATGTTTAGTTTACTAAAGAACCTCCATACTGTTTTCCATAGTGGCTATATCAATTTACATTCCCACCAACAGTGTAGGAGGGTTCTTTTTTCTCCACACCCTCTCTTGTTGTTGTTCAGTCGCTCAGTTGTGTCCGACTCTTTGTAACCCCATGAACTGTAACAAACAGGCTTCCCTGTCCTTCACTATCTCCCTGAGTTTGCTCAAATTCGTGTCCATTGAGTCAATGATGTCATCCAACCATCTCATCCTCTGTCACCCCCTTCTCTTCTTTCCCTCAATCTTTCCCAGCATCAGGGTCTTTTCCAGTGAGTTGACTCTTCACATCAAGTGGCCAAAGTGTTAGAGCTTCAGCTTTAGCATCAGTCCTTCCAGTGAATATTCAGGATTGATTTCCTTTAGGATTGACTGGTTTGATCTCCTTGCAGTCCTAGGGACTCTCAAGAGTCTTCTCTAGCACCACAACTTGAAAGCATCAGTTCTTTGGATATATATGGTTGGTCAGGGACCAATGGAGAAAGTCGTACAAGATGGGGATAAAGAGATCAGCTAAGGCCTGATCATGAAGATTGTGTAGGAGTTTGGATTTTATTCTAAGTACAATAGAAAGTCATTGGAGGTTTGTTCTATTTTTATTTCTACCATGTCCATGTGTTTCTTCCTTATAATATTCTGTTGAAATGTTGCCTACTTTTTCCATTACAGTCTTTAACATACTAGTCATAATTATTTTAAATTCCTCATCTGATTTTTTTTTTAACGTATGTCAGACCTGAGTTTGGTTCTGAAGATTGTGTTGTCTCTTGGGAATGTGTTTATTCTTGCTCTTTTGTATACTTCATTTTTTTTGTTGTTGTTGAAAGCCAAATGCTTTGTATAGGACAGAAGATATCACTAGAGGAATTTGAAGCCTGTGGTGGCCTAAGGGTAACCATAGCAACAACAAATCTTACATCCTGACCAGGTTAAAACAAACCTCCGTGCTAAAGGCCTAGGAGAAGGAAAGGCACGCTCATGTCCAAGCATAAAAATAATCACCTCAGTATTCACTATCCTACACAAAGTATCTGGCTTTCAGATAAAAAAAAAAAAAAGAAGAAGCCTTTCCTGCTGAAGTAGAGCTTTTTTCTTTCCTCTGTATTCCCTAACTACAACTGGTTTCCACCTGTGCCTTGAAATAACTGTTTTTATTGCTCTTCTCCCAACAAACGTAGGCTTTTGTTCCAAGAATGACAGGTTCGAGTCTGCATTTCTGACAACTTCCCAGGTGACCACTCGTCCCAGCTAGAGCCTCAACCCAGGGGCTGGTACACTGTTTCTAATAGCAAATATTTTAGGCTTTGCAGGTGACATACAATGTTTATTACAGCTAGTCAACTCTGCTGCTGTAGCTAGACAGTACATAAACTAATGGGTGTGACCAGGTTCCAATAAAATTTTAGGTATGGAGACTAAAATTTGAATTTCATAGAATTATTTTATATCACAAAATATTATTCTCTTGACTTTTTCCATTAGTTATAAATATAAACCAGTCAATCTTAAAGGAAATTAATGCTGAATATTCATTGGAGGGACTGATGCTGAAGCTCCAATACTCTGGCCACCTAATGTGAAGAGCCGACTCATTGGAAAAGACCCTGATGCTGGGAAAGATTGAGGGCAAGAGGAGAAGGGGATGACAGAGGATTATAGGGTTTCAGACACTGCTGAAACTCTGTTCAACCCACAACTATAGGAAAGATGGGTTGAAAAGAGTTTTGGTAGTAGCTGCATTCCCCCCAACCAGCCAGCAGCATGATGGAGCTTTATCAGAATTCTCCTTGGTCTTCTGTATGAACGCATTGTGGTGTTTGTGGAGGGAAATCTTGCAAGAGGATGAAGTTGTTAGCCAAATCTGGCCCTGAGCAATTCATGGAAAACATTTGGCTGAATGGAATCTAGAAAAATTGTACTGATGAACCTGCTTTCAGGGCAGGAATAGAGACGCATACATAGAGAACAGACTTATGGACACAGCAAGTGGGAAAGGAGAGGGTGGGATGACTTGAGAGAATAACATGGAAACATATACATTACCATATGTAAAGTAGCCAGTGGGAAGTTGCTGTGTAACAGGGAGCTCAGCACAGTGCTGTGACAACCTAGAGGGGTGGGGGTTGGAGGTGTGGAAGGAGGTTCAAGAGGGAGGAGATATGTGTATACTTATGGCTGATTCACATTGTTGTATGGCAAAATCCAACACAACCTTGTAAAGCAATTATCTTCCAACTAAAAATAATAATTTAAAAACATTTGACTGAATCTTCTTACCAGCTTATATGGATTCCAGCAGCATCTGCCCCAGATAAGCAGATGTTCAGGTCCTATATCTCCCTGTAGGAAATCTGGCTTTCCTCAGATTTGGAGTTATATCATAGGCCTATAGGACTTCCCCAGTTGCTCAGTGATAAAGAATCCACCTGCAATGCAGGAGACACAGGTTCGATTCCTGGGTCAGGAAGATCCCATGGAGGAAGACATGACAATCCACTCCAGTATTCTTGCCTGGAGAATCCCATGGACAGAGGAGCCTGGCAGGCTACAGTCCATGGGGTTGCAAAGAGTCAAAATAACTGAAGCAACTTAGCACACACACATAGCCCTATAACCTCAGATCTCAGATTTATTCAAGATAAGTCATTATTTTGGAATTTTGCCAGATTTCCCTTGTTGTATGAATGGGAGAGAGTCTCTTTCCAGGTCTGTACATCTCTAAGCTAAAACCAGAAGTCCTTATTGGAGGGTTTAAAGCAATATAGTAATATGATTGGATTTTCATTAAAAGCTTATTGTGGCTGTTATGTAGAGAATGGATTGCAGAGATCTGGGGGGAGGACAATGGAAAAGTAGAAAGAATAGACAAAAGCTGTTGCATTTGTTTAAATGCAACATGTTAGCAACTAGTTTTCTACTGGAAAAGGGTGGGTATTTCAGGGCATGTTCTTGATGCACAGTAGAAAAGATTTGGTGAAGGAGGGTGTATTATTCAGGATGTAATTAAGAGACAAAAACCACATCAGTAATTTTCAAACATCCCTGTCTTCTTGTCCCATCAGCAGTTTGAACAGGGAAAAGTTAATGTAAATAATCTTAACTAGTGAAAGGGATTTAACTACTTAGAAGAGTGAAGCTAACTCTACAGGAATGGCAGTTGAAGGAAACAGTCACTACCTGTAGGACACTTTGGAAGAACAGCCAAAGAAGGAAAAAATTTAGAGGAGGGCACCAATTTAGAGATTCAGACCTTGTTGGTGAGGGTGGGCTGTAGCCCACTAGATGGCAGAGAAGTTTGCTAAGACGCCCCAGGCTTAGGATGTCAAGCAATAAACCACGGTCTGTGTGCCAGAGAAGATCACTAGAAAGCTGTCCCCTGTGATGCTGGCAAAGCTCATGAGTTCTTAAATTTGGTGGTAAATTCTAGGTGAATATATCTACCCTTTGCCTCAGCAATTGCATTCCAAGTATTTACTCAAGAGAAATGAGGGACAGGAGGGACAAGACAAGGAGCTAGGGGTGTTTGCAAAAGAAGAGTGATTTTAGTGATGATCCAATGGGATAGCCAATGGATTATAAGTTAACTATTTAAAGACACAGAATGTGTGTTTCACATAGCATGGCTTCAAGCACAAACCAGTTATTTAATCTGGTGCTCAAAAGAAAATTAGCCATGTCTTTCAATGATGGGAGGGGGAAATGTTTGCTTTGATTATAATGGTAACTGCCTAAGAGATTTCCAGTGGTAATTTTGACTTTACATGATTTTTCCCTTAGGCGTTAACTGGAAAACTTAACCCTAAAGAAATACATGACCCCATGATATATCAGGAGTACACAGTTACCTATTGCTTCAAAACAAACCACCATAAAATTTAGTGACTTAAAAAAACAGCCATATTATTTGTTCATGATTCTGTAGGTGAGAAATTGTGGCCAAGTTCAGCTATGTGGTTCTTCTGCTCATCTTGCCTTATGCAGTTTCAGTTTCTGGTGGCTCAACTGGGACTTAATGATCTAAGATGACCTCATTCATATGTCTGGCAGTTGGTGTTGGCTGGGCTACTTGTCTCTAGCTGACTGGCCTGAACTTGTTCATGTGGAAGTTGGGTATTTTAAGCAACAAAAGAGAAGGCAAGACCCAAGGCACAAGCACTTTACTAGTGTCTGCTTGTATCACACTTGCTTATGTCTCATTGGCCAATAGAAGCCACAAGACCAAGCCTAATGTTGATGGGGTAGGCAGGAAACTACACAGGGCAGACAGTTACATGTGGTGCTTGAAGGGCCATTAATTAAACCATCAACGACAAGGAGATTAGGAACAGGGCTCTCTTCCTGCAGCCAATAAATAACAGCTAAAAACTAAACAGAAAAGTAAACCACTTATTCTTCTGGAAAAACAGTCATTTTCCAAAAAGTATTATAACCTAGTCTAGGACATCTGCAATTTTTCTCAATGTCACGAAATTCTAAAGACAATCAAATTGAAAAATATATGTGTCATAGAATATTTCAAGAAAAGAAAGATCATACAATTAGATGATGATAATGTCTAGCAGCTTCAAGAACATGTTAGCTTGGCCCTTATGCTTAAAATGAGTATATTTGTAGTCAGGAGATTGAACCATCTGACCTTTAATGTTCTTTTCCAATACTGAGATTTTTATGATAAATCATTTATTAATCAGTCTATTACAGCTCATTCTATCTTGGCTGAGAAAAATGCCCTTTTTTATTACAAGCACATGCACATACGCCTCTGCAGAAAGCAGAGCTCTGAGACAAATGACAGTTTTGTTTCATAATATTTATCTCCTGACAGAAGAGGCCCAGCTCATGAGCTCTTGCCTCGTTAGTGAAAATAAAAATCATTGACAACTCCCAGAATTATGGGAATGAACATACTGAAGCTTTGGTTTATAAGGATTATTTCTGACTTTTCTTTTAAAAAAAAATTTATTTGTGTATTTCGCTGTGCTGGATCTTTAGTTGTGGCATAGGAACTCTTAGTTGCAACATGTGGGATCTAGTTCCCCAACTAGGGATCGAACCCCAGGCCCCCTGCATTGGGAGCGTGGAGTCTTAGCCACTGGAGCACTGGGGAAATCCCTTCCTTTTTCTTTGAACACCAGAAACTTGGATTTTTCCGCCCCTCTTCCTAGTACAATAGAAAGGCTGTAAAAGGAAATGTTGAAGGTTGGAAGTAGGAAAAAAGTTAGTTATGGATGAAGAAAAAAGAGGTCATCAGGATCATGTTTCATGGTGATTAGATGGGAAAATATAAATAATTTTTACTGTTCTCTAAAGAATTCCCTCTTATAGTTGAAAATCTTATTTCATATAACATCATGAAAAGAGAACTCTGCTGACCCAGAATTAGATCCCCAAGTTTTTTATTGGCACTTCTGGCACAGCAAAACTTATGGGCAGCTAGTAATTGCCTGAGTGCCCAAAGGTTATGGATCAATCACCCGGACTACCCGTCATGCCAACTTGCAAGCCTGGGAATACTCAGAGAGGCTTGGGTTCTTTTTTCACTAAAGCACAATGGCTTATTGTTAGATTTGGAGGAAAAGGAGAGTGAAAGGAAAATGCTATTGAGTGTACTTAGTGAGAAACATCATTTATATCTGACAGTAGCACATTTTTATAATGAGGCCAGCAAGGAAAAGATGGAGAGCAGGAAGGACCTTACAAGGAGAACTTGGATTAGCAAGGCAGCTCAGCTGGTGTGAAGTAGACCCAAAAGTCCACAAGAGAAAAGAATATTATTTTTTAAAAAATACAGTGTGCAGCATTTACTCTTATTTTTAGGAGAAAAATGTTGGGGAGTCAACCCCACCTATTAACTTCATCTCATCTCATCTCTCATCTCTCTCATGCCAGCCAAAATATACACACCTGAAATCTTTTTAAATTGAGCTGATTTTTTTCAGTTATTCAAATATTTGACATCATCCTTTAATAAAAGGAAATTTCACTTTAGCAAGTTAATTTTAGGTTGAGTCATATGGAACTGCCATTATTCTACTATTTTTTACTCTAAAACAGCAACTTCATATTGCTTAGCTTCCTACAGTACCTATAAGTATGTGATACATTTGGCATTTTATATTTGTGATAATAGGATGGATTATTTAATAGATGGTCCTGGGACTATTAGATAAGCATTTGGGGAAAAGTGAAGGAGGAATCCTACATCAATCCATAGACAAAAGTTAATTCTGAATACTGCTGCTGCTGCTGCTAAGTCACTTCAGCCGTACCGACTCTGTGCAACCCCATAGATGGCAGCCCTCCAGGCTCCCTCATCCCTGGGATTCTCCAGGCAAGAACACTGGAATGGGTTGCCATTTCCTTCTCCAATGCATTAAAATGAAAAGTCAAAGTTAAGTCGCTCAGTCGTGTCTGACTCTTCACAACCCCATGGACTGCAGCCTACCAGGCTCCTCTGTCCATGGGATTTTCCAGGCAAGAGTACTGGAGTGGGGTGCCATTGCCTTCTCCAAATTCTGAATACTACTATTTAGCTAAATGTTAAAATGACTGAAAATTGAGAGTTTGGATGAATATTTATGTATTTAGGGGAGGGTACAGAAAGCATTTGTCAAAAAAGCATAGGATAAAGCCATAATACATTTAAATAAGGTTTTTTGTTTGTTTGTTTGGTTGGTTTTTTTTGTGAGCAACAACACTCCTATATACTGTGCCTTCTCACCTTAACTAATGATTGTCTGTGCTTGAAGGTTTTTAAGTTAAATATTATGTTGATGCCAAAACATCAACACCTATCTTTTAAAAATTCCACAGGGACTTCCCCTGTGGTCCAGTGGTAAAGAATCTGCCTGCCAATGCAGGGGACATGGATTCAATCCCTGGTCCAGCAAGATCCCATATGATGCCATGGGACAGCTAAGCCTGTGTGCCACAACTACTGAGGCTGTGCTCTAGAGCCCAGGAGCCGCAACTCGTGAAGCTCATGTGCTCTAGAGCCCATGCTCCCCAACAAGAGAAGCAACCACAGTGAGAAGCCCACACATTGCAACTAAAGAAAGCCTGTGCACAGCAATGAAGACCCAGAACAGTTAAAAATAACTTTTTTTAAAATTCCACAAATAGGGAGTTCCCTGGCACAAATAGGGAGTAACCTCTGGACAGTGGTTAAGACTCAGTGCTCTCTCTGCTGAGGGCCCGGGTTCGATCCCTGGTCAGGGAGCTAAGATCCTGCAGCCACACAGCACAGCCAAAAAGATTTAAAGAAAAAAAAAAAAAGGCAAAAAATTCCACAAGTAAAAATAAAGCACAATTTTAAAACTGGGGGAAATATTTGCAATGACAGGGCAGAAAAGAAGCAGAGACCCTTAATATCTAAAGAACTCTTAGCTATCAACAGGAAAGTGATACACTCCAATTAAAAATGAACAATTTCCTGGAGATTTCTGTGGTTTTCCAGGTGTTAACACTCCGCACTGCAAATTCAGGGAGTGAGGGTTCGATCCTAGTCAGGGAACTAAGATCCCTCATGCCTTGGGACATGGCCAAAACATTAAAAAAGAGAACAATTTCCAAAAGGAGACATACAAATCCCAGTAAACCTCACAATCAAAGATACAGAAATTAAAAACATTACTGAAATACTGAGTCCCACCTTTCAAATTAATAAAGTAAAAAGAATGACGACACAAGCAATGGTAAGAGTATAGGACAATAAACGTTCTCATACATGGTTGGAGAGGTGAAGCTAAATTCATGCTTTCTAGTGGGCAATGGGTAATTTACATCAAAAATATTAAAACTCTGCATAACTTCTGAGCCCACAGTTCTACTTTTTTGCAAGTTATCTTAAGGAAAAACCCACAGATATGTCCTAAGTTACATGTACAAGTATTTCATCAACTTGAAAAATGTGGAAACTAGCTAAATATCCTAAAATAATAGAATTTTTAAATTGTTAGAATTGTTTAGAATTGTTAAAAATCACGACACATGCAAAATAAAACACTATGCCAGGGATCAAACCACACTATAAAAATATGTCTAGGCCTGAAGGAAAGTATGCCACTTACATAAAAAGTAAAAGCTCAGACCATAAGTCAGTATGTTGGGACTTCCCTGGTGGTCCAGTGGCTAAGACTAGATCCCACATGCCACAGCCAAGACCCAGCACAGCGAAATAAATAAAATTCTTTTAAAAAGTCAATATGTTACATACCTACATACACACATACCCACACTAATTTGTTATTCACTTTTTTCTCTTAACCCTTTATTGTGAAAATCTTTCCACATAAATAAATGGCATCATCAAAGAAAAGTCAGTATGTTTACCATACAACTCAGGGTAGGGGCAAGATTCCCACCATGATTTGAACAGTGTACAGCAGCCCTGGTGTCTTATTTCCTAGTCTTCACTGATTACCTGATACCCGTGAGGTACTGAGATGCATAATGGTGATGTCATTTCCTACACAGAACATAATGATATCCCAGTTTAGCCTCCTTCTCCAGAGTGGGGAGTAGATCATCTAGAATCATTTTGACATAGTTCTAGGTTGCCATGGCAGTGGCAGTGGAGAGAGGGATGAGATAAATCCCACTTTATGGGCCAGGTGAAATCTGGCTTTTATAAATACTGATATTAGTGATAGCTTATTATTATCCCAGGGGTACACCCCTCCCTGCCCCTAACACTCCTTATTCCCTTTATCCTGCTTTTTTTCCTTCCCCATATATACCACCTTCTAATACTTTCTATAATTTACATATTTATAATTGTTAGTATCTGTCTCCCCCTACTGGTATGAAGGTAGAGATTTTTGTCTGTTTTATTCACTACTGTATATGCTCAGTGGGGCTTCCTGGTGGTTCAGTGGGTAAAGAATCCGCCTGCAATGCAAGAGACATAGGTTTGATCCCTGGGTCGGGAAGATCCTAAAAGAGGAAATGGCAACCCACTCCAGTATTCTTGCCTGGGAAATCCCGTGGACGGAGGAACCTGGTGGCCTGTAGTCAGTCCATGGGGTCACAAAAGAGTCAGACACGGCTTAGCAACTGAACAACAACAAATACCATGCACTGGATACCTTAATTCAATTAGATAAGGACAGGTTTTTGGAGAAAAGAGATCACAAACGAACAACATGAGGGGTATTGGGGAAGAGAGCAATGGCAATCCACCCTTTTCGCCTTGCTCCTGATTGTGCTGCTGCTGCTGCTAAGTCACTTCAGTCGTGTCCAACTCTGTGTGACCCCATAGACGGCAGCCCACCAGGCTCCCCCGTCTTAATTAGTGATAAGTGAGTCAAATATCTCTTGTTTATTTATTGTTGCCTGTCCTGAGTCTTTGTTGCTGTGCAGGTTTTTCTCTAGTTGTGGTGAACAGGAGCTACTCTCTAATTGCAGTGGGTGGGGGCTTAGCTTCTCTTGTTGTGGAGCACAGGCTCTAGGTGCTTGGGCTTCAGTAGCTGCATCACACAGGCTCAATATTTGCAGTCCACAGGCTTAGTTGCTCCACAGCACGTGGGCTCCCCGCAGATCAGGGATCGAACCTGTGTCTCCCTGTGTTGGCAGGCAGATTCTTTACCATTGAGCCACCAGGGAAGCTCCAAACATCTCTTTTAATGAAAATTCAGAAAGCTGCCTCTGTCTCCCTACCAACTGTCCCTGAAAGACGCTGCCCACTGAATCCACAGTGAGGACCCCAAAGTGAAAGGGCTGGGAACACTCCTCTTATTGACTCTACCTTAGGTTTAAAGCTGATGAGCAGTTCTCCAGTAATCCAGAGTTCCTCATCCAGGAGCAGAGAAGTATGTGACGAAACAGTGAAACAGTCACATTAAATTACATCTCAATAAGAAGAATTGCAGTACTGAGCAGATATTTATAATGATTGTCATTTCTAATGGATTTTTTTCCTTAATCCACACTTTTGGCCTCACTGCTTAGAATTCTTCTTTTACTTTCTATATTCAAATTCATCGTTCTCAGAAGGATTGTACATTCACCCTAGAAAAACTAGTTCTTTGAATCGGACTTCATAATCATGTTCATTATATTTTCCTGCTGAGCAAGATCAGCTTTAAGCTTGTTTAGGTAGAAGCGAAGTTTAAGAATGTATGTGCTGCACTTCTTTCCCTCTCCCCATGTAATCTGTCACAGCTCCTGGCTTTTGCCTCTTTGCTGATCATTTGAATGCGCCTACAATGAAGAAAGCCTTCATTTTTCTGCTTGAACAAAAGGGGAAAAAAGATGTCTACTCCTGCGAGTACAAAACAGTCAGGTTTCACAACATGAACAGGAACTTCAAAATTGTTGCCAGTTCCTGACATACAGATAATTCTTCCAGAATTGCAGTTTTTCCAGTCCAAATTATACTTGAAAAACTACCAGCTCCCTAGAATAAGCTCTATGTAATGTCCAGCTCATTCCACCCCTGCCATAACAGGAAGAACACTGCTTCATATTTCTCCCTTGAAAGGCAATGCAGTCTAGTTGATAAGAGATCAGAGCCGACACCGGAAAACCTGACTGTATTCTACTCTTAGAAGCTGCATTTTTTTTTCTTTTCCTGTCTTTGCGTCTCTTCGCCCCTTCCTTTCCTTCACCCCCCATTTCTCCCTCCTCTTCTTTCTCCCTCCTCAATCCCTGTCTCTCTCCATCTCTCTCTGTTTCCTTCTCTCTCTCCCTCTCTCCTACAGTGAAATATCTGTTATATTAGGACTTACAGTACTAAGTGATGACAAAGACGTAAACAAACTTGACCTTTCATACATTGCTGGCGGAAGTATAAAACAGCACAAGCACTTTGGGGAAAGGCTTGGCAGTTTCTTATAAAGTTAAAACATGAGGGCTTTCCTGGTGGTCCAGTGGTTAAGACTCCATGCTTTCAATGCAGAGAGCACAGATTCGATCTATGGTCAAGAAAGTTCCAGATGCCCTGTGGTGCAGCCAAAAAATAAAAAAATTAAAAAAAAAAACATCAAATATGTGGCCCAGTCATTCTATTTCTAGGTGTTTACCCAAGGGAAATGAAAACATGTATCCACAGAAAGACTTTAATAAGATGCCAGAGCAGCTGTATTCATAATATCCCCGAACTGGAAACTACACAAATATCTTCAACAAATGAATGGGTACACGAATTGTGGTATGTTCACAGAATGCATTACTTCTCAGCAATAAAAAGGAATGAACTGTTGATACATGCACTAATCTGGATGAATCTCATCAATATTATGTTGAGTGAAAAGGTAGACACAAAGGAATACATACTATGTGGTTTTCATTTACACATATATAGAACATGTTCAACAAATTTATGGTGATAGAAATAAGATCATTAATTCCCCAGGGAAGAGAGATGGCAGTGGCGGGGCTGGGGTCGGGGGTGGGGGGGGGGCTGTGGATTGCCTTAAAGGGGAATAAAGGAACTTTCTGGGGAAGTGAAAATGAAAATGATTTTTGTCTTTATTGATATGGTTACTTTGAGGCTGTTTATATTTGTCAAAATTCATCAGAACAGGGGCTTCTCTGGTGGTCTAGTAGTTAAAAATCCACCTACCAATGTAGGGGACACAGGTTCGATTCCTGGTCTGGGAAGATCCCACATGCCACAGGGCAGTTAAGCCTGAGTGCCACAACTACTGAGCCCACCCACCCTAGAGCCTGTGCTCTGCAAGAAGAGAAACCACCCCAGTGAGAAGACTGGGCACCACAATAAAGAGGAGCCCCCACTTGCCACAGCTGGAGGAAGCCAGTGCACAGCAACGAAGATCCAGCACAACCAAAAAAAGCAAACACTTAATACCCATGCATTGCATTCTGTGTAAATTATATCATAATAAATGTGACTGAAAAATTCATACTGGAGTCTAGTCAAGGGTTTAAATTATTTTTTCCCAGAGCACACTGGTGGATTGTATATCAGCCTCTCTGTGAATCTACATAGTTGTAGACAAGAGGAGGTGGGTTAAATCAATGAGGTCATGGGTCTATTGGTAAAACTTCTACTATCTGCCCCTATTAAATTCAACAGTCACTGAGCCCTTCAGTCTGCCAGATAACATGGTGGGCATTATTAGACATATAAAGATGAATTATTCAGAATTCCCACTCTCAGGTGATTGCTAATTATTTTTGGCCTAGTAGTGATAAAAAAAAAAAAAAATGGCCATGCACTTAACTAACCACTGTAAAATAAAGAATAAGTGGGTAGCATAGGACCATATTTAACACAATCTTACTTAATACCAAGAAATGTCAGGACAGCCCATGGGAGATCTTATTTTCTCTTTTTTTGTGCTATTTTTTTATTATTATTACTTTACAATATTGTATTGGTTTTGCCATACTTCAATATGAAGCCGCCATGGGTGTACATGTGTTCCCCATCCTGAACCCCCTCCCACCTCCCTCCCCGTACCATCCCTCTGGGTCATCTTTATATGTGGTTCCTAAGCCCTCTAGGAAGAATTTTGAGGGGTACTTTGCAGCCCAAGAATGGATTAGCAAATACTGACATTACAACTCTTCCATAAAGAAGTTGGGATGGAGTTGCCTTCCTTCCCCTGGGAAGGATGGACAGCAAACTAGAAAACAAGCTTAAGAGGAGGATGAGTCAAAGGGCAAACAGCATCTGCCTTGAGACACAGGGAATGACAGGAGATGGTTAACAGAATTATCAAGATCAGGAAGCAGAGAACAGTTTCCCATGGTCTTTGTCTGATGCTGCTAAGTCGCTTCAGTTGTGTCCAACTCTGTGCGACCCCATAGACGGCAGCCCACCAGGCTCCCCCATCCCTGGGATTCTCCAGGCAAGAACACTGGAGTGGGTTGCCATTTCCTTCTCCAATGCATGAAAGTGAAAAGCTAAAGTGAAGTCGCTCAGTTGTGTCCAACTCTTAGCGACCCCATGGACTGCAGCCTACCAGGCTCCTCCATCCATGGGGTTTTCCAGGCAAGAGTACTGGAGTGGGATGCCATTGCCTTCTCCAAAATGGAAAGGAGAGCAGCCAAGATGGTGGAGTAGAACACTAAGCTCACCTCCTCTTATGAGCACACCAATCTGCAGAATACTCATGGTTGAAAAATTCTTAAACCAGAAAGGGTTTTATACAACTAAAAGCATAAAAAAGGAACCACAGGAAGACTGGTAGAGGGGGGTGAACTGGCAATATAATCAAATTGTATAACCCTCCCCCATGGGTGACCCACAACATGGATAATAACTATATTACAGAGGTTCTTTCATAGAAGTAAGAGTTCTAAACCCCGCATGAAGCCTCCTAGCCCAAGGGTCCAGCATTGGGAGGAGGAACTCCCAGAGCATTTGGTCTTGAAGGCCAGTGGGGCTTGATTGCAAGACCTCCTCAAGCTTGGGGGAAATTCACACTTCATTCTTAAAGGACACACACGAAATTTCACACACATCAGGACCCAGGGCAAAAGCACTGATTTCATAGGAGCCTGGGCCAGACCTACCTGCTGGTCTTGGAGAGTCTCCTGGGGAGCTGGGAGGCAGGGGATGGCTTAGTAGACAGTGGTGACCATCATTATCAGGGAGTATTCACCTGCATGAACTCTCCTAGAGGCTGACATCTTGCTTGGGCCATTAGCACTATGACCCGGCCCCATCCAGCAGTCTGTCGGCTCCAGTGCTGGGATGCCTAAAGATTTCCTGGGCCCACAGATACTTCTAGACACACCGCTAAACAGGGTCCTGCCTACCAGGAGACCAAGACCCAGCTCCACCCACCACTGGGCAAGCACATCCCATCAGGCCAGGACACCTGCACAGGCCCCTAGACCAGCCTCACTCACCAAGGGGCAGACACCAGAAGCCAGAAATGTATGGTCCCACAGGCTACCAGCCAAATTGACAAACACAGACCAGAAAATACTCTGGGACTATCTGGCCCCTGGCTGTTAGATGAGAAGAGAGGAGTGCACTGCTAGGATGCATAGGACATCTCCTACAGAATCGAGAAACTCACAGCTAACATCATACTCGATGATGAAAGGCTGAAGGCATTACCTCTAAGATCAAGAACAAGTCAAGTATGCCCACTCTAGCCACCTTTGGTTCCATATGTTTTTTGGAAGTCCTGGCCACAGCAATCGGAGAAGAAATAAAAGGAATCCAAATTAGAAAAGAAGTAAAACTGTCACTGTTCACAGATGATGATACTATACATAAAAAATCCTAAAAAGGCTACCAGTAAACTACTAGAACTCATCAGTTAATTTGGTAAAGTTGTTGGAAACAAAATTAATGTACAGAAATCTGGTGCATTTTTATAGAGCAGGAGTCCCCAACCACTGGGATCTAATGCCTGATGGTCTGATGTAATAATAAGAGAAATAAAGTGCATAATAAATGTAATGCACTTGAATGTTGAAACCATCCCCTCACTCGCAGCCTATGGAAAAATTGTCTTCCACAAAACTGGTCCCTGGTGCCAAAAAGGTTGGTGACTGCTACAGTGTATACTAACAATGAAATATCAGAAAGAGAACTCGATCCCATTTATCATCACATCAAAAAGAATAAAATGCCTAGAAGTAAACATATCTAAGGAAGCAGAAGACCTGTACTCCAAAATCTATAAGACACTAATGAAAGAAATTAAAGATGATATAGTAATAAACATGGGAAAATAAACTTTGTTCTTGGATTGGAAGAATCAATATTGTTAAAATGACCATACTACCTAAGGCAATCTACATATTCAGTGCAATCCTTATCAAATTACCAATGGCATTTTTCAGAGAACCACTACAAAACAATAGTGGTACTGGCACAGTAATCAGAACAGGATGGGACTGGCACAAAAACAGACATATAAATCAGGGCAACAAGATAGAAAGCCCAGAAATAAACCCATGCATTTATGGTCAATTAATCTACAATAAAGGAGGCCAACAAGATAGAAAGCCCAGAAATAAACCCATGCATTTATGGTCAATTAATCTACAATAAAGGAGGCAAGAATATACAGTGGAGAAAAGACAGTCTCTTCAACAAGTGCTTCTGGGAAAACTGGATAGCCACATGTAAAAGAATGAAATTAGAACATTCTTTAATACCATACACAAAAATAAACTCAAAATGAATTAAACACTTAAATGTAAGACTGAATACAATAAAACTCCTAGAGGAAAATGTAGACAGAACACTCTTTGACATAAATTACAGCAATAATTTTTTGGATCTATCTTCTACAGTAATGGAAATAAAAATAAATGGGACCTAATTAAGCTTTTTCACAGCAAAGGAAACCATAAGCAAAACAAAGAGACTATCTATGGACTAGGAGAAAATATTTGCAAAGGATGTGACTGACAAGGGATTAATTTCCAAAATATACAAACAGCTCATACAGCTTAATATAAAAAAAAAATCCAATCAAAAAATCAGCAGAATACCTAAATACACATTTCTCCAAAGAAGACATAAAGATGGCCAACAGGCATGTGAAAAGATACTCAGTATCACTAATTATTAGAGAAATGCAAATCAGAATTACAGTGAAGTACCACCTCACACCAGTCAGAATGGCCATCATGAAGTCTACAAATAACAAATGCTGGAGGGGGTGTGGAGAAAAGGAAACCCTCCTCCACTGCTGGTGGGAATGTAAATTGGTACAGCCACTATGGAGAACGGTATGGAGATTCCTTAAAAAAACTGAAAACAGAGCTACCATATGATCCAGGGATCCCACTCCTGGGCATATATCTGGAGAAAATTCTAATTGAAAAAGATACATGCACCCCAATGTTCATAGAAGCACTATTTATAATAGCCAAGACATGGAAGCAACCTAAGTGTCCATTACAGAGGAATGGGTTAAAGAAATGTGGTACATATATACAGAAGAATACCATAAAAAGGAATGAAATAATGCCATTTGCAGCAACATGGATAGACCTAGAGATTATCATATTTAGTGAAGCAAGTCAAAGACAAATATCACATATGTGGAATCTAAAGTATGATACAAATGAACTTATTTAGAAAATAGAAATAGACTCACAGATATAGAAAACAACCTTATAGTTACCAAAAGGGATAGCAGGGTGGGAGGCAGAGAGAAATTAAGAGTTTGGGATTAACATATACATACTATGCTATGCTATGCTAAGTCGCTTCAGTCGTGCCCGACTCTGTGCGACCCCATAGACAGCAGCCCACCAGGCTCCCCCGTCCCTGGGATTCTCCAGGCAAGAACACTGGAGTGAGTTGCCATTTCCTCTCCAATGCATGAAAGTGAAAAGTGAAAGTGAAGTCGCTCCGTCGTGTCCGACTCCTAGCGACCCCATGGACTGCAGCCTACCAGGCTCCTCTGTCCATGGGATTTTCCAGGCAAGAGTACTGGAGTGGGGTGCCATTGCCTTCTCCGCATATACATACTACTATATATAAAATAGATAAACAACAAGTATCTACTGGATTAGCACAGGGAATTACACTCACTGTCTTACAATAACCTACAATGTAAAATAATCTGAAAAAGTATATATGTGTGTGTGTGTATATATATATATATATATATCTCACATTGCTGTACACATGAAATTAAAATACAGTGTAACTTAACTATACTTCAATTTTTTAAAAAAACTAAAATAATATTAAAGGGTGATGTAAAACTGAAAGGGCAAACATTCATCAGAGCAGACAATCTCAGTGACTTCACACAATAAAAGTTTCTTTCTTCCCCCCCTTGAAGTGCTATGCAAGCATTCTTGTTTGGGCAGTTCTCCTGAACCTCTGTCCTCCAAGTGATGACTTGGGGATCTAGGTGCTTCCATTTTGTGACTTCAAGGTAGTTTTAGTGCCATGTAGCTAATAGACAAAGAAACAAACACAAGGATGATTGTGTGGAATGTTTTACAGGCCATGCCTGGAAGTGGCGTATATCAATTCTGCCCACATTTCATGGACCAGAACTCAGTCACATGATCCCATGTAGATGCAAGGATGGCTGAGAAATTTAGCTTAGCTGTGTTCCCAGCGTAGAAAAGAGCCAGACTGGTGAACACCAACAATCCTGACCACGGCGAGACTACTTATTGAGCAATTTGACAGCCATAAATGCTCAGCGTTCAACTGTTCAAGGGAAGCTGAAAGAGATGACATAAAGTTGTGGGGAAGGGGAGGTAGGAAGTACTCTTCTCTCCAGAAAATGCTGTGTTCCTCATTGAGAATAAGAGAGCAAATCAACAGTTGAAACCAGAGAGCAGCACTATGCCACAAATGTCATGTGACCCAAGAGCCAGAGAAGAAAAACAGCAGAGTTCTGGGGTCAGAATAAATCTGTCAAAGGCATTGTACAATAGCCCCTATGCTTTGATGACCTCCAAGCCTGGACTTGGCACATTGTTTAGAGCAGTAGGAGATTGAAGAGGGTCAACCGATTTGAATTGTCAGTTGGTATCCCTAGTAGTTCAGCTGGTAAAGAATCCACCTGCAGTGGAGGAAACCCCACTTCCATCCCTGGGTCAGAAAGATCCCCTGGAGAAGGGATAGGCTACCTATTCCAGTTTACTTGGGCTTCCCTGGTAGCTCAGATGGTAAAGAATCTGCCTGTAATGTGGGAGACCTGGGTTTGTTCCCTGAGTTGAGAAGATCCCCTGGAGGAGGGCACAGCCACCTACTCCAGTATTCTTGCCTGGGAAAATTCCATGGACAGAGGAGCCTGGCAGGCTACAGTCCATGGGGTCACAAAGAGTCAGACATGACTGAGCGACTTTCAATAGATAGATCATTCTAGAAGTTTAGCTGGGAGCTCTGACCAGATCTCTCATACATTATTAGTTGGACTCCAGTTTTGTTTTGTTTTTTTAGGACTTCCCTGGTGGCTCAGATGGTAAAGTGTCTGTCTACAATGTGGGAGACCCGGGTTCGATCCCTGGGTTGGGAAGATCCCCTGGAGAAGGAAATGGCAATCCACTCCAGTACTATTGCCTGGAAAATCCCATGGACAGAGGAGCTTGCTAGGCTACAATCCATGGGGTCCCAAAGAGTCGGACGTGACTGAACGACTTCACTTTCACTTGTTTTGTTTTTGTTTTTGTTTTTTATTTGTTTATGTAACTAAAAAATGAGGGACTTCCTCAAAAAGTTAAACATAGAGGTACCACTTGGTCCAGCAATTTCACTTCTGGATATTTACCCAAAAGAATTAAAGGCAGGGACTCAAACAGATATCTGCACTCCCATGTTCATAGCAGAATGATTCACAATGGCCAAAAAGCGGAAACATCCCAAATACCTATGAACAGATGAATGGATAAAGAGAATGCAGTATATACATCCAATGGAATATTATTCAGCCTCAAAAAAGAAGGAAATTCTGACACATGCTACACTGTCGTTCATACAGTAAAGAATCTGCCTGCAATGCAGGAGACCTGGGTTTGATCCTGGGTTGGGAAGATCCTCTGGAAAAGGGAATGGCAATCCACCCCGGTATTCTTGCCAGGAAAATCCTATAGACAGAAAAGCCTGGTGGGCTATAGTCCGTGGGGTCACAAAGAGTGGGACACAAATGTACAGCTAACACTAACTAACACAGCATGGATGAACTAGGCCAACACAGATGAACTAAGTGAAATAAGCCAGACAAAAAGAACAAATATTATACGATTCCACTTATATGATGTATCTAAGACAGGCAAATTCATAGACAGAAAGTAGAATAGAAGTTACCAAATGCAGGAGTTGCCTGTTAGTCGAGTGGTTAAGACTCCAAGCTCCCAATGCAGGGGGCCCGGGTTCAATCCCTGATGAGGGAACTAGATCCCACATGCCACAACTAAGACCTGACACAGTCAAATAAATAAATAGTAAAAAAAAAAAACAAATGCTTTTAAAAAAAAAAGAAGTTACCAGGGGCTGTGTGTTTTGGCAGGGAGGGGAGTTACTGTTTAATGGGTACAGAGATGAAAAAATTCCAGAAATGGATAGTGGTAATAGTTGGACAGTGTTGTGAATGTACTTCATGCCACTGAAATGACTACCTAAAAATGGTTAAAAGGGTAAATTTCATGTTATCCATATTTTACCATAATTAAAAATATTATTTTAATGAAGGGCCTGGACTCTCCAACAGAGAAACAAATAATGTGTGCTAAGAGCCAGACAGAGAACAATTCTAGTCTGTAAATGGGGATGGGTGGATCCAAGTAAAGCTTCATGGAAGAGACAACGACATCAGCTTGGCCTTGGAGAATTTCAAGCTGGATGCTGGGAGAAAGGGGAGACAGAGAGGACATATTCCAGGCAGTGAGGCAATGTGAACAAGCAGAGAGTCACAAAAGTATGTAGCATTACCTAAGAAATGGTGACCAGTACAGTTTATTCATTGCATCTCCTGCCTTCCCTGTTGAGGCCTCTGATGTGCTCCCATTGGAGCTATATTAGGCAACAGCTGGCTGCTCAACATTCCCTGGATGCCAGGTCCTGGGTCCCCATGTTGGGCACAGCAAACTCCTACTTGACTTACTTTAGACAAGCATAACCCTCAGTGACATACACATGAATATTTTCACTTGATTCATACTAAGGGAGTTTACATAATTATATAATACATGCATATCAATAACCTCAGATATGCAGATGATACCACACTTATGGCAGAAAGTGAAGAAGAACTAAAGAGCCTCTTGATGAAAGTGAAAGAGGAGAGTGAAAAAGTTGGCTTAAAGCTCAACATTCAGAAAACTAAGATCATGGCATCTGGTCCCATCACTTCATGGCAAATAGATGGGGAAATAATGGAAACAGTGACAGACTTTATTTTGGGGTGGGGGGGGGCTCCAAAATCACTGCAGATGGTGACTGCAGCCATGAAATTAAAAGACGCTTGTTCCTTGGAAGAAAAGTTATGACCAACCTAGACAGCATATTAAAAAGCAGAGATATTACTTTGTCAACAAAGGTCCCATCTAGTGAAAACTATGGTTTTTCCAGTAGTCATGTATGGATGTGAGAGTTGGACTATAAAGAAAGCTGAGTGTTGAAGAATTGATGCTTTTGAACTGTGATGTGGGAGAAGACTCTTGAGAGTCTCTTGGACTGCAAAGAGATCCAACCAGTCCATCCTAAAGGAGATCAGTCCTGGGTGTTTATTGGAAGGACTGATGTTGAAGCTGAAACTCCAATACTTTGGCCATCTGATGCGAAGAACGGACTCATTTGAAAAGACCCTGATTCTGGGAAAGATTGAAAGTGGGAGGAGAAGGGGATGACAGAGGATGAGATGGCTGGATGGCATCACCACCTCAATGGACATGAGTTTGAGTAAACTCCAGGAGTTGGTGACGGACAGGGAAGCCTGGTGTTCTGCAGACCATGGGGTCACAGAGTTGGATGTGACTGAGCGACTGAACTGAACTGTCACCTTTTTTAGGTGGACTTACTTTCTGAGGGATTTTGTCCTGTAAATCTGTTTATATATTGTCAGATATGTGGATGTATAATATTTCTGAAATGTTAACTAAAATTTTTCTTCTCCATGCTTCCTCTGTTCCTTCCTGCTCAAGTAGGTAGGTGAGTGTGTGTACACTGCCTCAAGGGAGGAATGTGACAGGGTGGTCTTTTGTTTTGTGTTTTAACTGAGGTGTAATTGACATACCAGGGCTTCCTAGGTGGCTCAGTGGTAAAGAATTCACCTACCAATGCAGGAGACATGGGTTCAATCCCTGGGTTGGGAAGATCCCCTGGAGGAGGAAATGGCAACCCACTCAAGTATTCTTGCATGGAACATCCCATGGACAGAGGAGCCTGGCAGGATACAGTCCATGGAATCACAAAGAGCCAGACACGAATTGGCAATTGAATAACAATTGACATAGCATTATATTCATTTCAGACCGGGTGGTGGTTGACATCCTTCCAAAAGTTGGGCATGGCTCTTTTCTCTGAACAAGGCAGCACTTTGATCCTTTTCAAATCAACATGATAGAAGTTTCTGAACACCAGTAGTCAGGTTTGCCTATTTGTGTGTGTTGTGGGGGGCGGGTGGTAGGGGTGGAATTTAACTCTTTATTCCCTGTCCAAGACAATTCTCAGTGACATAACGTAGTGTATTGTCTGCGCAGTTTCCAGCCTTCTGCTGAAGATTGCTTCATCGTCGCACTCCTGGACTGCCCTGCATCACAAGCTGCTGTAGTTCATTAGGTCTAGGGAGTGGACTGACCCCACCCCACAGCCAAGTCCTGCAGGCCCACCCGGCACACTGTTTGAAAGGAGGGAGATCTCTGACCATTTTATTACTCGTCCTGGGGCAGAAATGAAGGGCTGAGAGGACAGCCAAACTGACATCCATGCCTTATCCATGGACAAGGATGAGGGCAGTCTCTCCCTAGTAACTGCTGACAAACAGGAAGTGGACATAATTTCTCAACACATATTTTCATAGTAGAAAACTCAAAGTGTACTCTAGCCAAGTGATCAAAAATAACAGCACCAGAAAAGGGCAAACAGACATGCTATATGCACCTCTAGCTGAGACAACCTAGGTTGCTCAGTCATGTCTGACTCTTTGTGACCCCATCGACTGTAGCCCACCAGGCTCCTCTGTCCATGGAATTCTCCAGGCCTGAATACTAGAGTAGATTGCTATGCCATCCTCCAGGGGATCTTCCCAACCCAGGGATCGAACCCAGGTCTCCTACATCGAAGGCAGATTCTTTACTGTCTGAGCCACCAGGGAAGCCCAGGGAGACACCTTAGCTCTTCTGAAAAATATCCCCAGGTTGCTTTCAGGGAACTTGGGAGCCTCCTTGTAATTAGTTCCCTTGGTAGAAAGATACACCCTCCTTGTAGCTCCCAAAGCAGTGCTTCTTAAACTTTACTGTGCTTGCCAATCACCTGTGAACCTTACTCAAAAGCAGATTCTGGTTCAGTACATCCGAGGTGGGGCTCAACATTCTTGATCTCTTTTTTTTAATTCTTATTGGAGCATAGTTGCTTTACAATGTTGTGTTAGTTTCTGCTGTTCAACAAAGTGAATCAGCTATAAGTATACATACATCCCCCCTTTTTTAGATTCCCTTCCCATTTAGGTCACCACAGAGCACTGAATAGTTCCCTGTCCTATACAGTCAGTTCTAATTAGTTACCTATTTTACACATACTATCAATAGTCAATCCCAGTCTCCCAATTCATCCCATCCCACTCCTTTCCCCCTTGGTGTCCATACATTCTACTAGCACCTATCATTCTCAGATTCTTCCAAAAAATTGCGGAGGGAGGAACACTCATTGTACAAGGCCACCATCACCCTAATGCCAAAATCAACACTCTGCATTTCTAATAAGTTCCTAGGTAACTTGGGTGTGGCTGATCTTGGAGTAGCAAGGCCCTAAAGCAATGTTTCTCAAAGTGCTGGTCTCCTTGGACCACCAGCATCTGTAGCACCTGGAAAGTGGTTACAAACGCAAATTCTCAGGTCCCATCTTGGCCCCCTCAGCCTAACCCAGATCTCCTTTTCTGAATTAGAAACTCGGTGTAGGGGCCAGTCCCACTGATGCCAAACCCTCCCTTCCCTTATTAACACCTGCTTGAACCTGCCCTTTGGAACTCAGGGGAAGGTCACAGGAGGCTGAATAAAACCTAATTCCTGCAAACAAGAAACCGGGTCCTGCTCAGTTTCACAGCCAGGGCTAGAACTAGGATTAGGCAAAATTGAAAGAGGTACCTACAGGGGTGGGGTTGTGCAAGTGTAAGGTCAGCCCTTGTCAGCGTCTTCTGTGCCCTCCAAGAGAGTCTGATGAAGCCAGAAGTAGAAGAACCATTGTCTCTTTTCTTTTCAATAAATCACCTCAGTGCAGAGCAGCTTATGGCACCCCACTCCAGAACTCTTGCCTGGAAAATCCCATGGGCAGAGGAGCCTGGTGGGCTGCAGCCCATGGGGTCGTGAAAAATCAGACACAACTGAGCGATTTCAGTTTCACTTTTCACTTTCGTGCATTGGAGAAGGAAATGGCACCCCACTCCAGTGTTCTTGCCTGGAGAATCCCAGGGATGGGGGAGCCTGGTGGGCTGCCGTCTATGGGGTCACACAGAGTCGGACACGACTGAAGCGACTTAGCAGCAGCAGCAGAGCAGCTTAATTGTACTTAAATTATTTGAGCCTGACCTCAGATGCATTGAAATAGAACCTTTGTGGGGTAGAAAAATGTTCATCTGGCCCATAAAGGGATGTGGTGTGAATGAGAATGCTCTTCAAAGCCTGTTTGGCCTGGGAAGGATTTGAAAGAGAAAAACAATGTATCAAGCATGATCCACTGGGTAAGCAAAATGTGGGGAGGCATACTGCAGTCACAGGCAAGGAGCCAGAGGTACCACAGAGCAATGTGGCAAGGGCAGAAAAACATCATTGCAATATTGCAAGAAACATAATTCAGAGCACAATACCATTTACATAAATTTCAAATGCATACTTTAAAAAAATACACTATTTGGGGACTTCCCAGGTAACTCAGTGGTAAAGAATCTGCCTGCCAACTCAGAGGACATGGGTTCCATCCCTGGTCCGGGAAGATCACACATGCCACCAAACAGTTAAGCCCATGCACCACAGCTATTGAGCCTGTGCTCTAGAGCCTGAGAGCTGCAACTACTGAGCCCACACGCTGCAGCTACTGAAGCCTGCAAGCCCTAGAGCCCATGCTCTGCAACAAGAGAAGCCACCGCAATGAGAAGCCTGTGCACCACAGCTAGAGAGTAGCCCCTACTTGCTGCAACTAGAGAAAGGCCTGTGCAGCAATGAAGACCCGTGATCACCAAAAATTAATAAATAAATACACTATTTCTTTTTAAGCAAAGATCCATGAACAGAGAGGGTTGCAGAGGGGGAGCTGGAATAAGAGTGAGGCCCAAGAATAAGCGGGGCAGGAGTGGGGCATGGAAAGGAATAAGCGAACAAACAAGCATAAAAGAAGAACTTAGCATGGAGATGACAGCATGCTCTGAACCCCAGGGACTATGAGTCACTCACCTCCAGCGCAAGGTCCACAGGTTGGCAGGGTGTGTAGCAATCTCTGCAGATGGAGACGAGAAATCCATTGAAAACAAGAACTCCAGAGGGGTCTTCTGCACACCGTGGACATCTTTAATTCCAAAGTGTTTTATTTTCTAGCATATCTATAATTTGGCTGCCACATAACTTTCCAGTCCCCCTGCCTGACACTTTGCAATCCAGTAATCCAGCAAATGTCACAGTTTCCCACCCCTAGTTCTTTATTCATATCACATCTCCTGCCTGAACACTGTTTAACTCTCTTCACCTGGGTAACTGTCATGTATTCTTTACAACTCAGCTCAGGTCCCATCTCATCAGGACAATGTTTCTGACCCCTCTAGCTGGGTTAAGTTGATCCATGGGCTTTTACAGCACTGGGTTATTTGGTCGTGGAGAATTATACTGTAATCACTGATTTGTATGTTTTTTAAATGTCTCTAACCCAAGAATATGCTCTTATCACCTTTGGTTTCTTAGTGCCTATCAATATTGTACCTGTAATTCAGTAGGTTTTCAAATGTGGTAGGGCTTACCCATAAAGCAGGCATGATAGGGCTTAATCAGCTCTAGGAATATTATTTATGTATTCATTCACTTGAGCTTCCCAGGTGGTTCAGCGATAAAGATTCCGCCTGCCAATGCAGGAGAACCCAGGAGACCTAAGAGACACAGGTTCAGTCCCTGGGTTGGGACGATCCCCTGGAGGAGGAAATGGCAATCCACTCCAGTATTTTTGCCTGGGAAATCCCATGGACAGAGGAGCCTGGCAAGCTATACTCCATGGGGTCACAAAAAGAGTTGGACACGAATTTGCAACTGAACAACAAAACAAAACAAGCATTCACTTACACAAGACCTTGTTCAGAAAGCACTTAAGGCAGCACTGGAGAACTAAATTTCCGAGAAGAAGGTGAAATTTCACTGTAATAACCCCCCCCCCCCGCCCCCCAGTATCAGCTCTCTGCGGTCACAAGGATGCATCATGGCTGGCTGTCTGAACAGACCAAGATCCGGAGCAGGAGCCGGCCGGCGTTCTTGCAGTAGCTGGTTGGCAAAATATCTCCATCCCTGCCTGCTACTGCCATCTCCAGGGGACTGGTTGATTTTCACCCAGCTGCAAGCCTCCGGCTGCTAGGAGAAAGTCACAACTCTGAATTCTTCCTTTGTCTCGTTCAGGTTTCTGAAGGAGGAGTTGTGTACCTTTGTCCTCCAGTCAGGTAGACAGCAGAAGACCATTTTATACTGTTTCCTCGTCTACATCAAATACTTTCTGAGTTTATAGCCTCACATGATTGATGTAGGAAATTGGAAAGTTATGTCTTAAAAGATTCACAAACCCTTCATTGAGAAGAAATTTGTAATCATAGCCATGCACCCCTCTCACAGAAAGGAAAATAAATCTTTTATTTAAATCAGTTATGTAAAAAAAAAAGCTGAAACACTGAGTCTATAGTGAATTTGCCTCCAACATTGCTAATCATCAGGGAAACACAAATCAAATCACAATGAATTATCACCGCACACCTGTCAGAATGGCTATCATCAAAAAGAACACAAATCACGAATGTTGGCAAGAATGTGGAGAAAAGGGAACCCTAGTAATTTTGGTGGGAATGTAAATTGGTGTAGCCACTGTGGAAAACAGTGTGCTTTCTGAGGTTTCTCAAAAAACTAAGAATAAAACTGTTATGCTGCTGCTAAGTTGCTTCAGTCGTGTCCGACTCTGTGCGACCCCATAGACGGCAGCCCACCAGGCTCCCCGTCCCTGGGATTCTCCAGGCAAGAACACTGGAGTGGGGTGCCATTTCCTTCTCCAATGCATGAAAGTGAAAAGTGAAAGGGAAGTCGCTCAGTCGTGCCCGACTCTTAGTGACCCCATGGATTGCAGCCCACCAGGCTCCTCCGTCCATGGGATTTTCCAGGCAATTCCACTCCTGGGTATATATCTGAAAAAGAAAATAATAAAGACACTAATTTGAAAACATATGTGCACATCAATGTTCATAGCACCATTATTTATGAATGTCAAGATCTGGAAGCAACCTAAGTGTCCGTCAACAGATGAATAAAGAAGATGTGGCATATGTGTGTGTGTGTGTGTGTGTGTATACTTATATATATTTATATATTTATGTACTAAGTTGTAAAAAAATGAAATTTTACCATTTTCAGCCACATGGGTGACTTGGAGGGTATTATACTAAGTGAAATAAGTTAGACAGAAAAAGATAAATAATGTATATCACTTACATATGAAATCTAAAAAGTACAGTAAACTAGTGACTATAACAAAAAAGAAACAGACTCACCGATTCAGAGAACAAACTAGATGTTACCAGAGAGGAGGATGGAAGGGGCATTATAGGGGTAGGGGATTCAGAGATACAAACTGCTATGTGTAAAATAAGCTACCATGGGGAATTCCCTGTTGGTCCAGTGTTTAGGATTCTGCGCTTCCACTGCTGAGGGCCCAGATTCAGTCCCTGGTGGGGGAACTAAGAGCCTGCAATCTGTGAGACACCATCAAAAACAGTTTTAAAATAAAATAATCTATAAGGATTTATTGTACAGCACAAGGAATATAGCCCGTATTTTGTAATAACTATAAATGGGGTATAACCTTTAAAAACTGTGAATCACTACATTCTATACCTGTAACATGTAATACTGTATATCAAGTATATGTCAGTAAAAAATAAAATAGAATGAATTTGCCTCATATCCAGAGTTTTCTTCAGTATATCATTATTTTTCAAATAGAATCATCATAAACTTCTGGCTATTTTTTAACAGACCAAATTACATTTGCTTAATGATAAGAAAACATGATTTGGTAAAATCTAAATTCAGTTGGCTGGGAAACCTTTCCTATAGTCTGTAATAGACTGTCCTGTGCATGTGTGTGTGCTCAGTCACTCAGTCGTGTCTGACTCTTTGTGACACCATGGACTGTAGCCCGCCAGGCTCTTCTGCCCATGGGTTTCTCCAGGCAAGAATAACTGGAGTGGGTTCTCCAGGGGATCTTCCTGACCCAGGGATGCATCCTGTGTCTCCTGCATTGGCAGGTGGATTCTTTAACACTCAGCCACCTGGGAAGCCCAGTGTACTGTCTCAGAAGTCAAATAATCAAGGGGAAAAAATAGTATACTCACCAGAACAGGATTTCCCAGCATTGGCACTATTGACATTTGGGGTGAGACCATTCTTTCTTTCGGGGGTTGAAAATGTTCCCTGCCTGATAGAATGTTTAGCAGCATCCCTGGCCTCTCCCCACCAGTTGTCAGTAGCACTCATCTACCCTCAGTCATTGACAACCAAAATATCCCCTGGTTGGAGGAGGGGAGCCAAATCACCTCTCCATGGAGTACCACTGCCCAACAGGAAGGCACAAAGCCACCCATGGAGAGGTGTGCTGTGCTTAGTCGCTCAGTTGTGTCCAATTCTGTGTCACCCCATGGACCGTAGCCCACCAGGCTCCTCTGTCCATGGGGATTCTCCAGGCAAGAATACTGGAGTGGGTTGCTATGCCCTCCTCCAGGGGATCTTCCCAACCAAGGGATCAAACCCAGGTCACCCTTATTGCAGGCGGATTCTTTACCAACCAAGCCACCAGGGTAAACCGTGGATAAGATAGAGTCTATAATTAGAACTTGAGACAGAACACACAGGCCTTTCCTGTAACCCAAAGACCAAGCATTGAACTTCCTTAATTCAAAGGTGTCAAACTTGCCAACGCTGTGTATGCATGTGTGTTCAGTCATGTCCAACTCTGTGCAACCCCATGGACTGTAGCCCTCCAGGCTTCTCCATCCTTGGGATTCTCCAGCAAGAATACTGGTGTGGGTTGCCATGCCCTCCTCCAGGGCATCTTCCTGACCCGGGGATCAAACCCATGTTTCCTGCATTGGTAGGTGGGTTCTTTACCACTTCAGTTCAGTCAGTTCAGTTACTCAGTCATGTCCGACCCTTTGCGACCCCATAGACTGCAGCATGCCAGGCCTCCCTGTCTATCACCAACTCCTGGAGTTCATTCAAACTCATCCATTGAGTTGGTGATGCCATCCAACCATCTCATCCTCTGTCGTCCCCTTCTCCTCCCACCTTCAATCTTTCCCAGCATCAGGGTCTTTTCCAATGAGTCAGCTCTTCGCATCAGGTGGCCAAAATATTGGAGCTTCAGCTTCAACATCAGTCCTTCCAATGAATATTCAGGACTGATTTCCTTTAGGATGGACTGGTTGCATCTCCTTGCAGTCCAAAGGACTCTCAAGAGTCTTCTCCAATATCACAGTTCAAAAGCATCAATTCTTCAACACTCAGGTTTCTTTATAGTCCAACTCTCACATCCATACATGACCACTGGAAAAGCTATAGCTTTGACTAGATGGGACCTTTGTTGGCAAAGTAATGTCTCTGCTTTTTAATATGCTGTCTACGTTGGTCATAGCTTTTCTTCCAAGGAATAAGCGTCCACAGTTTGTTGTGATCCACACAGTCAAAGGCTTTGGCATAATCAATAAAGCAGTAGATATTTTTCTGGAACTTTCTTGCTTTTTTGATGATCCAACAGATGTTGACAATTTGATCTCTGGTTCCTCAGTCTTTTCTAAATCCAGCTTGAACATCTGGAAGTTCATGGTTCACGTACTGTTGAAGCCTAGCTTGGAGAATTTTGAACATTACTTTGCTAGCAAGTGAGATGAGTACAGTTGTGTGGTAGTTTGAACATTCTTTGGCATTGACTTTCTTTGGGGTTGGAATGAAAACGACCTTTTCCAGTCCTGTGGCCACTGCTGAGTTTTCCAGATTTGCTAGCATATTGAGTACAGCACTTTTACAGCATTATCTTTTAGGATTTGAAATAGCTCAACTGGAATTCCATCACGTCCACTAGCTTTGTTCGTAGTGATGTTTCCCAAAGCCCACTTGACTTCGCATTCCAGGATGTCTGGCTCTTGGTGAGTGATCACACCATCATGATTATCTGGGTCATGAAGATCTTTTTTGTATTGTTCTTCTAAATGGCAACCGACTCCAGTATTCTTGCCTGGAAAAAAATCCCATAGACAGAGGAGCCTGGTAGGCTACAGTCCATGGGGTTGCAAAGAGTCGGATACAACTGAGCGACTTCTCTTTCTTTCTTTCTTTCTTTCTTTCTTTCTTTCTGTGTATTCTTGCCACCTCTTCTTAACATCTTCTACTTTTGTTAGGTCCATACCATTTCTGTCCTTTATTGTGCCCATCTTTGCATGAAAGATGTCTGTGTCCCTGGCTCAGACAGTAAAATGTCTGCCTACAATGTGGGAGACCTGGGTTTCATCCCTGGGTCAGGAAGATCCCCTGGAAAAGGAAATGGCAACTCCAGTACTCTAGCCTGGAAAATCCCATGGACAGAGGATCCTGGTAGGCTACAGTCCATGGGGTCACAAAGAGTCGGACATGACTGAGCGATTTCACTTTCTTTCTTCCTTTGCATGAAAAGTTCCCTTGGTATCTCTAATTTTCTTGAAGAGATCTCTTGTCTTTCCCATTCTGTTGTTTTCCTCTATTTCTTTGCACTGATCACTGAGGAAGGCTTTCTTATCTCTCCTTGCTATTCTTTGGAACTCTGCATTCAAATGGGTATATCATTCCTTTTCTCCTTTGCCTTTTGCTTCTCTTCTTTTCATAGCTATTTGTGAGGGCTCCTCAGACAACCACTTTGCCTTTTTGCATTTCTTTTTCTTGGGGATCACAGGGGGTCTTGATCACACCCTCCTGTACAATGTCTTTACCACTAACACCAGGTCTATTTGGGAAGAAATCCTTTTTAAACATTTTTTATTTAGTTAGTTAGTTATTTTTGGCTGTGCTAGGTCTCCGTTGCTTCATGGGCTTTTCTCTGGTTGTGGAGAGCAGGGGCTACTCTCTAGTTGTGCTGCGCGGGCTTCTCACCAAAGTAGCTTCTCATGTTACAGAGCATGGGCTCTAGGGCTCTTGGGCTTCAGTAGTTGCGATTCCCTGGCTCTACAGGCTCAGTAGTTGTGGAACTTGGGCTTAGTTACTCTGCTGCATGTGGGATCTTCCTGGAATGAACCAGAGATGGAACCTGTGTCTCTTGCACTGGCAGGTGAATTTTTACTACTGAGCCACCAGGGAAACCCACAAATCCTTGTCTTAATCCATTTCAAAATCAAACCAAGACACATCTGACAAAAGAAATCTATTTTTTCAATAATAGTATTTTTTCATTCAAAAACCTGACCCTTCAATTTTGGCTTCTGACAAATTATTACCCAAGAATAACAGAGAAGCTATGTTGACCTCAGTGATCAAGCTCAACCATTCTTGATAAGAAATAATTAAACATTCTTAATGTAGCAGTTAATTAATAAGTGGCTACAATAGGCAGCATAGTACCTTCCCCCAAAGACGTCCATGTCCTAATTTCCAGAACCTGTAAAGCAAAATGATGTGCTGAAATTAAGGATCTTGCAAGGAGCAGTTATGCTGGATTATCCAGGCAGGCCTAATGTAAAGTTAGAGGTCCTGATAAGGGAAAGAAGGAGGCAGAGAAGGAGATGTGATGACAGAGGTCAGAGGAATGTTATCACTGCCTTTGAAGGTCGAAGAAGGGGCCATGGACCAAACAAATGGAGTAGAGAAGGAACAGATTCTCTTACAGAACCTCCAGAGGGAATGCAGCCATGCCTACCCTTGATTTTAGCCCAATGCAACTCTGACCTCCAAAACAATAAGATAATAAATGTGTATAATTACGCCAACTGAGGAGGAGGGCATGGCAAACCACTCCAGTATTCTTCCCTGGAGAATCCCCATGGACAGAGGAGCCTGATGGGCTACAGTCCATGGGGTTGTAAAGAGTCAGACACGACTGAACGACTAAGCACAGCACAGCACAAGCCATCTAAACTTGTGGTGATTTGTCACAGCAGCACCAAATAAAATCAACCCAGAGGGATGGTATGGGGAGGGAGGAGGGAGGAGGGTTCAGGATGGGGAACACATGTATACCTGTGGCAGATTCATTTTGATATATGGCAAAACCAATACAATATTGTAAAGTTAAAAAATTAAATAAAATATTTAAAAAATAATTTAAAAAAATCAATACAGTGACAGTCAGTCTATGGACACAGCACCATCATGAGGAACATCCAACAGGAATATTGCTGCCTGTGAAGCCAGAAAAGGGAGATCATTTTTTTTTCATTTTAATAAACAGAATTAGTATTTTAAACAATAGTTAATTACCTCAGACCATATGATAACGTACTATCTCTCCCTAATAATAGCTCATATACCCTGGAGGAGGACAGGGCAACCCACTCCAGTATTCTTGCCTGGAGAATCCCATGGACAGAGAAGCCTGGCGGGCTACAGTCCATGGGGTTGTAAAGAGTCAGACACAACTGAACGACTAAGTACAACACAGCACAAGCCATCTGAACTTGTGATTTGTCACAGCACCAAATAAAATCAATACAGTGACAGTCTATGGGCATAGCACCATCATGAGGAACATCCAACAGGAATATTGCTGCCTGTGAAGCCAGGAAAGGGAGATCATTTTTTTTTCATTTTAATAAGCAGAATTAGTATTTTAAACAATAGTTAATTACCTCAGACCATATGACAGTGTACTATCTCTCCCTAATAATAGCTCATATACCCTGGAGGAGGACAGGGCAACCCACTCCAGTATTCTTGCCTGGAGAATCCGATGGACAGAGAAGTCTGGCAGGCTACAGTCCATGGGGTCGCAAACAGTTGGACACAACTGAGCAACTAAGCACACACACACATATAGCTCTTGGGTGTCAGACACTATTATGAAGGTTTTTAATGTGTTAATTCATTTGACTATCATAAGAACACTACAATGAAAGCACTTTTCATTATCCCCTTTTTTCCAATGAAGAAACCAAGATCCAGAGAGGTTAAGCAACAACTCCAAGCACACACAGGTTTGAACACTGGAATTCAAATCCAGGCAGTCTGGCTCCAGAATCTAAATAAGTGCCACCCAGTGAAGTTCTGTGAACTTGAGGGATGGAATGCTTGAAAACCAAAACAGTGGACTTCTACACCCAAAGAGGATGCTTGATCATGAGCACTGTGGCATCTATTATAATATGTTTCAAAATGTAGGAGCATCTCCTGATTTTGTCCACCCAGCATTCATGCCATGTCATTTGGTGAGTAGGGTGTCAAGTTTCCTTGAACAATAACCTCCTCCCACATTGCATAGTCACCATGGACTGTCTATGAAGATGCCCCACACTCCCCCTGGCCAATGCAATACAAGCCAGATCAATGCACTCCTTCTCCTCCCACCTCTGGAATTTCTCCATAAAGTGTCCTTAATTCCTGTTCCTGGTCCCTATGTTTTCTAAAGCCCATCAAGTTCTGTTTTTCCTCTGATTTGGTGAGCAACCCCATATCCTTCCAGTAAAGTCTATTTTCATATAAATATAGACGAGTCAGTTACTTTACTTCCAAACAAACAAACCTCAACTGAAGCTGAGAATTCAAGAAAGTTCATATTTGTTAAGAACCCAATCTGTAAATTCTTTCCCATCAACTGAAAAGAGGCTGGAACACTCCTCTCATCCCTAGAAGAGGCAGGTCATAGGAGGCTGATGAGAGAACAGGCAGAGCTGGTAGTGAAGGCGACTGAGGACTGCAGGGTTCTGCAAATAAATGAAGCTGCAGTCTGATAATCAATCAGAGGCAGTTTAGGGAGTAGGCAATCTTCCTTAGCAATTACTGTCGCATAGACTGTATCTAGAGTGAAATGTGAACCATGCTTTAACCATCCTAGCATCCACTAGCCTGGACCCAAACAATAAAGGAGGCACCGAACCCAGACGACATAGGGGGTGAAGTGAGGGCCCCACTGGCATAATTAATCTTTGTGTTGTCTTCATATATGGCTTTCAGTAGCTATCTTGATCCAGTGAACATTCATGACTGTTGCAGTCGAAATACTATTGACGGAGTTGACAGATGAACTAAGGATTACTTCCAACAGAATGCTACAGTAATAGGGCTCATTTCTTTTGTAGCTACCATATAAAAGTAGGACATGAATAAAACTTATTTTGGATTCCCCAGGCTTCTGCAATTCTGTGCATCATTGCACTCTAAAAATGTTTCATTGGGATGCATTTTCACTCTGCATTTTCCCTCTGCAGTACCTATTACATGTGCAGCTAAAACTCCACAGCCTCCAGTCTCTCAACATGAAGAATGAAAGCTCTGAGATCAGCAGCAGCTTCACTGACCTGATTTTAACAGGTCTTAAAGTCACTTTCAGTTGTCAAAACTTTTTTAATTACAAAAAGCTACATTTTTCCAATAAATGAAATGTCAAACATTTTGAGATTGCCTGAGGCAGACTTTTTAAAGTGTTGTAGGTTTTATTTTTTAAACTCTCCGTTTGTGACAAATTCAGGGACATTGAAGTACTTATGTATATTGTCATCACCCCCTCATCTTTTTCAACAATTTTGTCCTAGATTCAGCCTATGGAAGACAAGTTTTACAGTCACTCTTTAAGAATGTCACTAAGAAGTCATTCTACTTTTCAGAGATAGCTAACTCCATGATTAGTTGAGCTTATGAGAAAAAAACCTTCACTTTAGTCTTTTGACTGAATGCCATGCATTTCTAAGGACATTAAGAGAACAAGAGCATATCAGGAGTACATTCAGATTTCAGTATCTTTCTTACAAAAATGTATTGCTGTGGGTCTAGAGTCAACATTAATCAGAGTTTGCTTTTGTTTGTTTGCTTGCATCCTCAGTATTTATCTTATAACTAGAAGTTTATACCTTTTAACCACCTTCATCCAGTTCCTCCACACTTCACTTTCTGCCTCTCATAAATACAAATCTGATCTCTTTTTCAATGAGTTTGTTTCTTTTTTGGTTTGGGTTTTTGTTTTTTACTTAAGATAACAACAGATAAGTGAGATTACAGGTTTATCTTTCTTTCTCTGAGTTACTTGAGTTATTTCATTTAGTATAATGCCCCCAGTGTCCGTCCATGTTTCCATGTTGTTGCAAAAGGCTGAACTTCCTTCTTTTTGTGGCTGAATCCAACCAGTCCATTCTGAAGGAGATCAGCCCTGGGATTTCTTTGGAAAGAATGATGCTAAAGCTGAAACTCCAGTACTTTGGCCACCTCATGCGAAGAGTTTACTCATTGGAAAAGACTCTGATGCTGGGAGGGATTGGGCGCAGGAGGAGAAGGGGACGATAGAGGATGAGATGGCTGGATGGCAACACTGACTCAATGGACGTGAGTCGGAGTGAACTCCAGGAGTTGGTGATGGACAGGGAGGCCTGGCGTGCTGCAATTCATGGGGTCACAAAGAGTCGGACACGACTGAGTGACTGAACTGAACTGAACTGAACTGAATATTACAATTCTATTGAGTGTGTGTGTGTGTGTTGCAGAGACAGTGGGCAGCAGAGAAGTATCAATCTAGTGTGTGCCCTTACAAACATATTACATAAAAGATTGTATTATAATTATATCTTACTTGTTGCAGATATTATATGTTTTTGTTTTACACAAATGAAGTAATTCTAGATCTATTGCAGTTTTCTCTTTCACTTACCAATATGTCTTGGAGATCTTCCTATATCAGGACATGTAGATCTGTCACATTTTTTTCAAATTGCAAAGGGAGTATGTACCATATTTTATTCAATCCTTCTCTTATCCCTGGACACTTCCATTGTTTCCAGTATTTTACTGTAACAACATAATTATTCACATACTTTTTTAAAAAAAACTTCCTCCACAAATGCAATTATACATAATAGGGTTGTAAACATGAGAGCACTTCTATTTATAGAAATGGACATAGTTTTAACTTTCAAAAATACTCCCAAATTTACTCTCCCCAAAAAAGCTATTCCAAATGGACCCCAGGATATGAGGGTCCATTTCTACAGTACCAGTGAATATCAGATATTACAGGTATTTTTTTCCTAATCTAATTGGAGACATATTATTATAGCTTAATTTACATTTTCCTGATTTCAAACCATGATTCGTCTATATATTTATTAGATAATTGATTTTCTTCCTCAATAAATTACTAATTTATTTCCTATATTCAGTTTTAATTGGATTGTTTTTCTATTGCATATATGTATGTGTGTATGTGTGTGTGTGTGTGTTAGTCGCTCAGTCATGTCCGACTCTTTGCAACCCCACAGACTGTGGCCCACCAGGCTTCTCTGTCTATGGGATTCTCCAGGCAAGAATACTGGAGTGGATTACTGTTCCCTTCTCCAGATGAACTTCCCAACCCAGGGATCAAACCCTGTTCTCCTGCATCGCAGGCAGGTTCTTTACTGTTTGAGCTACAGGGAAGTCATATATATATATATATATATATATATATATGTCATGGGTATTGATTCTTTGATATGTGTATTTAAAATATACTCCCAGACTGTCATTAATATTTTATCTTTGTTTATGGTATATTTCAATGTATAGAAATGTTAGATTTGCATGTGTTCAAATAAGTCAGTAGTTTCCTTTATGGCCTCCAGGTTTTTAAAAAGAATTTCTCCAGTCTGAGACTCTGTGTGTGTGTGTGTGTACCTCTAGTACTTCCTAAGGGTTTTTCTTTTTTAACAATTAGGTATTTAAGTCATCTGGAATGTATCTAGTATTCTATGTACAGAAGGGCTCTGCTCTTTTAAAAATTGTTTCTTTCTTTCTTTTTGGCTGCATTGGATCTTCCTTGCTGCATGAGGGCTTTCTCTAGTTGCTGTGAGTGGGGGCTACTCTTCATTGTGGTTTGTGGGCTTCTTTTGTTGCGAAGCATGGGCTCTAGGGTCCGTGGACTCAGTAGTTGCGGCACATAGGCTGTTACCCCGGGGCATGTGGGATCTTCCTGGAGTAGGGATCCAACCAGTGTCTTCTGCATTGGCAGGTGCAGTTTTATCTACTGCACCACTAGGAAAGCCCAGAAGGCTCTACTTTTAACCCAGTGAATTTTCAGTTTTCATAACACCATCTATCACTCACCAATGCCAAAGTATTTTTATTACTTTAGCCATACAGCATGTTTTATGTCTGGTAGAGCAAGACCCCATGATTATTTGTATGTTTCAAAAACCTCTTATTATTTTTGTCCATTATCTCTTTTCCATGATATTTAGAATCACCTTATCAAGATTCTAATAGACATTGCATTAAATGCATAGTTAATTATGAGGGGAAATGACAGTTCTATGTGGTCGGCAGACTAATGAACCCCCTTGCCCAAAGATGTCCATGTCCTAATGCCTGGAACCTATGAATATGTTATTTTACATGGCAAAAGGGGAATTACAGTTATAGGTGGAATGAAGCTTGATAATCAGCTGACCTTAAAACAGTGAGATTTTTCTGGATTACCTGGTGGGCCAAATATAATCATAAGGACCCTTAAAACTGAGATATAAAGACAGATAGAGATTGAGATTGTTGCAGGAGGTCAGAGAGAGGACATGTCCACCAGTTGACCCTCAAGGTGGACTCAGGCAATTGGAAGCTCCTCACCCCCAGCTTTGTCCTTGGAATGTGTCTTCTGCTTGCCTTCCCCACACAGAAGCTGCCTCAGGGACACCACCTTGAGAAACTAATGTGTTGTTGCTACCATCTGGATAGTACCTGTGACAGAACCCTGTTAAGGCCAATATGGAGTGATCTTGCTCTTCCTTCCATTGCTCCATGCCCTCCGTGTATGGGGACTAGTTTCACATTTCACCTGAAAAGCTCCTGAGTTTGTGAACCAACAGAGATGGAGACAGAGAGGGTGATTTATACAGATACATCCTGCCTGCAATCTTTCCAAAAGCAGAAGACCTTTTCCCATGAGATAAGGAAATGGGTAACTTACTCACACAAAGGTCATGGATATTAAATTCAAAATCTCAAAATGTGAGTGCATAAAGATGTAACATTTAAATTTAATGTGCAAATATGAGAAAACTCAAATATGAGACAGTGTATTTTTTGTAGGACTTCAGTTCACTGACCAGGTATTGAACCCAAGCCCCCTGTACTAGAAGTACAGAGTCTTAACCACTGGACCATCAGGGAAGTCCCAATTGTGAGACAATTTTTCTTACTGTTTAGAGTAATCACCATAAAAATCCTTTAAATAATGTATTTTATAAGTGAAAGTGAAGTCGCTCAGTCGTGTCCGACTCTTTGCAACCCCAGGGACGCCAGGCTCCTTCATCCATGGGATTTTCTAGGCAAGAGTACTAGAGTGGGTTGCCATTTCCCTCTCCAGGGGATCTTCCGAACCCAGGGATCGAACCCAGGTCTCCCACATTGTAGACAGATGCTTTACCATCTGAGCCACCAGGGAAGTCTTTAAAATAACTAAACTTTCAAATAACCTAGAAAAATGTAACTTTCTTCTTTTCCCTTAACTATATTTAATGTAGCTACTGATACTCCAAGCAGTCAGTAGTGTAAAACTTACTCTTGCTGGGGGTGGGGGTGGGGGGGAATGGAGATGGGGGGTGGGGGTGGGGGAGGGATGGGTTGGGAGTTTGGAATTAGCAGACACAAGCTAGTACATACAGAATGGATAAACAAGGTCCTACTCTGTAGCACAGGGAACTATATTCAATATCTTGTGATATATCATAATGGAAAAAAATATGAAAAAATATATGTATAACTGAATCACTTTGTTATATAGCATAAATTAACACAACATTGTAAATCAACTATACTTCAGTAAAATTAAAAAAAAGAGCCCTTACCCTTGCCAATTCAAGGTAACAGCCATTTTCAGCTTGAAACTCCAGCTCTTGAATAAGTTTGTATTCACCATCCCTTGTTCTCAGTAATTAGCTAGTTCTTTCTGGTGACTTATTACAAATTAGGCTTTGATCTGAAGAGGGTTCTTGATACAGAGGTCCTGTCTTTTACCCAAATTAATCAGAATTTAGCTTGCTCATCTAATGTTCATGGTTGAGTTCTGGCATTCATTGCTTGAAGTCTCTAATCCCATCATGGCCTGTGGTCACCAGGACATAGTTCTGATTCTTCTCCACCCTCAGACCCACTGGTGCGCTCTGAGAGGTTTTAAAACACTTCAACTCTTGTCCCCACAGCAGACCGAGGTGCATGGACGTCTGTGAAGGCTGACCTCAGGGCCATCTGCTGGGGGACCTCTTTTAGCCTGGTGTCCTCTGCTCTGGAGCCTGGCTATGTGAGAATCTTCTCTTAGAGGCTTGCAGTCTCCTAGATACATCTGAGGTGTGTGGCATGCTTCCTTCCTTCCACCCTCACATCACCTCAAACCCATCAGAGGCTGGCATCACTCCCCAAGGGCCCGGACCCACCACAGAGAGTGGGGGCCAGGCCCCCAGCACACTCTCAGGGACACCCACTGATCTCTAATTCCCTCATTTCCCCTCCAGATTTTGAAACCAAGCAGGACCCTGTGGGGCTCCTGGGCAAGGAAAACTTTCCATGTACCCCATTTTTTGTTTGTAGGGAACAGACTCCAGCCTCCTAGATCTTCCCTGAGTCCCAAAGGGCAGATTCAGACAGTTGTTCATCAAGGAAGCGAGGGTATGCAGAGACAAAGGAGAAGCAGTCAAGAAACTACCTAAAACCAGATTATAGAAACCTGAGAAACTCATCAAGATTAGGAGACCCCCAGAGGCAAGATTAAAGGAACCAGGAAATTCATCAAGATTAGCAGACTATCTGAGGCCAGATTAAAGGAGTGCAGGCCCTCCACACACCCTAATCTTATCAGCAATCCTTCCCTTGAATTATTGCTATAAAACTCCTCACCAAATTCCCACAGGCTGGGACACAGTTTTCCAGGGCAGGAGCCCTCTGTGTCCCCCTTTGCCTGGTAAGGCAATAAAGCTATTCTTTTCTACTTAACCCAAAACTCTGTCTCTGAGATTCAATTCAGCACTGGTGCACAGAGGCTGAGTTTTCAGTATCAAAATCATTCTGTCCTTACTCTAATAGAATCAAGCTGGTCTGGGATAGGAATTACTCTTACATCACCATACATTCTTACTACCTTGTAGTTTATGGCTAAGCTTCATGCTCTGGTTCACTTAGGAGTTTATAAAGAGAGTGAAATGGAAAAAAAAATTCTTTAAAAACTCTAAAGCTCTTTAAAAATAAAGGGTGACATTTCAACTACTGCCTTCATACTGGAGAATATCTTCTTATTTTGAACTTAGTCTTCTTCAAACTTTTAGGGGAAAAAAAGTAAAAACAAAGCAGTTTGCAATTGATGATTCTAAAATCTGAATTTGTAAACTTGTTTGGGCAGGATATTCTTTACCAAAATACCTTGTTTCTCTAGGGCATGATTCCCTTTTGCAGAAATTTGCATTAGCTATAATAGCAGCTGATTTTTCTTCTAGGAATCAAAACTACTTTTAGGCTTCATTTTTCTTTTTGTGTCACACATAATTAGTTATAAGATGACTTCCTCAAAAAACATTGATCATACCATTAACATATTCAGGTCAGTCAGCCCAAACAGTCCATGGTTTTAAATTAAAATGAAAAGGAAAATGTGGACACTCAACTTGAAATCAGGAAGAAGGTGCCCAGAAAATGTCAGGGGGCTTCTACAAGTTGGAAGAACTTTTCTTAATCCTTTCTCACTCTTGATCATGTATCAGGCTATCCCTAGGATGGTTGGACCCACAATGCTTGATATTTGATGCTTCTTCCTTCTACTTTGAACAATTTTACCCTAATATAAGTGGATTTTTAAAAATCAGTTACAGCCTTAAAGAAAAATTGTTACTGTAAAGAGAGCGCACCGAAGAGAGAAGGGATAACTATATCTACCTGCTTTACTTTGATGATGACATCCTATAATAATAAATGGTCCCATTGGAGGTTAAAGACACTGAGGAATTTATCCAGCTCTTCCTATTACCCCTGGGTTGGAAGTTGTCCCTGGGGCCATCAGCTGTCCCCTCATAGGTTGTGCCCCCATAAAGCTGAGCAAGCTTTTGCAGTACCAGAGAAAACCCTGGGCAAAAGAGCAGAGATATACAGATACTTGGCAATGGGAAGCTATAGCTTACTGGGAATGTCCATGGCTTCAAGTGACTCAGGCAAGTCCAAAGAATATTAAGCAGAACATCGAGGGCATTTATTATATTAGATACCCTATCTCCCCTAATGGCTCCTGTTCCAAGATCTCCAAGCAAATGTCTCATCACTTCCAAATTTAATATCTCCAAACTTATTCTCGATAACTCAGGAAGACCACAGTTCACCCCCACTTCCATGACTTTCCTCATCTTGACACCATACCTGAATAACTGGGAAAGTGTTGTTTATTTTGTTTTTATATCCAAGTTCTTGAGGAGGAAATGTGGCTTTATTTTTTTTAATATTTATTTATATATTTACTTATTTATCTGCTTCAGGTCTTAGTTGTGGAACTCAGGAACTTCGATCTTCATTGCAGTATGTGGGGTTTTTCAGTTTCAGCATGTGGAATCCAGTTCCCTGAATGATTGAACCCGGGTCCCCAGCATTGGGAGCTCAAAGTCCTAGCTACTGGACCACCAGGGAAGTTCTGGAAATGTGGCCTTAAAAACTCAAAGACTGAGATTCCTACTCCCAGCTATGATGGAATAACTGGAGCTCAAAATACCTTCCCATCATAGACCACAAAACTGGTCAAAATATATGAGGCAATAATTTTGGGACATTGAATAACAGGCAGTACAGGATCATAAGGATGTAAAAAAAAAAAATTAAGGTAAGACATACAATCGCTTCAACTTTCTTCCTAGAGGCAATTTCCTGACTGTGAGATAGAATTCCAAGCATAGCTGGGAGGTGCTGCTGAAATTAAAGAGACCGTGAGTGTTCAGGAAGACTTCAGAGGGCTGGAATTTGTGGGGAGAGTACCAGGGAAGAGGGAGATGTTCAGAGAAAACAGCTGCAAAAATAAACTTAGGAAAACCATTGAATCTGTTGCTGAATACTAAGGTATACATGCATAGGGTGAAAATACTTGATGCTGGTTAAAAGAGAAATTGGAGCTATAATCTGAATAATTCCCAGAGATTCTCCACACAGAACTGTGAGATGTTTAAATTCTGGGCAGCTAGAGAAGTTTCATGTTGAACATCCAGGCCTTCACTGAAGAGCTCAGAGGATCATGCTTTAGTAGAGAGGCTAAACTAGAGTAAAAGTTACTCTAAATCCACCCTAATAAAGCCAAAAACAAGCCCCAATGGGATCAGGTTGATTTGTAAGTGATTTAAATGTCTGTTAGTACAATGCCCAACACGCTAAAGAAAAACATGACCTAGCATCCCACAATGTAAAATCATAATATACTGCAACCAATCAAAAATCATTAGACATGCAAAGAAGCAGGAAGATGTGATTCATAACTAAGAGGAAAAAATCAGTCACTAGAAATGGAACCAGAAATGACAGCTGTGATGGATTTAGTGGGAAAAGACTCTAAAAGAGCTGTTACGACTATGTTCAAGTATTTAAAGTAAAACATGAGCTTAGAAGAGAAATGAAAGATATGATAAATGTCCTACCAGAATTTTGAGATGAAAAGTACACTATCTGAAAGGAAACATTATAGATACTGAAAGGAAACTCAATACATGGGGCACCATAGGTTGGACCTGAGACAAGAGGTAGATGCCCTACCCTCTACCCCTGGGTGAGCGATTGGAGTTCATTCCTTGTGGACAGAAACACCAGAATATCAATAGTAGGACAGGTGAGAACAGGATGGGCTCTGCCCAGATAAGAGATAAGAGACCACATATTTCTCATTCTAGAAGTCAAGAAAACCTCCCAACTAGAAAGCTCCTTGGAGGTCAAAAGGGGACTGATGCTAAGCTATCTAAAAGCCTCTTTACTGGAATCCATCTTGGTTCAGAGATGTAGCTGCACACATGGAAAGACCCTGAGATGTACCAAATATGGGCTCTGAAGCAGGCAAATCAAAATGACTGGTGAAAAGAAACCCAGAAGAAATGCCCCATAAAAGTTACTGATTTAAAGGACCCCAAGGCGCAACTCTGAGTCCACCCACTTTCTGAGTCCACCCATGTCTATTCACACATACTGTACTGTTTCTCCAACTGCGTGCATGTGTACTGTCACTTCAGTCGCGTCTGACGCTTTGTGTCCCCTGTGGACTGTAGCCTACCAGTCTCCTCTGTCTATGGGGATTCTCCACGCAAAAATACTGGAGTGGGTAGCCATTCCCTTCTCCAGGGTCTCTTCCTGACCCAGGCATTGAATCCACATCTCCAGCAGCTCTTGCATTGCAGGCAGATTCTTTACCACTGAGCCACCAGGAAAGTCCCCTTTTTCTTCCTAACAAACACCTGTTTCAGTACTTCCCATCTTCGTGGGAATTATTTTCTGCCAAGCTGAAAAGCCAGGGCCTTCTCACTGACCACTGGTCTCCTGGCTAAGATTCAGTGCCCTCACCGCATAGATCCAGCCTCAGTCCCTGGTCTGGAACTGATACCCAGCTTCAAGCCGCTCCAGGCTGGGGCCACCAGAGATGCTTCATAGGGATCTCCCCAGTTGGGGGTGGAGGACGAGATGAGGCCTTCTCTTGAGGCGAGAACAGCCGCAGGTGTACCCCACATCAGTCCTGGATGCATCGTCTCTGCACACCGGCTGCAGCCATCTTGAATGACAGTGTCAGGCCTGCTCAAGGCAGAGCTGAGACATCAGCCCAGCCCTTTCTCACTGCAACCCAGGTCTGAAGAGCCAGGTGGAAGGGCTCTGCGCACAGCCCTCTATGAGCAAGCGGAACTAGACAAAGTACAAAGGCAAAGGAAAAGAAGGTTAGACTTTGTTACTCAGATTTTATTTTTATTTCCTGGGCTTTGTTAATGGGCTGGCGTGTGACACCCCCCTCCTCTGCCTTTCATCCTACTCCCTGTGCTCAAGGGGCGCAGAGGGGCACCAGTCGGGTCCGTCTTGTGTCACTGCTCCCTGATGTGTGTGACCATCGTTCTGTCTGCAGGTGGAGGAGCAGAACTTCTCCCACAGCTTCAGTTCTGTCTGCTCATCCGCAACGGTTCATAGCTCTGTTGCTGCTGCTGCTGCTGCTAAGTCGCTTCAGTCGTGTCCAACTATGTTCTGAGTGACCCCCAATTTAAGATACATGGCCCAAATGTTAGCAAGAGAGCAATGGGCACATGGCAAAGTGTTCCTAAAAATGAAGGTCTCTAGTTTTTTGCCTGTAGGCAAAAGTGTGCTCTGGTGTCAAGGCTCTCCACTGTAGCCTGAATCTCCCTGCTCATGCTTTTGTGGATTTTCTGCAGAGAAGCAACACTGAAGAGAGAGAAAATATATCAGAGAGAATATATAGAGTTCTACAACTCAACAACCAGAAAACCCAAACTACCCAACTCAAAAATGGGTAAGATTTGAATAGACATTTCTCCAAAGAAAATATCCAGATGGCCAATAAGTACTTGAATCGATGATAAACATTATTAGTCATTAGAATATTAATTGAAACCACAATGAAATACCACTTCATCTGGATTAAGATGGCTAACATCACACACACACACACACACACAGAAAATAACTGCTGCTGAGAATATGGAGAAATTGAAATCGCAATCCTCGTGCATTGCTGGTAGAATGCAAAATGTTACAAGCACTGCAGAAAACACTTTGATGGTTCCTCAAAAAGTTAAACATAGAATTACCATATGGTGTAATAATTCAACTTCTCAATACATACCCAAAAAGATTCAAAGTGGGAACTCAAAGAGATGCCTGTATATCAATTTTCATAACAGTATTATTCACAATAGCCAAAAGGTGGAAACAAACTAAATGTGTGTCCACAGGTAATGGATAAGCAAAATGTAGTATATACATAGAATGGAATGTTATTCAGCTTTAAAAAGGAAGGACATTTTGACACATGCTACAACATGGATGAAACGTGAAAACATTTTTGCTAAGTGAAATAAGCCACACACAAAAAGACAAATATTGTATAATTTCACTTATATCAGGTACCTAGGATAGATAAATTCATAGGAGAAAAAAGTAGAATGGAAGTTACCAAGAGTTATGATGAGAGGAGTGATGGGGAATTACTATTTAATGAGTACAAAGTTTCTATCTAGGATGATGAAATAGTTTTGGAGATGGATATTGGTGATGTTTATGCAACATTGTGAACAAACCTAATGCCATTGAATTGCACACTTAAAAGTAGTTAAAATGACTTTCCTGGTGGTCCAGTGGCTAAAACTCCAAATTCCCAATGCAGTGGCCCATGTTCAATCCCTGGTCAGGGAAAAGATCCCACATGCCACAACTAAGAGTTTAGGTGCCACAACTAAGACTCAGAGCATAAATTTAAAAATAAATAAAAATATTTTATTTTTTATTTATTAAAAAATAAATATCTTTTAAAAGTAGTTAAAATGATAAGTAATTTTTTGTTATGTATATTTTACCACAATAAAGTGTCAGAGAGAGGATAAGGGACATGGAAAATAGATTGTAAAGTTACATGATTTGCTTGATAGGGTTAGAGAAGAAGAGAAAGAGGATATAGCAAAAAGGGCGATATTTGAAGACATAGCATTTGAGAATTTTCCTGTGTTTAAAGAATTGAATCCTCCATTTTTAAAAGAGCGCACCCCAAGTACCAAGCAGAATAAAGTGAAATCACAATCAAATACAGCCATATCTCATATGTATTGCACTTTGCATTTATTATGTTTTTTTACAAATTGAAGGTTTGTGGTAGCCCTGCACTGAGCAAATCTATCAGTGCACTTTTCTAAAAGCATTTGCTCACTACACATCTGTGTCAAATTTTGGTAATTCTCACATTTCCAAGTTTTTCATTATTATTTTATTTATTATGGTTATCTGTGACCATGATCTTTGCTATTGCAAAAAAATTATTACTTGCTGAAGGCTCAGATGATGGTTAGCATTGTTAGCAATAAAGTATTTTTAATTTAAGGTATGTACATTGTTTTTTTTAGACACAGACACTATGTCTATGTTATAGAAATAATGCTGTTGCACACTTAAAAGTTACACAACTTAAAAGTTGTATAAACACAATTTTATATGCACTGGGAAACAAAAGTTTGCGTGACTGCTTTACTGTGATATTCACTTTATTGTGGTGGTCTGGAACTGATCCCATAATATCTCTGAGGTGCACCTGTATATTATAGTGAAACTGTAAAATATCAAAGGTTGAAAGAAAATTTTAGTTACCTACTGTCCCACTCCAGATAAATAAAGCTAGATGCTAAATATAAATGCATGGATGGATTTGGGGACATTGTGCTAAATGAGATGTCAGACAAAAAGGACAAATACTATATATGATATCACTTATGTGTAGAATCTAAAAAAGGCAAACTAGAAAAAAAGAGTAAAATGATGCCAGGGGCCAGTGGGAAATGAGGAGATGTTGGTTAAGGGCACAGACTTACAGTTATAAAGTGAATAAACTCTGGGATCTAATGTACACTATGGTAACTATAGTTAATAATACTGTACTGTATACTTGGAAGTTGCTCAAAGAGTTGATCGTAAATGTTCTCATCACAAAAACAAAAAGGCAGTTATGTGACATGATGGAGGTATTATCTAACACTGTGCTGGTAATCATTTTGCAGTATATAAGTGGATCAAATCAACACATTGTACATCTTCAACTTACACAATGTCACATGTCAATTATATCTCAAGAAAGCTGGGGGAAAAAAGAAAAGCCTCTCACATGACCTTCTAAAAATCCAATCTCTATTTGCTAGATCCTTGTGATCCTTGTGGTCTTCCACTGGTACTGCTGTATCCAGTCAGGAAATAAAGAAAGAGCATAGCAGGTCTTAACTGCATCATATCAGAGATGATACATCACTTACAGTCACGTTACAGGGGCAAGAACTACTAGTCACATGGCTCTGCTTAGATGCAAGGGGACTGAGAAATGTAGTTTAGCTTTGCACCCAAGAAGAGAAAACTGGGTTGTTAATCATGTAGCTAGTCTCTGCCACAGCTATCAAAGAGAGAGAGAGAGAAAAGATCTATGTCTGAATGACAGGCTGATGACAAATTGCAAAACTAAAATTCAAGAGTGGGAAATAGTTTGACACAGACTTACAGACTGGCCCTAAAATAGTAATACATAGTAAAGGAAAAGATTTGGCCCATCAGAAAATGAAACTAAAGAGAAGTAGTAAATGAAAAATAACAGTGATCATGGGAATTACTAATATGTTGGTAGATTTGTTATGGTTTTTTAAATATATATACATGCACACACACACACACACACACACACACGTATTACCCATAAAACTAAGAAGTATTTAAAAAGAGAGATCTCATTACCAACAATAACAAAAATGCTTTTGTCACTACCAATCAGTTCAGCTGTTATTAAAGGATGTAAAAAATGGACTTCCCTGGTGGTCCAGTGGCTAAGACTGCACGATCCCAATGCAGGGGACCCAGGTTCAATCCCTGATGGGGGAACTAGATCCCATATCCTGCAACTAAGACCCAGCACAGCCAGATAAATAGATAAAGGATGTAAAAGAATATCTAAAGAGAGAGAGATAGGGTGTTCAAGGATGTTGCATCAGTCAGCTTAGGCTAAATTGTGCTGACCTTACAGGTAGGAATCTGGTGCTTCTATTCCTACAAAGTCCCAGAATCCTGGCCTCACTCTATTCTCTCTCATTCTTGATTGCAAAGTGGACCACATCTTGGTCAGGTATATCTCTTGCTTGTAGTATCTCCTCAAATGCAGCCAGTAGGAGTGAAGCCACATGGCTAATATTGTCTCCTGCCCTTTCTCCCTAAACCCACAGGCTCATTCAGCACAGTATCTGCCTCTCTGAGGGATCACTAGTGATTCTTTACTGAATGTTGGCCACTTCATAGTATGATTGCCTTCTTTCCAGCCTTTAATAACTGTATCTTTTCCAAACACCACTTAACTTCAGAGCCAATGCCACATAATTGGATGTGTTTTATGGCAGCACCCTTACTTTGGGTCCTGATTATCTCCTTTTGTTAGTTTAGGCTGAGTTTTAAAGCAGTAGCAAATGGCTCACAGAAAACTCTGTGCCTTACGACAACAAAGTTGACTTTTGCTTTTGTGTCATTTCTATCACAGGACAGCTGTGGCTTCGCTCAAGTTCCTCTTCATTCTGGTATGCTGGCTAAAGGGGCAGCTGCCATCTGGGGCATGGCTGCTCGCATTGAAAGAGTGAAAAGAGACGTGATGTCTAGAATTTTTATTCAAAGCAGTACAGGTCACTTCTTACATCAGCTGGGTTAAAGTAAGTCATATGGCCAAACTTTATGTCAAATGGATGTGAATATATGATGCTCTCCTAGAAAGAGGAAGTGAACATTTTGAATAATTGTGTCATCAACCACACATAGGAAAAGTCAATATTGAAAAGATGTCAACTCTTCCCAAATAAAGAGGTTAGTTTGATGCAATTTAAAAAAATTCCAACTTGGTTATTGCTGCTGTTGGGGGTAGGAGCTGGGGGAATGTATGTATATGTATGTATCCAGTTTTGGTTTCTCTCATCTGTTTTGATTTTCCAGAACCTGCAAAGCTGATTCTAAAATTCTTATAGTGGTATACAGTACCAAGAATTGCTGAAGTCATTTGAAAGGAGATGATCAAGGAGGGGAGATTTCTTTTGTACAATATCCTTCCTTATTATAAAGCTATATAAACTGTGAGATTGGGACATTGGAACAGAAATAAATTTAGCAATTTCACTACTAGGAATATAGTAAAAAGATATTATTACACAGATGGTTGCGAAGATATGTTGAAGAATTTTTATCTGTGATTTGAATTGCATTGTTTATAATAGCATAAAATTGGAAATAACCTGTATGTGGTAGAAATAACCAATAGTTAAATGCATCAATAATTTGTGGTACATCAAAAAGCAGAATGCTAGATTAATTGTTTAAATGATCCAGAGTGACATATATCATCAATATGCCTAAATCTCAAAAACAGACTATAGAGAAAAGGAAGTTGCAGGACCCATTCTTTATAACAACATTTATATAAAGTTTTTTAACTGCAAGAAATAACACATATACATAAAATATATAATAATTAGATTTATACATATATGGAGTTATCATATTCATATTATTATGTGTAATATGTAATTCTGGAAAGCATAACATTTTAGCAAATTCAGAGTAGTGGTGAGCTTTAGGGGAGAGAGAGGAATGGGTTGAAAGAGTCAATACAGAGGCTGCATTTGTCTCTAGTGTTCATTACTTAAAATGTACTTGAAGCAAATACAGAAAAATGTTAACGTTTGATAAAGCCAAGTGTTAAGTATGTAAGTATTTTATTTTCCATAACTTGGCATGTTTGCAATATTTCATAATATTCCTACTTTACATTTTCTGCTGTAAACTTCTAGACATTTACTATGCTATGCTATGTTAAGTCACTTCAGTCGTGTCTGACTCTGTGTGACCCCATAGACGGCAGCCCACCAAGCTCCCCCATCCCTGGGATTCTCCAGGCAAGAACACTGGAGTGGGTTGCCATTTCCTTCTCCAATGCATGAAAGTGAAAAGTGAAAGTGAAGTCACTCAGTCGTGTCCGACTCTTAGCGACCCCATGGATTGCAGCCTAACAGGCTCCTCCGTCCATGGGATTTTCCAAGCAAGAGTACTGGAGTGGGGTGCCATTGCCTTCTCTGATTTACTATGCATATATATACAAATAACTTAGTTCATATTTTAAACAATATTGAGCTCCTAGTCTTCATAGTACCTTGTTGCATTCTGTTTTCACTCCAAGTATCATAAATAGCTTTTATGTTAATACATGTTGTTGTTCAATCACTCAGTTCTGTCTGACTCTTTGCAACCCCATGGACTGCAGGACACCAGTCTTCCCTGTCCTTCACTATCTCCCGGAGTTTGCTCAGACTCATGTCCATTGAGCCGGTGATGCCATCCAACCATCTCAACCTCTGTCAGCCCCTTCTTTTCCTGCCCTCAATCTTTCCCAGCATCAGAATCTTTTCCAGTGAGCCAGCTCTTCACATCAGGTGGCCAAAGTATTGAAGCTTCAGCATCAGTCCTTCCAATGAATATTCAGGACTGATTTCCTTTAGGATGGACTGGTTGGATCTCCTTGCAGTCCAAGGTACTCTCAAGAGTCATCTCCACCACCATAATTCAAAAGCATCTGTTCTTGGATGCTCAGCCTTCTCACATCCTTCTCACAGTCTTACATGCATACATGACTACAGGAAAAACCATAGCTTTGACTATATGGGCCTCTCCTTTCTCATGTCTCCTCTCTCCTCTCACCCATCTATGGTTCCTCTGCCTCTTCTAAATCCAGCTTGTGCATCTGGAAGTTCTCAGTTCACTTACTGTTGAAGCCTAGCTTGAAGGGATTTTGAGAATTGCCTTCCTAGCATGTAAAATGAGCTCAATTGTGCAGTAGTTTGAACATTATTTGGCATTGCTCTTCTTTGGAATTGGAATGAAAACTGACCTTTTCCAGTCCTGTGGCCATGGCTCAGTTTTCCAAATTTTGTGACATATTGAGTGCAGTGCTTTAGCAGCATCATTTTAGAATTTGAAATAGCTCAGCTGGAATTCTTATCATCTCTACTAGCTTTGTTCATAGTAATGCTTCCTAAGGCCCATTTGATTTCACATTCCAGTACGTGACTATTGGAAAAACCACAGCTTTGACTATACTGGCCTTTGTCAGCAAAGTGATATCTCTGCTTTTTAATATGCTGTTCAGGTTTGTCATAGCTTTCCTTCAAAGGAGCAAGAACCTTTTAATTTCATGGCTGCAGTCACCATCTGCAGTGAATCTGGTGTTCAAGATGATAAAATCTGTCACTGCTTCCACTTTTTCCCCTTCTATTTGCTATGAAGTTATGTGGCTGGATGCCATGATCTTTGTTATGCATATATATATTAATGCATATATATATATATATATATAATACCTTAATGGCTTATAATATTTTGTTACATATTTGTATCATAGTTTTTAACCAGTCTTGTCATATATTTGTTAATATTTTTGCTGTCATAATGAAAACTATGACTTCCCTGGTGTCTCAGTGGTAGAGAATCCGCCTGCCAATGCAGGAGATGTGGGTTTGATCCCTGGATCAGAAAAGATACCCTGGAAAAGGTAATGGCAACCAACTCCAGTATTCTTGCTTAGGAAATCCCATGGACAGAGGAGCCTGGCAGGCTACAGTCCATAGGGTTGTAAGAGTTGGACATGACTTAGCAACTAAACCACCACAATCAAAACCATAATAAATATTATTTAATAAATGTCTTTTTTTCAGGTATGTGATTATACTCTTATAAAAATTTCTTAAAGTGAAGGTGCTTAGAGAAAATGCACTTTTTGAAGCTTCAACATATATTGCCTAAGTTGTCCTTCAGAAAAATCTATTCCAACTTACACTTCAAGTGTGCCTGAGACTGTGTTTTTCTCTGTTAGTCTTTACCAATTTTAATATTCATTATTATTTAAAGATCCATTTTGTAAACCTTAACTTCCCAACTGACAAAGGGAAGCCAGGGCTATGTCTCCATAGCCCTGTAAAATTTCTCAACAAACTAATTATAAATTACATTTTGCTGAGTGATAAGAAATGTGACACATCTTGGGAAAGTATTGTCTATACCCTTGAGGCCAGTGCTCTATATTTTATTATAAATATTTGGAGCTCTGTAGAACATGTATAGTTCTCTTTCACTTCAACTGATGACTTGTCTGGAAGTCTTAATTAGTCTAATTGGATAGGGAGATTCAAACATTGAGAAAAGTATTCCAAAGCAAGAAGGTTTTTGTTTTTAATTCCACTGGCAATTTCCTGCTGTTTCTTGAAATTGCCCTCAGTTCCTGAGTGACACTTCCTCTTTCATTTCTAACAGCAGACCAATGAAAATTAAAATCATGTTCTAGGTTTTGGTAAATGTGGGCCTCACCCTCCCAGTTTCTGGTTTGACAAGTACTATTGGGATGCAACAAAACAAAACAAAACTTTAACCTACATGGTGCCATGTGAAATGAGATACAAAAGAGGTCACCTTGGAGTATCTTATTAAAGTTACCCTTATTACAAACTTCTTATTGCCTGAGAGAAATGTTTTAAGTAAAAAAAATTACATAGGTAAAATATGTCCTTAAACTCACACTGTAAAATAAAAATATCAGTATTTTTTAATTGACATGAACTTAGTGATATCAACAGACAATTAGTTCTGTTATCTAATTATCATCAGAAATACTTCTTAAAACCATTTACTCTAAAACACCCTTATTTTGGGTCCTGTATCAGAATTAAGCTTAGCTGGAAGTGATAGCAACTCTGGAAACATTGCTTGAACCCAAATGAAGTTTCTCTCCCTCTCATATACTTGAGTATAGCACTAATCTCTCACACTCTGGAGTGCATGAGACTTACCTTAGCCTCCAGCTCACTAACCACTTTCTTGCTCATCCTTCCCAGTTCAGAATATGTCATCAGTGTGATGGATCAATGCAATATTCTGTAAGAATACCCATATCAGTTTGGACTATGTGATTATACAGGACGGGCAAGTTAATATAGCCTTGTGGCAAAACTGTATATGTATAACACAATGCATATGTTTGTCCATTTCCACTAAATGAGAACTGCTTCTGATCCTCTTTACTGATTGGGATAGAAAGGAACACATGTGTCATATCAGTGGCTGCATATCATGTACCTGACATCATGTTAGTTTGTGATAACATAGATACCAGGTCTGGCATGGCAGTTGTGGATGGGCCTGTTATGCAGTGGTCCAAGATCATTCCCCAGGATCTATCAGTTTCTGCAGGCTTCAAACTAGCAAATTAAAGGATTCATGAGATCCTTTTAGATCCTTAAGGGCAGCAATAATCTATGCCATACCCTAGGATACAATATTGTTTCTGAGTTACTACTTTAACTACTGGGGATGAGAGTGAAGGAGTGTTTCATCCACTTGGTCGGCCCCATTATAAAAGCTCTTACCTCACACACTGGCCAAGTTCCAGTGGGGGTTAAATCAATTGCCAAATCTGTCCATCCTAGGAAAAAAATCCCCCAAGATGGCCCAAACCACCACCTTAAATACCATCTTCAGCTAAAGACAAAAGATGCTGGGGGATTAGGGAGCCAGTTATGGGAGGTTATCAGAAAAAGCACAGTAAATAAGGGTAAGGTCGTTATGCAGATATAAGTCATTGCCTTCTCCATTGCTAAGAGTTCCTAGAGATTTAGTCATTCCTCTCTTCCTGAAGCATAAAGGGAGACGCCCTAACGAATGAAGATTTCCCTTATAAATGTAAATGTCTCTTACAAAAGGACAACTTCTACTCTGTTTTCAGAGATTCTTCTTTGCCTACCATTTCTTAAAAATAATCAGCTCAAGATAATCCTTATGCTAAAGAGGCATATATTGGGATGGCAGGTTCTGTTCCCCTTCAAGACCAAAGTGAGCAAGAACAAGGAAGTTGTACTGGGCATTTGCTGTGTGAGTAAAGCACGGTTACTTCCCTTATATGGCACAAAAGGAAGTCTTCGCGCTGAGTCAGGTAACTTGTGCTGAGCATGAAGGCACTGATTGGTTGACCCAGGCCTTCCTTTTATGGGAGAGATAGCACAGAAAGTTAGGAAAGCTTTGGTTTGCTCATGTGGGGCTTAGCATGAGCAACTCCATCTTGGGCCTAATCTTTTTTTTTTTTTTTTAAACACTGGGAAGCCAGAATCTTTAGGAGCATCCCCCATACATCCTCATCCCATGTATCAGATTCCCAGACTGCCCAAAACAAGACTCTGACCTTGGTATCACATAATGCCTCAGTTGAGCATTCAATCATCTTTGAAGGTTCGGTTAATATTACTATTAAATCTGGAGTGTTGTCTTCAGCTTTTTTGGCTTTTCCACTGCAGGAGATAAGGGCCCCTTTGTAAACTACAAAAGAGGGCTTCAGGCCTTCACACCTGTATTTCAGCTGTTTACTAACTGCCCTCAGTTTTTCATTATCTCTCTATAGAGTGTCAGTGAAACTTAATAGCAACCAGAGAATTCCACAGCTCTACTTTCCTTATATGCATTGCCACCTCTCCCCCTCACCCCACTCCCACTCAATATCTCTGGACTTTTCAAATCTATCCTGGTACCAGCCTGAGTATTCCCCTCCTAACAGGACCTCCCTAATCACCACCAGTGTGAGTGTTAGCAACTAGACCACAAGGCTTCCCTTGTGGCTCAGACGGTAAAGTGTCTGCCTACAATGTGGGAGACCCAGGTTCGATCCCTGGGTTGGGAAGTTCCCCTGGAGAAGAAAATGGCAGCCCACTCCAGTTTTCTTGCCTGGAAAATCCCATGGACGGAGGAGCCTGGTAGGCTACAGTCCGTGGGGTCACAAAGAGTCAGACACGACTGAGCGACTTCACTTCACTTCACTTTTTTGAGGCCTTGATCTGTCCATGTCCTACATACAACCCAAAATGGGGTCTTTATTGCCAGACAGGTGGTAAGTGACCAGTCACAAATTCCCATCTTTTTGTTTTTTAATTTTGGCTGCAAAGCATGTGGGATCTTAGTTCCTCAACCAGGGAATGAACTTGTGCTCCCTGCAGTGGAGGTGCAGAGTCTTAACCACTGGACAACCAGGGATGTCCCAACCACTTCCGATCTTTACTCCTGCTTTCTCAGACCACTTCCAGTACCAACTGTGTCAGGTGCCCTGGGGAGCAAATGGTGAGACAGAGTTTACTGGGGCTGGTTGACACTTAGGGAAAATGAAGAAAGAGGAAATAGAAGCCACAGAGAAAGGCTTTGTTGCTAACTAGTGTTCTTGGCCTCCTTAATCAATAGAAATTGATCAGAGGCCAGAGAAGAACTTCAGGCAAGGCTTTACTGGGGCCCTGTCTGCAGCAGAGGGGAACAAGAACAAAGGGCAGGTTCCCTTGCTTGCTCAATGGCTAAGGGGGTGTGGGGTGTGGTGAGCTTGTTTTTTATATGGGGTGAGGGTAGGGAGGGTGTGCAGAGTGTGACATAAGTGGTTTGCTCACCTTTAGGTGGTGTTGTATGCAGAGGGCATATGCACACAGTACCCTGCTTTTGCTCCTGACCCCCTGCTTTTGCTCCAGGCTCTTCAAAGTGACAGTTGAGTTTTTTAGTCTATTTGTATCCTTTGTCCAGAATTTGTACCAAATGGGCAGGCACATAATTATTTTTAGTCCCGTAGAGTTTCTTTGTATTTTGTAGCTCTAGGAGAAATGTGTCCAAGTGCAGGCATTGCAACTCGGCAGCAAAGGGTCCCAGGTTCCAGTCTGTGTCACCTTTAAACTGTGATGCAGATTAGACACCTATAGGGAAAAAATGTCAAGGCGAAAGTATTAACAGAATCAGAGTGAGAGCACCTCAGGCTGCAATGCAGATCTGACAAAGTCTCAGTCAACCCACTGAGGAGCTCTGAACAAAGATTGCCTGTTAGTGAACACCTATGTTTGGCAGCAGTGGCTGGGTCCTTGTAGCCACATGATGCTCAGTCACTGGCTAGGGCTCAACCTGGAAGAGCTGGGCTTCACCATGATGTGCTGAGGCACCTGCTGAAGACAGTGAATTTGGGGGCTATCAGCTAATTGCCGTCTTTCTTTCTTTTTTTGCAGTATGTAGGATCTTAGTTCCTGAACAGGGATCGAACCTGCATCCCCTGCCATGAAAGCACAGAGTCCTAACCACTGGACCACCAGGCAAGTCCCAGAATAAGTTCTTTCTTGAGTGAAGATACAAGTTTGCCATCACAGGAGAAAACAGATGTCTCCCTCATTTTCATCAATAATATGAATGCCTTCTATGCTAAACAAGTAAGTTACAGAGAATTTTATTCTCATGGATCCTTTTTAGAGAAAACTGCCTCACCTACAACCTGCACAAGGAGAAATGTAGACCAAAACTTTGTAATCAGTACTATAATATTCATTAATACTATTTATTAAGCATCTGATATTTTTAAATACTAAACACGGTACCCAGTAGAAATTCTCTTTAACCTTCACACTATTCATTGCCCATAGGTAACCCTTATCTCCAAGGATGGACCATCCCACACTATTGGCAAAAGTGAACAGATCAAAAGCTGCCGCCTTCCCTGACTCAGGTTCAGATTCACTCTGGTCCCCTCTCTCCCACCTTTTTAGTTTTTGAACTCTGAATCTGTATAAAACTTTGGCTGACTCATGTTCCTGGTTTCATCTCTGAGTTTCTTCTCCTTTTGGCTACATGTGGCTTTCCTTCTCGGCTCCTCACTCAGATACCGTGGTACAGGCCTTGGTCTATTTCCTGACCCACACCCTGGCACCCTCAGGTCTCTACTCCCAGTCATAAAAGGCACCTAGCTCCATCTTCTGCCTACACAGGGGTTATCCCTGCTTGGTCTCCTCTAGTTGGGGAACAAGAAAAAATAAAATAATTAGGCAAGATATATACTATTATCCCAATTTACAGACGAATAAACTGAGTCCCAGGGAACTTAGGTCATGGCTCCAAAGCTGCTATACTGCGCAGTTAAGTGTAGTAGTTATTAAGACACATTGTTTAAAACTTGAGAAGCAAGAGGAAAATTGGGTTGCCTGTCCTTTCAGTGCTATCCTGGGATGTTGACAGGATCACCTGAGGATCTAGGGGATGTATGTGTATGCATTTGCCATTTACTATTAATTAAGGGCTCAGACAATAAAAGTTGTATGGTAATTTTTTAGTTTCCTTGCCCTTCCTTTGGACATTAACCATTTTTTTCTGTTAGTAAATTTATTTCAAACTGCCTTTCCTGGTGGACAACAAATATGCTGGTCCTGAAAATGTCCTTTGAACTAGTATTACTTTCTTACTGATCCCCTCATTAACAAGTGGAATAAAATCATTGACATATGTCCATTTTGTATTGGTCTGAGAACCATGTTTTTAGCTTTCAAAAATCAATCTTTGACACTATGATATTTAACTTCAGTGTCCTTGGTCTTTCCCCATATTAGATGATCTTTCAAGATGGGCATTCTGGGATATATTGGAACAGAAAAAGAACTGTGACCTTCTGAGGTTAATTTTCTCTAGAATTGAGAGATTTTATGCTGCGTACCTCTGCTCATGACAAGGGTAGACCCCCATCTTGGGTCATGAGTTTGAGAAGAGTTTTCCTCTTCCAGTGATTTTAGAGGAGATAACAGCTCAGGTACATTGACAATGTTCAGTTCAGTCGCTCAATCATGTCCGACTCTTTTGACCCCATGGACTGCAGCACGCCTGGCCTCCCTGTCCATCACCAACTCCCAGAGCTTGCTCAAGCTCATGTCCATCGAGTCTGTGCTGCCATCCAACCATCTCATCCTCTGTCATCCCCTTCTCTTCCTGCCTTCAGTCTTTCCCAGCATCAGGGTCTTTTCCAATGAGTCAACTCTTCGCATGAGGTGGCCAAAGTACTGGAGTTTCAGCTTTAGCATCATTCCTTCCAAAGAAATCCCAGGGCTGATCTCCTTCAGAATGCACTGGTTGGATCTCCTTGCAGTCCAAGGGGCTCTCAAGAGTCTTCTCCAACACCACAGTTCAAAAGCATCAATTCTTCGGTGCTCAACTTTCTTTATGGTCCAACTCTCACATACATACATGACTACTGGAAAAGCCATAGCTTTGACTAGATGGACCTTTGTTGGCAAAGTAATGTCTCTGCTTTTTAATATGCTGCCTAGGTTTGTCATACCTTTTCTTCCAAAAAGGAAGTGTCTTTTAATTTCATGGCTGCAGTCACCACCTGTAGTAATTTTGGAGCCCAAGAAAATTGACCAGGAGATCAGTCTAAAAAAAATTGTTCCTGAGATTTTTGAAACCTTGAATCAAAGCCTGCATGTTTGAAGCAGAGGCTTGAATTCCTCTTTGAGGGCTCTTTTGCTTTGGGAAGTCTTAGGGACACATAAAGGTAAAGCCAGGATCTTATTCCCGAATGTACTATGAATAATCAATCTACTCTGTCTAATGCAAAAAGAATTGTTTTTCTTGTGGGAAGTGTGAAATGCTGAGAGTTTATGCTGCTTTGTGTCATGGGAACTATTGATGCCTGGCAAGATACTAGAGCCTCTTCTACTCCTAACATGTAGAAATGCCAGATTAAATAGGAAAAAAGTATTTTTTAAAGCATAGCTGAGTTCAAAAGTAAATTTCCAGGTGTCAGAAGAACAAGGAATGTTAGAATCAAAGCACTGAGGAGGAATTGAAGGCACACAACTTTTGGAGTATTGAGCCTGAAGACATAACTCAGGGGTTGTACTGTCTACATGAGAACTGGACTGGATCCCAGGCTAAATGAGCCCGTCAAATCAAGAACTCAGACCTAGGCTCTCTAAACAAAGGTGGGCACTAGAAAAGGGTTTTGTTGTCCTTAGTCAGGGAGTAGCAGTAGAATGTACCCAAGAAGGGTGCCCACCGTGGGCCACTGGAGGAAACAGAGCTACTGCAAGAAACTAGAACCCTGAGCATGATCTCTGCCTGGAGGTGGGGATAAGTTTGCACTACTTTAGAGTATGAGTTTCCTCTGCTGAAAAATTTATTGTTTGAAACTGATCCGACATCTGTGAATTTTGCAAGGCCAAAACAGAGGCAAATCTTAAACCATCTAACTGAGATACCTCCTCAGCCAGGGCACACAGAGGATTCTCATGGAGGAGAACTCCCACTGAAAATGAGCTCAAAATGAGCAACAACAACAAAAAATAATTGCAAAGTACATGAGGATACTCTCTGCCTGGAGGGTCAGCTCTGAGTGGTGCTGATAATCAAAGAGTCCCTTGCAAGGAGCCACAGAGAAATGTAATACGTGTGGGAGAATTATCCTGTCCTTTTTCCTTATTCTTAATGAGCATGTCAAAAAGGAACATTTGCAATGGAAAGGGTTGTGCTTTTGTTTGGGCACTTTCGGAAGGTGATTCTGAGACATGCAATTTAGTGCAAGCAGGTCATTCGGGCTATACAGAAACCAAATGAATAAATATAACAAAATAGAAAAATTTTATTTCTGTTTTATGTCTTTTGTTGCTATTGAAAACGGAGATCTTTTCTTTCATTCTGTGTGTGTGAAATTGATTTCTCTTGTTTATTTTTATAAGTATATTTAGTTTTATAAACAAATCCTTGGATACCTTCATATAATTTTAACTCTTTTCTAACTTATTTCTCATTAAATGCATTGTCTAGTTCCTGCAGAGCAATAGAAAATAATAGTAATCAGAATGGACATTTTTCTAACATGTTGCTAACTTCAAAGAGAAGGCATAAGATGTTTCCTCTGAAAGCAGGATGGTGTTGATGTAAGTTAGATATGTTTATCATGGTTAGGTAAGGAAATATCTATTCTTTTATTTAAATGTTTAATCTATCAAAATGGATGTTAACACAATAAAATGCCTTTTCCATATCTACTAACTGTAGATGTTTCTAGTGAGATATGCTAATATGGTGAATTGTCTTTAAAAGTTTTAAAATTTTAAACAATTTTAATGCTCATCTCCATCTCGCCATAGAAAAATTTTTACTCCTCTAATGTGCTGCTGGATTCTGTTTACTCTGATTTTATTTAGGATTCAACATAAATAAAAATATGTGGTTTTCTTTAAAAAAAAAAAAAAAGAAATCACTTGGGGGTAGGGATGTTGATGCAGAGAAGGCAAGGCAGATAAGGTCCTATTTTTTCTCACCACTTTTTGGCTGAGGTGAGGTATGTGGGATCTTAGTTCCCTGATCAGGGATTGAACACATACCTCCTGCATTGGAAGCACAGACTTTTAACCACTGGACCATCAGGCAAGTTAGATGAAGTGGATTTTTAAACCAACTACTATGATGGGTACCTGAACATTAACTTAACTTTATGGGGCAACTCTGGAGAAATGGTATCAAATACACAGCTCTGAATTATCCCACCCAAGGGAAGCAAGAGCTGGAGTATTAATAATGAGATATGACTTATAATGAGGGATAATAATTTCAATGAGAGTTTTGGCTGAGGGCTGTTGGCAGTGAGTTCATTCCTTGGCACTTCTGCCCTGCTGCACCAAGCAGACTAGTTCCAGGAAAAAGAAAAAAACAGAACAAAACCTTTAGACATAGAGATACAGCTGCTGACCAGTGGAAGTCAGAAAGAACACAGTGAAATGATTAGGATGGGAAGGTGATGGATGGGGCACTGAGAGTGGGACTGTGTCTCTGTCTTTCATTGGACTGTAGAATGTCCTTCATTCCCTTTCCCTAGGTGGGGGTGGACACAGTACGGGCAGAGTATAGAACCCCTTCTCAGGAGCACATTTATGAGTTTCTTTTTCCCCTCTGACTCTCCTCTCTTCTAGTCCTGGGAAGCCTTTATATAGCTTTAGGTGATTCTGATTGATCTGGTTTCCTAGATATTTCTGTGTCTACCCTGAAGCCTTTGGGGCCTTGGCTTTTGATACCCAAACCACTCGGGCTCCTTGGATCCAGAATCTTTTCTCTCATAAATTTATATCAGTTCTGCAGAGAGCTTCAAAAGCATATTTTTGTAGCACAAAAGTAAATGATTTTTTTCTCTCTTTCTGCACCTGTTAATAAGGGAAGTGATGTGAGGTTATAAAGAAATTACTAATAAAGAAAATCACATTGCTTTAAATTGCAAAATACTATTCTGCTATAGGAAATATGGCACTGCTTTGTTGTCTATAGGTAGGTTTAATTCCTCAGTTGCATCCAACTCTTGTGGACCCATGGAATATAGCCTGCCAGGCTCCTCTGTTCATGGGATACTCCAGGCAAGGATACTGGAGTGGGTTGCCATTCTCTTCTCCAGGGAATCTTCCTGACCTAGGAATTGAACGCACATCTCCTGCATTGCAGGCAGACTCTTTACTGACTGAGCCACCAGGGAAGCCCTGGTTGTTGTCTTTAAATCACCTTAAATTCTGTTTTGTTTCCATTCACACTGGGCAGATAATCTCAAGCATTACTGGGGCAACTCCCCTTTTGCCATTACTTCAGAATCCAAGAGTCTTACAGAGAAAGGGGGGAAAGTCCTTTGCAGTAAGGAATTTGATCTTTCCACTGAGTGGTCAGGTCTTTGTCCTGGCTCTTGAAGTTAACTATTGAACACTGGGAAATTTCCTTGTGATAGGAGTGTCTTTTTATGCACAGTGATCTCCTTGGACCACAGCTAGTATTTTATGTTAATGACTTAGGGTGGGACCAACTAGAGATCTCTTCAAGAAAATTAGAGATACCAAGGAAACATTTCATGCAAAGATGGGCTCAATAAAGGACAGAAATGGTATAGACCTAACAGAAGCAGACGATATTAAGAAGAGGTGTCAAAAAAAAAAAAAAAAAGAAGAGGTGTCAAGAATACACAGGAGAACTGTACAAAACAGTTCTTCATGACCCAGATAGCCATGATGATGTGATCACTCAGCTAGAGCCAGACATCCTGGAATGTGAAGTCAAGTGGGCCTTAGGAAGCATCACTACACACAAAGCTAGTGGAGGTGATGGAATTCCAGTGGAGCTATTCCAAATCCTGAAAGATGATGCTGTGAAAGGATTGCACTCAACATGTCAGCAAATTTGGAAAACCCAGCAGTGGCCACAGGACTGGAAAAGGTCAGTTTTCATTCCATTCCCAAAGAAAGGCAATGCCAAAGAATGCTCAAACACCACACAATTGTACTCATCTCACACGCTAGTAAATTAATGTCAAAATTCTCCAAGCCAGGCTTCAACAATACATGAACCGTGAACTTCCAGACGTTCAAGCTGGATTTAGAAAAGGCAGAGGAACCAGAGATCAAATTACCAACATCTGCTGGATCATGGAAAAAGCAAGAGAGTTCCAGAAAAACATCTATTTCTGCTTTATTGACTATGCCAAAGCCTTTGACTGTGTGGATCACAATAATCTGTGGAAAATTCTGAAAGAGATGGGAATACCAGACCACCTAACCTGCCTCATAAGAAATCTGTATGCAGGTCAGGAAGCAACAGTTAGAACTGGACATGGAACAACAGACTGGTTCCAAATAGGAAAAGGAGTACGTCAAGGCTGTATATTGTCACCCTGCTTATTTAACTTATATGCAGGGTACATCATGAGAAACGCTGGACTGGGTGAAGCACAAGCTGGAATCAAGATTTCCAGGAGAAATATCAATAACCTCAGATATGCAGATGACACCACCCTTATGGCAGAAAGTGAAGAGGAACTAAAAAGCCTCTTGATGAAAGTGAAAGAGGAGAGTGAAAAAGTTGGCTTAAAACTCAACATTCAGAAAACTAAGATCATGGCATCCGAACCCATCACTTCATGGTAAATAGATGGAGAAACAGTGGAAACAGTGACAGACTTGATTTTTGGGGGGTCCAAAATCACTGTAGATGGTGATTGCAGACATGAAATTAAAAGACGCTTACTCCTTGGAAGGAAAGCAGAGATATTACTTTGCCAACAAAGGTCCGTCTAGTCGAGGCTATGGTTTTTCCAGTGGTCATGTATGGATGTGAGAGTTGGACTGTGAAGAAAGCTGAGCACCGAAGAATTGATGCTTTTGAACTGTGGTGTTGGAGAAGACTCTTGAGAGTCCCTTGGACTGCAAGGAGATCCAACCAGTCCATCCTCAAGGAAATCAGTCCTGAATATTCATTGGAAGAACTGATGCTGATGCTGAAACTCCATTACTTTGGCAACAATGAAGACCCAGCACAGCCAAAAATAAATAAATTCTTTTTTTTTTTTAAAGAAAAATGGGAGTGGGAGATGGGAGAACTGGATGAAGATGGCCAAAAGTCACAAACTTCCAATTTTAAGATAAACAAGCACAGAGAGTCTCTGACTTATGATGATTCAGCTAACCATTTTTTTTTTTACTTTACAATGGTGTGAAAGTGATAAACATTCCACAGAAACTATATTTTGCATTTTAAATTTTGATTTTATTGCCAGATTAGGGATATGTGCAACAATGTTCTCTCATGTTGCTGGGCACCAGTAGAAGTGATCCACGGCTCCCAGTCAGCCACATGATCATGAGAATAAACCAGGAGAGCACTAACAATCATTCTGTGCCTGTGTAGCCATTGTGTTTTTCACTTTCAGTACTGAAAGCTGGAATCAAGATTGCCGGGATAAATATCAATAACCTCAGATATGCAGATGACACCACCCTTATGGCAGAAAATGAAGAGGAACTAAAAAGCCTCTTGATGAAAGTGAAAGTGGAGAGTCAAAAAGTTGGCTTAAAGCTCAACATTCAGAAAACAAAGATCATGGCATCCGGTCCCATCACTTCATGGGAAATAGATGGGGAAACAGTGGAAACAGTGTCAGACTTTATTTTTCTGAGTTCCAACATCAGTGCAGATGGTGACTGCAGCCATGAAATTAAAAGACGCTTACTCCTTGGAAGGAAAGTTATGACCAACCTAGACAGCATATTCAAAAGCAGAGACATTACTTTGCCAACAAAGGTCCATCTAGTCTAGGCTATGGTTTTTCCCGTGGTCATGTATGGATGTGAGAGTTGGACTGTGAAGAAGGCTGAGTGCCGAAGAATTGATGCTTTTGAACTGTGGTGTTGGAGAAGACTCTTGAGAGTCCGTTGGACTGCAAGGAGATCCAACCAGTGCATTCTGAAGGAGATCAGCCCTGGGATTTCTTTGGAAGGAATGATGCTAAAGCTGAAACTCCAGTACTTTGGCCACTTCATGAGAAGAGTTGACTCATTGGAAAAGACTCTGATGCTGGGAGGGATTGGGGGCAGGAGGAGAAGGGGACGACAGAGGATGAGGTGGCTGGATGGCATCACTGACTCAATGGACGTGAGTCTGACTGAACTCTGGGAGTTGGTAATGGACAGGGAGGCCTGGTGTGCTGCGATTCATGGGGTCGCAAAGAGTCGGACACGACTGAGCGACTGAAGTGAACTGAACTGAGTGAAAGTGAAAAGTGAAAGTGAAAGTTACTCAGTAGTGTAATACTCTTTGTGACCCCGTGGACTTTATAGTCCATGGAATTCTCCAGGCCAGAATACTGGAGTGGGTAGCCTTTCTGTTTTCCAGGGCATCTTCCCAACCCAGGGATTGAACCCAGGTCTCCGGCATTGCAGGCAGTTTCTTTACCAGCTGAGCCACAAAGGAAGCCCCACTTTCAGTAGAGTATTCGATAAATTACATGAGATTATTAGATAGGCTTTGAGTTAGATGATTTTGCCTAAGTGTAAGCTACTGTTAAATGCTCTGAGCACCTTTAAGGTAGGTTAGATGCTGGTGTGATATTCAATAGGTTAGGTGTATTATGTGCATTTTATTTTTTTTAATTTATTTATGGTTATGCTGTGTCTTCATTGCTACATGGGCTTTCTATAGTTGTGGCAAATAGGAGTTACTCTCTAGTTGCAGTGTGAGGGCTGCTTATTGTGGTGGCTTCTCATCTTAAGGAGCATGAGCTCTAGGGTACACCAGCTTCAGTAGTCGTGGCACAAGGGCTCAGTAGTTGCAGTTCCCTGGCTCTAGGGCATAGGTTCAATACTTGTGGTGCTGAGGCTTAGTTGCATGTGGGATCTTCCCAGAGCAGGGATTGAAACTCTGTCCTCTGCATTGGTAGCTGAATTCCTAACCACTGTACCACCAGGGAAGTCCTAAGCGTATTTTCAACTTTCAGTGTTTTCAACTTGCAGTGGGTTTTTCTGGACATAACCTCATTGTGGGCTTCCCAGGTAGTGCTAATGGTAAAGAACCCGCCAATACAGGAGACGTAAGAGATGCCGGGTAAATCCCTGAGTTGGGAAGATCCCCTGGAGGAAGAAATGGCAAACCACTCCAGTATTCTTGCCTGGGAAATCCCATGGACAGAAGAGCCCGGTGGGTTACAGTCCATAGGATCACAAAAAGTTGGATATGACTGAAGCAACTTAGAAAGGCAAGGCAACTTCATTTTAAGTTGAGGAGAATCTGTATCAGGGGTGTAATGTAAAACATGATAGTTAACACTGTTTTATGATAAATTTGAAAGTTACTACAGGCTGGAATCAAGATTGCTGGGAGAAATATCAATAACCTCAGACATGCAGATGACACCACCCTTATGGCAGAAAGCAAAGAGGAACTGAAGAGCCTCTTGATGAAAGTGAAAGAGGAAAGTGAAAAAGTTGGCTTAAAGCTCAACATTCAGAAAACTAAGATCATGACAATCTGGTCCCATCACTTGATGGTAAATAGATGGGGAAACAATGGAAACAGTGTCAGACTTGATTTTTGGGCACCAAAATCACTGCAGATGGTGACTGCAGCCATGAAATTAAAAGATGCTTGCTCCTTAGAAGAAAAGCTATGACCAATGTAGACAACATATTAAAAAGATGAGACATTACTTTGCTGACAAAAGTCCATCTAGTCAAAGCTATAGTTTTTCCAGTAGTCATGTATGGATGTGGGAGCTGGACCATAAAGAAAGCTGAGCACCAAAGAATTGATGCTTTTGAACTGTGGTGTTGGAGAAGACTCTTGAGAGTCCCTTGAACTGCAAGGAGATCCAGCCAGTCCATCCTAAAGGAAATCAGTCCTGAATATTCATTGGAAGGACTGATGCTGAAGCTGAAACTCCAATATTTTGGCCACCTGATGTGAAGAACTGACTCATGTGAAAAGACCCTGATGCTGGGAACGTTTGAAGGCAGGAGGAGGAGACAACAGAGAATGAGATGTTTGAATGGCATCACTGACTCGATGGACATGGGTTACAGCAAGCTCTGAACTTTGGTGATGAACAGGGAAGCCTGGCATGCTGCAGTCCATGGGATCACAAAGAGATGGACATGACTGAGAGACTTACCTGAAAGAGAGTAGTAGATCCTAAAAGTTTATATCTCAAAAAAGAAAATTGTTTTTTGGTAACTATATGAGGTGATGGAAGTTAATTAAACATTGTAGTGATCATTTTGCAGTATATATATGTCAAGTCAGTATGCTGTACATCTTAAAATTATACAGTATTGTATGTTAATTAGAGCTCAGTAAAACTGAAAAAAACAGGAAAAGAAAAAACTTCTGCACTTGTAGTTAGTGTCAGAGTTCTTGGGCAGAATTGGCAGTCTCTCAGACTGTATCTTTAACCTTGCAGTACGGCTAATTCCAAGTAGGAATTAGCTGATTCTAATCTTCATTTCATGAGAGCTGATTCTTCGGTAGTCATAGATTGAGTTACCCTTGAGTTACCCGGAGCCTGGCTGCGTGGGCGCAGGAGGGCCTAGAGGAGCTATCCCACTTTGAAGGTCAGGAAGAGCGGCGGTGAGGAGATACCCCTCATCCAAGGTAAGGAGCAATGGCTGCACTTTGCTGGAGCAGCCGTGAAGAGATACCCCATGCCCAAGGTAAGAGAAACCCAAGTAAGACGGTAGGTGTTGCAAGAGGGCATCAGAGGGCAAACACACTGAAACCATACTCACAGAAAACTAGTCAGTCTAATCACACTAGGACCACAGCCTTGTCTAACTCAATGAAACTAAGCCATGCCCGTGGGGCAACCCTAGATGGGCGGGTCATGGTGGAGAGATCTGACAGAATGTGGTCCACTGGAGAAGGGAATGGCAAACCACTTCAGTATTCTTGCCTTGAGAACCCCATGAACAGTATGAAAAGGCAAAATGATAGGATACTGAAAGAGAAACTCCCCAAGTCAGTAGGTGCCCAATATGCTACTGGAGATCAGTGGAGAAATAACTCCAGAAAGAATGAAGGGATGGAGCCAAAGCAAAAACAATATCCAGCTGTGGATGTGACTGGTGATAGAAGCAAGGTCTGATGCTGTAAAGAGCAATACTTCATAGGGACCTGGAATGTCAGGTCCATGAATCAAGGCAAATTGGAAGTGGTCAAACAAGAGATGGCAAGAGTGAATGTCGACATTCTAGGAATCAGCGAACTCAAATGGACTGGAATGGGTAAATTTAACTCAGATGACCATTATATCTACTACTGCAGGCAGGAATCCCTCAGAAGAAATGGAGTGGCCATCATGGTCAACAAAAGAGTCTGAAATGCAGTACTTGGATGCAATCTCAAAAATGACAGAATAATCTCTGTTCGTTTCCAAGGCAAACCATTCAATATCACAGTAATCCAAGTCTATGCCCCAACCAGTAATGCTGAAGAAGCTGAAGTTGAACGGTTCTATGAAGACCTACAAGACCTTTTAAAACTAACACCCAAAAAAGATGTCCTTTTCATTATAGGGGACTGGAATGCAAAAGTAGGAAGTCAAGAAACACTTGGAGTAACAGGCAAATTTGGCCTTGGAATACAGAATGAAGCAGGGCAAAGACTAATAGAGTTTCGCCAAGAAAATGCACTGGTCATAACAAACACCCTCTTCCAACAACACAAGAGAAGACTCTATACATGGACATCACCAGATGGTCAACACTGAAATCAGATTGATTATATTCTTTGCAGCCAAAGATGGAGAAGCTCTATACAGTCAGCAAAAACAAGACCAGGAGCTGACTGTGGCTCAGACCATGAACTCCTTATTGCCAAATTCAGACTGAAATTGAAGAAAGTAGGGAAAACCACTAGACCATTCAGGTATGACCTAAATAAAATCCCTTATGATTATACAGTGGAAGTGAGAAATAGATTTAAGGGCCTAGATCTGATAGATAGAGTGCCTGATGAACTCGGGAATGAGGTTCATAACATTGTACAGGAGACAGGGATCAAGACCATTCCCATAGAAAAGAAATGCAAAAAAGCAAAATGGCTGTCTGGGGAGGCCTTACAAATAGCTGTGAAAAGAAGAGAAGTGAAAAGCAAAGGAGAAAAGGAAAGATATAAACATCTGAATGCAGAGTTCCAAAGAATAGCAAGAAGAGATAAGAAAGCCTTTTTCAGCGATCAATGCAAAGAAATAGAGGAAAACAACAGAATGGGAAAGACTAGGGATCTCTTCAGGAAAATCAGAGATACCAAAGGAACATTTCATGCAAAGATGAGCTCGACGAAGGACAGAAATGGTATGGACCTAACAGAAGCAGAAGATATTAAGAAGAGATGGCAAGAATACACAGAAGAACTGTACAAAAAAGATCTTCATGACCCAGATAATCACAATGGTGTGATCACTGACCTAGAGCCAGACATCCTGGAATGTGAAGTCAAGTGGGCCTTAGAAAGCATCAGTACGAACAAAGCTAGTGGAGGTGAGGGAATTCCAGTTGAACTATTCCAAATCCTGAAAGATGATGCTGTGAAAGTGCTGCACTCAATATGCCAGCAAATTTGGAAAACTCAGCAGTGGCCACGGGACTGGAAAAGGTCAGTTTTCATTCCAGTCCCAAAGAAAGGCAATTCCAAAGAATGCTCAAACTACCGCACAATTGCACTCATCTCACACGCTAGTAAAGTAATGCTCAAAATTCTCCAAGCCAGGCTTCAGCAATAGGTGAACCGTGAACTTCCTGATGTTCAAGCTGGTTTTAGAAAAGGCAGAGGAACCAGAGATCAAATTGCCAACATCCGCTGGATCATAGAAAAAGCAAGAGAGTTCCAGAAAAACATCTATTTCTACTTTATTGACTATGCCAAAGCCTTTGACTGTGTGGATCACAATAATCTGTGGAAAATTCTGAAAGAGATGGGAATACCAGACCACCTGATCTGCCTCTTGAGAAATTTGTATGCAGGTCAGGAAGCAACAGTTAGAACTGGACATGGAACAACAGACTGGTTCCAAATAGGAAACGGAGTATGTCAAGGCTGTATATTGTCACCCTGTTTATTTAACTTATATGCAGAGTACATCATGAGAAATGCTGGACTGGAAGAAACACAAGCTGGAATCAAGATTGCCGGGATAAATATCAATAACCTCAGATATGCAGATGACACCACCCTTATGGCAGAAAATGAAGAGAAACTCAAAAGCCTCTTGATGAAAGTGAAAGTGGAGAGTGAAAAAGTTGGCTTAAAGCTCAACATTCAGAAAACGAAGATCATGGCATCTGGTCCCACCGCTTCATGGAAATAGATGGAGAAACAGTGGAAACAGTGTCAGACTTTATTTTTCTGGGCTCCAAAATCACTGCAGATGGTGACTGCAGCCATGAAATTAAAAGACGCTTACTCCTTGGAAGGAATGTTATGACCAACCTAGATAGCATATTCAAAAGCAGAGACATTACTTTGCCAACAAAGGTCCGTCTAGTCAAGGCTATGGTTTTTCCAGTGGTCATGTATGGATGTGAGAGTTGGACTGTGAAGAAGGCTGAGCGCCGAAGAATTGATGCTTTTGAACTGTGGTGTTGGAGAAGACTCTTGAGAGTCCCTTGGACTGCAAGGAGATCCAACCAGTGCATTCTGAAGGAGATCAGCCCTGGGATTTCTTTGGAAGGAATGATGCTAAAGCTGAAACTCCAGTACTTTGGCCACCTCATGAGAAGAGTTGACTCATTGGAAAAGACTCTGATGCTGGGAGGTATTAGGGGCAGGAGGAGAAGGGGACGACAGAGGATGAGATGGCTGGATGGCATCACTGACTCGATGGACGTGAGTCTGAGTGAACTCCGGGAGTTGGTAATGGACAGGGAGGCCTGGTGTGCTGCGATTCATGGGGTCGCAAAGAGTCGGACACGACTGAGCGACTGATCTGATCTGAGATACAACAGTCCTTTGCTGTTTTTATAAATGCTTTTGTTAAATAGCTTTATGTGTGTGTGTGTGTGTGTGTGTGTGTAAATACATAGAATATATATGTAAGTTGCGTCCAATTCTTTGCAACCCCATGGACTGAAGCACACTACGCTCTTCTGTCCTTCACTGTCTCCCAGAGTTTGCTCAGATTCATGTCCATTGAGTTGGTGATGCTATCTAACCATCTAATCCTCTGCTACCCTCTTCTCCTTTTGCCTTCAGTCTTTTCCAGTATCAGGGTCTTTTCCAGTGAGTCATATATATATATATATATATATATATATATATATATATATATATATTTATTTATTTATTTATTTGACTTCTCCAGGTTTTAGTTGCCACCATGTGGGATCTTGACTTGAGGAATTCAAACTCTTAGTTGTGGCATATAAGAACTAGTCTTCTGACTAGGGATTGAACCTGGGCACCTTGCATTGGGAGCATGGAGTCTCAGCCACTGGACCATCAGAGAAGTCTCCAGCCCTTTGCTCTTATGCCCTGTGTGTCACAGAATTTGCAGAGGTATGAACCACACCCGCCATGGCTATGTCCACCTTGCACCAACCTCTTTGAATGTTGCTGCCTCCCTGAGATTTTGCCAAATCACTGCTCCTTTTCTCTCCTTAGCAACAAACGTATTCATAGTAACACTGTCCATAATAGCCCCAAAATTGTGGTATAGTCACACAGTGGGGTATTATACAGCCCCAAGAGTGAACAAATCGACATGCCACACAACAGTATGAATGAATTTCACAATGTTAAATGAGAGAAACTAGAAACAAGAACATTTAGGCGAGTAGAATTTGTCACCGTAAAATATGTCTCTTTGGCATATTAATTAACAACTTATTGACCAGAGATATATTATCATGTCTTTTGTTACCCAAAAGTTATTGACCAAAGTGTTTCAGTATTCACTTACATAACAAATCACTGGCCACAGGCATTAGTTTCTATAAAAATCCCCTAGTCAATATGTGTTAAACTATTATTTTCTGAGAAACAGCAGGCATAGAAAGCTTCCATCTCTGTACTTGGAAGAGAAGGATGACCAAAAATCTAGAAACCTATCTATGGAGAAGGCAGGGACTTAAATGTGCACCACAATCACCCTTGTTTACGGTGAAGGGGACCTTCCAGGGAACCTCCCATAACTGACTCTCCCACCCTCAGTCATCCTCTTTTGTGTTTAGCTGTAGATGGTATTTAAGGTGAGGGCTTTGGCCATCTTGGTGAGTTATTCAGTATTCTGGGGTCTCTCCCATGTCTACCTTTAATAAATTTGTGTTTTATTGTCTCCTGTTAATCTGTTTCTTGTCAATTTGACTTTTAGACCAGCCAGAAGAACTTGGAATTGTAAAGAAAAATTTCTTCCTCCCTAGCAAGTCAAAACTGTATGGTTTCATTTATATAAATTTTAAAAACAGGTCAAACTAAAGTATTTAAGGATACTAGTTGAAGGAGAGCAGAACATGCTACCCCTAAATATGCCTCTTTAGCATAAAGATTATTTTGAGTTGACATATTTTTGAGAAAAAGTAGACAAACGAGAGGGCTTCCTAGGTGGTGCTAGTGGTAAAGAACCTGTTTCCCAATGCAGGAGACGTAAGAGATGCAGGTTTAATCCCTGGGCTGGGAAGATCCCCTGAAGAAGGCAACAGCAACCCACTCCAGCATTCTTGCCTGGAGAATCCCATGGACAGAGAAGCCTGGCGGGCTACGGTCCATAGAATCACAGCGTAAGACAAGACTGAAGCGACAGCACAGACGACATAAGAGGAGCTCTAAAATCAGAGTAGAATTTACTCTTTTGTGAGGAAAATTTGCATTCCTAAGGTTAATATCCATTTTAAGGGTGTCTCTCTCTGTACCAGGAAGAAGAGGATAACTGTAAATCACAAGGAACTCTCATTGTGGAGAAGGCATGAACAGCATTCTGTGTTTTTCTGGTAACCTTCCAGAACTGCTCTCCTTGCATACATGTTCAGTTGCTTCAGTTGTGACCCCATGGACTGTAGCCCACCAGGCTCCTCTGTCCATGGGATTCTCCAGGAAAGAATACTGGAGTGAGTTGCTGTGCCCTCCTCCAGGGGATCTTCTCGACCCTGGGGCCGAATCCAAGTCTCTTACATCTTCTGCATTGGCAGGTAGGTTCTTTACCACTAGCACTTACCCCCTCCTGAAAATGGTATTTAAAGTGGTGTCTTGGGCCATGCTGGATAGCTTTACTCAGTTTCCCTGGGTCTCTCCCATGTACACAGAAGAAATATATATAAATAAACTGTTTTTTTTCCTCCCATTAATCTGTGTCTTATAACTGACAGTCTCAGCCAAGAGCTCAGAAGGGTAAAGGGAAATTTAGTTTTCCTCGCTCATGTGGTTATTCAAGGGAAAGAATGCACAAGAGGGCTTCTGGAACCCTGAACATATTCCCTTTCTTGATCTGGATACTACTTACATGTATGTGTTCACTTGGTGAAATTTTGTATAGCTACACACTTATGATTTGCACATTATATATGTTATATTTCAATTAAAAGTTTACATTAACATGGTATCCCACTCTCTCTGGCCCCTCAAGGCCACTTCTCTTCAGTGAACTTGGGGTTTAGAAAAAATTCTGGGACAGGAGGTATCTTGTACTAACGTTTGCCTGGGGTGACCAACTTGTCCCAGCTTGCTTGGGACTTTCCCACTTTTTGTACTAAAGTTTCACATGCCAGCAACTCCCTCTAAGCAAGTCCTGGACAAACTGAGAGAGTCGGTCCCCCTATTTCAGTCTACAAATACAAGTTTGAGAAGGAGCATAAAAAGAATTGACTAATCTTCTGGAATGAGGGGAGGAAGAACATACATTATGCTGTCAGTAAATTATCTCACCATAATATTTAGAGTTTACTCATGCCCATAATTAACAAAAGTTCTCTCTGTTTGGGCAATCAAAGGAACACTGTATTACTTTAAAAGTAAGAATCTACATTAATCTAAAAGCTCAGGGCACACACAAAACTGACGTCTGAACCTAGATCCAGAGGGAGATATTCAGTTGGAAAGTTTACTTTTAGAAAGGTCAAGTAATTCTCCCTGAAGTTCATGTAGACAAGTGATTTTAGAGATAGAGGCCCCCTGAGATCTGAAGGAAATGCTGTTATAATACAAATAAACCTTCATGCAACCCAGCTGTGACATTTGATACCAGAGAGAATATGAATGAAAATATCCAGCACCACTCTGGCTTTTCTCAAATGCAAAGGGAATTGTCAGAGACAAGTATAATTTGCAAAGACAAAAACTGAAACATGTGAATTTCCATTTATAGGTCAAAGGATGAAGATGCGGCTACCAGAAAGATTGAGTTCAATCCTGGCCAAACAGTTCCAAAATGAGAAGCCAGAGAAGAGAGGACCTAGTTTAAATGAACCTCTCAGTCAGTAAGTCCCTTAAACAAAGTATTGTTCCTTTAACGTCTTCCATTGTCCAGTGATTAAATAGGCTCCCACACAGCCCTGATTAAAAACATTTTCTGGGGCACATTTCTCCAATTCCAGTTCTATAGCACTTAATGTTCCCTCCAAAATTGCTTTGGGGAGAGCAATCTCATGTCAGCGAAATGAATTCAAAAGTGCTTCCTTACAAGGGCTGAAGGAAATTCGTACCTTCAATCCCCAACTTGCAAAATACCAAGCTTTAGATTGGTTTTGGAAAAAGTTCACAAAGTAAATTCAAGAAGCCTGATATTGAATGAGATAAGCTTTAGCGAGTCTATACACACATTTAGTCTTTAAAACTATCATTTTAAAATAGGTGATTACCAATATTTTTCAACAGAATGTCCCTTTTTACCCAAGTAAACTATTTGGAGAGTGTGTTTTATAAGCTTTAGCTTTTATAGACTGTCTCCTTTTCAGAGGCAATACTTTAAACTTTTGCCTTCACAACTTCTTGACACACTATATATTTAAATCCTGCATGCACACAGCTTAGTATTCAGACCTCAAAGGGACCCCATGTGGGTTTATGGATCTTTTCTGTCTGGTGCCTTCTAGTACTCTGCCCAGCATACACATCTTCCTCCACTGGACAGCTTTCTGGTTTTGGCTTTTTGGTGTTGTTTTTTACTTTTGGCTGCATGACACGCACAAACCCATGCCCCCTGCAGTGGAAGTTCAGAGTCCTAACCACTGGACAGCCAGTGAAGTCCCTGGACAATTTTTTTGGATTCACGGATTAAAGGAAACAGAATTTGCCACCCCAATATATGCCTCTTTGGCATACTGATTTTGGGGGGCTGATTATTATTATTTTTTCTCATTTCATAAACTTCCTTTATTCTGGGGTAAAAAACACGACTATCAGCAGAGGTTAGGGTCAGTATGAACATTATTTCGTCTAAGGAATCCTGTAAAGGTTACCTTTCTAGATGTATGGCCTCAGTTCTCATTCTCACCTGGCTATTCAGCTTTTGACTTAGACTTCAAACTGAAGATGTCCAAAACTAGGTTCCTGCTCCCATCTGCCAAGCTCTGTGTCCTGTGCCCTTTATCTCAAAGGGAAAAACAGGCTTATAGCTGCTCAGGCAAATTCTAGGTTCAGTCCTTTATCTCTCACCACCTGACTTAAATAGTGGCTGGTGAGAACATACCTGGATCCAACCAGTTCTCTCCAGCCCAGCTCCACCAACCAGTCCAAACTGGCCCATGCCTAGGTAGTCGCAGCCACCTCCTCTGGAGTCTCCTTCCTGCCCATCTCTTTTCCACCAGGTGCTTTTAAAAGCAAGTCCGAATGTGTCTTTCCCCAGCTCAGAACCTTGGGAAGTCCCCATCCCCTTAGAAGAAAACTGATTCTCAGCGATTCTTCCTTTTACCTGAAGCTGCAGAATAGGACTAACCTGGGAGCCCTTAAAAATATTCACACCATTTACAGAGCTGAGCTGAATGCAATCTGCATCCTTAGTGAAGGGGTCTGCAAATTGTTGAGCTGATTATTTTTGAGACTTCAGACAAGAGAATCTCTGAAAACAAAGAAGATGCACTTTTGTAAGAAACATTTACATGTATAAAGGAAATCTCCATTTGTCAGGGCTCCTTTTTCTTTGCTTCAGAAAGAGGAAAATGACTTTGAAGTCTCTAGAATCTGCAGAACAACCTTATCCTTGATTCCTTACCCTTGATTCTAGATAGCCTCTCATAACTGGCTGCCCTCCCGTCCCCCCAACATCTTCCTTTCTCTTGACTTGGATATGGTATTTAAGGTGGTGGCTTAAGCCATTTCAGGGAGTTACTCACTTTTCCTAGGTCTCTCCCATGTATACAGGAGGAAGATATGTTACTAAATTTATGTTTGTTTTTCTCCTGTTACTCTTTTATTTACAGGGGGGTTCTCAGACAAGAACCTGGAAGACTAGAGGGAAAATTAGTTTTCTTCCTCTATATGCACAATGATGTGAATTGGGACAGGTTGCTTCGCCTGTGTCCACTTTGGAACAGATCCCTCACAGCGTTTTTCATGTGTGACTCTAATTCTTCCCTCCAAATGGATCCATAAAGTGAGTGAGTGAAGTCGCTCAGTCGTGTCCGACTCTTTGCGACCCCGTGGACTGTAGCCCACCAGGCTCCTCCGTCCATGGGATTCTCCAGGCAAGAAAACTGGAGTGGGTTGCTATTTCCTTCTGCAGGGGATCTTCCCAACACAAGAATCGAACCCAGGTCACCTGCATTGCAAGCAGACGCTTTAACCTCTGAGCCACCAGGGAAGGTAAATGGATCCATAGCTTAGCACAATTCTGGGGAGCATCATTCACATGCTTGATCCAAAGAGTGCCATTCAATTACAGCTATATGCTGTGTAGACCCTGCCTCACCCTCCAGTTCTGTTTCTGTGCACTTGAAATGGGTCACTTGTTCACATTGCCTTTAAAGCCATGGCTTCCATGAATTATTTTTTTTTAACATTTAATTTTTAAAAATTATTTTTGGTTGCACTGGGTCTTTGTTGTAGTGCACAGGCTTTCTCTAGTTGTGGCCAGCAGGGGCTACTCTTCATTATGGTGCTCAGGCTTCTCATTGCGGCGACTTCTCACGGGCTCTAGAGGGTAGCTCAGTAATTGTGGTGTGCGGGCTTAGTTCCTCCATGGCATGTGGGATCTTCCCGGACCAGGGATGGAATCCATGTTCCCTACATTGGCAGGTAGATTCTTAACCTCTAGACCACCAGGGAAGTCCCTCCATAAATTTTTGATTGTTTACCCTATTACTAAAAAGATTTTTGACCACACTCTTAATATATATGTGTGTGTCTGTGTGTGTCCCTTTATAAAATATATACTTAGGCACACAAACACAGTAAAGAATTTTTAAATGCTTGAAATAGAAAATAAGCATGTGTAGAACTTCTAACAATTTTTGAGATCATCAAATTGGATGCAAAAGCAAGATCAAAATATGTGGCCTTCAAAACCCCAGTTTGGATTTAAAGATTATTTTTGTTGCTGTTCAGTCACTCAGTCATGTCTGACTCTGCGACCCCATGGACTGCAGCACAGCAGGCTTCCCTGTCCGTCACAAACTCCTCGAGCTTGCTCAAACTCATGTCCATCGAGTTGATGATGCCATCCAGCCATCTCATCCTCTGTCGTCCCTTCTCCTGCCCTCCATCTTTCCCAGGATCAGGGTGTTTTCTAATGAGTCAGCTCTTCACATCTGATAGCCAAAGTTTTGGAGCTTCAGCTTCAGCATCAGTCCTTCAAAAGAATATTCAGGGTTGATTTCCTTTAGGACTGACTGGATTTAAAGATGCAAATAAGTTAAAAATGTAAGCAAAGAATAGAGAAATATATACCATATCAAAATAATACTTATCAAAATAAAGCTACAGTGGTTATATTAATTGTTGTTTAGTTGCTAAGTCATACTGATTCTTTTGCTTCCTCATGGACTGTAGCCCACCAGGTTCCTCTGTTCACAGGATTTCCCATGCAGAAATACTGGAGTGAGTTGTCATTTCCTTCTCCAGGGGATCTTCCTGACTCAGGGATAGAACTCACATCTCCTGCATTGTCAGGCAGGTTCTTTACCGCTGAGCTACCAGGGAAGCTCAATTATATTAATGTTAAAGTAAATTTCAGGGAGAAAAATAGTACCAGCAGTAAAGAGGGAGACAAACCTTCAGTCTGTAATACAGTGTTCCTACTAAACAGCTTTCCCAGAAATGTGTATCATGGCAGATTGCTTGTGGGGAATTCTGGGACTTTGGCTCCCATCATTATTTCCTTCTTGAAGACTCGGCAAATACTCCAAAATATGTATCATTTTGGACACTAAGAGGAAAGCAGCCCTTTATTAACTTAGAGCATATAATGACATTACAACATTAATACAATATTCTTAATAAGAAGAAAGGGAGGTATGCTGCAAAAGTGGGTGAGGGGCAAAGAGAGAACCACAGAGTAGCTGCATGCCAGTGGAGCAAAAGCATGAATTTTATCAAACATGCACTTGGTTGTTAAAGACCTTTGGATCTTGGCTCTACCAATCATGAGCCATTATGGGACTTCAGGCAAGTTATTCTCCTGTGTGAAGCTCATTTTCCACATGTGTAAATACGGATAGAATAGTAATAGAAAGCACTTCTCTAATTTGTTGTGAGACCAGGAGACTATATGAAGAGCATGCAAATGTTAATTGTCATATTAATGTTGCCAGTCATTTGGGCTGGTGTCTTCTCAGCCATTATCTCCCACCAGAGATACAGAACTGAGACGCTGTATCACATAATTGTGTTTCCACAGTTTGTATCCTTAGTCCTCTCTCTTGGTTGAATATTCAGAGACATTAAAGTGAGGTTAAGTCTTTTTACCCAGTGTGACTGCTTTCATGAATTTTAATAGTCTGAATTAAAAAATCCCGCCATGCCTTCTCCTCGTTAGACTAGAAAAGATCCAACTCTCTTGCAACTACTTTGGTTAAATATATTCTAGTATATTTTAGGATTATTAAAAGGAAAATACATTAATTCATTAACCAAATAAAAATTTATTCAGTGTCCACCAAATAACGTTATAGGTACCAGGTATAGAGCAGTGAACAAAATAGACCAAGTAGACCCTTATATGTCATACCAGTATAAATAACTATAATAATACAAATTTCTTAAAATCTGTTGACTTTGTTCCAGAACTTCCTTTTAGAATGGTCATTGTCTCCATTCTCAAATAAAATTGGTATTTAATTTGTATTTAGACAGTGCAAATTGATGAAGCTATCTTTAGTACTAGAAGAGATAAAGGAATCTGGGATTTAGCATACAAAACGTTTAGCATACAAAACGTTTAGCATACAAAACGAACAACAAAATAACACATTATAAAAATGAATGTGCTGAGAAGAAAAAGAAAAATCTCTTTGTGACAATCATTAATTTTTCATCCTTTTTAAAGGTTTATTTTATAAGAAAGGAGGAAACATTATCAGGTACTTGGAATATGTTCCAAGCTCCAAATTCACATTAAATATATCTGAAAGAGAATGAGACGATTTTGGGAAGTAACATCAGCAGTCTGGCAAGCATATTAAAAACTTATAACGGTGCATGTTTTTCTCGTGTTTACAGTTACTGAAGTCACTGTGTTGCTGTTTTACTCAACTTTCAAAGTCAAGTTTTTGACAGAGCCCAGAAAGTCAGTTTCATTGCTAGTTATGAGACACAATTTGAGCATTTATACCAATCATACCAAAACTAGCAAAAGTTCAGCTGCAATTTTTTTTGTGGGAGGAGCTATTTCCTTTTTGAAAGTGAATCCTTTGCTACTGTATGATATGGCAATCTATGGTTGCCAGTTTTCTATTTGGCTGGCCCCTGTGCCTTCTGCAAGTTGCTGACTCACTTTATGGGGTGGAATTAAGAACCTGTCTGAATCAATAGGTATTTGTGGCAGAAAGTGCTAGTCCTCCCTGGCATGTATTTGCTCTTTCTTTTAAGGAAATAGAATCTTAGCTGGGCACAGCATTTACCAAGGTTGGCAAGATCTTGGAAAGCAGCTCACAGGCATCAGAAGCAATAGCATTGGGGTAAATAAGAAAGATTTACAAGCTGAGTAGTCTGTGGCTTCTTCCTACTTTTAGCAATATCCTATAGAGGGATGGACCCCAGTCAGAGCTAGCCAGACAACAACCCAAAATGGAAGAAAACCTAGCTTGGTCAGGAGTCATTCTTTGCATGTGACCTGTGATTTCAGAGCCCCACACAATTGAAAAAGTCAACTGCTTTCTGCAACTCCACAGTGAAGCTGTTTAAAGGGGCTGCTGAAGAGGAAGACTTGGCCAGAGATAATACTGTGGCTCCCCAAGGACCTTCCCTCTCAACCAGTAAATGAGAGCCAGAGCAGAGGTAAAGACCATACCTCAACTCTCTGTATCTGCAGGATCTGTATCCATGGATTCAAACAATCTAGGATAGAAAATTTTCAAGGAAAAAAAAATTTCAGAAAGTCTCAAAAAGCAAAATTTGAATTTATGACACTGGCAAATATTTATGTAGCATTTTACATTGTATTTGTAACTATTTTCCATAGCATTAGCATTATATTAGATATCATAAGTAATCTAGAGATGATTTAAAGCATATGAGAGAATGTGTATGCTGCTTCTGCTAAGTCACTTCAGTCGTGTCCTACTCTGTGCAGCCCCATAGACGGCAGCCCACCAGGCTCCCCGTCCCTGGGATTCTCCAGACAAGAAGGGTTACATGCAAATACTATGCCATTTTATATAAGGGATGTAAACATCCATAGATTTGCATATCATGGGGATCCTGGAACCAATCTCCCTAAGGTACTGAGGGACAACTGTATTAAGGATATCAATTTCCCACCCAAACCTATTAAGAAGAGCTTAAGAAAGCAACCATCAAGTTGAAGGAGAGGAAGATGAGTCAGCACAGAGAAGAGTGGAATGGTTAAGAGAATTTACCTAGAAGAGATCTTGGGCTGTGGTTACTTCTTCTTTAACTTTTCTGTTTTGATTATCTTTTTACATTTAAAAAAAAGTGAATATATTATTGTTGGATCAACCTTTACCCTCTGGAGCTGTGCTTGGGACCACTCTGACACTGTCTACTCATTACCAGTCAAGGAGAGAGGCTTTGACATAAGGCATAGCTGCAGCACCTTCTGGAAATACTTGGGAAACAGGAAGGCATTAGCATTCCCTAGAATCAGGATCACCACACTGACGGAGAGGAAGAAGGGTATTTCATCTGCCAGGGCCAAGGGCCCATTAATGAACACGGCCACTTCGCAGTTTGGCTGCATGCCACTGACGACACCATGATCCCCAGGGAGCGCTGAGGTGAGGTGGATGCATTTGAGGTGAATGCATCTTCCCCAGCAGGACGGGCCTTTGAGCAGGATGGATGGCCAGTACTGCCACAGTGTGCTATAAGTGAGCATCCAGAGTGCAGCCTGTGGGGTTACCAAGGGTATCAACAGATCCAGACCCAGATTGGCCCAGATGAGAGCCAGTGCTGGGGTCCCCCGGCTGCAGGGGGGACCACTATTTCCCTTTGGTGTCCACCCATTGCTACACATCTTCAGCTGAGAAGCTGCAGAACTGGGACAGCTGTAGGAGGGTGCCCGGGGCAGGATGGCTTTGGATCCATCGGAAGCGCAGCTCCAGAGGGCCATGACAGGTCATAGGACCGGGCCTTGGGCACTTGCACCTCGTGGTCTAGTTCCTGGGGACTGCGAGCCCAATTATCCCTGGGCTGTTACTTCCTTCTGCCTCCTTCATCCAGAGAAGTTCATGGTCAAGACAGACTTCTGCTGTCTAGCAGCTCCTTACTTCTGTGTGTAATTTACAAGCAGCAAATAGAACAGAAGCCTATTAGGTGTTACAGGAATTTGAAAGCCAAAGAAACTAGAAACCTGGCAAATGACCATGCTTATTATTAAGAGTCACTGTAGGGGAGGAAAAGTCATTTTCCCTCTAACCTTCTGGTTCTTGGCTGAGACCCTCCTGTAGTAAAAGACAGGTTAATGGGAGAAAACCGGAAGTTTAGCAACATGTGTACTTCCCTGTATACATTTGAGAAACCCAGGAAAACTCAGTAACTCCCCCCAAATGACCTGAACCATCACTTAAATACCATCTTAAGCTAAAGACAAAAGAAGATGGGGCTGGGGCAGGTGCACGGGGGACAGAGCAGGGGCAGTCAGATTGGGGAGTTTACCAGGCAAAGCAGAGTGAATAAAGGTATGGTGGGCATATAGATGTAGGTCATTGCCTTCTCCCTTGATTACAGTTTCCAGATATTTAGAATCATTCTCCTTGTCCTGGTACAGAGAGGGAGTGTGTGTATGTGTATGTGTGTGCGTGCTTCATCGTGTCTGACTCTTTGCAACCCCATAAGCAGTAGCCCACCAGCATTCTCTGTCTATGGAATTTTCCATGCAAGAATATTGGAGTGGGTTGCCGTGTCTTCCTCCAGGGGATAATCCTGACCCAGAGACTGAATCCACAACTCTTTCCTCTTCTGCATGGCAGGCAGATTCTTTACCCCTCTGCCACCTGGGAAGCCCATGGAACGGGAGACACCCCTACAAATGGAGCTTTCCCTTATAAATGTAAATATCTCTTCAAAAAGGGTAAATAACTTCTACTTGGTTTTCAGAATTGTTTCTGTATCTGCTGTTTCTTGAAAACAATCAGCTCAAAATAATCCTTATGCCAAAGAGACATATTTTGGGATGGTAAATTCTCCTCCCCTTTACCTCCAAGCTTCCCAGGTGATGCTAGTGGTAAAGAATCCACCTGCCAATGCAGGAGACACAAGAGATGTGGGTTCAATCCCTGGATCAGGAAGATCCCCTGGAGTAGGAAATGGCAACCCACTCCAGTATTCTTGCCTGGAAAATCCCGTGCACAGAGGAGCCTGGCAGGCTATGGTCCAGGGAGTCGCAAAGAGTTGGATGTGACTGAGCACGCATGCTTTACCTCCAAGCAGTGTTAAGACCCCCAAACTGCTCAGCAGGAAACAGGCTGTGAAAATTGAACAATCCCCAAGAAAGACCCACTTCAGATGTGGCCATAATAACCAATAGGAATGAAACTTCCAGAGGACAAAGACAAGGGCCATAGAGTAAAACAGACATGGCGTTCCTTTAAGAGAGGAAAGCTAAAGATTATCAGATGAGCTAATTAAGTGATTTAATCCAATGCCAGGATGAACAGCTTTTGCATTTCCAAACCAGGACTCAGTAATTGCCATGAACAGATGACTGCTGAGTGGTTCCACTTCTCCCTTTCCATTGGTGTTTCTGTGTGTGTCACCTTGCTCCTACTCCACCATGATGGTGTGGATGGGGCACATCACTATCTTATTTTCTATGGAGTTTTTAGAGATTTCAGGATCACAAGGAAACACATCCGATCCTGACATTGGGGGTCACATATCACTCAGAGGTCCTGGATTTTGAGCTGTATGTAGTTTAGGGGAGGAAAAATCACTTTCCCTCTCTCATTCCAGGTGCTTGGCTGAACATCCACCTCCCTGAATAAAAGACAGATTAGCAGGAGAAAAATAGAAGTTTAATAATATGGATACCTCCTGTAGATATGGATGAGACACAGGAAAACTGAGTAATTCCCTGAAATGGTCCATGCCACCAGCATTTTCAGTTAAAGACAAAAGAAGGATGTTGGGGGAAGAGGGAGGCCAGTTACGGGAGATGACCAGGAAAAGCACAGTAATCATGGGTAAGGTTGTGAGGCAGATCTAAGTTTTTGCCTTCTCCACTAGAAGACTAAAGTTTTAGTCACCTTCCTTTTCCTGGTACAGAGAGGGAAAAACCCTTACAAATGAAGATTTCCCTTATAAATGTAAATATCTCTTACAAAAGAGTAACTTCTCTGTTTTCAGAGCGTCGCCTATCTTTTCCTACTTGAACTTAACTAGCTCAAGATAATCATATTTTGGGGGTAGCAAATGTTACTCCCCTTCAGTAAAATGGGATTGTACTTGAGAGTTTCCCTTGGCAATGTGTATGTTCCATTAATACATATAGGAAGAAGAGCACTCATAAATGTTCGCATGGCCAGAATAGCAGAATGGGAGAGGCCAGTAGTTCCCCCCACCCCATACCTGTTTGCCATTTCTATTATCATAACAGAAGTTTGAGCTGAGTAGATGGCCACCTAAAATAAAAACTTCATTTCCTAGTCTCCATTGTACTTAGATGTGGTCATGGAACTAAGTTCTGGCCAATGGTTTGTGAGAGGGAGGAGGAATACCAGTTATAGGGGAATTGACATCAGGTGGGTTCATTATTAGTTACCAGGGAAACAAATAAAGGGGCACACCAAAGATGATAAGATAGGGTAAGAACAATCATTAGCTGGGGCCTGGGGCAAGTATCAATACAGAAGAAGGTCAGTCGTGTGTGTAGGGTAGAGGTGAAGCAGGCACAGTGGTCAGCCAGGGGATGTACAGAGAGCAAGAGAACAGCAATCTTGTGTGGCCTGACCAAACAAGCTATTTCATGCTGCACATTATGCTAAGTGTTTTGTATTTATATTCATGTATTTAGTCTTCACATCTTGTTTTCTGGCCGGGCCACATGGCTTGCAGGATCTTAGTTCCCTAACGAGCAATTGAATCCTGCAGTGCAAGCATATAGTCCTAATTACTGGACACCAGGAAGTTCCCATCTTCACAATATTTTCTTTTCTTTTTTTTTTGGCCATGCCACATGGCATGCAGGATCTTAGATCCCCATCCAGGGATTGAACCCATGCTGCTTGCAGTGGAAGCATGGAGTCTTAACCACGGAACTGCCAGGGAAGTTCCTTCACAACAATTTTGTATAAGAGAATCTGAGGTTTAGCAAATTACCCAAGGTCATGTAACTAGGAAAAGCTTTGCTGCTGCTGCTGCTAAGTCACTTCGAGTTGTGTCCGACTCTGTGTGACCCCATAGACGGCAGCCCACCAGGCTCCACCGTCCCTGGGATTCTCCAGGCAAGAACACTGGAGTGGGTTGCCATTTCCTTCTCCAATGCAGGAAAGTGAAAAGTGAAAGGGAAGTCGCTCAGTCATGTCTGACTCTTCGCAACCCCATGGACTGCAGCCTACCAGGCTCCTCCGTCCATGGGATTTGCCAGGCAAGAGTACTGGAGTGGGGTGCCATTGCTTTCTCCGGGAAAAGCTTTGAGCAGGTTTCAAATCCAAGAGTGACTTCAGTGTCAGTAAATTACATTGCATCTCATGCCACGATAGCAACATTTATAACAATGATAATGCACAATGCTGGAAAGACTGGTTAAGTGGTTTACTCATCCATTACTGTCCAGCTTGCTTTCAGACACCTCACTGCCCTTCTCTTGCCCTCTGTGTCATAGAAAACTATATTTTCCAAGTTCCTTTGTTCTCTGGCTTCAGGGTAGGTTTGCTCAATGGACAATACTTGCAGAAGATTGGAGAGCAAGAAGATGGAAGAGTCCAAAGTATTTATCTCTGTCACTTTTTCTGTTTTCTACAGCATATCTTCCATGAGTCCACCTTTTCCCAAACCATACCTTCCTTGATGATCCCAGCTACTAATGGAGAGTCTGACCAGACAGACTCCATCATAGTTCTATTTCTGTTTAGATGGTCCTGGTTTCTGCCTCTGGTAATCCCAGCTCATCCAAGTGTTCCCTCCATGCTTAAGTTTGGCAGAATCTTTCTGCTATTGCCAATCTCTGGGTTATTTCACTCTTGACTTCTTAGCTTCTCTATTACTTATAAAGCCAATTTTCTGCTTTATTTTCCCTCTGTTAAAAGTATTAGAGTGGTTTTCATGACTTTTGCTGAAATGTGACTCATATACAGACAATATACCCCTTTGGGGAATAAGAGCCATAATGATGTTCATACATGCTGATCCAGTTTTCTGTGCTGAAAAATGTTTCCTAAGGAAATAACTGAAGAGAAACAACAACAAAAATGGTACATAGGTGTCCATTTCAGCATTATTTATATTAATAATACAGTATCAGAACATTGGAAACCACCAAAATGTCCAATATTGGAAGAATGGACTAAAAAAATCAGGGTACATAACACAATGGAATAATATGCAGTTGTTATTGTACCAGTCAGCTTTGGTAGATTTTGCTGCAGTAGCAGATAATCCCCAAATCTCAGTGATTTATCACAGTTATTTCTCACTCAGTTACGTATCCTTTGCAATTCAGTTGCAACTCTGCTTCATCCCAGGACCCAGTTGGAAGGACTAGCTCCATATTGGTCTCAAGGCAGTGAAGAAAGAGCGAGGATAGATTAGTACAATAATTTAATAATTTAAGAGCTAAAGCGTATGCTCAGATGTGGGATATGTCAGATGCCACTGACCAAAGCAAGTCACATGACCAAGCCTGATATCAGTGGGGCAGACTCCATGTCACTACCGCAGGGAGGCCCACCAGGAACTGGTTCTGTTAGGGATGGACCCAGAGGAAAAGGATAACAAATATTTTCAGAAATAGTAACATCTTCCATGATAATGAAGACTGAAAATAACACAGAAAATGTTTGATATAATGATAGGTAAAGTAAGAATCTACAAAAATACATATACTAAAATCCATTCTAACCTGCTTCATGGGCATATGAAGTTAGACGTCATATGACTAAGTTCTGGTCAATGACACCATCTACCTGGAGATAGTGTTAGATCCCACCGAACTGCCCCATCCCTTTCCACTTCAGATACCAATTCAAAGTCCAGGTTATCACCTATGCTTCTGAATGACTGACTATGAATTGGAAGTTCTCATAATCCCCTCCTTGGGTTTGATTAATTTTGCTAGAATAGATAACAGAATTTAGGGAGACAATTTATTTACTAGACTAACTGTGTACTATAAATGGATATAACTCAGAAACAGCCAGATGGTAAAGATGCCTAGGGCAAGGTATCAGGAAAGGGCACGGGGCTTCTCTACCTTTTCAGGGCACACCATCCTTCCAGAACCTCCATGTGTTTACCAACCTGGAAGCTCTGCCAACCCTGTCCTTTTGGTGTTTTATGGAGACTGAATTAAGTTGGCATGGTTGATGAAATCATTGGATGTTAGTGATTAATTCAACTTCCAGTCCTTCTCCCCTCAGCTCCAAAATCACTGTGGACGGTGTCTGCAGCCATGAAATTAAAAGACATTTGCCCCTTGGAAGAAAAGCTATGACAAACCTAGACAATGTACTAAAAAGCAGAGACGTCCCTTTGCCAACAAAGGTCCATCTAGTCAAAGCTATGGTTTTTCCAGTAGTCATGTACGGATGTAAGAGTTGGACCATAAAGAAGGCTTAGCACCAAAGAACTGATGCTTTTAAATTGTGATCCTGGAGAAAATGCTTGGAGCCCCTTGGACAGCAAGGAGATCAAACCAGTCAATCCTGAGGGAAATCAACCTGAACATTCATTGGAAGGACAGATGCTGAAGCTAAGTTCCAGTACTTTGGGCGCCTGATGTGAAGAGCTGACTCATTGGAAAAGACCCTGCTGCTGGGAAAGATTGAGGGCATGAGGAAAAGGGGGTGACAGAAGATGAGACAGTTGGATAGTATCATCAACTCAATGGACATGAGTTTGAGAAAACTCCAGGAGATAGTGAAGGACAGGGAATCCTGGTGTGCTGCAGTCCATGGGGTCACAAAGAGTCAGACAAGACTGAGTGACTGAAAAACAACACAGGTTGGGGGATGGGACCAAAGCATCCAACTCTCTCATCACTGTTGTTGGTTTCCTTGGGAACCAGCCCTGGTGACTAGGAGCTTCACTTAAGAAATTCCAAGGGTTTTAGAGTTCTGTGCCAAGAATGGGGACAAAGACCACATATATTCCTTATTATAAATTGCATTAAAAAATAAAATTGGAGGACTTCCCGGGGCTTCCCTGGTGACTCTGACAGTAAAGACTCTACCTGCAAGGCAGGAGACCAGAGTTTGATCCCTGGGTCCAAAAGATCCCCTGGAGAAGGGAATGACCACTCACTCTAGTACTCTTGCCTGGAGAATACCATGGACAGAGGAGCCTGGTGGGCTACAGTTCATGGAGTCACAAAAGAGTTGGACACAACTAAGAAACTGACACACACACTGGTGGTTCAGTGGTAAAGAATCTGCCTTGTAGTGCAGGGAACACGGGTTCAGTCCCTGGTCTGGGAAGATTTCACATGCAGCCATGAGTAGACTCAATACAGCCAAATAAATAAATAATTTTTTTAAAAAATGAACAGATATTAACTAACAAATTTAAAAAATAAAATTTAGGATGTCCCTGGTGGTTCAGTGGTTTAGACTATGAGCTTCCACTATAGGGAGCCTGCGTTTGATCCCTGGCCTGGGAAATTCTGAATGCCATGCAGTGGAGCCAAAAAAAAAAAAAAAAAACACCAGAAGCATCAGAAAGAATAAAATCAGTTCAGTTCAGTTCAGTCGCTCAGTCGTGTCTGACTCTTTGTGACCCCATGAATCGCAGCACGCCAGGCCTCCCTGTCCATCACCAACTCCTGGAGTTCACCCAAACTCATGTCCATCGAGTTGGTGATGCCATCCAGCCATTTCATATTCTGTCGTCCCCTTCTCCTCCTGCCCCCAATCAATCCCAGCATCAGAGTCTTTTCCAATGAGTCAACTCTTCGCATGAGGTGGCCAAAGTACTGGAGTTTCAGCTTTAGCATCATTACCTCCAAAGAAGAATAAAATATGTAGGAGTAAATTAACAAACAAAATTCAACTGAGTAAAATTGTCTTTATTCAACAATTTATGGGGGATTTCCCTGGCGGTCCAGTGGTTACTCCACACTTCCAAAGCAGGGGGCACGGATTCAATCCCTGATTGGGGAACTAAGATCCAGTATGCTGTGGCATGGCCAAAAGGAAAATGAAAACAAGGCATGCCTTGGGCAGCATCCCATCTAGAAGATAGAAAGGAGCTCCAGAATGCTATAAAAAGTGGAAGACTTACAGGCAGAAGGAGGCAGGACTAGGAAGTTATTCTAGCAAAGAGCTGATTGTTTCAAGCCAGGTCACCTTTCTTTGGGGGACAGAAGGGGATCTATCAGATTACCTCACTACTACTGACCAGGTAGTTCTAGATTGACTGGTTTAAGTTTCCATTTCTGAAAGAGATTGAAACTGCAATTTAGATATTAAGTCTCGGTTTGGTGTTGTGAGCTTAGCACAAGTGACTCCATTTTAGGCTTGTTGTTCCCTTTTTAAGAATCACAATATCACAAGAACTCACTGTCATGTACCCTGATTTATCATCTCCCAGCTATCACTTCCCAATTTGGTATGCCAATGACCACAGGTCAGAAGATTATACAGTGAGAAGTTAAGGAAGAGTTCCCTCTGATTGGGAACATAGGATTTGAGAGACAATCAGTGATCTTTCTAGGTATGAAAAGGACAAATTCTAAAAAATTCTCCATATAATTTCTCCTTGGTAAAATTAAAATAACAATATAACTGAATATTTATTGTTTCATTTATAAGAACTGAGCATATATTTACTTATTTTGAGTTTACACATGACCTCTTTCAAGACAATCTCCCCAAATGTCTTCTTCCTGTAACTTTTCCCAATTTTCCCTCTCCCAAACACTTTCTCCAGACCCATAGTTTCTAGGACACCAAAGGCATGAACTATGGCTTCATTTTCTACACTCCATTATGTTTATTGGGCTTCCCTTGTGGCTCAGCTGGTAAAGAATCTGCCTGCAATACGGGAGACCTGGGTTCAATTCCCGGGTTGGGAAGATCCCCTGGAGAAGGGAAAGGCTATCCACTTTAGTATTCTGGCCTGGAGAATTCCATGGACTATATAGTCCATGGGATCACAAAGAGTCAGATATGACAACTGAGCAACTTTCACTATCATTATAGTTATTTTTTGATGTGACATTTTTCTCCAAAAGACTGGAAAATACCTCTAAGCCAGAAACTTTGTCTTCAGTTAAGTTCAGTCCCCCAGTCGTGTCTGACTCTGCAACCCATGGACTGCAGCATGCCAGGCCTCCCTGTCCATCACCAATTCCTGGAGCTTGCTCAAACTCATGTCCATTGAATCGGTGATGCCATCCAACTATCTCATCCTCTGTCATCCCCTTCTCCTGCCTTCAATCTTTCCCAGCATCAGGGTCTTTTCCAGTGAGTCGGTTCTTTATGTCAAGTGGCCAAAGTATTGGAGCTTCAGCTTCAGCATCAGTCCTTCCAATGAATATTCAGGACTGATTTCCTTTACAATGGACTAGTTGGATCTCCTTGCAGTCCAAGGGACTCTCAAGAGTCTTCTCCAACACCACAGTTCAAAAGAATCACTTCTTTGGTGCTCAGCTTTCTTTACTGTCCAACTCTCACATCCATACATGACTACTGGAAAAACCATAGCTTTGACTAGATGGACCTTTGTTGGCAAAGTAATGTCTCTGCTTTTTAATATGCTGTCTATGTTGGTCATAGCTTTTCTTCCAAGGAGCAAGCGTCTTTTAATTTCATGGCTGCAGTCACCATCTGCAGTGATTTTGGAGCCCGAGAAAATAAAGTCTCTCACTGTTACCATTGTTTCTCCATCTATTTGCCATGAAGTGATGGGACCAGATGCCATGATCTTAGTTTTTTGAATGTTGAGTTTTAAGCCAACTTTTTCACTCTTCTCTTTCACTTTCATCAAGAGGCTCTTTAGTTCTTCTTTGCTTTCTGCCATAAGGGTGGTATCATCTGCATATCTGAGGTTACTGATATTTCTCCCAGCAATCTTGATGCCAGCTTGTGCTTCATCCAGCCCAGCATTTCTCATGATGTACTCTGCATATAAGTTAAATAAGCAGGGTGACAATATACAGCTTTGATGTACTCCTTTCCCAATTTGGAACCAGTCTCTTGTTCCATGTCCAGTTCTAACTGTTGCTTCTTGACCTGCATGGAGATTTCTCAGGAGGCAGGTAATTCCCAGCAAGGGACATAGATGTAAGCTGTTGGAAATGGGTAGCTCCAGTAATTCAGGAACAGATACATTGCCCTGAAGATGGGATCTTGGTGGCATCACAGTATTCACTACATATGTTCTGTACCATTGCTGTAATCTTAGTGAGGTCACTCCATATGAAATTCTTCCTAATTTACCTATCCATTCATTCTCTTCTACCTGCCTAGTCAGAAATGGTGTTTTCCTCTCCTGTCTAGGAAGGATGCTGTACATCATTTATCAACCCACTGGATCTGTAGCAAACCTACCTTGCTGGCTTAAATCTATTTGTGATTCTTTCAACCTAATGGTTTGGGAAAGTGAGCTCTCCCAGCCTGTGTATGAGGATTCTCTTACAGCATCATTGAGCTGATCTAGCATGAAGGAAAGTCACAATACATTTATTTTGGAGTAAATATAGAGCATATATTCTATTTGAAATGGACTTTAGGGAAACGAAATTAGAGATAACTTTGTACTGGTTTAGAGAACTGACTCCCTAAGTGTTTTTATTCCCATTATTAATTGACTTTTGACTCCAGACAAGAAAAAGATGATGAGCCAATTTTAATGAGACTCTTTCTTCTGAGAGAAAGGTTATCACTGCTGAGATGACTGCCTTGGTAGAGATGATCCAGTGAGGAACTGACCGCTGGATAGGAGCATTAGTATTTAGAAATGAGGGCTAGCAGAGAAAGGGAGGAATGTGAAAGGATTGATCCTGGTCACCAGCTGAAGTTGCCGAGATTGCTGCATCCAGCTCAGGTCACATCCTGAGACCCAACGCTATTCCTCTGGGTTGTTCCAAAAATAGTCCTGGTGAGTGTAGGTGAGTCATGTTCCAGGAGGAGCACTAACCCACCACCCATCCCCAGATACACAACTGTCAAGTTAGAGAATTTTGAAACAATGAGTACATTCTGCCCTGGGATCAGGGGTAAAAGGGTGGGGGTGATGGGCAACTGGTGTCTCTTCATTCTTTGTCTTTTGCACTTCATTAATAATTTTTCCCCTCTTTAGGTGTCTTGTTATAAAAAGGCTCAGTTTTGTTTCATTGTGGTTATGATAGGAAAAGTAAGCATAGGCTACCTTTAGTTCTTTCGGCAGGCTCAGAAAGCATTCTGACACCCTCATTATTAGGATGCTGGCCAATACCGAGGGAAGTGCTAAGTGAAGCTTAGGTGGGAAGCAAAGTAGATTATAGGGGAAATTTTAGATTATAAGGAATCCCTTTCTCATTGAGAACCACCAAATCACAAGGTAAAAGTAAATCAAGGGCCTACACAGAAGTGAAAATTAACATTATTTAAATACAGTACTCTTAATACAAATTTGTCTGAAAGTGATTCTGAAAATTCATGCTAGGAGAGGACATATGATCCATGTTGGTGTATGGCAGAAACCAACACAGTATTGTAATTATCCTTCAATTAAAAATAAATTTAAAAAAAATTCATGCTGGGTTTCAGGCATAAAGCTAACTGGAACCAGAGACCTGCCCTTCTCCCAGAGGGGTGGGTTGCACCAGAGCTCAGTTTCCCGTGGGACTTCCTTCTCTCACAGGACTGTCACATCTCTTCAGCCTCAGAGTCCCAGACAATGCATCTAAGCAGCTGGCACCCCAAATCCAGATTTCCTGGCACCCAGCCGCCTATCACCAATGTTTCCTCATAGGCTTGCTCTAAGAGGACGCAGAGCCAGTGATCCTGTCAACAGAATCCAGGCTGGCTCTTCAGGTTCGACAAGGGTTCCCTCTCACTCAGGCACAATTAGCCATTGCTGGCCCAACCCACCACCTGCAGAAACCAACACTGAGCCACTTTATGGCACCGTTTCTCAAGGAGACCAGCCAACCACTTGAGCAAATTGATTGCTTTGGATCCCTTCCACATGGGGTGTGTGTGTATGACTGTGGGGCAGAAATTCATTCTTTCCAGAACTGATTCATACTCTCATTATGAGTTTGCCTTTCCTATTCACAGTTCCCCCAGCAGCACCACCATTCAAGAGTTTACAAAACGGTCACCTATTGATGTGGTCTCCCACACCATATTGCTTAAAAGCAATGGACCCATGTTAACTGTAAAGAAGTTGCACATGACCATCAGAATCACTGGTCTCATCACATACCTCAGACAGCCTAATGAAATGACCCATTAAAGGCCCAACTAACTTTTTAGCTTTTAGACCATACTCTGTAGAGTTAGGGTGACTTGGTGAGAGGGAGCCCTTGTTGGTACCATGAATTGCCTCTATTCTTATCACCCTAAGTGACCTTGGGTGAGACCAGAAGAAGTGCTGCCAGCTGAGCCCAACCCAAATTGCAAATCTATTGCATAATGAGCAAATAAAATGGTTATTATTCTAGGCTATTATGTTTTAGAGTGCTTTGGTTACATGGCAATAGTTTATTAATTCAACAAATGAAGCCAAAAATATCTTAAATGGTACACGTCTCTGAAACAACTGAAGAGGATATATTACAAATTCTATCACATTCTTTTTTTAAATTAGTTTTTATTGGAGTATAGTTGCTTTACAATGTTGTGTTGCATTCTGGTGTGCAGCAAAGTGAATCAGTAGGCTGGGTCTTTGTTGCTATGTGTGAGCTTTTTCAAGTTTCAGCAAGCAGAGGCTACTCTCTAGTTGTGGTGTGTGGACTTCTCCTTGCAGTGGCTTCTCTTATTGTAGAGCATGGGCTCTAGAAAGCGGGCTCAGTAGTTGTGGCACACAGGCTTATTTGCTCTGCAGCATGTGAGATCTTCCCAGTTCAGTTCAGTCGCTCAGTCGTGTCCAACTCTTTGCAACCCCATGGACTGCAGTACTCCAGGCCTCCCTGTCCATCACCAACTCCCAGAATTTAGTCAAACTCATGTCCATTGAGTCGGTGGTGCTATCCAACCATCTCATCCTCTGTCATCCCTTCTCCTCCTGCCTTCAATCTTTCTCAGCATTAGGGTCTTTTCCAATGAGTCAGTTCTTCGCATCAGGTGGCCAAAGTATTGGAGTTTCAGCTTCAGCATCAGTCCTTCCAATGAATATTCAGGACTGATTTCCTTGAGGATGGACTGGTTGGATCTCCTTGCAGTCCAAGGGACTCTCAAGAGTCTTCTCCAACACCACAGTTCAAAAGCATCAATTCTTCCGCGTTCAGCTTTCTTTACTGTCCAACTCTCACATCCATACATGACTACTGGAAAAACCATAGCTTTGACTAAATGGACCTTTGTTAGCAAAGTAATGGCTCTGCTTTTAATATGCTATCTAGGTTGGTCATAACTTTTCTTCCAAGGAGCAAGCGTCTTTCAATTTCATGGCTGCAGTCACCACCTGCAGTGATCTGGAGCCCAAGAAAATAAAGTCTGTCACTGTTTCCATTGTTTCCCCATCTATTTGCCATGAAGTGATGGGACAAGATGCCATGATCATAGTTTTCTGAACGTTGAGTTTTAAGCCAACTTTTTCACTCTTCTCTCACTTTCATCAAGAAGCTCTTTAGTTCTTCTTCACTTTCTGCCATAAGGGTGGTGTCACCTGCATCTCTGAGGTTACTGATACTTCTCCCGGCAACCTTGATTCCAGCTTGTGCTTCTTCCAGCCCGGCATTTCGTATGATGTATTCTGCATATAAGTTAAATAAGCAGGGTGACAATACACAGCCTTGACATACTCCTTTCCCGATTTGGAACCAGTCTGTTGTTCCATGTCCAGTTCTAATTGTTGCTTCTAGTAAAGTGTGGGATCTTCCCAGACCAGGGATCAAACCTGTGTCCCCCACATTGACAGGCAGATTCTTAACCATGGAGCACCAGAGAAATGCCTGTCCACTCTTTTTTAGATTTCATTCCCATTTAGGTCACTACAGAGCACTGAGTAGAGTTCCCCGTGCTATACAGTAGGTTCTCATTCTCTGCTTAGTCACTTAGTTGTGTCCAACCCTTTGTGACCCTATGGACTGTAGCCTGCCAGGCTCCTCTGTCCATGGGATTCTCCAGGCAAGATTGCTGTAGTGGGTTGCCATTCCTTCTCCAGGGGATCTTCCTGACTCAGAAATTGAACCCGGGTCTCCTCTATTGCAGGTGGATTCTTTATCATCTGAGCCACCAGGGAATAGTTACCTATTTTATACAGAGTAGTGCATATATGTCAATCTCAGTCTCCCAATTCATTCTGCTTTCCCTCTTGGTAACCATACATTTGTTTTCCATATCTGTGACTCTATTCCTACCCTGCAAATAAGTTCACTTGTACCATTTTTCTAGCTTCCATATAACAAGCAATCTTATATGATATTTGTTTTTCTTCCTCTGACTTACTTCAGTCTGTATGACAATCTCTAGGTATACCCACGTTTCTGCAAATGGCACTATTTCTTTCATTTTTATGCCTGAGTAATACTCCATTGTATATATGTACCACATTTTTATCCATTCCTCTGTCAATGGACATTTAGGTTGCTTCCTGCTGCTGCTGCTAAGTTGCTTCAGTGGTGTCCGACTCTTTGCAACCCTGTGGACCATATCCCGCCAGGGTCCTCTGTCCATGGGATTCTCCAGGCAAGAATACTGGAGTAGGTTGCCATGCCCTTCTCCAGGTTAGGTTCCTTCCATGTCCTGGCTATTGTAAATACTGCTACAATGAACACTGGGGAGAGAGCTTCTAGGCCCTTCCCTAAAGGCTCATCAAGAGGTGGCAAAACTGGTTCTGTGACTATGTATAACTTAAACACTTCCTGTAGCTTAAATGAGAGAAGACTAGAAGGGAAATTTTTATTAGTTATCACCTTTGAGAGTGTTGTAGATTTTCTCTCCCAATGGGGAAGGCAAAGGTAAGCAAGGGGACTTCTGAGAGCTGAGCAAGGAGTGTCTTCAAGATGTATCATTGTCCAACTGCTTGGTTAATTACTGAACTGCAGCTGTTAGTACCTATCTAGAGGGAATCTAGAGAGAATTTTAGGGCGAGTCAACCACTATCTTTGGGGTTTGGAGACCTGTGGCAACATAGACAATACTGCCTGCTTCTTGCCAGAAGAATTCTGAAGGCTGGAAGCTTGCTGAGCAGCAGTGACAGGGTACCACGTCTGTTGTTCAGCATGGCCAGGATATGTGAGTTTCTCACAGATCTAGTGACTTGCACAGAAAGCAAAAAAGGTTGAGCCTCTTGCTTGTGCCCTGCCAGTGGATGAGGGGATACCGGAAGTAAGAAGTTGGGGGTATTCTACAGGAGGCAGGAAGTGAGAAATTAGAAAAGCTTGATTCATATCAAAGAACCAAGCCACAAGGAAGGTGCTGAAGAATCATACTCACCCACTGAGAGAGCCAGCATTTGGATGCCTGTCACATAAAAGAAATTGACAGCCTAGAGAGGACTTAAAATAGCATCAAAAAGTAAAAGAGACAAGGGGCTGAGGAGAGAGAGGCCAAATAGAAGAAAGAGCATCATTTATGTCCTAGGATGTGCTATCACATCTTCTCAGTGGGAGCCTAAGAAGAACCCCCAAATGAAAAAGAGAAAGAGCTAATTTTAGACATCTGTCATGTCCAGAGAGGATAAAGCTATCCTATGATTGTACCTGTAAAGCAATAATTTACCATCTTCATTGCCACTCTCTTCCCTAGAAAAGGCTGTGGTTAGCAAAACAAGGGGAGAAATAGAAGCCTAAGGAACAGAAAGATAAGGCTTATACCTGCTTCTTTGACTTTAAGCTCCCCTCTGAGGGCAGGACTGAACTGGAGAGAGAAGAAACAATTTTAAATCAAGGTCTGAGTTTTGATCATTTTATGGAACTGTTGGTTGTGTTCCCAACCTTTTTTCTAAAGTCGTAAGACTGCTTAGAATAAGACCCCATTTTCCAATCTACCCTGCATATAGATAAAATAACATGGTTAAGTGATGGTAATAACCCATGGTAGTGGCCTTAAAGGAAATGGGGATGCCTTCCTTTTCCTAATGACTAGAATGTCATGTGGTGCTCAGCCATACTGGACCAAATATACCAGGATGGCAAGTCTAGGGATGGTGAAGAAACAGGATAGAAGGGAACTAACTCTTGCTCAGGGCTTCCCAGATGGCGCTGGTGCTAAAGAACCCACCTGCCAATGCAGGAGACATAAGAGATCCCTGGGTTGAGAAGATCCCCTGGAAGAGGGCATGGCAACCCACTCCAGTATTCTTGCCTGGAAAATTCCATGGACAGAGGAGCCTGGTGGGCCCAAGTCCATAGAGTCTCAAAGAGTTGGACACAACTGAAGTGACTTAGCATGCAACTCTTGCTTACTTTGTGGGACAGAGCAGCTATATTAGTCCACTTATGACATGTAATAAACAAAAGCCTCAATGCTGTACTACAATACAGGTTTATTGCTCACTCATGGTTTTGTGAGTTGGCTGAGGCAGTTCTGTTTGGTATGAATCCTTGAACTTGAAGCAGGTTTGCTACAAATGTTTTAACACACTGGTTCCCACTATGTGTGGGTGTGTGACCTGACTGAATGGCCCCCCTTCTGACCACACCCAGCTTCCAAAATAAGTGGTTCTCAACACTGCAGCTGCTCTGCTTCAGAACGTGGATCAGGTTCAGTTTGGCACTATGTGTCTCATTCTCATTCCCAGGCTGCAAGGAGACTGGAAGCTCTCAGGACAGTGGCTCCTTCCCATAGCAGCAGTTGGAAAGCAGTTTGCCGTTTTCCCACTTGCAGACACAGCATCTCAAGCCTCCCTCAGAGATTCCAGCATCGGGAGATGCTGCTTCCAGCTCAGAGGTTTCAGCTCCACAATGCCCCTGGTCTAAATATCCAAGTTTTAATGACTGGAATAATCCTAACCGCTTTCCTTGGTTCCACCAGCTCTAGGCATAGGAGCTGCTTCACGCAGTTGCTACGTCAACAATATAAGAGTTCTCTTGCGTTTTCAGTCATCTAATGATCAAGTCTTTAAATTCTCTCCGTGAAAATATTCGGGATAGTTTGTTTCCTGACATCTCTCCAACTAATTCACTGGACTAAATCCCATGATTGTGAGACACCCTTCAAGAATTTTCTCGCCCGTAGTATCTGCCTCTCCTCATTTTTTATCATAGAATTCACTGTGCTGAACTATCATAGTTTTGTTCTTGCCCGTCTCCATCCTAGGCCAACAAATCCCTGAGGTCAGAGCACATGTTTCCTCAGTGACTGGCACATAGGAAAAACTCTGAAAAACACTGAGTTTGAATGAATGAATAAATGAAAGAGCGAGGAAAATAAAACAGGAACAAAAGCAGCTGTTTTAGTATGAGATTTGGAAGGCTCCTGTAGCGCAAAATGAAAGAGAAAGTTAGATGGTGCCGTGGGAAACAGGAGGACTGTGGTTGCACACAGCAAGCGAACCGAGAACAGGATAAAGGGGCAGCTGAGGCTTTTTGCAAAGAATACTCGGTGACAGGGAGAGTAGGGAGAGGAAAGGGTTGGAGGATTCCCAGAGCCTTCAAAGTGTGCAGGTTGTTTGAGCTCTCGAGGGATGACCAAGCCTTAAGTGACGTCGCTCACTTCGCCTCCGGGTCCCGCCCAGTCCTTGCCCGGGTTTCAGTTCAGGTTACTCCGCCCCCTTCGTCTCTGCCCCGCGCCTCCGGAGGAAACAGGTAAAACACGGAGAACTGGGTACTAGTTCAGGAGTTGTTTTGGGCATGCGTCCTCGTCGTTCCGCGCGCAGGCGCAGTAGCTTTCGTCTGGTGCTGCCCGTTTCCGATTTGGGGTAGCGTTTGAAGTCAGTTCAGGCTATCCTCATTGACCGCCTTTCCCATGGGTCCCCGCCCTCCCGTGTGTGTGGGGGAAGCCTCGCGAGATCGCCATCGGCCGTCCCCGGCGGCGCCATCTTTGTGCCTGGCGAGCGACGGCGCTCAACGCGAGCCCTGAAGCTGGAGGTTCGCTTGCCAAGCTCTCGCCGAGACCGGATCCAGGAAATACTAGGCGGGCCTCGGTGGGAGGGACGCACTGAAGGAGGAGGGAGGGAAGGGGGCGGCGGCGGTTCTCACCGGACTCGGGCCCCGCTCGGCGCGCACCCAAGGGGGGTCGGGCAGGGAAGCGGCGCCGGGCCCGGACCCCCCGCGGGAACTGGCGACTGGTGTGAAGGCGAGGCGGCGGCAGCGGCGAACAGGGAGCAGCGGCTGCGGGTGAGTGTCCGCGAGGAGGCCCGGCACCTGCCCGAGCCGGGGCGTCGGGAGTGGCCCCGGGGTCGTCTCGGTGACCCGGCTCCAGGGCGGTGGGCGTGTGCTGGTCTGCAGGTGTCCCGGGGACTTGTCTCGGCCCGAGGCTGCGGCGGACTCGGAGCACTGCAGGGCTGCCGGAGGTCTGCGCAGGGCCTGGCGCGCCCGCCCGGGACGCCCCGGGAGGCCGAGAAGAGAGGGAGTGGCCGGGGGCCTGGGTTGGCCTTCGCCCCCAAGCAGAGGGGATGATGTCCTTCCTCGCCGGGACCCTGGGCATTGCAAATAGTGAACCTCTGTGTACTGGCTTCAAGCCCCCCAAAAGCGTTTGGGAATGAAGACTAGCAAGGTTGGGGTTCTTGAGGGTGTTGAGAGAACCTGGGGAAGACTAGTAGCGATAGGAGTTAATTGTTCGAAAAGACGTTTGCCAATGATTATTGGCAGGTGTGGAGTAAGGCGAACATACTGTCGACGTTCTTTTAAAGAAGATCACACAAGCAGTCCTCTGAGGTCCAAAACAGTTATTCCCAGTTGGAGTTCTATAGTTTAGTGCTGTGTGGCAGCTCATTAAAGTGCCTAAATAAACGCAGGACTTGGGGAGGGGGCGGTGGATGGGGGACAAGGTAGGTTAAAAAGTAAGCTGCATGTAAAATCAAAAGTTCATACTGTTGATGCAAAGCATTTTTGTCCTTACTGAAACGTAATTTATTTTAAATTGCCTAAGAAAACTTGTCACCTTTGGTCCAGACACGGCTTGTCAATTCCATGAGTTCCTTAGTGACATTTGTCAATCAGACAATAATTTTGCTTGTCATGCATTCTGGTTTGTAAAAGAACAAGAATGAATGGGAAAGAAGAACAACTTGACAAACTTCGTTTCTTTTACACACTTTTTCCTTTTGGAACGATAAGGGGATTTAGTTTATGTCTTTGCTTTGCAGATATTTTGCAATAATATACCAGAACATTTGTAAGAAGAAAGAAAAATTTCTATTAAGAAAGGGCTTTTGAGAGGAGAGTTTAATGTTTCACAGTATTCGCTTTTAAAAGCATCATCCTGGCTTTTAAAAGCAGTACCATAGGCATCACCCCTGGTAAAGTTTCTTTTTTTTTTTTTAACGTACCTAAAATTTTTTTTTTATTGGAGTATAGATGATTTACAGTGTTGTGTTAGCCATGGTAAGTTTTGTGATGGTATCTTTTATAAATACCTGAAGAATGCAAACATATATACATACATAATTTTAAATGCCTCTATGATAGGAAGTGTTTGAATTTTAGCACGTTCCCCCTTACAGGTTTCTTAATCAATAGATTTTAGTGAAGGTAAATATTACATATGTGATTTTTATCTTTACATTTGACAGGACGTAATAATCTGTGTTCTGTCACTCTGAATTTTCTTCCACATGTTTCTTTGACACTGTCAACACACTCTGTACAGTTTGTATTGGAGCAAAGGGACCAAACATTGAGTATTCAGACACTGGGCTTGGTGGGTTATGTATGTTTGCGTTTAATCCTCATAGGTACCGTGTGCTAAAGGTAATAATATTATCTTTGTTTTACAGATAAGGACACTAACCTCCAGTATTCTTCAGTAACTTTCCTGAGTAGGTCATATAGCTGGTAAATTGTGGAGCTAGAACTCAAACTGATGTGTGTCTGATTCTAGAATATGTGCTTTTTCTACTGTACTCTGCATAAGTATATGTGCTGACTAATACACATTTTGGGAAAATGGAAATTTTTATTACAAAGAAATCTTTCAGTTCTGTTGGTAATCTTGAATGCAGTCGGTGTCCTTGGTTGAAAATTATCTATTTTTTTTCCTTTTCATATGTGTCAATTTTCTAGCCAGGGTAGCATTTTAGCACAAGCCTGCTGATTAGTGAGAATTCCTAGTAGCCACTAGTGACCTATCTAAAATTCAGATATTTTCAGTAACTTTGCCTTCAAGTTTCAGCATGCCAAAGATACTTCAGAGATCAAACATCTTGTTTATTCTGGTCCTGAGTAGTTATATGACTAAAATAAAATATAAACTATTATAAGGATTTGAATTTGCTTTATCATAACTTGGAGGTTTACGCACACATATCCACCCACCTACTCACCCAACCACCTACCTTCTCCAGCAAGTGAAGTACTTTATAGCAGATGCTGTTTTTCTTCTCTTTAATTTAGTACAGAGGTTTTGGACCAAATTTGTATTTTGCAGAAAAATACAGCAGCTATTCTGGGATCCAGCATAATCTTTAACGGGTCTAGGGAGTGAAAGACCATGTTGGTGAAACAGTAGAAACATCATGCCAGTGCGTTCACTTTTGTCCCCCACTGGTCTGTGCTCCTGTATGTTTGTCATGATGCTGAACTTGCCTACCTGACCGTTATCTCTGCTCAAGAGAGAGTTCAACTGGAAGAGTAGCCACTGAAAGCTGAAATTTAAAAAAAAAAAAACAACAACAACAAATGCTAAGTGCCGGCACTCATCTTCTAGCAGGTCATTTGGTTAAGTTTACATGTCAAATTAATTAACCCAGGCTGGAAGTTCTGGAAACATGGGCATAAGAGGGTAGAGGAAAAAGAAGTCCTGTGCTCCTCAGCATCCGTTCATGTTTTATGGAGTTTGGAGCTTTGCTTGTAATATAATATCTTGAAGACTTCATGGGTCATATTTGGTAATGATTGAGCAAGTTTTTCTTAATAGGTACACTCCCAAGAACGGGTTAAATAATTCCTTATTTGTGAAGGTTAATTACTCATGATATTTGGGCTACTAGGCCAAAGAAGTCAATAAATGATAATGTAAGTGAGTGCTCACCAAGTAAATAAAAAAGCCTTTCTTAAATGATTTATATTGCCACTGTATTAAAAAAAGATACCAGGAAATTGTCTCATATGTATTTAGAAGCTTAGCTTCATACCTTCCTCATAATAAGCCTCAGTTTATTACTGTGACCACAGATATTCATATCGAAAAGTGAAATGGTCCTGATGAAATATTTGAAACTGTCAAAATGAATTCTAAATATTTAAGAACATATATGAAACTTTGATTCATTGGCAGTTCTGTTAATTTATTTGTCTGACCCTCCAATATCTTACTTCCCCCCTGCTTCAAATTTCTGTCTTTACTTTCCTTCCTCTCTTTCTGACCCTGTTTTTGTTGGTACCTGGAGCTTTCCCTTAGTTCTCAGTTGACACTGAGGTCCTCTGCAGAATGGATGATGACAAAGAGGGCAACTAAACTCTTCTAGGTCCACTCCCCTTCTCCAGATCCACCTGCTCTATGAGGTCAAGAGGGACCCGGTCAAGACCCCTTAACTCACTGCATTCTTGCACAGTAGAATAAGAGTAGCCAGAAAGAGGGAGGCTTTGTCAAGACTCTTCCTGTGGTTTCTTTCTTTTCCTTGTCTCTCCTAAGCATTAAGGGGGAAAGCTTGTAACAGCCCATCTGCTGTGGAAGTAGCCACTGTTCCCTCATTGTCTTTTGCAGTCCAGCCCAACACTCACAGGCTTTGCTTTGCTCCTTTTAGCTGCCATCCCACCCTTCTTCCTTTACTCCCAAGTAGGTGTTGCCTTCTCATCCCAGGATCTCCTTCCACCACAGCGCTGTCTTTTTGTCTTTCTAACTCTGAAGCCTAGTACACTGTCCACTGCCCTCTTTTATACCTTTCCTCCTGCTTGGCCTTGATCATGGAAGCCTAGGCCTGTGGTTCTAGGGGAGCTGACTCAGTTAAGAGGAGGGAAGAATTCTTTTCTACTTCCAAGGTTTAGTGGGGCAGGGATATTCTTTTACTCTTGACTGCTAAATGAGTTTTCTGATAGGAACATTGCTCTTGAAGGTTCAGTATTTTATTATACTTCTGTATGCTTATGGTTGTTTAAGCTTTAGTGGACTGTCTTGGAAGCTTGGCACATTGGATCTTTGTTTCCTGGGAAGGCAAGTTCGAGGCTCAGGTAGGTGACTGAAAAAACCAGCTTGCGCTCCAGAAGTTGTTTGGGGTGGTGTGCTTTTTGTTACTCAGTGGAATGGTAGGGAGCAGATGTTTAGCTATCCAAAATTACATGTTAGGGGAATCAGGTGGCTCTTTGCAGAGATAAGCTGATAGTCTTTTTAGATGGTCAGTGGAGAATTTCTGAATTTAGAAATGTGTTTTGAAATACAATTGAAGTTCAGTCTATCCAGGATTAATGTTTGTCCTTGGAGCAGATGTTACAGTGTTGTGGAAAGAACAGAGTTTTTCTTTATCATGAAAGAATATCTTGTTCCCACTATTTCTTGCTGCTGTTCTGAAACTTTTCAGGGGTATTGGAACTATTGCAGTTATTTTACCCAAGTTTCTTTACTTAGTGATAAACATGGACAGTGTGTTTTAAGTTTTACTAGTTTGTTGTTGAAGTTGCATGCTGTTACCACCATTTGTATTGTTCAAACAAGGAATTTCAAAGTGATAAAAGCAAAGCAAAATACATTTAAATTTTGTTATCCCTAAATGTGTTCAGTCTTAGCTTGTTTGAAGGACATATTGCTAATAAGTGCTTCCCTGATAGCTCAGTTGGTAAAGAATCTGCTTTCAATTCAGAAGACCCCAGTTCGATTCCTGGGTTGGGAAGATCCACTGGAGAAGGGATGGGCCACCCGCTGCAGTATTCTTGGGCTTCCCTTGTGGCTCAGCTGGTAAAGAATCTACCTGCAATGTGGGAGACCTGGGTTTGATCCCTGGGTTGGGAAGATCCCGTGGAGAAGGGAACGGCTACCCACTCCAGTATTCTGGCCTGGGGAATTCCATGGACTGTATAGTTCATGGGGTTGCAAAGAGTCGGACACGACTTTCACATATTCCTACTAAAAGGCAAGATGGGCCCCGCTTTTTTGTCTCCAAGCCACTCATTTAAAAAATGAATTAGAGTTAAGTGCCCTTTGTTGTGGAGAAGGCAATGGCACCGCACTTGAGTACTCTGGCCTGGAAAATCCCATGGACGGAGGAGCCTGGTGGGCTGCAGTCCATGGGGTCACGAAGAGTCGGACACGACTGAGCGACTTCACTTTCACTTTTCACTTTCATGCACTGGAGAAGGAAATGGCAACCCACTCCAGTGTTCTTGCCTGGAGAATCCCAGGGACAGGGGAGCCTGGTGGGCTGCCGTCTATGGGGTCGCACAGAGTCGGACACAACTGAAGTGACTTAGCAGCAGCAGCAGCCCTTTGTTGAAGGTGGTGAAGAATCCACCGGCCAGTGCTGGAGACACTGGTTTGATCCCTGGGTCCGAAAGATCCCCTGGAGAAGGGCATGGCAACCCACTCCAGTAGTCTTGCCTGGAGCCCATGGTCAGGGGAGCCTGGCAGGCTACAGACCATGGAGTCACAAAGAGTTGAACATGACTGAGCCACCAAGCACACTCTCTTGCCCTTTATTTAAGAGTTTACCAAATTATTTAATTACACACAGATTGCAGTGGTTAAAATATAATCTCTAGGGGTAAAATGCTCAGATATTCAAATCTTACTTTTCACACTAACTAGCTCTGTGATCTTGGGCAAGTTGCTTAATCTCTGACCTGTTTCCTCATTTTTGAAATTGGGATAATGTAATATCTACCTCACAGGACTTTCATGAAGGTTAAATGAGCCAGAGGATGTGTAGTATTTAGAACATGCCTGGCAATGGTAAATGCTCAAAAAGAGTTAGTTCTGTTATTACTTTATCATCATCATTATTACTGCTGCTATTACTACTTTAGCTACCCTCTGATATGATTCCCCTTCTGTTCTGGGGGTTTGTATGTATGTGTAAGATATATTTGTTTATTGTATAATAGTTTTTTAATGCAAAACTTGGGGGGAATGGCAGGGAGAGCAGTATATTCATTGTTGGATACATCCAAAATTGGCCACAGAGTAGAAAATCCATAAAATATTAAACTAATTTTTTCCAATTACACGGTTTCTATTATATTAGATAAAAGGAACTGTGCCACTTTGACATTATGAGCAAAACTGGGTTATTTGAGTAACCAGAGAGTCTTTATTAGAATTTGTGTAAGTATAAGGCCAGAGTCTATGTAGACAGAGCCTTAATTTCTAAATGGTTCATTTATATGTATTACTTTTTGAAAATCAGCACCAATTTCCCACAGAAATAATGTCCCATATGGCCTTCAGATTCCCAGGCCAGCCCAACATATCTGAATTTGAGGACTGATAGTACTATAAAAACGAACCTGTATGTTTAACAATGTCTCAACAAGAATATGCACTGCATTCATCGTGTACAGAGAGATTATGAGCACAATCTTGAAGATGGTGTGTTGGGGTCATATTTGTTCACAATTCTAGCAAGGACTCCCAAGCCTTGTGCAGAGAAATTTCTTTTGTGGTGGAAGCTAAGCACAGAGTAAGTAGTGGGACCTGGTCTCTAGAAGGGAGGAGGTTTTTCTTGGCTTGCCTCCTCAAAAAGCTGTGTAGTATAGTTGTTCAGTTGCTAAGTTGGGTCTGAATCTTTGTGACCCCATGGATTGCAGCATGCCTAGTGGTTGCCGTCAAATTTCTGTTCTGTCACAGAACTTCTTGTGTAAAATGTAGATGTAAGTACTGCTTACTTTACAAGGTTTGGGGCAGTGTTAAATGTGTTAATAAATATAAAGCAATTAAAACAGCACCTGGCCCATTGGTGAGTGCATAAGAAACGTAATATGTATGTGTGTATGTGTGTGTGTATTATTAAGCTTTGGCTGTTCGTTGCACATATCTGTTGTAGTAAAATAGGATTATTCTCCTCCTCTTCCACTGAGAAATACTTTCATAGCTTTTCATTTTCATCCCTGCCTAAAATAAGCATCTTTTTTTTTTTTGAGGCTTTTCTGGGAGTTTATTTTATAATATTGAAGCATTGGAGAAATAGGTGACTCTTTAAGTAAAGAGTCCCTTCTGTGTGTATCTCTTCATCCCCGTTTTAGGTCTTATAGGGATGTGGAGATGCATTGCCTGAAAATACTGACTGTGGATCAGAATTGAGGTATAAATGTTTTGACTTCTGGTAGTTCTTGCTAAGTCATTTTTTTTTAAAATAGGCAAAAATAGAACAGACTTCCCATATACTCTTCATCCAGGTGTATATAGCAATGGTACATTTGTCAAAACTAAGACACTAACGTTGGTATATTATCATTAGCTAAACTGAGATTTATTTGATTTCACTAGTTTTCCCACTACTGTCCTGCTCTGTCTTAGGATCCATTTGAGGGTACCATGTTGCATTTAGTTACTAGGTCATTTTTAATCTTTAGGGGATACGTTTCTGTGGCCATAAAACCATTTTCTGATTTAATCTTTCTGCAGGTCCTCAAAATGCCATGTGTTTCCCCTGGGGATGTCTAGTTCAGGGATTCATCTTGGCAGTGAACTTTATAGTTTGAAATGAAAGAAGAGTCCTACGATAGAGGAAAGAATGCTGTGGTGTTAGGGTGGAGACTAAAGCATTTTTATAATTTAGAAATATGTTGGACTAAACGGGTTATTTCATGTACTGTTTGTTCAGTTTCGATGGATTTAGCTTCAGAATGACAAGACATCTTTTAAAATCGTTAAAGATATATAAAAGAAATAATTCATATTGGATATAGAAGCTAACTGGAATGAATTGCAGAAAGTACTTGTAATTCTGGTTGAGAAATTAATTTAAGTTTGTACAATAACTTGTTGCTAATTTAGCACATTTATGTTTATTTATATGTATTGACCTCAGTGCGAGGTCATGATTGATCATTATTTTGTCTTTTTCAGGAGTACTGTATGCTATAGGTGCCATTGTCATTCTAAATTATCACTTATGCCTTACATTTGATGTCACAGTCATCATTTAGTGTAAACAGAAAGTTATCTGTTAGGTTGCACGTCATGAACTTTACTTTAGAAAGTCTTATCTTTTCTGCCCCAGAAATAGTATTTGGCTATTAGTCATGGATGGCAAACAAATTAATTTTGTGTTGGTAACATTTGGATGAAAATGTTTTAACTGAATGTGGTATGTGTTAAGGGACCTTGCCAATAAACAAACCCTTGGTGGGTTTAAGTGCTCTAGAACTTACAGAAAACTGGGAGAGGGGAGAACTTAAATATTTTCAGTTGTTTCTACTTATCAAGAGCTGCTTATGACCTTGGACAAATTACCCAATTTCAAAGGACCTTAGTTTCTTCGTTTATGAATTTAGGAGATTTGACTAGATGTGTCAGTCTATTCATTTCTAAGATTTGAAAGAACCTCTTATTTAATGAAAAGCTATATAGCACAGGGAACTATATTCAGTATCCTGTGATAAACCATAATGAAGAAAAATGTGAAAAAGAATGTATATATAACTGAATCACTGTGCTGTACTGCAGAAATTAAGACAACATTGTAAATCAACTTACTTGAGTAAAATAAACTAAAACCCTTATAAGATCATGTTGCTTGTCTTGCATCTTTATGAATCAGCATTAGTCACTAAACTGGATATAAATCAATTTATCTTTTGAGGTTTGAATAATTACAAACCACTGTCACTATAAGTTTAAGAATCTCCAGTTAGTTTGAGAGCTGTAGCAATATTTTTTGGTAATTAGCATATTATATGATACCTGCTTTTTAAGATTTTTGTTATTTAATTTCTGTGCTTTGCCCTGAAAGCAGTGGACTTCAAACTTTTTTGCTCTCATATCCTCTAATCAGTTTTGAAAATTAGGTACCCCTTTTTGTACCCTTTTGGTCACTTACTGCCCTCTAACCATTTCCCTGACTTTTAACATCAGAGATTGTTTTTGCCTATTTTGTATTTTATATAAATAGAATCCTACTGTAGTCTCCTGTGCAACATTAGAATATAGATAAACCTCAAATTATGAATATGAGATTTATCTACATTGTGTATAGTTGTTACCTGTTCTTTCTCATTACTGTATATTTCATTGTGTGAATGTATCAATATATCCATCAACTACTGTTGATGGATATGTAGGTAGGTCTCAGTTTTTGACTTTGGAGTAGGCAAAAATTTCTTAAACAGGACTTTTTCAATGTATATATTTGTTTTAGAGTTGTGACTAGAGAATGAGAAAACTGGCTTGGCATCTGACAATTTTGCAACTGTTAATATATGGTAAAATGTTTTACTTTATAAATCTTGAAGTGTCGATATTTATAACTAGATCTAGGTGTTGTGCTTTTATAACTGTTTTCGGTAGAATTCCTTCAGAAATGCGTCATGTACTTCCTTGCTTATTTTGACTTGCTCATTTGTAGAAGTTCTTTACTATATGCTAGAAATGAGCTCTCACTGTGTATATATACCATAGTTCACTTCATTCATTCCTTGATGGACACTTAGGTTGTTCCCATATTTTCACCATTATAAATAATGCTGCAGTGAACATGGGGGTGCATATAACTTTCCAAATTAGTGGTTTTGTTTTCTTTAGATAAATACCCCAACAGAATTGCTGTACTGTATGCTAGTTTTATTTTTAATATTTTTGAGAAACCTCCCTACTGTTTTTCATAGTGGCTGCACCAATTTAAATTACCACCAACAGAGCACAAGCATTCACTTTTCTCTGCATCCTTGCCAGCATTTGTTATTTCTTGTCTTTTTAATAATAGTCATTCTGATAGATGTAAGGTGGTCTCTCGTGGTTTTGATTTACATTTCCCTGATGATTAGTGATGTTAAGCAGCTTTTCATGTACCTTTTGGCCATCTGTATGTCTTCTTTGGAATAATGTCTATTCATAGCTTCTGCCAATTTTTTAATCAGATTTTTTCCATGCTATTGAGTTATGTGAGTTCTTTGTCAATTTTGAATATTAGTCCTTTATCAGATACGTGATTTGAAAATATTTTCTCCCATTCTATAGGTTGCTTTTTCATTTCTTAATGGTTTCTTTCTCTGTGTAGAAGCATTTTTGTTTTGAAGTAATCCCACTTGTTTTTTTGCTTTTGATGTCAAGTCCAAAAATAATTACCAAGACCTGTGTCAAGGAGCTTACTGTCTATGTTTTCTTCTAGGACTTTTATGGTTTAGAGTATTATGTTCAAGTCTTTAATCCATTTTGAATTAATTTTTGTGTATAGTGTAATATAATGATCCATTTATTGTTTTGCATGTGACTGTCCAGTTTTCTCAACACCATTTATTGAAGAGACTGTGTCATTTTCCCAATATATATTCATGGCTTCTGTGTTGTAATGGACTATCTGTTCCATTGATCTATATGTCTGTATTTATGCCAACTCCATACTGTTTTGATTAGTATAGCTTTGTAATATAGTTTGAAACCGGGAAGCATGGTGCTTCCAGCATTTTTATTTCTCACAATTGCATTGATTATTGGAGATCTTTGGTGATTGCATATAAATTTTAGGATTGTTTGTTCTCTTTGTGAAAAATACCATTGGAATTTTGATAGGAATTTCATTGAATCTGTGGATTGCTTTAGGTAGTATGAACATTTTAACAATATTAATTCTCCCAATTCATGGGCAGGTACTATCTTTTTTTCTGTCTTCAGTTTCTTTCAACAGTGTCTTGTAGTTTTCAGTATATACATCTTTAACCTCCTTCATTAGATTTATTCCTTGGTAGTTTATTCTTTTTGATGTGGTTGTAAATGGGATTGTCTTCTTAATTTCTCTGTGCAGTGCTGTACTTAGTCACTCAGTCATGTCCGACTCTTTGTGACCCCATGGACTATAATATAGCCCACTAGGCTCTTCTGTCCATGGGGATTCTCCAGGCAAGAATACTGGAGTGGATTGCCATGCCCTCCTCCAGGGGATCTTCCTGACTCAGGGATCTAACCTAGGTCTTCCGCATTGCAGGTGGATTCTTTACTGACTGAGCCATCATTTTATTAGTATAACAAAAGTTTTTTCTGTATTGATTTTGTATCTTTTAGTTTTATTAAATTTGTTTATTGGTTGTAACAGTTTTTTGATGGAGTCTTAAGAGTTTTCTATATATGATACCATGTCATCTGCAGATATTGATAGTTCTTTGTTTCCAGTTTGAATGCTTTTTATTTCTCTCCTAATTTTTTGGCTAGGTCTTCCAATGCTAGGAAGAAAATGGAGAAGGCAATGGCACCCCACTTGAGTACTCTTGCCTGGAAAATCCCATGGACAGAGAAGCCTGGTAGACTACAGTCCATGGGATCGCAAAGAGTCAGACACAACTGAGCAACTTCACTTCCAATGCTACATTGGATAAAAGTGATGAGAGTGGACACTTTTAGCTTGTTCCTGATCATAGAGGAAAAACTTTCAGCTTTATACTTTTGAATATGATGTTAGCAGTAGACCTGTACATATATCTTTCCACTCCCTCTGTACCCACTTTCTTGAGAATTTTAATCATGAATGAATGTTGAATTTTGTCAAATGTTTTTTCTACATCTATTGAGATGATAATATGATTTTTTTCCTTTATCTTGTTAATGTAGTACATTGTGTTGACTGATTTGCAGGTTTTGCACCATCCTTGCCTCCCTGGAATAAACCCTTTGATTATAATATATGGTTCTTTTAATGTACTGTTGATTTTCATTTGCTAATATTTTGTTGAGAATTTTTCCTCTATGTTCATCAAGGATATGGACTGTAGTTTTCTTTGTTTTGGTATCCTTGTCTAGTTTAGTATCAGCCCAATTCTGGCCTTTTAAAATGAGTGTGGAAGTGTTCTCTTCTGGTTTTTGTTGTTATTGTTGTTGTTTTTTCTCTCTTCTGTTTTTTGGAAAGAGTTTGGGAGGGATTTGTATTAATTCTTCTTTGAATGTTCAGTAGACTTCACCAATAGAGCTCTCAGATCCTGGACTCTTCTTTGTTGGGAGATTTTTGGTTACTGATTCAGTCTCCCTAATAGTAATTGATCTATTCACATTTTCTATTTCTTCATGATTCACTCTTGGAAGACTGTTTGTAGGAATTTATTCATTTCTTTCAGGTTGTCCCCTTTATTGGTATTTAATTGTTCATTGTGGTCTCTTACGATCCTTTGTATTTTTGTGGTATCCCTTATAAAGGTTTGTCAGTTTTGTCTACTTTTTCAAAGAACCACCTCTTAGTTTCATTGATCTTTTCTGTTGTCATTTTGGTCTCTATTTCATTCATTTCCACTCTGATCTTTGTTATTTCCTTCATTCTACTAACTTTGGACTTTTTTTTTCTTCTTCTTCTAGTTCCTTGAAGTGTAATATTCTGTTGTTTATTTGCATCTTTATTGTTTCTTCAGGTAGGCCTTTGTTACTATGAACTTCCCTCTTAGAATTACTTTGTTGAACCTCATAATTTTGGTGTATTTTAATATTCATTTGTCTCAAGGTATTTTTTGCATGTGTGTGTTAGTTGCTCAATTGTGTCTGACTCTTTGCATCCCCATGGCCTGTAGCCCACCATGCTCTTCTGTTCATGGAATTCTCCAGGCAAGAGTACTGGAGTTGGTAGCCATTTCCTTCTCCAGGGGAATCTTCCCAACCCAGGGATTGAACCCAGGACTCCTACATTGCAGACAGATTCTTTATCATCTGAGCCACCAGGGATTTTTCTGTTGACCTATTAGTTGTTCAGTAACATGTTGTTTAATCTCACGTTAGTGAATTTTTCAATTGTCCTCCTGTGATTGATTTCTAATTTATACCATGTTTGGGAAAGATGCTTGATATGGGTTTATTTCTTCATTAAACTGGTAAGTTACATTTTTTTTAATGGCTGAGTTATGCTCCATTGTATATATGTACATCTTCTTTACCCATTCCTCTGTTTATGGACATTTAGATTGCTTCCATGTCATATTTATTGATAATAAGAGTGCTGCAGTAAACATTGGAATGTATGTATCCTCTCAGACCATGATTTTCTCCCGATATATGCCCAAGAGTGGGATTGCAGGGTCATATGGCTTTATTTTTAGTTTAAGGAATGTCCATACTGTTCTCTATAGTAGCTGTACCAATTTATATTCCCATTAACAATGTTGGAGGGTTCCTTTTCTCCACACCCTCTCCACCATTTATTTGTAGACTTTTTGATGATGGCTGTTCTGAGTGGTGTGAGGTGATACCTCATTGTAGTTGTGATTTGCATTTGACACCGCCCTTATGGCAGAAAGTGAAGAGGAACTAAAAAGCCTCTGGATGAAAGTGAAAGAGGGGAGTGAAAAAGTTGGCTTGAAGCTCAGCATTCAGAAAACTAAGATCATGGCATCTGGTCCCATCACTTCATGGCAAATAGATGGGGAAACAGTGGAAACAGTGTCAGACTTTGTTTTTTGGGGCTCCAAAATTACTGCAGATGGTGATTGCAGCCATGAAATTAAAAGACGCTTACTCCTTGGAAGGAAAGTTATGACCAACCTAGATAGCATATTCAAAAGCAGAGATATTACTTTGCCAACAAAGGTCCATCTAGTGAAGGCTATGGTTTCTCCAGTGGTCATGTATGGATGTGAAAGTTGGACTGTGAAGAAAGCTGAGCGCCAAAGAATTGATGTTTTTGAACTGTGGTGTTGGAGAAGACTCTTGAGAGTCCCTTGGATTGCAGGCAGATCCAACCAGTGCATTCTGAAGGAGATCAGCCCTGGGATTTCTTTGGAAGGAATGATGCTCAAGCTGAAACTCCAGTACTTTGGCCACCTCATGCGAAGAGTTGACTCATTGGAAAAGACTCTGATGCTGGGAGGGATTGGGGGCAGGAGGAGAAGGGGATGACAGAGGATGAGATGGCTGAATGGCATCACCAACTCGATGGATGTGATTTTGAGTGAACTCCGGGAGTTGGTGATGGACAGGGAGGCCTGGTGCAATTCATGGGGTCGCAAAGAGTCGGACACAACTGAGCGACTGAACTGAATAATTAGTAATGTTGAGCATCTTTTCGTGTTTCTCTTGGTCATCTGTGTGTCTTCTTTGGAGAAATGTCTATTTAGGCCTTCCACTCATGTTTTGGTTGAGTTGTTTTTTTGGTATTGAGCTGCATGAGCTGTTTGTAGATTTGAAGATTTATCCCTTCTTGGTCACTTAGTTTGCAAATATTTTCTGCCATTCTGTGAGTTGTCTTTTCATTTTGTTTATGGTTGCCTTTGCAAAGGCTTTTGAGTATAATTAAGTCCCATGTGTTTATTTTTGTGTTTATTTCCATTACTCTAGTAGATCAAGAAAGATACTGCTGTGATTTATGTCAAAGAGTGTTCTTCATATGTTTTCCTCTAAGAGTTTTATAGTATCAGGTCTTATATTTAGGTCTTTGATTCATTTTGAGTTTATTATTGTAAATGGTATTAAAGAATGTTCCAGTTTATTATTTTTATTCATATTGTTTGACAGTTTATGGCTGTGTTGGATCTTTGTCACATATGGAGTTTCTCTAGTTGGTGTGAGCAAGGGCTACTCTTCATTGCTGTGTGGGCTTCTCATTGCAGTAGCTTCTATTGTTGTGGAGCACAGACTGTAGGTGTGCAGGCTTCATAATGTGCAGCTCATGGGATCTAGAGTGCAGGCTTAATTGTTGTGATGCATGGGCCTAGTTGCCCTGAGGCATGTGGGATCTTCTTGGACCAGGGATCAAACCCATGTTGCCTGGGTTGGCAGGCAGATTTGTAACCATTGGACCACCAGGGAAGTCGCAAGAATCTTCTAAGTTAATTCTTTTACATGTAGTGGTCATGTTTTCTCAACACCACTTATTGAAGAGACCTCCATTGTATATTCTTGCCTCTTTAGTTGTAGGTTAATTGACCATAGGTGGGTGGGTTTATTTCTGGGTTTTCTGTCTTGTTCCATTGATCTGTATTCTCTTTTTGTGCCAGTACCATAATACTGATTTGATGACTGTAGCTTTATAGTATAGCCTGAAGTCAGGGAGCCTGATTCTTCCAGATCTGTTTTCTTTTTCAAGATTGCTTTGGTTCTTTTGTATCTTTGTACAAATTTTAGGATTTTTGTTCTAGTTCTGTGAAAAATACTATTGGTAATTTGATAGGGATTGCATTGAATCTGTATATTGCTTTGGGTGGTATACTCATTTGACTATTAATTCTTCCTATCCAAGAACACAATCTATCTATCCATCTTTCTATGTCATGTTAGATTTCACTCATCTTTATCTTACAATTTTCAGAGTATCAGTGTTTTGCCTCCTTAGGTAGGTATATCCATAGGTGTTTTCTTCTTTTTGATGTGATGGTAAATAGGATTGTTTCCTTAATTTGTCTTTCTGGTCTTTTGTTGCTGCTGCTGCTGCTGCTAAGTCGCTTCAGTCATGTCTGACTCTGTGCGACCCCATGTATGGCAGCCCACCAGGCTTCCCCGTCCCTGGGATTCTTCAGGCAAGAACACTGGAGTGGGTTTCCATTTCCTTCTCCAGTGCATGAAAATGAAAAGTGAAAGTGAAGTCGCCCTGTCGTGTCCGACTCCTAGCGACCCCATGGACTGCAGCCTACCAGGCTCCGCCATCCATGGGATTTCTGGAGTGGGGTGCCATTGCCCTCTCCCTTTTGTTGCTAGTCTGTAGATATGCAAGAGATCTCTGTATATAAATTCTGTATCTTGCAACTTTATTGAATTCATTGATGAGCTCTAGTAGTTTTCCGGTAGCATCTGTATGATTTTCGGGGCTTTCCCAGTGGCTCAGTGGTAAAGAATCCTCCTGCCAATGCAGAAGACTCAAGAGATGTGAGTTCAATCCCTGGGTCGGGAAGATCCCTTGGAGTAGGAAAAGGCAACCCACTCCAGTATTCATGCTTGGAAAACTCCATGGACAGAGGAGCCTGGTGGACTATAGTCCATGGGATCGCAGAAAGTCAGACATGACTGAACATGCATGCATGTACATGTACAGTATCATGTTATCTGTAAAGAGTGACAGTTTTACTTTTTTTTTCCAATTTGGATTCCTTTTATTTTTTTCTGTGATTGCCATGGCTAGGACTTCTAAAAGTATGTTGACTAAAAGTGGCAAGAGTGGACATCCTTGTTTTGTTCATGATCTTAGAGGAAATGAGTATGATATTTGCGATAGGTTTGTCATATATGGCCTTTATGATGTTGAAGTATGTTCCCTCTATGCCACCTTTCCAGAATTTTTCTTTTAATCATAAATGGGTGTTAGATTTTGTCAAATGCTTTTCCAGCATCTATTGAGATGATCATTCAATTTTTATTCTTCAATTTGTTGATGCATTATATCACACTGATTTGTGAATATTGAAAAATGCTTGCATCCCTTGGATAAATTCTTCTTGATCATGGTGTATGATCCTTTTAATGTGCTGTTGGATTCGATTTGAAGGTATTTTGTTGGGAATTTTTATGCTTTTGTTCATCAGTGATATTGACATGTAATTTTCTCTTTTTTGTTGTAGTATCTTTGTCTAGTTTTGGTGTCAGGGTGATGGTGGCCTCACAGAATGAGTAACCATTTACATTTAAGGTTAATTATTGATGTCTGTTTTGTTAATTGCTTTGGATTCATCTTTGTAGGTCTTTTTTCTCCCCATCCTCTTTTTTTCTTTTGTGATTTCATGACCACATTTTATGTTGTGTTGTATTACTTTCTCTCCCTCTTCTTCTCCCTCATTGCAGGATGTTAGTTTCCTGACCAGGGATCAAACCCATGCTCCCTGCAGTGGGGAGCGCAGAGTCAAAATAACTGGACCACGTGTGTGTGCGTGTGTGTGTGTGTGTGTGTGTGTGTGTGTATGTGTGTATCTGCTGTAGATTTTTGCTTTGCGGTTCCCATGTGTGTTTGTGTGTGTGTGTGTGTATGTGTGTATCTGTTGTAGATTTTTGCTTTGCGGTTCCCATGGATTCTGATATAGCGATCTGTATATATAAACAAGATCATTTTAAGTTTCCTATTATCTGAGTTTGTACTCCTCATGATTGCCGTTTTGATACCATATTTATGCGTGGATGCTGTCCTATCTTTACTGTATGCTTTCCTTTACCAGTGAGCTTTCTTGTTTGTAGTATTCTTATTTGCAGTTGTCCCCCCACCCCTTTTTTCCCCACCTAGAGAAGTTCCTTTAGTATTTTGCAAAACTGTTCTAGTGGTGCTGAATTCTTTTAGTTTTTGCTTGTCTGTAAAGCTTTTGATTTCTCCGTCAAATCTCAGTGAGAGCCTTGCTGGCTACAGTATTGCTTTCAGGTTCTTCCCTTTCAGCCTTTAAAGGTAACCTGCCACTCCATTCTGGTCTGCTGCTGCTGCTGCTAAGTCACTTCAGTCGTGTCTGACTCTGTGCGACCCCATAGATGGCAGCCCACCAGGCTCCCCTGTCCCTGGGACTCTCCAGGCAAGAACACTGGAGTGGGTTGCCATTTCCTTCTCCAGTGCATGAAAGTGAAAAGTGAAAGTGAAGTCGCTCAGTCGTGTCCGACTCTTCGTGACCCCATGGACTGCAGCCCACCAGGCTTCTCCATCCATGGGATTTTCCAGGCAAGAGTACTGGAGTCTGGTGCCGTTGCCTTCTCTGGTCTGCAGAGTTTCTGCTAATGAATCAACTGATAATCTTGTAGTAATTCTCTCATAGCTATTTGTTGCTTTTCCCTTTGTTGCTTTTCATTTTTTTCTTTTGTCTTTATTTTTTGTCAGTCTGATTACTGCGTGCCTCTGCATGCTTCACCTTAGGCTTATCCTGCCTGTAGCTCTCTGTACTTCCTGGACTTGGGTAATTGTTTCCTTCCCGTGATAGGGAAGTTTTCAGCTGTTATCTCTTCAAATACTTGCTCAGGTCCTTTCCCTCTCTCTTTTCCTTCTGTGACTCCTTTAATGCAGTTGTTGGTACATTTAATGTTCTCCAAGAGGTCTCTTGGCTGGTTGGCTGGTTTGATCAAACCTGTCAGTCCTAAAGGAAATCAACCCTAAATATTCATTGAAAGGACGAAAGCTGAAGCACCAATACTTTGGCCTCCTGATGCAAAGAGCCAACTCATTGGGAAAAATCCCGATGCTGGGAAAGATTGAGGGCAGGAGGAGAGCGGGTGACAGAGGATGAGATGGTTGGATGGCATCACCGACTTGATGGTCATGAGTTTGAGCAAGCTCTGGGAGATGGTGAAGAACAGGGAAGCCTGGTGTGCTGCAGTCCATGGGGTCACAAAGAGTCAGACATGACTTAGTAACTGAACAATAACACAAAGGTCTCTTAGATGGTCTTCATTTTTTTCCATTCTTTTTTCTTTATCATGTAGCAGTGATTTCCACCATTCTGTCTTCTAGATCACATATCCTTCACTTATTTTGCTGTTGGTTGCTTCTAATATATTTTTTATTTCAGGTATTTGTATTATTCATTTCGTGTGTATGTTCTTTAGTTCTTCTAGGTCTTTGTCAAGCATTTCTTGTATCTTCTCAATCTGTGCATCCATTCTTATTCCAAGACCTTGGATCATCTTTACTATCATGACTCCAGATTCTTTTTTGGGTAGTTTGCCTGTCTCCACTTAGTTGTTCTTCTAGGGTTTTATTGTTTTTCTTTTTATTTATTTTTAAATGAAACAAAGATGAACATTTTTAATGATAAAAGGTACAGTTCACAAAGATAGACCTCATAAACCATTAGACACCTTATAACTAAGAAAGGTACATAAAGCAAAAATCAGAAGAAATATAAGGGAAAAGAAAATATATATATATAATCATACTGAGACATATTAACATTCCTCTGAGAATATTTTATCAAGTACAGAAAAAATAAGAATTGGAGCATCTTGAATGATGTCATTAATAATTTAAATATAATAGATTTGTATTTACATCAATTTATATTAATCTTCTGTCCTACACAAATATATTTAAAATATTGTATCTCATACCTTGTTACTAGATTTCCACAGGACATTTTGAAAAAGTGGCAAAAAAATAAACACCTAAATTTCAAAAAGTAGAATTCTTTTTCTGTGTGATTTAGTTATACATATACACATATATTATTTTTGAAATTATTTTCCATTGTAGGTTATTACAAGATATTGACTATAGTTCCCAGTGCTATACAGTAAATCTTTGTTGTTTGGTGTATATCTAATTTTTAAATTAGAAATCTAGCATTCTGGTAATAATTGAAACAGGTAGAATCAAAATGTCATAAATTGTTTAGCTAGGCAAAAATTAATAATTTTTCTAAAATATATATATAATGCGTATTATTCATATATTTATACAAAAGCTTTTCTACTATGCTTGATAAAGACTTGAGAAAGAAAAAGTGAAAGTCTCTCAGTCATGTCCGATTCTTTGTGACGCCAGCGCTGTAGCCTACCAGGCTTCTCTCTCCATGGAATTCTCTAGGCCAGAATACCAGAGTGGGTAGCCATTCCCTTCTCCAGGTGATCTTTCCAACCCAGGATTGAACCCAGGTCTCCCACATTGCAGGTGGATTCTTTACCAGCTGAGCCACCAGGGAAGCTCAAGAATACTGGAGTGGGTAGCCTATCCCTTCTCCAGGGGATCTTCTGACCCAGGAATTGAACTGGGGTCTCCTGCATTGCAGGTGGATTCTTTACCAACTGAGCTATCAGAGAAGCCCTAAAAGGCTTGAGAAAGAACATCAAAACAAAAGAGATGGAGAAATTGGAAAACATAAACTAAGTGAAATGGGAACACTGAATATGAAATAGACAAAGTGAAACAAACTAGATAAAAGTAAAAGATCCTTACATAGTCTAGTTGTTTTTAAACATGACTGCTTTCTAGAAACATATCTGGAGCTCTGATGAAAAAAAGCAATACCTGGGCATTTGTATTTTTCAAAAAGTCCAAGATAATTCTGGTGTGCATCTTGTTTTAAAAAGTGATTACAGATTTTTCTATTGAATGGTAGTTTTGTGATACAGGATTCTATTATTTTTCTGTTGACCAGTCATGATACAATGGTATTAAGTGAGTAATAGTGACATAATCACAATAGTAAAAGATGTTTATTAGTTTTCACAATCAATAGCCAGACAAAAAAATAAAAGATAATTACAACTGCAACTGCAAGCCATAATAGGAACATGATTAACCTAACAATATAAAATTATTACATACAATTTCAGGGGTCAAGCAGAGTGATGTGCTAAGTGGAAGTTCATACGTACACATGTTTTCTTCTTCTCAGCCAGTCTGTGTCTTTTGGTTGGTGCATTTAATCCATTTACATTTAAGGTAATTATCGATATGTATGAGACTTCTCTGGTGGCTCAGATGGTAAAGTGTCTGTCTACAATGCAGGAGACCCGGGTTCAATCCCTGGTTTGGGAAGATCCCCTGGAGAAGGAAATGGCAATCCACTCCAGTACTATTGGCCTGGAAAATCCCATGGACAGAGGAGCCTGGTAGGCTACAGTCCATGGGATCGCAAAGAGTTGGGCACAACTGAGCGACTTCACTTTCACTTTCATGAGCCTATTACCATTTTTCTTAATTGTTTTGTGTTTATTTTCTATAGGTAAGTCTTTTCCTTCTCTTGTTTCCTGCCTAGAGAAGTTACTTTAGCATTTGTTGTAAAGCTGGTTTGGTAGTGCTGAATTCTCTTTAACTTTTGCTTATCTAGAAAGCTTTTGATTTCGCCATCAGATCTGAAGGAGAGTCTTGCTGGGTAGAGTATTCTTGGCTGTAGGTTCTTCCCTTTCATCACTTTAAATATATCATGCCATTCCCTTCTGGCTTGTAGTTTCTGTTGAGAAATCAGCTGATAGCCTGATGGGAGTTCCCTTGTATGTTGTCATTTTTCCCTTGTTGCTTTTAGTATTTTCTCAGTGTCTTTAATTTTTGTCAGTTTGATTACTGTGTGTCACAGTGTGTTCCTCCTTGTGTTTATCCTGCCTGGGACTCCCTGTGCTTCCTAGAGTTGGTAGGCTATTTCCTTTCCCACATTAGGGAAATTTCAGCTATTATCTCTTCAAATATTTTCTCAGGTCCTTTCTCTCGCTCCTCTTTCTGGGACCCTTATAATGCGAAGGTTGGTGTGTTTAATGTTCTCCCAGCCTGTCTTCATTTCTTTTCATTCTTTTTTCTATATTCTGTTCTTTGGCAGTGATTTTCACGATTCTGTCCTCCAGGTCATTTATGCATTCTTCTGCCTCAGTTATTCTGTGGATTCCTTCTACTGCATTATTCATCTGTCTGTCTAGTCTTTAGTTTTTGTAGGTCTTTAGTAAACATATCTTGCATCTTCTCAGTCTTTGCCTCCATTCTTTTTCTGAGATCCTGAATCATCTTCACTTATCATTTTTCTGAATTCTTTTTCTGGAAGGTTGCCTATCTCCACTTCATTTAATTATTTTTCAGGGATTTTATCTTGTCCCTTCATCTGAGACATAACTTTCTGCTTTTTCATGCTGATTAATTTTCTGTAATGTGGCTTTTCTTTTAGTCTCTCTGGGGCTATGGTTCTTGCTTCTTCTGTCTGCCCTCTGATGGAGGAGGAGGCTCAGAGGCTTGCATAAGCTTCCTAATGGGAGGGCCTGGTGGTGGGAATAACTGGATCCTGCTCTGGTGGACAGGGCCTTGCTCAGTAAAGCTTTAGTCCAATTATCTGCTGGTGGGTGGGGTTGCGCTCCCTTCCTGGTAATTTTTTTGGCCTGAGACAAGCAAGCCCTATGGACTCTATGGTCTGTGGGCTCCATTTTTGGGTTAATGGCGACCACTAAGAGTGTTAACACCAAGGGGAGTCTTCCAGGACTGCAGCTGCCAGTTCCCCCATCCCTGTGGTGAGCCCCTGTTGACCCACGCCTCCACAGGAGACCCTCCAACACTAGCAGGTAGTTTTGGCTCAGTCTCCTATGGGGTCACTGTTCCTTTCTTCTGAGTCTTGATGCATGCAAAGTTTTATATTTTCACTCCAAGACTGGAGTCTCTGTTTCCCCCAATCCTGTGGAAGTATTATAATCAAATCCAGCTGGCCTTCAAGGTCAGATTCCCTGGGGAATCCCAGTCCCTTTGTCAGATTCCCAGGCTGGGAAGCCTGACATGGGGTTCAGAATCTTCACAATAGTGGGAGAAGTTATTTGGCATTATTTTTCTCCAGTTTGTGGGCTACCCACCTGGTGGGAATGGGATTTAATTTTTAATCATGATTATGCCTCTCCTACCGTCTTGCTGGGGTTTCTTCTTAGTCGGATGTGGGAGTATCTTTTTTTGGTGGGTTCCAGCATCTTGTCAATGGTTGTTCAACAGCTAGTTGTGATTTTGGTGCTCTCATGGGAGAAGATGAGTGCACTTCTTTCTACTCCACCATCTTGAACCGGAAGCCTGGGGTTTTATCTTATTCCTCCATTTGGGACATACTCATCTACCATCTCATTTTGTCTTAACTTTCTGTGGTAGTAGTTTCAATTCTACAGGCTGCAGAGTTGTGGTTCTTGCTTCTGCTGTCTCCTTTGGTGAATGAGGCTGTCTTAGATGCTTCTGCAGGCTTCCTGGTGGAAGGGACTTGTTCCTGCCCATTGGTGGGTGCAGCTGGGTCTTGTCCCTCTGGTGGGCAGGGTCCTGTCAGGTGCTGTGCTTATCAGGCAGCTGTGGGCTCCAGAAAACTTTATAAACAGCCTGTCTGCAGATGGGTGGGGCTGTGTTCCCGCCCTGTTGTTTGGCCTGAGGCATCCCAGCACTGGAGCCTGTAGTTTGTTGGGTGGGGCCAGGTCTTGGTGAGAAGACGGCTACCTTCAAGAGGGCCCATGTCAATGAGTACTCTCCAGAACTACTGCCACCAGTGTCTTTGTCTCTGCAGTGAGCCACAGCCACCCCCTGCCTCCACAGAAGGCCCTAAAATTCCAGCAGGTAAGTCTAGCTCAGGCTCTTATGAGTCAACTGATTTTTTGCCCTGGGTCCTGGTGTGCATAAGATCTTGTATTAACCCTCCTCTGGTAGTTTCTGTTTCTCCAAGTCTGGTGAAATTCCTACAGTCAAAGGCCTTCAGAGCTAGATTCTCTGGGTGTTCTTCTCCTGTTGCCCTACTCTCTCAGGCTGGGGAGCCTGACTTGAGGCTCAGACCTTTCATGTCTGTTGGAGAGCTTCTGTGGTATAATTTTTCTCTAATTTGTGGGTTGTCCACCTGGCCGTTACGTGATTTGATTTTATCACAATTGTATTCCTCCTACCATCTTGTGACTTCTTTGTCTTTGGATGTAGAATATCATTTTGGAAGATTCCAGTGTTTGTTTGTTTGTTTGTTTGTTTTTGTCAATGGTCATTCAGCAGTTAGTTGTGATTTTGATCTTTTTATAAGAAGAGGTTAACTCTTTTTCTTCTACTCTGCAATTGTGTCTCCCTCCCCTTACTTTTCAGTCTTGATTGGTATTTTCTCTGCATGGGAATGAATTGTAGGTTGGCAGTTGTTTTTCTTTTTGCTACTTAGAGATTCCATTACACATGATTTTAGCATCCATCTTTATCATTGAGAATTAAGCATTGTTGCTTCTTTCAAAGTAATCATCTTTCCACCTTAGGATGCCTTAGTGGCTTTTTCTTTGTTCATTTTCAGCTAAGAATTCATTGATATTCTTAAATTTGTGGCTTGACATCTTTCATCAATTTTGGAAATTTTCAGCCATTCAAATGTTGCTTCTACCCCATACTCTCTCTCCTTTCCTTCTGGAATTCCAAATAACTGTATTGTATGTTAGATCATCACACCATTTCCCCATGTTTCTTTCTGTCTTTATTCTGAGCTTTTTTTCCTACCAGCCCTTCTCTGACTCACTCTCTCAGCTGTGTCCATTGGCTGTTAAACCTGTTCATTGAATGGTTAATTTCATTTTTTGTATTTTTCAACAAAATAATTACTTGCTTCTAATGAAAATCTGGTATATCAGGTTTTATGGTTTCACGTTCATTGCTGAGATTTTAAAGTTTTAATCTCCTTGAACATGTTAAGTATAATATAAAGTCTTTGTTAATTCTATTATTTGGAGTCTCTGTGAGCCTCTTTTTGTTATTTCATGTTTCTGTTGCTTTTGATCTTATGTGTCTTGTTTCCCTAAGTGCCTGGTTGTCATTAATTGTTTATTGGGCATTGAAATTGGAAAAATTACTTGAGAAATCATGAGCCACGAATAATATCATCCAGGAAGGGTTTTTTGGGGCGGGGGATTGGGGGTAGTGGCATCTGCTTGAGGGAATCTAGGATTACTTAGACAAATCTCTGCTCTCAAGATATTTTTGGCCTAACCAAATGACTCAGGGCCAAATTGCTTTCAATTTATGGACTGTTTAATTTCTGGCTCACCTATATTTTTAAGCTCCCTTCAGGTTTCTAATCTGAGGTTAGTGAAGAGGATTTTCCTGTTGTCCCTCTGGGCCTACCTAGCTGTAAGGTACAATTTAACTTTTAGTTTCTTCTGAATTGCTGGTTTCACCTCCCTGAATTCCAATCCTTTAATGGATCGGAAAGCACTATCTCATTTTCGTTCTTTGATCCTTTAAGAAAGTCATTTTTTATATTTTGTCCAGCTTTATTATTTGTCTTTAGGGGGAAGTTTGGTTCAAATTAGCTAATATGCCATAACCAAGAGAAGGAGCCTTCCCATTGGCTCTTATGACAGAACATGATTTTGTCTTATTTTCTAGGTCAGACTCAGACCCTTGTTTTCATTAAATTTTGTTTTGTGTAGCTGTAGTCACTTGGTTAACTTTGTTCATTTTAATTAAAAGGTTACAATCCATTTGTGTGTGTGATTATAAATAAGTTGTTACTTGAATACTCAGCAGAATTTTAGTTCCTTCCACCTAGGCAGTTTCTAGTCCTTGACAATGGACAAATTAAAGTTTCAGCTAAAAGTAAGTCTCTGGAATTACAGAACGTGAAGTCCCTTTTAATTGATATTGAAATTGGGGTATACTATATCAATTAAGTTTTTTTTCCCTGCTTGTTGATAAGAATGGTTTTCTGGTTCTACTGTTACCATTATGACTTCTGTTTTAGTGTGCCCATTTGTAAATATAATAGTGTTTGTCTTGGTGAAATAGAAAAAAGGAGGCGGTTCTGTTGAAATTCTTATTTGCTGTATTATTAAAGCTCTCAAGCATCCTCTTGGAGAAGGCAATGGCACCCCACTCCAGTACTCTTGCCTGGGAAATTCCATGGATGGAGGAGCCTGGTAGACTACAGTCCATGGGGTCTCGAAGAGTCGGACACGACTGAGTGACTTCACTTTCACTTTTCACTTTCATGCATTGGAGAAGGAAATGGCAACCCACTCCATATTCTTGCCTGGAGAATCCCAGGAATGGGAGCCTGGTGGGCTGCCGTCTATGGGGTCGCACAGAGTCAGACACGACTGAAGTGACTTGGCAGCAGCAGCAGCAAGCATCCTCATAAATGAATATGGTGCTTTACAAATTACAGACATTTTCCTTCTGTGTAAAACTAATTTCTACAACATCTTGTGAGGTATGGTATTAAGCAAAGGATTTGAAAACAGGGGCTAACAGAGGTTAAGAAACTTGTCTGTGTCCCCACAGCTGGTGAGTGGTTTATGTCCTCTGTGACTATTACAGTGTTTCATTTTGTGGCTAGTTCACGCTTGCCTATAGATGGCCCTGATTTCCCAGTTTTGTCACATTATGCTTTCTTTTTTCTGTGTACCGTGTAATATAATGATCTCATTACTTGTATCCTAAAGACTGAGATAATTGGGACATTATTCCTTCATATCCCATCCTCGCTGCCTCTCGCCTGACCCCATTTCTAGAATATGGTCATGCACTAGAATTTGCCAACCCATCTGCCTTATTGTAAAGTTTGCTTTGTCACTAATCCTTTATCACCCCACATGTATAGTTAATCCCATTCCCTATTTACTCATGCCTCAATTTTTCTAATTCTAAAAAAGATGCCTCTCTTGTTTCCAATGTACTTGTTATCTTTCTTGTCACTCTCATGGTTAACCTCAAAGTCTCTAACCTTACTGGGTATTTTCTGTAAGCTTTCCTTTCTTTTCTAATCACTGTTTATGTGATCCTAGCCTAAATCTTATTTAGATCCTCTGAATCTTACAGAAAGCAAAAAGCTTTTATGCCTCAGAAGCTTTTCCTAGCAGTAGTGTCAGTGTTTCTATATGTCTGGTGGTGCTTCTGCTTCTGAATGGTGCTCACATCTTACTTTTAGCATCCATATAATGAAAGCCTTGAACAGTTACCTTACATTTTTGTTGTCCTTGATCAGTCGCCAAGTTGTGTCTGAATCTTTGCGACCCCATGGACTGTAGCACACCAGGCCTCCCCGTCTCTCAACATCTCCTGGAGTTTGCCCAGGTTCATGTCCATTGAATCACTGATGCCATCCAACTGTGAATGTCAAATGCCCTTGTTTACTTGAAGCTTTTTCGTTTATATAGTGTTCAGTTATTACTTGTTTACAGGTATGAGGATGCATCCTCCTCAAATTTAGTACTACTACATTTTCTCTTGAGAACTGTTGTCACTATAATTTTTTGTCCCTATCCAAGGATTCTTTTTTTTTAATGTTTAATTAAATTTATTTATTTTTAATTGAGGGACAGTTACTTTACTGTGTTGGTTTCTGCCAAGCATCAACACGAATCAGCTGTTCTGGTGCTTCTGCTAGGTCACTTCAACTCTTTGCAACACCAGGGGCTGTAGCCCGCCGGGCTCCTCTGTCCATGGGATTCTCCAGGCAAAATACTGGAGCAAGTTGCCATTTCCGTCTGCAGGGGATCTTCCCAACCCAGGGATCAAACCCATGTCTCCCATATTGCAGGCAGATTCTTTAGAGTCTGTGCCACCAGGGAAGCCCTCCCTCTACCTATCCAAGGTTTTCTTGGAAGTTCATTCACTGGGTTTCTTCCCCATCTCATTCACAAAACTTTCATGCTTTAAAATGTTGATAGAACTGTGATTGGTACCAGTATCTTTTGAATGTCCTCCTATTTCAGACCTTTGCACTTTTCCCTCTTCCTTCTCTTTTAATCCTGTATCTTTTCTGTTGTCCACTTTATTTTTCTTCAGTATACTTGATTTACTTGAATCTATCTCTCCTTTCTCTGAACTCTTTTTGTTATCAGGGTACAGCGTGTGTATGTTATTTTTCACCAGCTCATGAGTAAGCTTTAAGACATGGCATGGGCAGCTTAAAAAAATAAAAAGGGCATGGGCTTCACCATTTTGCCTTATCATTTATTTGTTGCAGGGCCTTGCATATAATATCCAATAAATATTTAAAAGTTTGAATTTAACATAATTATAAACTATGCTTATAATTTCTGATTAATATAATTATTAATCATAATATTAGTTAATATTAACTGACTTTAAATATAATGGTTTTGTCCCTTTAAGGATTTATCATCTCTGGACTGCCTTAAGAATCCTTTCAGTAGTTTTATATTTTTAGCTTCTTTTTATGTGATCTCTATACAAAAGAATGAAAATCATCAGCTATTAAGTATTATTTTGAATACATTGTTTTTTTCCTTCCTTAAAGGACTTTGTAGTAACGTTCGGTTGATCATTTTCTTTTTAAATTTTTTTTGGAACATTTTGAAATGTACAGGAAAAAAAGTTCAGTGAATATCTATGCTGCATTCATCAACATTTCACCATAGTTGTGTCATAGTCCCCTTACCACTCTTTTTTGCTGAGAATTTATGGCATATCCAAGACATTATTTCATCCTTAGGTAACATGTATGTAAAACAACACATTTTCGTACATGACTGCAATGTGTTATCATATATAACACACTTGATAGTGATTCCTTAATTACATATATAATACTTCTTAATCCATGTTCAGGTCTTCCCTGTAGCTCAAAGGGTTAAGAGTTCTCCTGCAGTGTAGGAGACCACGGTTCGACTCCTGGGTCAGGAAGATCCTCTGGAGAAGGGAATGGCAATCCACTCCAGTATTCTTGCCTGGAAAATCTCGTGGACAGAGGAGACTGGTGGGCTATAGTCCGTGGGCTTGCAAAGAGTCGGACACAACTTAGCAACTGACACTACTACTGCACTATCAACACTACTAATCCATGTTCAAGTGTTCCTAGTTATCTAAAAAAAATTTCTTTTTGTAGTCAGTTTGTTGAGAAGGTTCAGATGTTGACAGCCTGATCCCTTCATGAAGCCCCAGTTTTCACCTAATGCTTTTACAATTCATTATCTGTAATTGCATGGTGGTGGTGGTTGCTGTTTAGTTGCTAACTCATGGCCTACTCTTCGCGACCCCATGGACAGTAGCTCACTGGGCTCCTCTGTCCATGGGATTTTCCCGGCAAGAATACTGGAATGTGTTGCCATTTCCTTCGCCAGGGGATCTGCATGATCCAGGGAATCAAACCCTAGTCTCCTGCTTGGCAGGTAGATTCTTTACTGCTGAGCCACCACAGAAGGAAGCCCTACAATTGTATGGATTTGTTATTAAATTAAAAATTGCAAAATAGTGTTGTAAATTGGTCACTTCTGCCATTATTAGCTGAAACTTTTATCTCAAAGAACTTTTTACTCATTCACTTAAACTAGTTGATTAACCTAAAATATCTCGGTAGTTCTCTGGGGAAAGAAGGCTGCTTTCTTTTTTAGCTAAGACTTTATATTATTTCACTAAGGCTTACAATACTTTTCTTCCTTCCTGAGGAAGTTAAAAGTTATTCTTGAGTGGAAGATTAATGGTTTTGTGGATTGGATTATTGGGAGGGCCTCCCAGTCCTGAGTGAGCAGTCGCAATTCTTTTAAGGTATAGTGGGGTGTGGCGGATGGGGAGACAAAGGGGGAAAAAACCCCAAACGTACCCTCTTCACTGTTGGGTCTTGCACTGAGGGTGTGGTGCTTACTTGAGGTATGCTGCTACTGCTGCTAAGTCGCTTCAGTCGTATCTGACTCTGCGCGACCCCATAGACAGCAGCCCACCAGGCTAATTTTTAAACATTCTTCTACTTTCCCAGAGAATAAATTAGACTCAACGTAGAGTCTGTATAGACTCATATAGAGTCATTTAAAGATCTATGGCCTTTAAACTGTCTTAGCACATTTTTGTAATCAAACACATCAAAATTTAATAACTAGTATATCATGCAGTGCTGCAAGGACCCCTGCTGGTCTGCCAGGGATGAAGCAGAAACCTCAGAAAAGCTTTGGCCATTCCTTCAGCAGTTGTGAGCTGTGCCTTAGGCACTAGAGGTGACTGACTGGGAAGGGGATCAGAGTGGCTCAGGCAGTCAGATGAACATTTTGTTACTGATTAAATATAAGCATCATCATTGAAATTTCAGGTAGTAAATATGTACAAATGGCTGCTTTCCTTTTTCTTGATCTTTTATTTGTATACTGTATCACTTGCTTATGTAGCCTTCCTTAAGTCTTTCATAGTTTGAATCATACCTTTTCAGTCTTTCATTTGTTTAGGATAGTGTCTTCAGCATTTTCTTTATTTTTTTTTATCCTGAATTGTTGTTGCATGTCAAACTGGACAAGGTGTTTTAGTTGAAGTTTCACCAGTTCAAACATTGAAGATAAGGAATGTATTATCTGTGTTTGTGTATTTTTGTAATCATATTAGAGCAGAAAAGTTTTTTGAAAACTAATCTGTATTGCTGTCAACATGTTTGTTTACTCCATCTCCTTGCCCCCATCCCTTTTGTGCATTTAATAACAAGGATGAAAAAATAAAAGTAGATGTCCAGATAGGTTCATATGTTAAAAATTAGGCCCTGAGTCAGGACCCAAAGCAAGTTCTTTGTCCATTTCATTTGCTATTAGAAACTTCATCAGGAAATGAAAGAGTAACTTAGCCATTGATTTTGAATAAAGAGGACTAGTCCTACCCATGAAATTAAAAGACGCTTGCTCCTTGGAAGAAAAGCTACAACCAGCCTAGACAGCATATTAAAAGGCAGAGACATTACTTTGCCTACAAAGGTCCATCTAGTCAAGGCTATGGCTTTTCCAGTGGTCATGTATGGATGTGAGAGTTGGACTATAAAGAAAGCTGAGCGCCGAAGAATTGATGCTTTTGAACTGTGGTGTTGGAGAGGACTCTTGAGAGTCCCTTGGACTGAAGATCCAGTCGGTCCATCCTGAAGGAAATCAGTCCTGAATATGCATTGGAAGGACTGATGCTGAAGCTGAAACTCCAATACTTTGGCCACCTGATGTGAAGAACTGACTCGTTTGAAAAGACCCAGATGCTGGGAAAGATTGAAGGCAAGAAAAGGGGATGACAGAGGATGAAATGGTTGGATGGCATCACCAACTCAACAGACATGAGTTTGAGTAAACTCTGGGAGTAGGCGATGAACAGGGAGGCCTGGCGTGCTGCAGTCTATGGGGTCACAAAGAGTTGGACAGGACTGAGCAACTGAACTGAACTGAATCCTACCCAGGTCCCAGAACCCCAGTGGTTTGAGCTGGTGAAATTTAAAAGACATTTTGCCCCAAGAAATAACTGGGTGTGTGCACCTATGCTTATCTTCCAACTTGCTGGGTTTTATTGTAATATTTCTAGTCTCAGATACATGTTCAATAAATGAGTTGTATAGATGAAAAGTCTAGTATTATATAATGGAAAAAATAAGGGTATAATTTTAAAATGGTATTATAGCCTAATTCCTTTAGTACATCTATATCAAGAAAGACTATATAACAATATGGCAGAAAGCAAAGAGGAACTTAAGGGCCTCTTGATGAAGGTGAAAGAGGAGAGTAAAAAACTGGCTTAAAACTCAACACTCAAAAAACAAAGATAATGGCATCTAGTCCTATCACTTCATGGGAAATAAAAGGGGAAAAAGTGGAAGTAGTGACATTAAAAAAATGTTTGCTCCTTGGAACAAAAGCTATGACAAACATAGTATGTTAAAAAATAGAGACATCACTTTGCCAACAAAGATCTGTATAGTCAAAGCTATGGTTTTTCCAGTAGTCATGTATGGATGTGAGAGTTGGACCATAAAAAAGGCTGAACACTGAAGAATTGATACTTTCGAACTGTGGTGTTGGAGAAGACTCTTAAGAGTCCCTTGGACTGCAAGGAGGTCAAACCAGTGAGTCCTAAAGGACATCAGCTCTGAATATTCATTGGAAGCACTGATGCTGAAGTTGAAGCTCTAATACTTTGCCCAACTGATGCAAAGAGCTGACTCATTAGAAAAGACCCTGATGCTGGGAAAGCTTGAAGGCACGAGAAGGGGATGACCGAGGATAAGATGGTTGGGTGGCATCACTGACTCAACCCACATGAATTTGAGCAAGCTCAGGAAGATGATGAAGGGAAGCCTGATGTGCTACAGTCCTTGGGGTTGCAGAGTTGGACACGACTGAGTGACTAAACAACAACAGTATAACAGCGTCAGCTTTGATGTCTATGGATAGTTCATTTTTCTTCCTTATAATAATGTTCCTATTCTTTTTAACATCTGTTTTCTAGTATAATAACATATGTGGGTGTGTGTGTGTTGTGAATTAAACACTAGAGAGGTTATGAGACCTGTTTTGTAGTCTTAGCTTTCTAGCAAATTTTTAAATCCCTCTAGAGCATTGTACGGAGAAGGCAATGGCACCCCACTCCAGTACTCTTGCCTGGAAAATCCCATGGACCGAGGGGCCTGGTAGGCTGCAGTCCATGGGGTTGCTAGGAGTCGGACACGACTGAGCAACTTCACTTTGACTTTTCACTTTCATGCATTGGAGAAGGAAATGGCAACCCACTCCAGTGTTCTTGCCTGGAGAATCCCAGGGACGGGGAGCCTGGTGGGCTGCTGTCTATGGGGTCGCACAGAGTCGGATATGACTGAAGTGACTTAGCAGAGCATTGTTTGGAGGTTGGGTTCAGGATTTCTCAGCCTCGGAACTCTTGACATACTGGGCTAGACGATCCTTTGTTGACAGGAGTTGTCCTGTTTACTGTAGAATGATGAGCAATATCCCTGGCCTGTGCCCACCACATCCCAACAGCAACCTTCCCCAGTATAGCAAACAGAAATGTCTCCAGACATTGCCAAATGCGCCTTGTGAGGCAAAACTCATCCCCAGTTGAAAAACACTATGTTAGATGATGTGTAGATTTCTTTCCAGCTTTATAATTCTGTGGTTTTTATTTTTAAAAATCCTGCTCTTTGCAACCCAGTTTAAATGTCGTCATCTCCATGAAGCTTTGCCCCACACCCCCTCCCCCCCCCCTTTTTTTTTTGGTTCTTAATTCTTTTACTGGCAAATTATAGGACTTAACCTCACTCTGTTGTCTCTCTCAGTGCATTTCTTTCACTTTGAGGGCATGGGCCTTCTTTATCTCCAAGCTGAGTGCTCTGATTTTATTAAATGAATGAACAGTGGATTCAGGAGTATTGAAGGTTAGACATTGTAAAATAAATGATTAAAATGGCATTTTTTTGGTTAATCTTTCAAATCTTTCCAATCAGAAATTACCACAGTTTCTGATCTTTAATTTCTGGGTTAGTGAGATTGACAACTCACATTTCTTTAATAAAATGTGAGTCTCCTAAAGTGTTTGTGGGAGCTACACAAAACAAATTGAAGTTGCTTTTGCGAAAAATAAAGTCTCATGAAAATTCAAAATAGAATTGTTCCAACTGTCATATCCAAATGTGTTTCAGATGACTCCACTTTGTTAATTAGAAAGGTGCCATCTATTCAGATAATAGAGAAAAAGAAAGGTAGTAAATAATTTTCCTATAGAACCTAGAATATCTCATCATAGTTCAGAGTCTATAAGTCAATATTTATCAAAGCAGCCCATAGTAAGAAATACATTTTAATCTTGATCTAGTACACACATACCAGTTTTTTGAGTCAGTATTTACTGAACTAAGTGAGAAGCCATGTCTGACTCTTTGCGACCCCATGGACTGTAGCCTGCCAAACTCCTCTGTCTATGGGATTCTCCAGGTGAGAACACTGGATTGGGTTGCCATTTCCTTCTCCAGGGGATCTTCCTGACACAGGGATCAAACCTGGGAAGCCCCAAGTTTGAAGCGCTCTGATATTTTCTATTATATTTGTTTTTATTTCCCTAAATACTAATCACCTAGTAAATTTATTACATGGTTTACTGTCACAGCCAACCATTTGTAAAACACTGTTCAAAGTAAACTCTTGAAGTAATAAAATGTCAAGATGATTTGCCTCTTGTATAGGTTACCAGTAGGTTGTCCTGTGTCTTTTTAGATGATGTCTTTTAATAATTGACGTAATGAAGACGTTGGAACACCTCAACCAAAGAAAATTAGATTTGTACTTATTTGGAACTTTATACATTTACTTATTTAGTGTGCACAAGGCACTGTAGGTCAAAAAACATGTTTGGTTCTCATTCTCAAGGTTTACAGTTATAAAGCCCAGAGGAAAAAAAGTTGATAAACCTTATTTCAAGTGCTCAATATGGTAACAAACACACAATAGCTTTTATAGTCATTTAGGAAGGAGAGAAAACTGTTCTGATTAAAGTCGATGGGGATAAGGTTAACATGAATGTAGGGTGGATTTTTGTCACATCAGAGATCTGAAAAAGCTATTTCACATGGTAGAAAACAGCCTTCATGTAGGTACAAGCACTTCTTGCTCATACTTGAAGTTAAGTTTTCAGGTACTATTTAAGATAAAGTAACTGAGAAGGAAAAAAAAAAAATTTAAATATAGTAAAACACTGAAAAAACTACATTATAAACAGGAAATGTTATTTTAGCTCTGCTGTGGTTATAAGGAGGTTGAGTCAGTAGATTAATTGGAAACTTATATGCATGATGGCTCTGATATGTAATACAAGCCAGTATTAGCCCTAAAATGATAAGGTTAATGTTGAATTATTAGATTTACTAAGAATGGATATAGTTCCTAAATGATGGAGAGAGAGAATGCTCATCTGTCAAAATAAGCCAGTAAGATGACTATTGTATATAAAAATTATTCTTCATGGAGCAGAAATGGGTTATACAGTAGCATTGTTTTAAAAGTTATATACTATTTTGCCTGTGCAATTGAAAATTTTGTACATGCTTGATAGGCCTGGGCTTCATCCTTTCTACTCTTGATGGAATGGGGAGCTCAAGGTGGTAAATCACAACCAGGTGTGTTACACAAGCCTTATGAGAAAACAGGCAGTGGACTTTTTGTCTTTCTGAACTGCTCTATTCTGTGGGATACTGTAGAATTTACTGTAGAAGATATTTGTGACCTAAAGGAAAAGAAGAGTCTGTGATGATACTTGGGAAAGAACCACTTGCCCCAAAAGTGTGGTCTAGCACCCTGTCTGCTTAAGTCACTGTATTGAGTTAGGAAGTTAATAAAAGGACAACTTATCTCCTCATGTTGTCAGATTTCCAGTCCACTGAAAAGAATGTGCTTTGAGAGCTGGAGATGTGAATAAGAGTCCTGTGCCACGGCTCATAAACCATTTTGAGGTAATTTAAAATCCAAAGTTTATTTTTTAGAACAGTTTTAATTTTTCAGAAAAATTGAGAAGTTAATAGACAGTTCCTTTATACCCTGCACTGGATTTCCTTTGTTACTAATAACTTTACAGTAGCATGGTATACTTGTTACAATTAATTAACCAATATTAAAACTGTTATTAACTAAAATTTATGTTTTATGCAGATTTCCTTAGTTTTTATCCTAATGTATTTTTTCTCTTTCAGGATCCCACCAGGGTACCCTATTTCAGTTATCGTCATGTCTTTTTAGGCTCCTCTTGGCTGTGACAGTTTCTCAGACTTTCCTTGTTTTGATGACCTTGTCAGTTTTGAAGATAATTGATCAGGTATTTTGTGGAATGTCCCTCAATTAGGATTTATCTGATGTTTTTCTCATGGTTAGACTGGGGTTATTATGGGTTTGGGGGAGGAAGACCATAGAGGTAAGGTACCATTCTCATTACGTTATATAAAGGGTACATGCTGTCATCATGATTTACCACTGTTAATGTTTACTCTGTAACCTGGCTTAAGAATATGTTTGTCAAGTTTCTCTGCTCTAAAGTTAACTTTTTTTTTTTTTTTTTGTAAAAACTCTGTTCCATGCTGTGTTGTTTGGAACTAAGTCGCTAAGTGTAGTCCTGTCTTATTCCTAAGGAGTAGGAAGTTTGCTCTGTCTTCTTGAGGGTGTTCTACGTAAATTACTGGGAATTCTACATGGGAGATTTATTTATTTATTTATTTATTTATTTATTCAGTCATTTGTTTATCCGTTCGGGCTTATGGGTATTTCTTTTCTATGGTGGGTCATAATCCAATGCCACCTTATTTATTTTGTTGCTCAAATTTTTTTGTTTTGGCCATGGAACTCTCTTGGTTGGCTCCTGTTTCACTCTGGCATGCCCTCATCTTCATGTGTTTCTTGGTTTTTCTTTGTGTTTTTTGTTTTTAGAACATGTCCTTACTTTCTGGTACTAAAAGACCAGGTTTCTTTTGTTAGAGAATGCCATTGGAAATGAAGATCTAGGTGCTAGGTGTGCGTGTGGCTACTAGGATTTTCCTGTTTCTAGGCCCTCTTAGCTGAAATCCTATGTATATGTTACCTGTATATTTATGCATATCTGTAAGTATTTCTATGTATTCATTTCTCTCTCTCTCTCTCTCTGTGTAGGTAAACATGAGTTCATATTGATGTCTCCAAGTCTAATCCATTACCACATAGGTCATTCTAGCCTCCTCCCCTTACTTTTCTGCAACCTCCCACTCCAACAGTGAGAAATCTGGCCCCCACCAGTCACCATCCATTTACTTAGTTGTTTAATCCCATTGTGCATGCATAGTTGTGTATGAGTTTTGTTAACTTGTACCCCGTGGCAGATCAGCTGGAATACAATACTCATGTACAGTTCCTTTTGTCTTTAGCTTTACAGACTACTCCAAAGTTATTTAGATTGGCAGCTTTCCCCCATCCCCTGCAGTGATAACTGTTTTGTATACTAGTAATACAGTTAGATTTTATCATATGGTCTCCATTCCTTCGTGGAACTCCCTGACTTTCTAAAAGATTTTTAAAAATGTGTATACTTTAAGGTTGGTTCTTTGTGTTAAAAAGTTCTATGGGTTTTGACAAGTGCATAATGTCATGTACCTCCCATTACATTGTGATGCAGAATTATTTCACTGTCCTAAAAATCTCTTATGTTTCACCTATGAGCCCTCCTATCCTCCCCAGAAACCTCTGGCAACTGTTGGTCTTTTTACTGTCTTCTATTGTTTTGCCTTTTCTAGAATGTTCTTGAAATATTTTTGAAGTCACTTTATGAAGGAAATCTTTGATTTCTCTAACCGAGATACCATTTTCTCCCCTATTACCAACTCATTCTTAATTGAACAAAATATTTCTAATAAGAAAGAATCAAGGCTTTCACATTTCTTTGTCCATTACCACTATATAAGGTCATTAAGCTTTGTTTATCTTTTAATATCCTACCTCTTTGTTACCAGCCTTGGAATTGGGAGGAAATACCAAGTACCTTTATTTTTATTTCTGTTGGGGAGATTCGTGGGGGAAGGCAGGCAGTGGCATGTATGGTATGTCCTGTATAGGTGGCAGCTGGCAAATAGATACTCATGGGGAGGGGCATTAAGCTTCAATTTAATCTGAATATGCTTCTGTTTCTTTTTGGGATTTATATTTAACTTGAAAATAGCTTTGATGAATCTTTGAATATGAATATTACTTTGGTCTGTAGTCTCTTGAGAATATAACAATTTGAGATAGATGCAGTGCTGTGAATATGTGACTATATCAAAAAAGTTTCTAATATGAATGAAAATCCCGTAGGATGATAGTTTTAGAAATTATTTGGAAGGCTCATTTAGGGGAAGTAATAACTATCCTATTCCTATTTCTCACTTGTTTTTTGGTAGCATCCTTTCAGGTATATGTGTGAAAAATCCTCTTAGCCTTCCACTGAAAGATTATCTTAAAAGTTCTCTCACGATAAGGCTAACTTTTTTTCAAACCTGGGAAATGCTCACCTCACTAAACTTAACATTCTAGCAGTGATTGTCAGCCACAGATACTGTTACCTTTCCTGGGGCCATTTGGAGGTGCTATTGGGATTTTACAGGGGGAGACCAGGATGCCAAACACCTTGTGTCACGTGCAGTGGACTTGCATGATGAATCATTGTGCCCCACGTTACCACATCAATAGCATACTGTTGAGACACACTAGGCAGACTAATACGTGTAGTACTACCTTTCAGCTTCTCTATTGAACACATTTCAGCTGTCAAGACACCCAACAAGTATGTCAGTGAATGGAGCAAGGCATGGCCTCTGTTTGGAACACGTGAGGGGAGTGTAGGGATTAGGCACGCTAGAGAGTATGTCCTTAGCTTCAGCCAGCTGGTTGTTGACTACTACTGGTAGATCTGACTTTTCAGACAAAAGCTAGATACCCAAGGTTTAATGTAAAATCGTCCTAAAGTGTGGCTCAACTTTTTTCTTTTTATCACGCCAAGGCCAAACCCAACAGATTCGTGGGCTGGTTTTGGCCCACAGACCATTGGGTTATAACCTGTGATGTAGTTATCTTAGAAAGTGAGCTAAAATTTTGGCAGAGGTAAACAGTCAGGGTCATCACAGCCCTCAGTATTTGCTGAGCTCAGAAAAGGCTGTGGAGACAAAGCACTAGGTGTTGAGGTCATCTTCTGTAGTGTAGAGAATTGTGGCATAGGAGTAGAGCTATGGGGAACTTCTTCTCTGATTGGAAGGGGGAATTCTGTTGAGAGAAATTCTGCACCGCTGGAGGAAGCCTTAGGTAAGCATACCATCCCAGCCCTTCACTTGCTATAGTGCCTTAAGAAATACGGAATCCTGCAAAGTTTGCAGGCAACAAAGGCTCAATGCTACAGAATCTCCTGGTTTATATGGCTTTGGAACTGTGTGACAGTCGTAGGGTTTATGCCTTTGATATTTGTTCGTTCTTGATCTGGCTCCACAGTCCACAACTGTGGCCATCTGTGGTGTAGTTGGGGTGTTTCAGGGGTGTCCCAGGAGTTTGGTCATGTCCTAGTACAATTCAAATACTACTCTCATCTTATGGCTGGTTTTAAGGTGTCACATCATGACTCATTTTAGTATGATATGAAAAGTAACAGCCCATTATAATATTGTTAAGTAATAAAGTCTGTATGTGTTTTGCATAGTTGTTGAATACTGTAATATATATGAGCAGGAATCGATTGTATGTTTTAATCTGAATATTTCAAATCTGTAATATGAGATCCTATATGACAGTGTATAATTTTAGTTGTATTCTATCTATGAGATTAAATACACAAATCCAGTGTAGTACTTTACTATAAAACTTTGTTTTTTAAGAAATTGGTTGATCTTATTGGTTGGAATATTTTCTGTTTGTAAACTATCTGTTGGCTTAACCTCCCTCTGAGCAGAAAGGAAATAGCTTTTTAAAAAGTATTTCAGTATTTTATCATCCTCAAAAGTCAAGTTTATTTGAGAACGTTATATGTTGTGAAATACATAATGATTATTCATGTTACTTACTGCTTATGTGAGTGAATATTTGTACAGAACAGACTGCTTACCACATTTGAGATTATTGACACAATCCCTTGAAGAGAATGAGCTTTTATCAGTTTAGATTCCTACTCCTTGTGAAAAGTAGGTCTACTATTAATCATCTTTTCAGATGGTAGCCATCTTTGTGGGTTAGCAAGCTGTTGGCCTTGATTGTAAAGATGCTTTTTAATGTTTTTTCGAAGGCAAGTATTTGTAATCCTTAAAAAAAGAAAATGGCAGCTTTTCCCCTTCATCTGTTTCTTGTATGTCTGAAAACAGCTGATTTGCAGAAGGATTCTTTCCTGCCCTCTCTGCCTTCCGCATCCTACACACCTGTACCCCGCAATTGGGATGATAAATTGGTGAGACTTTGCTATCTTTTCCCCACTAGCAGCTAGTGAAAGAAGAGTGCTTGTCGTCACTCGGCTGGGAACATCCTTGATAGCTACCAATGACATTGTGGAAAGAAAAGACGTTGAAGAAGGCAGGATTGGGTTTGAGTCATGAATCTGCCATGTGCCCATTCTGAGTTTGATTTCGTATTTGTAAAGTGGAGGTAATTATAACTACTTTTCAGGGTATGCCATAGTTGTTCAGTAAATGGTAGCTGATAAATAATGGTGATAAAGGCAGTTTAAGTAACTTTGGTCTCAGTGCACCTGAGGTTCTGAATGGTAATAAAGCTAGCCAGGAGCTAGAAACCCCGAAGAGGTCTGAAGTAGTCTGTGGATCCCAGGCTCTTGTCATCTGAAATATCCTTGTTTTTATTGACCTTTGTTTTTCTTTCTTATAAAAAGGCAGTTGTATTGCCCTTATATTTTAAGGACTTGAAAGTAGGGTTGAGAAATTAATAAAAACCGTTCTTTGAAGCCCCTTGGAAAGCTTGAGTGAAGCCTTTGGGTGCTTCTGAAGCTCTTTATTGACGATAATTAAATAGCCATCAGGTTGTCTGGATGTGGTTAAATCCCTTTTTGGTAGGAAAGCCATTATAATTTCTATAAATATCAACAGATTTGATTACCTAAAGTTATGAAGCGTGAAGCAAAAGTCGCTCAGTTGTGTCCAACTCTTTGCAACCCTGTGGATTATACAGTCCATGGAATTCCCCAGACCAGAATACTGGATTGGGTAGCCTTTCCCTTCTCCAAGGGGTCTTCCCAACCCAGGGATCGAACCCAGTTCTTCATATGGCAGGTGAATTCTTTACCAGCTGAGCCACAAGGGAAGCCCAAGTTTACTGGAGTGGGTAGCCTATCACTTTGCCAGTGGATCTTCCTGGCCCAGGAATCAAACCAGGGTCTCCTACATTGCAGACAGATTCTTTATCAACTGAGTTATGAGGGAAGACCATAAAGCCATTCCTATCATTAAATGTAGTGAATTGCATTTTGTTCATTTCACCTAAGAAATATTGAACACCTTGTCTGTGCTAGACCCTGTGCCTAGTCAATTATATACTGTTAAAGAAGATACTGATTTGGAAAGAAGATAATGATTTGGGGAATCTTAAAAGTTGTAGCTCTTAGCCTGTAATTTAAAATCAAAACCTGAAGGCCTTAGAGTTGCGCTGACCAGTAAGGTCAGTCAGTTCAGTCGCTCAGTCATATCTGACTCTTTGTGACCCCATGGACTGCAGCACACCAGGCGTCCCTATCCATCACCAGTTCCCGGAGCTTGCTCAAACTCATGTCCATGGAGTCCGTAATGCCATTCAACCATCTCATCCTCTGTTGTCCCCTTCTCCTCCTGCCTTCAATCTTTACCAGCATCAGAGTCTTTTCCAACGAATTAGTTCTTTGCATCAGGTGGCCAGAGTATTGGAGTTTCAGCTTCAGCATCAGTCCTTCCAATGAATATTCAGGACTGATTTCCTTCACGATGGACTGGCTGGATCTCCTTGCAGTCCAAGGAACTCTCAAGAGTCTTCTCCAACACCACAGTTCAAAAGCATTAATTCTTCGGTGCTCAGCTTTCTTTATAGTCCAACTCACATCCATATATGACTACTGAAAAAACCATAGCCTTCACTAGATGAACCTTTGTTGGCAAAGTAATGTCTCTGCTTTTGAATATGCTGTCTACATTGATCATAGCTTTCCTTTCAAAGAGCAAGAATCTTTATTTTCATGACTGCAGTCACCATCTGCAGTGATTTTGGAGCCCCAAAAAATAAGGTCTGTCACTGTTTCCATTGTTTCTCCATCTATTTGCCATGAAGTGATGGGACCAGATGCCATGATCTTAGTATTTTGAATGTTGAGTTTTAAGCCAGCTTTCTCACTCTCCTCTTTCACTTTCATCAAGAGGCTCTTTAGTTCTTCTTTGCTTTCTGCCATAAGGGTGGTATTATCTGCATATCTGAGGTTATTGATATTTCTCCCAGCAATCTTGATTCCAGCTTGTGCTTCATCCAGCCCAGCATTTCACATGATGTATTCTGCATAAGTTAAATAAGCAGTGTGACAATATACAGCCTTGATGTACTCCTTTCCCGATTTGGAACCAGTCTGTTGTTCCATGTCCAGTTCTAACTGTTGCTTCTTGACCTGAATACAGATTTCTCAGGAGGCAGATCGGGTGGTCTGGTATTCCCATCTCTTGAAGAATTTTCCACAGTTTGTTGTGATCCACACGGTCAAAGGCTTTGGCATAGTCAATAAAACACAAGTATATGTTTTTCTGGAACTCTCTTGCTTTTTTGATGATCCATTGGATGTTGGCAGTTTGATCTGTGCTTCATCAGTCTTTTCTAAATCCAGCTTAAACATCTGGAGGTTCACAGTTTACATACTGTTGAAGCCTGGCTTGGAGAATTTTCAGCATTAAATTGCTAGTGTGTGAGATGAGTGCAATTGTGTGGTAATTTGAACTTTCTTTGGCATTGCCTTTCTTTGGGATTGGAATGAAAACTGAACTTTTCCAAGTCCTGTGGCCACTGCTAGTTTTCCAAGTTTACTGGCATGTTGAGTGCATCACTTTCACCACATCATCTTTTAGGATTTGAAATAGCTCAACTGGAATTCCATCGCCTGCACTAGCTTTGTTCATAGTGATGCTTCCTAAGGCCCACTTGAGTTGGTGTTCCAGGATGTCTGGCTCTAGGTGAGTGATCACACCATCGTGGTTATCTGGGTCATGAAGATCTTGTTGTACAGTTCTGTCTTTTGTTGCCACCTCTTCTTAATATCTTCTGCTTCTGTTAGGTCCATACCTTTTCTGTCCTTTAATTGTGCCCATCTTTGCATGAAATGTTCCCTTGGTATCTCAGATTTTCTTGATGAGATCTCTAGTCTTTCCCATTCTATTGTTTTCCTCTATTTCTTTGCATTGATCACTGAGGAAGACTTTATTCTCTCCTTGCTATTCTTTGGAACTCTGCATTCAGCTAGGTATATCTTTCCTTTTCTCCTTTGCCTTTTGCTTCTCTTCTTTTCACAGCTATTTGTAAGCCCTCCTGAGACAACCATTTTGCCTTTTCGCTTTTCTTTTTCTTGGTGATGGTCTTGATCCCTGTCTCCTGTACAGTGTCACGAACCTCTGTCCATAGTTCTTCAGGCACTCTATCAGATCTAATCCTTTGAATCTATTTATCACTTCCACTGTATAATATAAGGGATTTGATGTAGGGCATACCTGAATAGTGTAGTGGTTTTTCCTACTTTCTTCAATTTAAGTCTGAATTTGGCAATAAGGAGTTCATGATCTGAGCCATAGTCAGCTCCTGGTCTTGTTTTAGCTGACTGTATAGAGCTTCTCCATCTTTGGCTGCAAAGAATATAATCAATCTGATTTTGGCGTTGGCCATCTGGTGATGTCCATGTGTAGAGTCTTCGCTTTTATTGTTGAAAGAGGATAGTAACTTCAGGTGGATACTGAGCACTTGAAATATGTTATAAATATAAAGTATACCTGCACTCCCAGGACTTAGTTTGAAAAAAATTTGTAAAATATCAGTGATGTTTATATTGAATTTATGTTAAAAACAATAGTCTTTTTGCTGTCTTGGATTAAATACATTAGAATTATTAATAATTTCACCTGCTTCTTTTTACTTAATGTAACTCCTAGGACAATAAAATGAATCACATTATGGTTTAATTGGACTGCACTGCCTTAGTGCTTCAGTGACTTGGCAAGGTTACTCATCCAGTTAGGACTCCTGTGGCTAGTGCAAAGTATAGATCATCTTACTGTGAAAATGGCAGGTAGTGTTTGTTTTGATCAAAAAGGTGGAAAATTCAAACCTTGTTTCTTTAAAAAAAAAAGTTAAATAAACACTAAAGACTTTAAATACTTATATTTTATTTTATTTTTAATTTATTTTAATTGGAGGCTAATTACTTTACAGTATTGTAGTGGTTTTGCCATACATTGATATGAATCCGCCACAGGTGTACATGTGTTCCTGAACCCCCCCACCACCACCTCCCTCCCCATCCCCTCCCTCTGGGTCCTCCCAGTGCACCAGCCCCAAGCACCCTGTCTCATGCATCAGGCCTGGACTAGAGATCCATTTCACATATGATAATAATATATGTTTTGATGCCATTCTCTGAAATCATCCCACTCTCGCCCTCTCCCACACAGTCCAAAAGACTGTTCTATACACTGTGTCTCTTTTACTGTCTCACATACAGGGTTATGGTTACCATCTTTTTAAATTCCATATATATGCGTTAGTATACTGTATTGGTGTTTTTCTTTCTGGCTTACTTCACTCTGTATAATAGGCTCCAGTTTCATCCACCTCATTAGAACTGATTCAAATGTGTTCTTTTAATGGCTGAATAATATTAAGCTTAAACTGGTAGAATCTCTTAGCATTTCAGATCTGGGGTGCTTTAAAAGGGGCAAACTAGAAACTATACCCAGTGATTTAGTATCCTAAACTCATTTTTCATTTTCCCTTAGCGTTCACAAGTCATTACATACGTGATCCCTGATCCCCCAGTTTTTTATTGCGAGATGGGGTGTACAGAAGGTAGGGGGCAAGGTTCATCTATATATATTTTCTTACCTTACTAGCTAGTTTGCTTTACTATTGTGAAATTCATTCTTCATTATGTAGCAAACATTTGAGCAGGTACTAGGTCAGACTTTGGAATGCAGTGGTGTATGAGGGATAATCCCTGAATAGAACTACAGGCTTTCCTTTCGGTTTTGTCTTGTTTTGGCTTTGTTTTTGGGAAATAATTCTAAACCTAGAGAAGTTGCAAGAATAAATATGGTACAAAGAATGCTGTATGCTCTTTACACAGACTTATGTATTGTTAATATTTGTCACTATTTGCTTTTTTAAAAAACTGACTTATAGTTGATTTACAATATTATATTAGTTTCAGATGTATGATATAGTTATTCAAATTTTTATATATATTATATATATATTATTTATATATTATACTCCATGTATAGTTATAAAATATTGGCTGTATTCCCTGTCCTGTAAAATATATCCTTGTAACTTATGTATACCTAGTAGTTTGTTCGGAGAAGGCAATGGCAACCCACTCCAGTCCATGGGGTCGCTAAGAGTCAAGCACGACTGAGCGACTTCACTTTCACTTTTCACTTTCATGCATTGGAGAAGGAAATGGCAACCCACTCCAGTGTTCTTGCCTGGAGAATCCCAGGGACAGAGGAGCCTAGTGGGCTGCTGTCTATGGGGTCACACAGAGTCAGATACGACTGAAGCGACTTAGCAGTAGCAGTAGTTTGTTACACTTCTTATCCCCTGCCCCTATTTTGCCCCTCCTCCCTTTCCTCTCCCCATTGGTAGCCACTGCTTTGCTCTCTATATCTGTGAGTCTGTCTTGTTATAGTAATTAGTTTGTTTTATTTTTTAGACTCCACATATAAATGACATACATATGTCTCTCTCTGACTTATTTCACTAAGTTGCAAATTTTCTTTTTTATGATTGAATAGTATTGCTTTATACACAAACACACATATAACATTTTGATCCATTCATCTCTTAACGAGCACTTGGGATGCTTCCATATCCTGGCTATTGTCAGTAATGCTGCTGTGAACATTGGGATGCACATACCTTTTCAAAGTGGTGTTTTTGTTTTCTTTGGATATATATCCAGGAATGCAATTGCTGGATCATACGGTAACTCTATTTTCAGTTTTCTGGGGAACCTCCATACTGTTTTCCCCAGTGGCTGTGCCAATACACCTGCTGCTAGCAGTGTACAAGTGTTCCCTTTTCTTCACAGTCTTGCCCACTTTGGTTATTTGTGGTCTTTTTGATGATAGCCATTCTGACAGGTGTGAGGTGATATCTCATTGTGGTTTTTATTTACATTTCTTTGATGATTAGCAGTGTTGAGCATCTTTTCATGTGCCTGTCAATCTTTGGATTGACATGTCTATATGTCTTCTTTGGAAATTGTCTATTCAGGATGTCTGCTAATTTTTTAATCTAGTTGTATGAGTGGTTTGTATATTTTGGATATTATTAAGAACTCCTTACTGGTCATATCATTAGCAAACATTTTCTCCCATTTAGTAGGTCTTTTTCTTTTAGCAGTGGTTTTCTTTGCTGTGCAAAAGCTTTAAGTTTAATTATGTCCCATTTGTTTATTTTTGGTTTTGTTTCTTTTGTCTTCAGAGACAAATTCCAAAAATACGTTGCTATGATTTAGGTCAAGGAGTGTTATACTTACGGTTTACTCTAGGAGTTTTATGGTTTTCAGTCTTATATTTCGGTCTTTAATCAATTTTGTGTTTGTTTTTATGTATGGTGTAAGAAAATGTTCAAATTTCATTCCTTTATTTGTAGATACCAGTTTTCCCAGTATACATATTGAAGAAACTGTATGTTCTCCTTTGTCATAGATTAATTGACTATATGTGGTTTATTTGTGGGCTCTCTGTTCTGTTGATGGATGTGTCTGTTGCTGCCCTGGCTCTCTTGTTTTTCATTTGTTTGAAACACTGTTTTCCATTCTCTCTCTTTCAGTCTGTGTGTGTGTGTTTGTTTGTTTGAAATATTTATTTAGTTAGTTAGTTAGTTTTGGCTGCACTGCGTCATAGTTGTGGCACACAGGGCTAGTTGCTCTGTGGCATGCTGGATCTTGGTTCCCTGACCAGGGATCAAAACCACATCCCTTGGAGAAGGAAATGGCAACCCATTCCAGTGTTCTTGCCTAGAAAAGTCCATGGACAGAGGAGTCTGGCGGGCTGCAGTCCATGCTGTTACATGACTGAGCATGCATGCATGAAGAGGATGGAGATGGGTTGGTAGCAATAAACTGGAAGAACTAAAAGGAAAAAAAAAAAGTGTCCCTTGTATTTCAAGGTGGATTCTTAGCCACTGGACTACCAAGGAAGTCCCCCTGTGTGTGTCTTTAAATCTGAAGTGAGTCTCTTATAGGCAGTATAAATATGGTTTTTGTATCTGTTCAGCCATTCTATGTCTTTTAATTGGAGTATTTAATCTATTTACATTTAAAGTATTATTTAAAATAATAAGATTGGCTTTATGTATTCATTTATTTTTAGTTAACTTTATTGTTTTTGGCTTTGCTGAGTCTTCCTTGCTGCACTTGGGCTTTCTCTAGCTGCCATGAGCAGGGGCTACTCTCCAGTTGTAGTGCATGGGCTTCCCATTGTGTTGGCTTCTCTTGTTGAGGAGCGTGGACTCTAGGGCCCATTGGCTTCAACAGTTGCAGTGCATGGGCTCTAGAGCACAAGCTCAGTAGTTGTGGTGCATGGGTTTGTTTGCTCCATGGCATGTGGAATTTTCCCAGACCAGGGATGGAACCTGTGTCCCCTAGACTGGCAGGCATATTCTTAATTACTGGATGGACTCCCAGGGAAGTCCTAAAGTAATTATTGATAGGTATTGATATGTACTTATTGCCATTTTGTAAGTTGTTTGGGGGCTATTTTTCTGTTTTTTGTTGTTGTTTCTTTTTTTCTCTTCCACTTTGATGACTACATTTAGTGTTATGTTTAGATTCGTTTCTCTTTTTTCTTTTCTATTGCAAATTTTTTGGTTTGTGATTACCATGAGGTTTATATGTAGTCATCTATATATTTACGTGATTGTTTCAAGTTGCTGATCTCTTATTTCAGATGCATTATATCAACCTTTATTTTTACTCCAGTCCCCCTACAATTACTGTTTTTGACATAATATTTTATATCTTTTTGTTTTTGTATCCCTTAATGAGGATATAGATGATTTTACCGCGTTTGTCTTATGAACTTCCTACTAGTTTTGTACTTGGTTGATTTGCTACCTTTACTATGTGTTTACCTTTACTAATGAACTTTTTATTTTCATAATTCTTTATTGAAGAATAGTTGATCTACAATGTTGTGCTAATTTCTGCTGTACAGCAAAGTGACTCAGTTATAAGCATATATACATTCTTTTTTATATTCTTTTTCATTATGGTTTATTCCTGGAGATCGGATATAGTTTCCTCTGCTGTACAGTATGACAGTGTTGTTTATCCATTCTCAATGTAATAGTTTGGGCTTCCCTGATAGCTCACTTGTTAAAGAATCTGCCAGCAATTCAGGAGACCCTGCTTTGATTCCTGGGCCAGGAAGATCCACTGGAGAAAGAATAGGCTACCCACTCCAGTATTCTTGGGCTTCCCTTGTGGCTCAGCTGGTAAAGAATCTGACTGCAATGCAGGAGACCTGGGGGTTTGGTCCCTGGGTTGGAAAGATCCCCTGGAGAAGGGAATGGCTACCCACTCCAGTATTCTGGCCTGGAGAATTTCATGGACTGTATAGTCCATGGGATCACAAAGAGTTGGACACGACTGAGTGACTTTCACTTTCAGTGTAATAGTTTGCATCTACTAACCCCTAACTCTTAGTTCATCCCTGTCTCTCCCCCATTCCCCCTTGGCAACCATGGGCCTGTATTCTATGTTTGAGTCTCTTCTTATTTTGTAGCTAGGTTCATTTGTGCCATATTTTAGATTCCATGTCTAAGTGATATCATATGGTATCTGTCTTTCTCTTTCTGACTTAGTATGATAATCTATAGTTGGATCCATGTCACTGCAGATGGCATCGTTCATTCTTTTTTATGGCTGAGTAGTAGTCCATTTTTTATATGTAACACGTCTTCTTTATGCATTTGTCTGTTGATGGAAACCTAGGTTGTTTCCATGTCTTGGCTATTGGGAATAGTGCTGCATATCTTTTTGAATTACAGTTTTGTCTGGGTATATGCCTAGGAGTGGGGTTTCTGGATCATATGCTAATTTTGTTTTTCATTTGGTAAAGAATCACCATACTGTTTTTCACAGTGGCTGCACCAACTTACATTCCTACCAGTAGTGTCAGAGAGCCCCCTTTCTCCACACCATTTCCAGTATTTGTTCTTTGTAGGCTTTTTAATAATGGCCATGCTGACTAGTGTGGCATGGTACCTCATTGTAGTTTTCATTTGTGTTTCTCTGATAATGAATGATGTTGAGCGTCTTTTCATGGGTGTACTGGCCATCTATATGTCTTCTTTGGAGAAATGTCAGTTAAGGTCTTCTGCTTTTTTTTCCGATTGGGTTGGTTCTTGTGTTGTTGAGTTATATGAACTGTTCGTATGTTTTGGAGATGAAGCCCTTGTCCATTGCTTCATTTGTGAGTGTTTTTTCCCATTCCATAGGTTGTATTTTCATTTTTTTATTGTTTCTATAAACTTGATTAGGCCACATTTGTTTATTTTTATTTATTATTTTAAAAATACCTATTTGGCTGTGCTGAGTCTTAGTTGCAGTGATCTTCAGTCTTCATTGCAGCATGAAGGCTCTGTAGTTGTGGCATGCGACCACTTAATTGCTGCATGTGAAATCTAGTTCCTTGACCAGAGGTCAAACCTGGGGCCCCTGCCTTGGGAACGTGGACTCTTAGCCACTGAACAACTAGGGAAGTTCCCTATTTATTTATTTTTTGTTTTTATTTCTGTTGCCTTGGGAGATGGTAGTGACAGCTCATGCCCACACCAAAGCTTGTGTAGGTGGTGCCCTGTTGCCTGAGAGCACATGCAGAGGAAGAAACTACTATGGTGATCCCTCCTCTTTCCTTGTGCACCCGACAGCAATGGCACCTTCCTCTGTGGTGGGCCCAGTCTTCTTCCAGTACTCCCTTGGTGTGGTGCACCACCCCCTAGCTCCGTCAGGCTATTTCCACGCAGCCAAGTGCAGTCCTCTGCCCAGTTCTGACCTCCAAAGCCTGAGCCTCAGCACTGGATTCTGCCCCAGGGGACAAGTGTCTCAGGCTAGAAAGTGCTGGGTGTCTAGACCAACCATCTTTACAGGTCTCACTCTACTTTAGCCTCTACAGACTGGTTTTTGCACTGTACTCTGAGGCTCTGAAGCTCCCTCTCTGTCCCAGATGATCTTCTTACCTCTGAGAGAACTTCCCAGTGTGTAGAAACTTTTTCACAGCTCCCTCCTACAGGCTCAAGAGCCCTCCGAATTTCTCTCTTTTTTTTTTTTTTTTCTTTTGTCCTGTCTAGTTACATGGAAATTTTCTTGCCCTGTCTGCATTGAGTAGATGTTCTGTGATAATAATTCCTCATGTAGGTGTGGAGAAGGCAATGGCACCCTACTCCAGTACTCTTGCCTGGAGCTTGGTGGGCTGCAGTCCATGGAGTCGCTGGGAGTCGGACACGACTGAGCGACTTCACTTTCACTTTTCACTTTCCTGCATTGGAGAAGGAAATGGCAACCCACTCCAGTGTTCTTGCCTGGAGAATCCCAGGGATAGGCGAGCCTGGTGGGCTGCCGTCTATGGGGTTGCACAGATGTCGGACACGACTGAAGTGACTTAGCAGTAGCATGTAGGTGCACTCTTGATGTGTTTGTTGAAGAAGGTGAGATCCATGTCCTACTACTCTGCCATTTTGATCCTGTCTTGTCTTTCATATTTTTCATGTTTCTAGATGTGGCCTTTTCTTTTTCTCAGAAAAGACCCTTTAACATTTCTTGTAAAGCTGTTTCAGTAGTACTGAAGTCTTTCTAGTTTTGAACTCTCTGTAGAAGTTTTGATTTCTCCATCAAATGTGGATGAGAGGCTTGCTGGTCAGAGTATTCTTGGTTGTTGGTTTTTCCCTTTCCTCACTTTAAAAAAGATCGTGCCACTTGGTTTTGGCCTGCAGAGCTCCACAAAAATCCCAGCTGATAGCTTTATTGAAGTTTCCACATGTGTAACTTCTTGCTTTTTCCTTGCTGCTTTTGCTTTTTCCTTGCTGCTTTTAATATTCTGTCCTTGTCTTTAATTTTTGTGAGTTTAATTACATTATATCTGGGTGTGACCTCTTTAGGTTTATCCAGTTGGAGAGTCTTTGCTTCCTAGACCTGGATGTCTATTTCCTTTCCTGGGTTAGGGAAGTTTTCAGCTATTATGTCTTTGAATATGTTCTGTGTCCCTTTGCCTCTGCCATATCCTTCTGGGGGGCTTTCCTGGTGGCTCAGATGGTAAAGTGTCTGCCTGCAATGCGGGAGACCTGGGTTCGATTCCTGGGTCGGGAAGATCCCCTGGAGAAGGAAATGGCAATCCACTCCAGCACTCTTGCCTGCAAAATCCCATGGATGGAAGGAGCCTGGTGGGCTACAGTCCATGGGGTTGCAAAGAGTCTGACATGACTGAGTGATTTCACTTTCACTTTCTTTATCCTTCTGAGATGTTTATAAGTTGAATGTTCGTATACTTGACAGTATCTTAGAGATCCTTTTAAACTGTCATCATGTCTTTTTCTTTTTTTTTTTTTTACATTTGGTCAGCTCAGTGATTTATGCTATCTGCTCTTCAGCTCACTGATTCATTCCTCTGTGTCATTTAGTCTACTGTTGATTCCTTCTAGCGTAATTTTCATTTCACCTACTATAGTCTTCATTTCTGTTTGGTTCTTCTTTATGTATTCTAACTGTTAAACTTCTCACTGTGTTCATTCTTCTCTGAATTCTTTGATCAACTGTAGTTTATTGCCTTGAATTCTTTATTAGGTTTGTTTCCACTTCATTTAGTTCTTCTTTCTAGGTTTTATCTTGTTCCTTTGATTGGAGCATGTTACTGTGTTGACTCAGTGTTTCTAATTTGCCATTTTTATTTCTGTGTATCTGGTAGATCGGTTATATTTTCTGGCCTTGGAAAAGTGGCCTTTTGTAGGAGACATTCTACATGTTTTAGCAGCGTACTCCCCTCTGGTCAGCAACTGTATTCTCTGGGGAGAGCCCCCTATGTGGGTTGTATGGGTCCTTCTCTTGTGGCAGGCTGACTATGTCGTTTTGTAGGTGTGTCTGGCCCCTGGTCTAGTTGGGCACCAGTCCCTGCTTTGTGTAGACATTGGGTAGGTGGGCTGGGTCAGGAGGCAACTGGCTGTGGAATGCCAGGTGTCCTCAGGCTAGTGCTGGCTCACTGGTGTAGACAGACCCATGTTCAAGGGTGGTGTAGACAGACCCATGTTCAAGGGCTGGGCTTCCCTGCTCTTGTGTTGGCCTGCTGGTTATTAGAGTCGGTTCTCCACTCCACTGGCTGTGGATTCCATGGTTTTCAAAGCTGGTGCTGGCCCACTGGTGAGTGGGGCTGGACCCCAGGGTGGCTGTCTGATGGACTCAAGGTATCTCAGAGCTGGTGTGGGCCTGGTGGGTGAGGATGGGACTTGGTGGGTCTTGTAGGTACTGCTGCTCTGCTGGTAGGTGGGGCTGGTCCCCACCTGGCTAGTTGCTTGGCCTGAGACGTGTACTGGTGCCTATAGACTGGTGGAAGGGACAGAGTGGGATCCTGAGGTTTATAAGCTAGATGGAGGATTCCAAAATGGCACATGCCAGCCCCAGTGTGTATATAATAGAAGCTTCCCAAAATGGCGGCCGCCAGTTTCCTCTGGGAGAGTCTCTAAGGTCAGTGGATGTGACTGACCCAGGCTCCTTCCCAGTTTCTTTTTCTGTCATGGTTTATGGGAGCTTGTGAGATTTTATGTGTGACTTTAAGAGAGTGGAGTCTCTTTTCCACTGCCCTTAGTTCTTCTGAAGGTGAGAACCGTCAAAGCCAAATATTCTGTAGGCTTGTCTTCCTGCTGCAGGACGCCAGAGCTGGGGAGCTTCATATGGGGCTTATATCCCTTTCTACTTGGGGAGAACCTCTGCAGTTGTAATGATCCTCCTGTTTGTGGATTGCCAACCCGGGGTTTTGGGTCTTGAGTGTACTGTGACTGTCTCTTCTACTCATCTGTGTGATTCCTTCTTTATATCTTTAGTTGTAGATCTTTTCTGGTAGATTGCTGACTCTCTCATCAATAGTTGCTCTGTAAATAGTTGTGATTTTGGTGTGCCCATGAGAGGAGGTGAGCTCAGGGTCTTCCTCCTCTGCCATATTGTTTTACATCCTTTCCCTGTGTGCTTCATAACTTGCTCCCTCTCTCTGTGTACTTGTGTGTGCATGCATGATATGTATATGCAGATACAGACATATGTTGGATTTTTTTTTTCACAGAGCATTTGAAAGTAAGGTGTTTATGTCATGTGCTTTACTCCTAATTGCCTAGTTCCTAAAAATAGGGATACTCCTGTATATAACCACAGCACAATTATCAAGTCAGTAAATTAGTTCAGTTCAGTCGCTCAGTTGTGTCCGACTCTTTGCAAGCCCATGGACTGCAGCACGCTGGGCGTCCCTGTCCATCACCAACTCCCAGAGTTTACTCGAACTCATGTTTGTTGAGTCAGTGATGCCATCCAACCATCTCATCCTCTGTCGTCCCCTTCTCCTCTCGCCTTCAATCTTTCCCAGCATCAGGGTCTTTTCAGATGAGTCAGCTCTTCGCATCAGGTGGCCAAAGTATTGGAGTTTCAGCTTCAGCATCCTTCCAATGAACATTCAGGATGGATCTCCTTTAGGATGGACTGGTTGGATCTCCTTGCAGTCCAAGGGACTCTCAAGAGTCTTCTCCAACACCACAGTTCAAAAGCATCAATTCTTCGGCACTCAGCTTTCTTTATAGTCCAATTCTCACATCCGTACATGACTACTGGAAAAACCATAGCCTTCACTAGGTGGACCTTTGTTGGCAATGTCTCTGCTTTTTAATATGCTATCTACATTGGTCATAACTTTTCTTCCAAGGATTAAGTGTCTTTTTATTTCACGGCTACAGTCACCATCTGCAGTGATTTTGCAGCCCCCAAAAATAAAATCGGCCACTCTTCCACTGTTTCTCCATCTATTTCCCATGAAGTGATGGGACCGGATGCCATGATCTTCGTTTATAAGCCAACTTTTTCACTCTCCACTTTCACTTTCATCAAGAGGCTCTTTAGTTCTTCATTTTCTGCCATAAGGGTGGTGTCATCTACATATCTGAGGTTGTTTATATTTCTCCCGGCAGTCTTGATTCCAGTTTGTGCTTCATCCAGCCCAACATATCTCATAATGTACTCTGCATATAAGTTAAGTAAGCAGGGTGACAATATACAGCCTTGATATTGGTAGAATACTTTTCCTGATGTATTGTCCACATTTCAGTTTTGTCCATTGATCCATTCATTTCTTTTATAACATTTTCTCCATTTACTATAGGATACAGTCTGGGATCAGATATTACATTTAGTTGCCATGGTTCTAGTATTGTCTTTAGTCTTTGATATTTTTCTAGCCTTTGTCTCTTAGGACATTGGCACTTTTTTAACATGACATTCTCACCTTCCCACTCCCTGGGTTTTATTTTTAATAGCATGTTTCTCATTTTGGATTTGTCTATTTTTCATGAACAGTTTTAGATGATGTATTCCTAGCTGGAATATTATAAAATGATATATTCTTCTCGGGGTATCATATCTGGTGGTGTACACTGTCCATCTGTCCCTCATTGGTGATGTTAATTTTGATAACCCAAGATGTTGTTCAGTTTCTCCATTGTATAGGTAAATGTCCCCCTTGCAACTAGCTAATAAGCAGTTCTCTGGGGAGAAACTTTAAGACCATTAATATAGCCTAACTTCATCCAAATTTGCCCTTAGGTGCAGCATCCATTGGTGATTTCTTGAAGTAGTCTGTACTGTGATGGCTGCAAAATGATGATTTCTCCAGCTCCAGCGCTTCCTGCACATATTTACCAGTTGGATTCCACTGTAAGCAAAAGCCCTCCCTTCTCCTTTTATTTGTACATGTGTGTATTTAACTGTTTATTATTGGGCTATGTAACTCTTATGTATTAGGACTCATGGGTTCCTCTTTCATACAGGTCTATAATTCATTATTTTCCATTATTGGTGCTCAAATTGTCACAGAGTTGGCCAGTGGGAACCTTTTCAAGCTGACTCTCAGGTCCTTATAACCAGCTCCAATCATTATTTGAGTACTTCCCCTCTCTCTAGAATAACACATTCTAGGTGGAGCTACACTTCCATATGCAAGAACTTCATATATACGTGGTTTCAGTATACTGTGTTTGGCTCTCCTATGAGGATTAGCACAGCCTGCTGTGGGAGTATAGTGGAGGATCCTTTAGCCCAGTGTAGGAGGAGGAGAGTTACAGCAGCAGGACTAAGTTGGGGGAGGGTGGTTTCAATGGAAGCCTCCTTAGAGGAGGAAGAGCCACCAATACCAACTTTTGCAGCATCAGTATGGCTTGGAGAAGCATTGAAGAGGGAGGAAGATAGAAAAGCATCTCAGACAGATGGAATATCACGGCCTAATGCCCTGAGAGGAGGCAGTGTGGGACAGCCATGCACAGGGTCACACATAGATCCTGTTTGGTTGAGAGTAGAAAACAGATATTCTGGCTATGATGTGGGGGAAGGCAAGACCTGAGACAGGAAGAGCAGCAGGAAGTTGCTGGTGTGATGTTGATGAGAATAGTATTCAGACATGCCCTAAATAATAGTAACTAATGCTTCCTGGCTTACTTCTGTTTGGTATTTAAATTTTGCTACAACCTTCCAACTATTTCCAATTTAAATATGAAGCTTTAAAGGCATAAAGCTGGAGTCTCTTTCCTAGATACTACTAAGTGGCAGAACCAGGGTATATACCATCACCCATTTGATTTACTATTTCTGTTTAGTTGGTTGTGCAAGAATGGGAAGTCAAGGAGCACACTCTGGTTTCTAGTTATGTTAACTGAATAGTAGTAGTATTTATAGAACACTGTTTGGGGAAGGATTGTGGTCAGGAGTTCTTTTTTATACATACTAAATCTTTGCAAATATCCAGGTGGTGCTGTGTGTAGGCAGTAAACTCTCTGTGGAGTCCTAGAGGCAGCTCACATGGTACTTAAGATAGCAATTTGGTAACCATCAGCTTTAAATGTTTTTGAAACGTTAGTAGTGGGTGCCGTTACTGGGCACAAAGATGTAGAATGAGAAGAGGGCAAAATCCAGGCAAGAATTAATGTGACAAGAAAGATGGGTGGAAAACAGGCTATTGTGATGTTATAGAGACCGAGGGGGAAAAAAAAAAAAGTTTTGATCAGTAGTGTCAGATGCTGCAAAGGTTAGGGGGTATAGAATCCAGAAGATACATTGTCTGCATTTAGCAGTGGTAAGATGATGAAAAGACAATTTCAGTGATCAGTGATTTGAGCCAGATTACAGCAGACTTACTGCAGGGAACAGACTTGCATAGGGAGGCCAGAAAGCCTAAATCTGCATGTATGTGTTATCTGTATCTGTGTTCTTTTCCTATATTTGTATTTTTTTAGGTTCACTAAGTAGCCTCCATGTTGATGTTGGACATCATTAAAGTGGTCCTAATAGCTATTTTTACCTATGGTTAGGCAGAGTCTTAGACATAGGGTTTTGTTGCCACCTCATAGATACAAAGAGTGTAGATTACTCTTGACAGTCTTGGCTTAGAAGGAAGAAAAGAGAGAGCTTGATGCCCAGTAAAAGTCAACAGCTTGCATGCAAAATGAAGGTCACTGCTTATAATTAAGGTCAAATTAGAGTTTACATGGTATTTTTTTTCTCCTTTTTCTTAAATTTATTTTTAATTGAAGGATAATTCATGGTATTTATTTTTAATTATATACTTATTTTAAATCAGCAAAAGTAATTCAATATTTTTCTTTAGCATTTTAAAGTTGTAAAATATTCTCTGTAGTTTCTAGTGCCCCAGACAATGGTATTATTTAAAGTTCAGGGGGGACCTGTAGGAAGATGCTTCTTAGTGCTAGAAATATTTAACCCTATCATGAGTGATCATAGCAGAAATACTATGAGATTGTGTGGTATACACTGAACAGTTTTCCCCTTATAAAAATGGAAAACAGAGACTAAAAAAGGGATCAGTTAATGATATTTGATGGTGCCACTTGATTTATGATTTCATTATTAAGTTCACGAGTTGCCTTTTATTACATGGGTGCCTAACTTGTACCAGTGAAATTGGGGGTCACTTGCCTCTACTCAAAGTGTGCCCTCAAATCCTGGCATCTTAGCGCCTGTGCCAGTTGCACCATAACTGGGTGAGAGCATAGCTAGGCACGTCGGGCTACTGACGGGCCACCAGCATCGTCTTTGAAAACAAAGGATTCTACATGTCCATGTTTGTTTGTTCGGTAATTTCATTTAGACACTGACTTTCCTTTACTCAAACTGCAAATTCAAACCTTTTGACTTCAAAGTACAGGAAGAATGTAAGGCAAACAGGACGTGTTTGATTTGTGGTGTGTTGCCTGATTGTATTACTTCAGACACTCAAAATGATTAACCCCCGTTAGAGGAATGACATGTGATAGGCCTTAGGAAAACGTGAGTGATAATATGTAAGTAGAACTTGCAAAGACTTAGAAAAATATGGTCACCAAACAGTAATACTCTATATTTTTTAATGTAGCTGCTGCTTTTTTCAGTTTTTAACTATTAAAATGGAACTGAAGTTTGGGGACTTTGTTGTTGTTGTTGTTTTGAAACCAGTGATTAGCTATATATTACATCAGAAAAATCTTTGGCTAAGTAGAATTTGTCAATGTCTCAACTGTAGAATTTGGTATACTTAGAATATATAGATCTCTCTATTTTATGGTATTGATGGTTTCTTTTGGAATAAAGTGAAATATGTGAATAAATTTAACCATACTTTAATTTTTTTTAATAGAAAATGACTACAGTATTGGAAGACCATTACTATTGGAAGGCCGGTTAGCATCCATTTCCTAAGAGAAACTTGACCTCCATTTGCTCTGGCATGGCGCAAAGCAGTCCACAGCTTGATATGCAGGTTCTCCATGACCTCCGACAACGTTTCCCTGAGATTCCAGAGGGTGTGGTGTCTCAGTGCATGTTACAGGTAGATTACTCGCCAATGATAGTGATATTACATGACAGTTTCCCTTATTAGAGCTGGCTTTGTATTGTAGTGAGAAGAACTCAGTTTTATTGTTTACGTTGGGGAGACATCTAGAGGAGGATTTCTCAACCATGGCACAGTCAAGATTGTGGGCTAGATATAGTGTCTGTTGTAGGGATCTGCCTGGTGCATTATAGGATGTTTAGGACCTGCTAAATGCCATTAGTGTCCCTGCACTTGTGACAACCAAAAATGTTTACATGGCAGACAAAATCTCTGTGTTCCACGGGAGGCAAAATCTTTCCCATTGACAACCAGTGATGTAGAGAAAAGAACAAAGGCATGTAGCAAAAAGAAGAAAAGAGTTTTTATGCATTTCACTTCTTACATCTGTCATCAGTCCCCAAGTCGTTAGAACTGAATTTTGAATTGTAAGATTATCATTATAACTTAATAGACCATATACCTTTTTAAGCCTATTTTTTGAAGTTTTTAGAGCATTCTTGCCCCCCGCCATTTTTTTTCCTGTTTTTCTAGTTGATAAATGCTCACTAATATCCAATTTTAAGTATAAGACTTCTTTATTTAATTATGTTAGTTTTGTCCTATTGTCTTCTATTGAAATAAATCTTTCATCTCTGACAGAACATGTCTTCCCACTCAAGGGGCAGCAGAGAAATATGCCTAATGCTCCACCTATTGAGTTTTGCATCATCCTTCACAGAATCTCAGTGTGTCTGAGGTTGTAGCATTTCCCTAGTTGGTTGAGCTTTGAGAGCAGCAGTTCTACCTTCCCCACTGAATTTGCTTACTCGACCACTTCAAATTCCACCTTACTGTATATAATCTGCAAGCTCTCCCTTACAGTGTGAGTTGCCCGGGATATAATATAAACCTAGATGTAGCTGAGGTTATTTGAGGCTAGAGACTTCCAGATCAGTGGTGGTAACAGAGGTGCTTCCTTTGTTTGCAAGCCCTTCTGGTAGGTCTTGTTCTTGTGTTAGAGCTTGTCTTTATTTTCTCACACATAACAATTCCAGTGTGAATTTCCACTCTTTAGCCCCATTTTGGTTTCTGGAGTGAAATCCTTGTAGTGTAAACCACTTCCTAGCAGTCAGTTTCCTAACTTACCTAGGGCCCCACCTAGGTCTTTCCTTGTTTTTTTAATATAATTTAATTTAGCCCTTTATTATCTGTAGTCTACTCATGGCTTGTTTTCATCTTATTAAGTTGAAAGAATGGAACTTTTAACTCAGCTCAGTGAAGATGTATTGATAACTTACATTGTCATCAGTTTTTTAGTCTTTTCTTCATCTGGGATTACTGTTGTTTATCAGTATGGAGACTTATCACCTACTCTCTCTGGAAAATTTCTGTTTGTGGGTAATATATATAAGACACAGTAGTTTACCTTTTTTCCCCTTTAATTGTAGTACAGTTGATTTACAATGTTGTGTTAGTTTCGGGTGTACAGAAAAATGATAACAGCTTTTATACATATAAACACACACATATATAAAGCCTTCCTCAGTGATCAGTGCAAAAAACAGAGGAAAACAATAGAATGGGAAAGACTAGAGATCTCATCAAGAAAATTAGTGATACCAAGGGAACGTTTCATGCAAAGATGGGCACAATTAAAGTCAGAAATGGTATGAACCTAAGAGAAGCAGAAGATATTAAGAAGAGGTGGCAACAACAGACAGAAGAACTGTACAAAAAAGGTCTTCATGACCCAGATAACCACGATGGTGTGATGACTCACCTAGAGCCAGACATCCGGGAATGCAAAGTCAAGTGGGCCTTAGGAAGCATCACTATGAACAAAGCTAGTGGAGGCGATGAAATTCCAGTTGAGCTATTTCAAATCCTAAAAGATGATGCTGTAAAAGTGCTACAGTCAATATGCCAGCAAATCTGGAAAACTCAGCAGTGTCCACAGGCCTAGAAAAGGTCAGCTTTCATTCCAGTCCCAAAGAAAGGCAATGCCAAAGAATGTTCAAACTACCGCACAGTTGCACTCATCTCACATGCCCGCAAAGTAATGCTCAAAATTCTCCAAGCCAAGCTTCAGCAGTATACATGATCCATGAACTTCCAAATGTTCAAGCTGGATATAGAAAAGGCAGAGGAACCAGAGATCAAATTGCCAATATCCATTGGATCATCAAAAAAGCACAAGAGTTCCAGAAAAACATCTACTTCTGCTTTATTGATTATGCCAAAGCCTTTGACTGTGTGGATCACCACAAACCGGAAAATTCTTCAAGATATGGGAATACCAGACCACCTGACCTGCCTCCTGAGAAATCTATATGCAGGTCAAAAGCAATAGTTAGAACTGGACGTGGAACAACAGACTGGTTCCAAATAGGAAAAGGAGTATGTCAAGGCTGTATATTGTCACCCTGCTTATTTAACTTATATGCAGAATACATTATACGAAATGCCAGGCTGGATGAAGTAGAAGCTGGAATCAAGATTGCCAGGAGAAATATCAATAACTTCAGATATGCAGATGACACCACCCTTATGGCAGAAAGTGAAGAGGAATTAAAGAGCCTCTTGAGGAGAGTGAAAGAGGAGAGTGAGAAAGTTGGCTTAAAGCTCAACATTCAGAAAACTAAGATCCTAGCATCCAGTCCCATCACTTCATGGCAAATAGATGGGGAAACAGTGACAGACTGTTATTTTTTTGGACTCCAAAATCACTGCAGGTGGTGACTGCAGCCACGAAATTAAAAGACGCTTGCCTCTTGGAAGAAAAGCTATGACCGTTGTAGACAGCATATTAAAAAGCAGAGACGTTACTTTGCTGACAAAGGTCCGTCTAGTCAAAGTTATGGTTTTTCCAGTGGTCATGTATGGATGTGAGAGTTGGACTATAAATATAAAGAAAGCTGAGTGCTGAAGAATTGATGCTTTTGAACTGTGGTGTTGGAGAAGACTCTTGAGAGTCCCTTGGACTGCAAGGAGATCCAACCAGTCCATCCTAAAGGAAATCTATCCTGAATATTCATTGGAAGGACTGATGTTGAAGCTGAAGCTCCAGTACTTTGGCCACCTGATGGGAAGAACTGACTCATTGGAAACGACCCTGATTCTGGGAAAGATTGAGGGCAGAAGGACAATGGGACAACAGAGGATGAAATGGTTGGATGGCATCACTGACTCAATGGACATGAGTTTGAGCAAGCTTCAGGAGTTGGTGATGGACAGGGACGCCTGGCATGCTGCAGTCCATGGGGTTGTAAAAAGTCGGACATGACTGAGCGGCTGAATTTATATATATATATATCCCTTGTTTTTCAGATTCTTTTCTACTATAAGTTATTAAAGATGTTGAATATAAGATAGTTCCCTGTGCTATACAGTAGGTCCTTGTTTATCTGTTTTATCCCCAACTCTAAACATATTCCTTCTTCCCTCCCTCCCTCTTTCTCCAGTAGTTTGAATTTAATATACAAGCTTTAAAGCATCCCTCTAGGCTGTAATCCCCCAACGGAGGATCAGTTTCGTGGGATATGATGCCTTATTGCCTCAGTCTTTTCAGGAGTGTTCATATATGTTTTCTTAAAAGTTCTGACCTCTTTGGCTGAACAGATTATCATTTTTTATTCATATTTACTGTTTGATAAATTTTTTATTCTTTTTTTCTTTTTAAAACATTTAGCAGGTCTGATACAATGTTTGAATCTCTTGTGGTGTTATTAAAATATTTCCATAAAGAAAACACTTAATCTTTTATTTATGGTTTTAAATTTTTCTTCCTAAGAAAATATGCTCAGCCTGTCACTTACAGACATGTGTATGAATAGGCTGACTACTTCCAACTTTGTATCATTAGAATTTAGTTCTTTTTTGTGGAAACTAATTCAGTGTAGAAAACATAATTGAAACGAGTCGCCAGTCCAGGTTCGATGCACGATACTGGATGCTTGGGGCTGGTGCACTGGGACGACCCAGAGGGATGGTATGGGGAGGGAGGAGGGTTCAGGATGGGGAACACATGTATACCTGTGGCGGATTCATTTCGATATATGGCAAAACCAATACAATATTGTAAAGTTAAAAAATAAAATAAAATTACAAATAAAAGAAAACATAATTGATAAAAAAAAAATGTCAAATAATAAAGTGTCTGTAACTGCTTTAGATTTCAAATAAAACTCCATATTTTGTTCTCCTTTTAATCCATAGATTTATACACACCTTGAAGGAGCTATTTTATTTTCTCTCTTTTTTTCTTCCCTTAATTTATCTGCCAGTGGCATTGTCTAGTCAGCAACCAGTTTGAATCTTTTGGCTCCAAATTCACTGATATTTCACTGATATTCACTGATATATAACAATATCTATCTTCTATCTTAATATCTGTGTCCTCTCCACCCTTGATCAGCATGATTTAAAGCAGGATAAGAAAAAGCCCAAATGTAATTCTTTTCTTTTTCAATGTCAACAATTCCTTTTTTCCTTGGTTCGGGTAATGTAAAAAGTGTTTGAAGTTTAGTATCAAAAGGTTTATAGAAGGAAAAGGAGGAAAGTTATTGTGGCGTTTTGATAAAGTCAATTTGTTGTATTTCTGAGAATTCATCTTACACAGGTTTGCTTGACTGAATTTTCTTTCACTCCTTAAAGTTTCAGTATAGCAATGTACTTTTGGCATCATACAGTAGCCCCTGAAATTACTATATGACAATGGAAAGAGCACTCAGTGTCTGGAAACGAAGAATCTAGAACTGGCTCTCCAGCTAACTAGTTAAGTACCTGATGTCAAGTCTTGGAACTTCCCAGGCATGTCTTTTTTCATCTGGGAATGAGTTGAGTTGGAGTCAGTAAACCCTAAGAGTTCTCCCTCTAAAATTAAAGCATTTTATGTCATGCTTTTTATTTAGCTATATTCGGTTCACAGCAGAAGTGAAGTGTTTGCTTTTATTGCTTTCAATAAAATGTACTTCTCCCTAAAGTACAGTAATACTGTACTTTATATGTGTATATATGTACAGTATATGTGCATATTTGTATATATATTTATGAAATACAGAGATGGTCATGATAATTGAGAAACTTTAAAAGGGCATGAATAAATGTGTTTTAGACTAATACAATAGTTCTGAATTATATTGTTTAATGGAATACTGCTTTATTGCTGTTGATTGGAACATCTAAAATGGCAGTTTGTTATTTACCATCTTTGTGTGTGTGTGTAATTCTAAAAATTGGAATTTTGAAAGTTTACCAAGCTACTTTTGAGCAAGTAAAAACTTTGAGACTGTGGGAATGTGAATGAATTTCATTAAGGCAGTCAAGACTGGGTGGGTTTTGTGTTAAATTATTATAAGTTTGGCAGACTCCTAGAAACATAATTCAAAGAGTGAATTTTTTTTTTTTTTTTTTACTGATTTCTTCAGTTAACTTAATCTTTCATAATGAAACAGTTGAAGTGATATAGGGATAACTGTGGTGAAATAAAAAGTATAGGCTGCTTGAGAATTTTTACTGTTTTGAATCTTTAGGAGTTTTATTGTTATTTTTTTCACTTTGGGGTTTGTTTGCCTTTTGAAAACTAACGCATGGTTATTTTCCTGTGTATCAGTGTAAATATTAATAATGGATATGACTTATACTTGTAGATTACAGCAAGTGTGGTGAATCCAAGATTAGCCCAACATTGTAATTTGTTGAGATGCAACAAGTGTAAGATGAGTCCTGGATTTGGAGTCAGAAAAGTTGGGGTTGAGTCACAAGGTTCATTAGTAGGTACTGTACATTTCTGTAGCAGTAGCAGTAGCGGTAGTACTCGTTATGTGAGCTAAATGTCTGTAAAATAATATGAATGGTTTGGGATCTGCCTTTCAGGATCGATGACCGTGAAGCTTTTTGTGTGTAAAAATACTACTGTCTACTTATTTTCTGACAATTGTGTTTACATAAATCTATGGCAAAGCTTCAGTTCCACTATTAGGATCTGTTAATGTTTGCCAATGTTCTGTGTACCCTTTTTTTTCCCCCTAGAATAACAACAATCTGGAAGCCTGTTGCCGAGCCCTTTCCCAGGAGAGTAGTAAATACTTATATATGGAATACCATAGTCCAGATGACAGCAGGATGAATAGAAACCGCCTTTTGCATATTAACCTGGGTATTCATTCTCCTAGTAGCTACCACCCAGGAGATGGTGTGCAACTTAATGGCGGTCGAACGCTGGTACATAGCTCAAGTGATGGACATATTGATCCACAGCATGCAGCAGGTAAACAGCTGATATGTTTAGTTCAGGAACCACACTCAGCTCCAGCTGTTGTTGCTACTACTCCAAACTACAATCCTTTTTTTATGAATGAACAGAACAGAAGTGCAGCTACTCCTCCTTCACAGCCACCTCAACAGCCATCTTCCATGCAAACAGGAATGACTCCATCTGCTATGCAAGGGCCTTCACCACCGCCGCCGCCACCTCCTTCCTACATGCACATACCTCGGTATAGTACCAATCCAATTACTGTTACAGTATCCCAAAACCTCCCTTCTGGACAGACTGTACCAAGAGCTTTACAAATTCTTCCACAAATTCCGAGCAATCTGTATGGGTCTCCTGGTTCTATTTATATTAGACAGACATCTCAGAGTTCATCAGGAAGACAGACTCCTCAAAATACACCGTGGCAGTCCTCACCACAGGGCCCAGTGCCTCATTATAGCCAGCGTCCTTTACCTGTGTATCCACATCAACAAAACTATCCACCTTCTCAGTATTCTCCCAAACAACAGCAGATCCCTCAACCTGCTTACCATTCACCACCTCCTTCTCAGTGTCCTTCACCCTTCAGCTCTCCTCAGCATCAAGTACAACCGTCTCCATTGGGCCACCCCAGTTCTCATGTCTTTATGCCACCTAGTCCTTCAACGACGCCACCCCATCCATATCAACAAGGACCTCCTAGCTATCAGAAACAGGGAAGCCATTCGGTAGCCTATCTCCCATATACAACATCTAGCTTACCCAAAGGATCCATGAAGAAGATAGAAATTACAGTCGAACCCTCTCAGAGATCTGGAACAGCCATGAATAGGAGTCCTTCACCTATCAGTAACCAGCCATCTCCACGGAATCAGCACTCATTGTACACAGCTACCACACCACCGTCAAGTTCTCCTTCTAGAGGGATATCCAGTCAACCGAAACCTCCGTTTACTGTCAATCCTGTGTATATTACATATACACAGCCCACTGGACCTTCTTGTGCTCCATCACCATCTCCTCGGATGATACCAAACCCAACGACCGTTTTTAAAATCACTGTAGGCCGAGCCATGACTGAAAATCTGTTAAATTTAGTGGACCAAGAAGAACGTTCTGCAGCCCCAGAACCTATCCAGCCCATTTCAGTGATACCAGGCTCTGGGGGAGAAAAGGGAAGCCATAAATATCAGAGAAGTTCCAGTTCTGGATCTGATGACTATGCTTATACACAAGGTAATTTCAGCCCTTTTATATGACATTGTCTTTGTGGGGCGATGGCAATCTCCTACTCAAAGTAAATAATTTATATTAGGTGTTTAATTAATGTACTATGTATTAAATATTTGGCAGTAGCATTGCTATTAAGAATAGGGTTAGTGCTTCAGAATCATCTACAGATTTTACTTTAAAATAGAAAAATGTAGTCATGATAAGAGTGCCTTCAAAGACTGTATGTTAAGAAGTGCATTCATTGGGAGAAAATCATAGGCCAGTGAAATCAACATAGTCCAAAACACCAACTACAGAGTAGGAAAAAGTGACTCATAGAGGGTGGCCTAAAGCTTATCACAGGGAAAAATTTAAATATTTTTTAAGTGGATGGACTGAAGGGGGTGAGGAAGTTTTTTAAGTACTGTGTATTTATGGGAAGTAGGGTTGGTAATGAAAAACATTATTGGAGTAGTTCACAGTGGACCTAACTCAGTATAAAGAGAAGAAAGTATCTTAAAAGTTTGTTAAAAGATAGGGGAGAATTGACTATTCTTTCAGTATATGTGAAATGACACCCAGGGATCATTGAAGACAATCTTAGGGAAACTAAGGACAATAGAAGAGGAGGAATGTATAGATGATATTATTTTGGCAGAAGGAACCAGATCCAAATTAAAGTACACAGGAAGGCCAAATCACATTAGCAAGACTTTAGAATAAATGTCAACTGAAGTTGAATGACCGGGGTCTTTATGGGTATTTCATACATTAGCCATGCATGTACAGATGTCCCTGTCACTTGTTCAGTGTTATTTTCTGCAATGACTTTGTCTGTAATGCTATAGCTTTGCTGTTACATCAGCGAGCAAGGATGGAGAGGTTAGCAAAGCAATTGAAACTTGAGAAAGAGGAGCTAGAGCGCTTGAAGGCAGAAGTTAATGGTATGGAGCATGACCTGATGCAGAGGCGGCTCAGAAGGGTCAGCTGCACCACGGCGATCCCAACGGTAAGTAGGATCTACTAGGATGTATTAGGCGGGGGCTGGGGAGCATGTTGCATGTCTGGGCTGCTGCTTCTGATGTTAAGTTCTCTTCCCGGTAGCATTTTGTTCTGTCAGCAGCACATGAAGGATGTTTGCCTTTTGTTCTCAGCCAAATAAATGGATAGTTTCTTTTGTTCTCTTGGGGGAATTCTGTAGTTTCATGAGTATTTTCAAAGATAATTAATGTATGGCAGCTCAGTCACTATAGATTGCTTTCTGTTAGAATAGAAATGAGAAGTAAAACTTGACCAAATGCTTTATAAGTGTTCACAGGTATTCATTTATGCTTTTGTGTATTATGTACATATATATTTAAGACAGTTGTTTTTCTCAGTACATTAATGTACATGAGTTAGAGCAAGATCGATATGCATCTTGGGAAAGTGTTGACTCTAGATCATTATCAAGCAGAGTAATTTTAAGTGTAGATAATTGTAGAAACTAAGATAACAGTTTGAACAGGAGTTGTAACAGGGGTTATAGAAGTACTGTCATGCATAGATTTGGGCCACATACTGTTAACAAATTGGTAGCTATGTAAGTTCAACAATTCTTAAAAACCTCAGACCCCAAATAGCATTTGACTCTTCAACATTGATTTAGCAAGCAATTTTTTCAGCTTATGAGTGTGGTCCAAAGTGAGGAGTTTAGTGTATACCTGCTAGAGGGAAGAATCGAGCCATCCCTCAAGAAATAACTTGAATACTGTATATGGTAAGTGATCTGTGAGGTTGAGTGAGAAGTTGCCTCAGCTAGTCGATCTGCGTCCTCCATGTACTTTGCTCTCACTAGTCCTCTAAAGCGTTCTGTGTAGAACTCTTGTGTGTTCTTGAGGAAGCAACTCGCTCTATTCTTTTACCTGAAGGCATTCTTAACCTCTTTTGACCAAGGTTAAGTTCAGAGACAAAGGAGGGAAAGAGAAGCTAAGGGTTTAGGAGCTACTAGCTGATATAGTGGTTAGGACTTTGCCCCCGAAGGCAAGGGATATGGGTTTCATTCCTGGTTAGGGAAGTAAGATACTAGCTCTAATGGGAGACAACAGGAGACTGGGGGACTGCCAAGGTGATGCCGAATCCTTCTCTAGCACCCCTGGAGACTTAGGGATTGCAAACCTCATGCAGTATCCTTTTTTAGCATCCTCTCAGGAGACTTGGGGACTGCCAACCTAATGCCATATTCTTTTCTAGCATCACAGGATACTTAGGGATTACAAACCTCATGCAATATCCCTTCTCTAGCATCATCTCAGGAGACAGGAGATGCCTAAAGGATGGCAAACCTCATGCACTATCCTCTCCCATCGTCTCTGGAGACTTAGGGACTGCCAACCTGATGTTGTATCCTTCTCTAGCAATGTCTCAGGAGACTTAGGCATCACAAACCTTATACAGTATCCTTCTCCTAGCATCATTTCAGGAGACAGGAGACTGAAACGACTTAAGGATGGCAAACCTCATGCAGTATCCTTCTCTAGCTTCGTCTCAGGAGATGACTTAGGGATGGCAAACCTCTTGCACTATCCTCTCTCATCATCTCAGGAGACAGCAGATGTATGGACTGCCAACCTGATGCCATATCCTTTTCTAGCATCACAGGAGACAGGAGACTTAGGGATTGCAAACCACATGCAGTATCCCTTCTCTAGCATCAACTGAGGAGACAGGAGATGCCTAAGGGATGGCAAACCTGATGGTGCAGTTCTCCTGCATCATCTCAGAAGACTTGGGGATGGCAAGCCTGATACAGTATCCTTCTCTAGCATCATCACAGGAGACTTGGGGGACTGCAAACCTGTTGCAGTGTCCTTCTCTAGCATCCCAGGAAACAGGAGATTTAAGGATTGCACACCTGATCCAGTATCCTTCTCTTGCATCCATCTCTGGAGACAGGAGACTTAGGGATTGCAAACCTCATTCATTATCCTTCTGTAGAAACCCTCTATGGAGACAGGAAGCTTATTGTGTACAAACCTCATTCATTATCCTGCTATAGAAACACTCTATAGATACAGAAGAGAGGAGACTCACTGATTACAAATCTGATTCATTTTCCTTTCTTAGAATCCCTCTATGGAGACAGGATACAGGAGACACTTTTATTGATTACAAACCTGATTCATTGTGCATCTATAGAATACCTCTGTGGAGATAGGAGACTTATTTATTAGAAACCTGATTCATTATCCTTCTATAGAATCCCTCTTTGTAGACAGGTAACAGGAGCCGTATTGATTACAAACCTGATTTAGTATCCTTCTCTAGAATCTGTGTATATAGACAGGATACACAAGACAGGAGGCACAACAGTAGACAGGCAATTCAGGAAACAGGAGTCACAGGAGACTGTCAACAACAGACAAAGGAGACAGGAGACAACACTTATTTATTACACACCTAATACATTATCCTTGTATAGAATTCCTCTATGGAGACAGGAAAACAGGAAATGACACCCTTTTATTGATTACAAACTTGATACATTATCCTTCTATAGAAACCCTCTATGGAGACAGGGAAAGAAGATGACACAGTTTTATTGATTACAAACCTGATATATTATCCTTCTATAGACTCCCTGTATGGAGACAGGAGGTACTTGATTACAAACATGATTCATCATACTTCAATTCAAAATCAATTTTATGATGAAAAAACCCTCCCAGTGCACATGTGACTTTGAATCCCTCTTCTCCTATTTCACTTATACCTCCTTGGATAAGCTTACTTTCTTTATATTTGGTCTCTCTTCTACAATATCCACGACTACCCATCTCATAGAATTTTTTTACATATCCAGAAGAACCTAAGATAATATGCATTACACAGTTTATATAATGCTTAACAAATAGTCTTCTTACTACATAATTTTGATTTACAAAACAGTGGAAAAATATGCTTAAATCTGAAATGTTTTGAAAATACTTGATTTTCTTTTCATTTTAGGAACCTGTATAACATATAAATGTCAAAGCATTTAGTCAGAATTCCCTTTTTGTTCCTAGAGGCTCATTGCTAATGCTTATATGGCTTCTTTAACCAGTAGTACATGAACACCTGGTTAGAAACCCATGTGCCTCGTCAAACTGAAATGCATATTTGTGACCAACTATAGGTACAGTTGCAGAAACTTAGAGGATCAGCAAAATAATCTTTCCAAGGAGGACTGAAGTTGAAAAATGCCTAATAGCCATCATTTCTCTCAGGCTGTTGTTTGCAAAGCCTTTTATTAAATGCTGTGAGAGATGTCATCGCTTAACCACATCTGTATGCAAAAAGACATACATAGATCCATGAACCTGTACATGGGGGAAGAAAAGCTAATGTAACACAGTGAATCAATAGTGCTGGCCAACTACATGGTAATGATATTAACTACTTTGAGAGTTCTGAGATAGAACTCTGTTGTTAGCTTTTTGCTAGTGGAGTTCAAAGAGGTGACAATTGCATGGAGAAGGGGGAAATTTAAGTTATACCTTGAAAGATAAATAAGATTTTACTCATCAGCGCTTCCACTTACTCCATCCCACAAGTTTTTTCCTCTTCATTGGTCTTCTGATTAATTGAGTGGTGGCATCAACCTACTCACAGTCCTGGATGCATAATCAAGGCAAAACCATGAAAGAACATCACTGGTCTTTGACCTTCTTCTCTCTGACAAATACTCTCCAACTGATAGAACAGGTGAATTAAGGTATTTCTGCCATGTTTTGTACAACAAGCTATTTTTTTCCTTAGAAATGTCAGATGTTAAGTATTCTGGAATTTTACAAACAAGCAAGGTTAAATGACACCAAACCCATCTTGAAATCCCACCTTCATGAAAATACAGTATAGTTTCCTACAAATACTAGTAATGGTCCAGAAACAGCTATTGTCCCCTCACTCCAAAGCTGTTAGGAGGCATAGGAATCTGACAGAAAAAAATCATAGTTCAGTGAGTACCAAGGGTTCTGTTGTCTTTGGAAATGAGCATGTTGACAAGAGCCTTTTGGTTGTTACTAGCAAATGTGCAGTGGCCTCTTGACTATAACGTTTATTATAGTTATTTCCATACCTGATTACACAGCTTCACTGTTCAAGACCACTCTACCTGAAATAGCCCCCTCTGCCCGCAAATATGTTAGAAGGATTTGCTCCTTTAGGTACTTGACTTTCTCCAAAATTCTACAAAGCAAAGACTAGATTCTTTGATATATTCCTGGGAAGACAGCATCACTTTTTGAAACCCTTGAACAAGTGCTTTACTACAATGCTCAGATGTGTTTTACACTTTTAATAGTTAATATAGACAAGATGTAAGCATTTATTTTACATGTTAACATAGGAATGAGAAGAGCAATCCATGATAAGTATTTCTCAATGACGTTTTTGTTCCCCTATCATTCGAAGGGATTGCTGCACTTATTATAGACTGCCTGTTACATTACTTTCTTAAAACTTTTGACACCACCTAATTTAATGGACATTCCCAGATATTCTGAGATGTCCTAACAGGATAGTATCTTGCATCATTCAGAATTAACCCATTTTTCTAGATTTTCCTTCACTTTTATATTTAGCTTTTTAGTAAAACACCATGTTTAGCAGAAGATTATTTTCTTCTGTCTTCCTGTGATAGCAGATATTATCTTTTACTTCATGTAGTTACAGTCACCTTAGTAAGTGGTTTCCTAGCTGTACTGTGCTGAAAGCTTCATTACCTCTAGAGTCTAAACTCTGAACTTCATTTTTTACTGTACATATATGTGAATAGTAAAGACATTCAGAACTTTGGGGGAAGTAGAGGCTTCCAAAAAGCTTTACCCAATCGAAAAATAGGGCTCTTTTCACATTTCAGTGTCTCATGTTCATGTCAAGGCAGAAAGAAACAGACTTGGGGGGAGAATGGAATCTATTTGTTTCTGCAGTTTCCATGCACTAGGTTACTAGCTTTCTTTTATGTAGGAAAAACAGAAGATGCAAAGATTTCTAGAGACGTTTCTAAAGTAGACTTCTGTATAAATCCTGGATCTGCCCATTACGAGTTTTTAAGAACCTTGGGAAAATTATTTAACCTGTTTGTGCCTCAGCTTCATCATATATACCCTGGGGGTGATATCAGTACTTACCTGGGAAGATAATGTTGAGGCAAGAGTGAGAGACTTCTGGCGAACATAGTGCCTGACAGTTAGTAACTATTCATTAAAAGAAGTACCACTGTAATTTTTACCAGCCTTGACAAGACTAAAATCATGGAAACTGCTTGTTTACAAGGTTGTTGCCTAGTTTCCCTTACCATGCAAATGTAGAAAGAAAATATTCTCAATGCTCTGTGATTAATATATGGTAGTATTTGTATGAGAGAACATAGTGTAGTATGATAGCCCCGCCACATTATGTGAGGATTTTGTTTTTATGTGTCCATATTGATGTCACCATTTCACCTATTCCTTGGAAAACATAGTATAAAGCCTTCTTAAACATGCCCTTTAAGGGATTAAGGCCATTTTCTTGGTAATAACCTATCAGAACAGTTAACATGAATACCAGTTCTTAAATGTTGGGCTTGATAATGACTTTCCCACAATTGCTATTTTGGGTCCTTTCTTACTAGCCTGAGGAAATGACAAGATTGAGAAGCATGAACAGACAACTCCAGATAAATGTTGACTGTACACTGAAAGAAGTTGACCTCCTTCAATCTAGAGGTATAGACTTGATTATTTGGTAAACCATAAGTAATACTGTGGTGTGTTATGCTGCTTCAATAGCAATCATTTTGGTTTTACAGATATAATGGGTAAAAACTACCTTTTATAAGATCACAGTCCTGGTATAGACATCCCTCACCTCACAGTCAGATCAGATTTGGGTGATCAAAAATAATTTTACTTATACAACTTCATCATTAAGTTCTTACCGTTTAGACTGTTTTATGGTGGCACTCTATATTTATCATCTTTTAGTCATAGACTATTTCATAAACTGTTGGGTTTTATTTCTAAAACACAGTAGATTTATGTGATAGTCATCTAAGATGTCTGTGCAAACAGGGATCCCAACTCAGAACATCAGATTACTCAGTTTAAAAGGAAAATCTGTATTCCGTTTTCTTTGTTATGTGTTACATGAAAACATTCAACTATATCTTAGAGATTTCATTTTTGTGGCTTTCTTATTGAAGTCTACTACAGTAAAAGCTCCCCAAGTTCACTTTGATATACTCAGCTCACTAGGTTAGAGATATGCTTCATTTTCCTCTGTAAAATATCCAGCCATGAGGCTGCATTCTGGCAAGTCCACGTACTATTGCTCCCATCAGTTGAATTGTCTGCTTACCAACAGACAGTTGTGCCTGTTCTCAAACCTGCTTAGATTACAAAAGGATGGTAACTGGCATAATGTTTTTAAAATGGATATGGATGTAAGAAATGCTGCTTTTTCTATTAAAATGATAGGCAGATGCTTTATAAAGACTCAAGGGCAGACACTACAAAAACATAGAGACTGTGAATTAGATATAGTGAAAACAACTGAAAAGGGCTATGAAGGAAAATCATAAACATCTAATAGGATTCTAGTCTCAAATTAACTGTTCTTAAAATATCTTTTTTTGCTGCATTCTAAAATGAAAACAGGAAATTATAGATCGCGTTACAGCAAACTAGCCTGCTGTCTTTGTAAATAGTTTCAGTGGAACATAGCCACACCCATTTCTCTACATATTGCCTGAGCCTGCTTTTGTGTTTGAACACCACAGTTGAGGGCTTACAACTGTATTTCAGGTCTACAAAACTTAAAATGTTTATTGTCTGGCCCTTTACGGTAAAAGTTTGCTCACCCCTACTTTAGGTCATCATTACAGGTAGAGTTTATTTCTGAAAGACAATATAGAAGTCTGGTCAACACACACAAAGAAAAGGTCTTGGTCTAACATTGAAATATTGCTTTGATCCTATTTTTCTATCCTTAAGGTTGCTGTGTAATTAATTGTTAACAATTCTGTGTGCGAGTCAGCCAACCCAACATTACTTACTGTTCTAAATTATGGCAGCTGAGAGAGCTTCTACTCTCTTTTCAAGTACCCCATTACCATTTTAAAGCTAGATTACACAGTAGAGGCAGGAGAATAAAAAGATATGGAACTTTGTGCAATAGACAGAAGCACATTTCCATGTGAAACTTAAGCACTCTGGTTGAGTACCCTTATTTTCAGAAGCCTAGGAACTCTACAGCCTAGTAGCTGTAAGCAGTGAAAGACACTGTATGGGAGATTATACAAACCACTGTTACTGTATTAGAAGGTTGCATCCATTATTTTGTTTCTGTGTTCTTTGAAGATAAACAAGAATCCCTGAAACATTGCATTAGGATATTTTTAGTAAAGGCCTTATAGGATCTAGAAATGAAAGCAGCAGTTGTAACTCAAGAAATTGAAGAAATAATATATACAGCATCTTAAACCATAAAAAGATCTAATAAATAAATTAAGTACCATTATGGCTTTCATGAGCCATCATGGGATTTGTTTTCAGAAAATTATTAAACGCAGCATAACTAAATGGAATAAAAGTACTTCTATAATAGGACCTGCAAGGAAAACTGTTCTTAAGGTTTTATAAACAAAGACCTACCTGTGTTTTTGGTCTCCAGTGGGCCACAAAGAGCTCTTTTTGGTACTGTGTTAGTCGCTCAGTGGTGTCCGACTGTGTGATCTCATGGACTGTAGCCTGCCAGGCTCCTCTGTCCATGGAACGCTCCAGGCAAGAATACTGGAGTGACTTGCCATTTCCTTCTCCAGGGTGTCTTCCCGACCCAAGGGTCGAATCTGGGTCTGTTACATTGTAGGCAGATTCTAATCTCCCTTCATAAGGGGTCCAAATATATCTACTTTATACTAAGTTCCATTCTTACATTCTCTGGAAAATTTTGTACTGAGTTTCCAACCTTAACTTTTCATCTAGAGATTCTAGACATTTTCTGACATGCAGCATTTGGATTTGATAGTTATCAGTACATGACTTGATAAAAGGCAGCTTTATTTTTACTTTTGGTGAGCAAAACTTTCTTGGGGAAAATAACTGGGTTTAAAATTCAGCAGATTCAATGTATTTAAGCTATCAGTACCACACAACATCCTCTGTGAATAAGCATGGATACAGTTTAAAAGTTTAACTGGAACTGTGCAGAACTACTGGCAGGTTGCAATGACACGTTCACAGATGTGAACCTAGGACCCAAAGCTGGCATTGGATCAAAACCGACCTTAGAGAAATCATGTCAGGAAAAGGAGCTAAAACAGAAACTGTATCAAGGAGTAAACAGTTTAAATGAGAGAGATGAGATTGTTCTATTATTCTGAAATTGACAGCATATCATTTTTTTTTTTTTTATTGATAAGTCTATGGGCAACGTTCGGAGAAGGAAATGGCAACCCACTCCAGTGTTCTTGCCTGGAGAATCCCAGGGACAGAGAAGCCTGGTGGGCAGCCATCTATGGGGTCGCGCAGAGTCAGACACGACTGAAGCGACTTAGAAGCAGCAGCATAGGCAACATTGAAGATTCTCCTTTTCTTAAAGATTGGAATACCTAAACTGCTAATATCATAACAACTTCAATAATCTTTGTCAATGTATATGTATAGATTATTCTTTACCTGAATTTATAATGAATAAAAATTTAAGGTAAATACAACAGACACAAACGTAAGCTGTGTCATGGTTTTGTTTATTAACATCAAAACAAACAGGGAAATCAGTTCAGTCATCCTTTCATTTCTCTTCTTCATTTACCTAGCTGTGCCACATATTTAATCCTGTGAAAAGAGATAAGCTTTATAGTTAAAAAATGTTCCTTTGCGTGATAGATTGTAGAAGGACACTTGGGTCCTTTCTCACAATGCTTAAATGCTTTCAGTGAGAGAACAGTAGGATAGTATAATGAATTATAAACTCCTGGAAAACCAGCTCCCCTTTTTACGTATTTTTTTTCCTCCTATATTTTCCCTAACAAAAAAATGCATATAACAGGAGAAAGACCCCTAAATGCCTGCTGATTTTATTTTCTTTATAGGAAACTTTGATCCAAAAGCTATGAATAACTTTTATGACAACATAGAACCTGGTCCAGTTGTACCACCCAAGCCACCTAAAAAAGGTGAGTAGCAAAATGTCACAGACGTCACAGAAATGTATTTGAAAACCATTTTGGAGTTCATCTAAAAAGCTAAAGAAATTTCATTAGAGATAGCATTTTAAATGTTATGCTATTGATAAACTTTACTTTCTAAAAAACTACAAAACTAACTCTGAGAGTTATTGTCAAGGGTAACTAAAATGGAATATATAATTTATTTTTTTTAAATAGCTTTCAGTTCAGTTCAGTCGCTCAGTCGTGTCCGACTTTTTGCAACCCCATGAACCACAGCACAACAGGCCTCCCTGTCCATCACCAACTCCTGGAATCCACCCAAACCCACGTCCATTGAGTTGGTGATGCTGTCCAACCGTCTCATCCTCTTTCGTCCCCTACTTCTCCTGCCCTCAGTCTTTCCCAGCATCAGGGTCTTTTCCAATGAGTCAGCTGTTCACATCAAGTGGCCAGAGTATTGGAGTTTCAGCTTCAGCATCAGTCCTTCCAATGAATATTCAGGACTGATTTCCTTTAGGATGGACTGATTGGATCTCCTTGCCATCCAAGGGACTCTCAAGAGTCTTCTCCAACACCAGAGTTCAAAAGCATCAATTCTTCAGTGCTCAGCTTTCTTTATGGTCCAACTCTCACATCCATACATGACCACTGGAAAAACCATAGCTTTGACTAGATGGACCTTTGTCGGCAAAGTAACATCTCTGCTTTTTAATATGCTGTATAGGTTGGTCACAGCTTTTCTTCCAAGGAGCAAATGTCTTTTAATTTCATGGCTGCAGTCACCATCTGCAGTGATTTTGGAGCCCAGAAAAATAAAGTCAGCCATTGTTTCCCCATCTGTTTGCCATGAAGTGATTGGACTGGATGCCATGATCTTAGTTTTCCGAATGTTGAGCTTTAAGCCAGCTTTTTCACTCTCCTCTTTCACTTTCATCACGAGGCTCTTTAGTTCTTCTTCACTTTCTGCCATAACGGTGGTGTCATCTGCATATCTCGGAGAAGGCAATGGCAACCCACTCTAGTACTCTTGCCTGGAAAATCCCATGGACGGAGGAGCCTGGTAGGCTGCAGTCCATGGGGTCACAAAGAGTTAGACACGACTGAGCGACTTCACTTTCACTTTTCACTTTCATGCATTGGAGAAGGAAATGGCAACCCACTCCAGTGTTCTTGCCTGGAGAGTCCCAGGGATGGCAGAACCTGGTGGGCTGATGTCTATGGGGTCACACAGATTCTGACACGACTGAAGCGACTTAGCAGCAGCACCATCTGCATATCTGAGGTTATTGATAATTTCTCCCCACAATCTTGGTTCCAGCTTGTGCTTCCTCCAGCCCAGCGTTTCTCATGATGTACTCTGCATATAAGTTAAATAAGCAAGGTGACAGTATACAGCCTTGATGTACTCCCTTTCCTATTTGGAACCCTTCTGTTGTTCCATGTCCATTTCTAACTGTTGCTTCCTGAAACCTGCATACAGGTTTCTCAAGAGGCAGGTCAGGTGGTCTGGTATGCCCATCTCTTTCAGAACTTTCCACAGTTTATTGTGATCCACACAGTCAAAGGCTTTGGCATAGTCAATAAAGCAGAAATAGATGTTTTTCTGAAACTCTCTTGCTTGTTCTATGATCCAGAGGATGTTGGCAATTTGATCTCTGGTTCCTCTGCCTTTTCTAAAACCAGCTTGAACATCAGGAAGTTCACAGTTCACGTATTGCTGAAGCCTGGCTTGGAGAATTTTAAGCATCACTTTACTAGCGTGTGAGATGAGTGCAACTGTGTGGTAGTTTGAGCATTCTTTGGCATTGCCTTTCTTTGGGATTGGAATGAAAACTGACCTTTTCCAGTCCTGTGGCCACTGCTGAGTTTTCCAAATTTGCTGGCATACTGAGTGCAGCACTTTCACAGCATCATCTTTCAGGATTTGAAATAGGTCATTTGAAATAGGAATTCCATCACCTCCACTAGCTTTGTTCATACTGATGTTTCCTAAGGCCCACTTGACTTCACATTCCAGGATGTCTGGCTCTAGGTGAGTGATCACACCATCGTGATTATCTGGGTCGTGAAGATCTTTTTGTACAGTTCTTCTGTGTATTCTTGCCACCTCTTCTTAACATCTTCTGTTTTTGTTAGGTCCCTACCATTTCTGTCCTTTATGGAGCCCATCTTTACATGAAATGTTCCCTTGGTCTCTCTAATTTTCTTGAAGAGATCTCTAGTCTTTCCCATTCTGTTGTTTTCCTCTATTTCTTTGCATTGATCGCTGAGAAAGGCTTTCTTATCTCTCCTTGCTATTCTTTGGAACTCTGCGTTCAGATGCTTATATCTTTCCTTTTCTCCTTTGCTTTTCGCTTCTCTTCTTTTCACAGCTATTTGTAAGGCCTCCTCAGACAGCCATTTTGCTTTTTTGCATTTCTTTTCCATGAGGATAGTCTTGATCCCTGTCTCCTGTACAATGTCATGAACCTCTGTCCATAGTTTATTAGGCACTCTATCAGAATTAGTCCCTTAAATCTGTTTCTCACTTTCACTGTAGTATAGTCATAAGTGATTTGATTTAGGTCATACCTGAATGGTCTAGTGGTTTTCTCTACTTTCTTCAATTTCTAGGATTGAGAGGCCACAAAAGAATCCTTGTGTATTTAACAGGTGGGCATAGCAATTAGATTGACACTAGGTGTCTCTTCATCAAGGGCAAAATAAATGCTACACAACCAAGATTTGGAGGAGTAACTTTTGCATACTCTTAAATCATTTCTGTGTGATATACTGAACTTCCAATTAATCATTTTCTTCTCCATTCTAGTAATTCTCAAGAATGTCGTGAACTGTGCATTTCATATCTTAATGTTTTTTTGCTTAATCTCTTTTTGCTTTAAGCAACTCAAGATAGACTGATCATGAAGACATAATATTGATACTGGAAAATGCATTACCTAAGGATGTAACATTTTATAATCTCAAAACTTAAAGCAGAATTGAAAATTCTACACAAATGATGTTACTTGCACTACAGTACTTAAATTTTGGTTGAACAGCTTTGTGTGCAACAAAGTGTTTTAAGTATTTCATTTATAGGTTGCAATGGAGTACATGTTATTTCCATTCTTTAATAGTACTATGGATATTTCAACTGACCTGAATTTAAAATAGCCTCCTGCTGTCTAAAAACAGTGTGAAAAGAATCTTAATGGATGACTACCACGTACCAGATTTGTGTCTATAGTGGTAATCCAATGAATTGATTCAAGGGCTGTCATGGAAGAATCACCCTATTTAAGGGATATATCCAGTGTGAACCACCTTATTAGCATAAATTCTATGGTTTGAAGGGCCCACCATATTTAATAAAAATACTTCTATCTCTTGGGAAATTTCAAGATTTTAGAGCTAATCTTCCAGGAGCTAGGGACAAAGCTAGACCTCTCTTTGAGCAAGGCCTGATTCTTTACAGTAGTACATAGAAGGAAATTTATAGCTTTAAATGCTCATGTAAGACAAGGAGATCTAATATCAGTGACATACAATTCTACCCAAGAATCAAGAAAAGAACCAAAGTAAGTGGAAGAAAGAAAATATAAGAACCATTGATGACATAAAAATAACAGAGAAAGTTATCAAAACCAAACATTTGATCTTTGAAGAATAAAAAAACAGGAAAAAACCAGATTACCAAAATCAGAAATGAAAAGATAGGATGAAATAACTGTTAATAGTTGTGTATGTAATTAAAGAAATTGAATCCATTATCAAAAGTTTCCCCACAATGAAAACTTCAGAACTGGATGGTTACACTAATGATCCCCATAGAAATCAAGTATTTAATGAAGACATAATACCAATCATACAAACTCTGAGGAAACAGAAGGAAGGAAAGCATCTAATTTTCTTATGAAACCAGTAGGACTCTGATTCCAAAACCTGATGCACATTACCTAACTCCCAAAAAGAAAACAAACTTACAGATCAAATCCTCATGAACATAAAAGCCAAAAAAATGAATAAAATATTAACAATATAAAAAAAGATAATACATCATGACCAACTTGGGTTTAAGCTCAAGAATGCAGTGTTCAGAAAATAAAGGGAAAAAGCATACAATCATTTCATTATACAGGAGAAAACATCTGATAGAATACAGTAGCCATTCCAGATGACATGATTATTTGTGAAGAAAATCTAGAGCTACCCAGAAATGACAATTAGAATTAATAAGTGACACTTATTAATAAATTAACCAGAGATATGTACATTGACTATGATAAAACACTACCAAAAGAAATCAAACAATACCTAAATAGTCATAAACCATGTCTTTTTTAAAAATCAATATTGTTCAGATACCTATTCTTTTCATACTGATGAAATACCAATTTTAACTGTAACTTTTCTTTTTTTGGTATGCATTAATCTGATTCTGAAATTCATATGGAAATACACAAGACTTAGAATATCCAAGTGGAATATAGATGTTTATCCGAATAAGTTTGATAATTTGAGAGAAAGAAGGAAAGACACAGAAACCTTTTTAGACTAGACTTTGCAGTTAAGCAACACATGTGTGTGTGTAAGCTCTTCAGCTGATTGAGAAAGTATCCCCCCCCACCTTGACTTAACAGTGGAGAGGGCACTGACCTTGCTGTCATACAACTTTAGCACTGGTTCTGATTGTCTTGGCCACCTGACCTTGTTTATATCCAGTTTGTACACCAATAGAGGTCATCAGTCCAAATATTTAGCTTCTTTACGGGGTTGTTGTAAGAGTCAGTGAGAAGGAGGTATGTGATGCTATAAAAGGGGTTACAAATCTAAGAAATAGAACTTATTCTTTAGCACCTAAAGGAGATGTTTACTCTGCTTCACAACACTTACATTGTGAAACACTGGTCTCCAAAGGTTGGTTGAACTAGAGGACTGCTTATAGGCTCAGAGCGGATTACAAAATTTTAAATGTTTGTTCTTAAGGTTAAATACTATGAAGTCTGCCTTTTTTGACTTTTGTGTATGTGTTAGTCACTCAGTCGTGTCCACCTGTTTGTGATCCCATGAACTGTAGCCCACCAGGCTCCTCTGACCACAGGATTTCCCAGGCAAGAATACTGGAGTGGGTTGCCATTTCCTTCTCCAGGACATCTTTCCAACCCAGGGATCAAATCCAGGTCTCCCACATTGCAGCCAGACTCTACTGTTTTCACTTAATACAAAACACTGCTTACTGATTACCTAAAAATTAATAGAAACAGTATTCTAGCCAGAAATGGATATGCCTGCAGTCCATGTTGTGAGGGCTGCTGGACTTCTGCACACATAGGTAACTGGAATTTATGAACAACTGGGGAGTATGTGTTACCAGTACATAATATTACTTTCACTTGGTTTTGATTTTTCAAGTACTATTTTGGTTCTTTATTTATGAAATGCTGTAGTCTACTGTTACCTTTAATGTGGATAGTGGACTTTAAACCCATAATTTTCTAGTAACTATTGGTTAATCAGGGAATTGGTAAAGTATAATGTCCCAAATTTTGTGTTCATACCGACATTTAATTATTAGCATTAAGTTTGCACCCTAACTCACTCGAACCTGGGAATTTGGTGAAATCAGGCATGCATTCCAAGTAATGAGAGAGGATGAAAAAACTTTTAAGAGCCATTCTGGATAGGTTGTAAAGGCAGTATTAAATACGGCCCTTGCCTTCCTGGGAGAACTAATGGTAACATCAAGTAACAAAGAATAAATACTGCATGTGTCCTGTGAAAGATTCTTGAGAGCCTGTCCACTCTCTTCTAATGAACGGCTTGATCCCTTCTTCCTGGCTTTGCTTCTTCTCATGCAGACTCATCAGACCCCTGCACAATTGAGAGGAAAGCCCGAAGAATTAGCGTGACCTCCAGAGTACAGGAGGACGTCCATGACACCCAGGCAGCAGCTGCAGATGGTTTGTACTTGTATGTCTAGACTTTGTGCAGTGTCCAAACACGTGTTAACCCATGTAGAGTTATCATAAGTAAAGGTCAACCTTTTTTTCCTTTAAGACATTACTCTTTACTGAGTTTCTAAAGCTGTGCAGTCCAATAGCAACAGAATTAGAGCCACATACATGATTTAAAATTTTCTCTTAGCCAAAGTTTTATAAGAGTGAACTGGGTTTTTTGTACCTTATTTCATACTTTTCAAAATTTGGTATATATTTTCTATTTACAGCACATCTCAATTCAGAGTGACTGCATATCAAGTGGCTAGTGGCCCACCATATTGGACAGATTCTTATAAAATAATAGTGTCTAGTCTTCCCAGGTGGCTCAGACAATAGAGTCTGCCTGCAATGCAGGAGACACAGGTTTGATCCCTGGGTCTGCAAGATCCCCTGGAGAAGGAAATGGCAATCCACTCCAGTATGCTGGCCTGGAGAACTCCATAGACGGAGAAGCCTGGCAGGTCCCAATCCATGGGGTTGCAAAGAGTTGGATATGACTGAGTGACTAACACACTCAACACAGAAAATAAGGCCACACTTGATACTTCTTAAATTCCCCTAAATGCAGAAATAGTATACAACTAGGTAAAAAGGTCTCCACCATAGGAACAAACCAAGCATGAAACTACATTGTACTTCATATAATTACAGAACAAATCCTTTCTTTGCCTACTTGGCATAGTTCTAGTTATTTGAAAAATAACTTTTCTATGAGGTTATCTGTAAAACTATAGAAAATGTTGAGAATTTTTTACAGTTTGAGTTGTATCCTTTTGATCAGTTTCTCCTATGTTCCCATTATTATATAAACAATATGGATTAACCTGTAAGTTGCTAACTTTTGACATTTGTAAGACAGTCATTTTTATGAAAAATTGGCCAATTAAGTTTAATCCATTTAAAAATCGTCTTGAAACGTTCAGTTCTTATTTGTATATAAATATGCATATTCTTTAGATGTTTTGTTTTCCATGAGGCATAAGACATCTTTGCTTTTTAATATTCCATAAAACATTTCACACCTTAAATCAAATGAAAGCAAACATCTTTGGGATTTTACATGCTTTTATTTAAGCAGTTTCCCGACAATGACTGTTAGTTGCTCATCAGTGTCCGACTCTTTGTGACCCCTTGGACTGACTGTAGCCCTCCAGGCAAGAGTACTGGAGCGGGAACCTATTCCCTTCCCCAGGGTGTCTTTCCGACCCAGGGATCAAACCTGGGTCTCCTGCATTGCAAATGGATTCTTTACCATCTGAGCCACCAGGGAATGTGGTGCTAGTGGTAAAGAACCCACCTGCAATGCAGGAGACCCAAGAGACACTGGTTTGATCCCTGGGTCAGGAAGATTGCTTGAAAGAGATTTAAGGCATGGCACTCCAGGAACCCACTCCAGGATTCTTGCCTGGAGAATTCCATGGACAGAGGAGCCTAGCGAGTTACAGTCCCTAGGGTCACAGAGAGTCGGACACAACTTAAGTGACTTAGCACACAAGCACGCACCCTATGATGAAATGAGCAGTGTCTTTTTTTTAGGACCAACAATAATTCTTAGATGCCTTTTACATATTTTTTGATTAGTTACTTCTGCATGACTTGCTGTTCCAAATTACATTGTTATAGTATTGAAGAGTAACAGAACATGCCATCCCAAAATATGCCTCTTTGGCATTAGGATTATTCTGAGCAACTGCAGATACTAGAAAGCTCAGAAAACAGAATATTAGTTATACCCTTTTGTAAGGGACATTTACATTTATAAAGGCAGTCTCCTTCTGTGTCTCTCTTGTGACTCTAAATGACAAGAGCATCAATGGAGAAGGCACTGACTTAAATCTGCATAACAAACCTTGTGCTTATTTACTCTGCTTTTCCTGGTAAACTCCATACACACTCCAATCTCTTCTGTCTTAGCTGAAGATGCTAAGATTTCAGCCATCTCAGCAAGTTACTCAGTTTTCCTGGGTATCACTCATGTATACAGGAGTATACATGTTAATAAACTTTAATCTTTTATTGCAGGGGTGTCTCAGCCAAGAACTGAGAAAGGTAGAGGAAAAAGAATTTTTCTCCCCTACAGTCAAAACAGTGAAGAGAGCCCCAGGTACCCTAGATTAGTTAGTTTAAAAGATTTTCCAGTTATTTCTGTAGGTTAGAAAAAAGGAGTTTGAAAAACCTTTATATATTAAACATTTGCATTGCCACAATCTAAAACTGAAAGCTGTGTTTGGAGTTAGCACAGAAAGATGGAATATAACAGTTTATGGGTTTAACATCTGAACTTTTCTGACTATGATAAATTCTTCACAAAATAACAAGTTGCCTGCCCTAGAAAAGCATAAAGACTACTATTCAAGAGAGGACCTTTAATGGAAATGGCATACAGCACATTTTTCCTCAAACAGAAGCTTCAACAGAAGTGTCTTTTATTCCTCCATATAAGACAACAGATACAACTATTATACTTACATCTTTAGGAGTCATGAGCCTGTCGATGCAAAAAAAAAAAAAAAATAGTTGATCTGCAGAACAAATGAAAAATTTTATTTGAGCTAACCTGAGAATTATAATCTGGGAGAGAGTCTTTGAGAAAGTACTGAGGACCGTTCCATCCATTGGAGGTCAAAGCACAGTTATTAAATTAATTGGCATACTGGCCTGGCCCAGCATCTTGGATCAACTGTCTACTTCCTGCGTGTCTTCTCCTCATCCTGGTGATCTGGTAGCACTGGTCTTCATCCATTTGGGGTGTCAGAAGTAGGAGTTGCAGAGCCTGATACAGCCCCTTCCAGTGTGGCTATAAAGAATCCTTTATCTAATGTATTTTCCAGTATGCATACTCTCCTTGTTGCAGGTCATGGGGCATTTGATCTTCATCCAAAGATAGATTACTGAAACAACCTTTACAGTAGTTAGTCTTGGGCAATAAATACAAAAACCTCAAAGACAACATGAGAACATAATGTCCTTAGTAGAATTTTTCCCTCTAAAATTACCCTCATTTGTATAGAATATCGCCAAATTAAGATTTGCAAAATAAGTCTGGCTTCAGTAAACTTGCTTGAAAGTCATAATTAGCTTGAAGGGAAGGGTTTCTTTATATATGGAAAATACAAGTTCAAACCCAAAATATTTCAGAGGGAAAAATATTATATTCATCAATTCACTGAGTCCTATGTGACTAATCTTTGATTTTGTTATTCTGTTAATCAGATTTAAGAAGCCATCAAGCTTGTCATTCTTCTAATTTCTTACCCAGTTCAGTGGTATGATCTGAAAGTTATTAGAAACCTATCTATACCAATCAGAAAGTCCTCTCTATATATCTTCTTGAAGATGAAGCTTTTTTTTGCAGAAATCATCAGAATAAAGCAGTAAAGGTCTCTACAGGACTTAAAAAGGCATCTTTAAAAGATCTGACTACAATGCAAATGAACAAAAATTTTCCTATTTCTGTGGCATTACCATGATTTATGATAATTATGACTGATAACATTCTGTTAGTGTGTACCATGTACCAGGTTTTTAGGAACTCAATATAATTTCTACATCTACCCATATAATATAACCTAAGAAGATTTGTCACCATTTGACCACGCTCCCCATGTAATTTAACATATCAGATAAGCCTAATTAATTTATTATCTCTTCTTTGATAAGTAGAGGAAACATTTCTCTTGAGGTGTTCCAGGAGCCCTTAGGAAAAACCTCAGAGTTATCTAAGAAGTCAAAAGAATTTCACTTAGAATGTGATCTTAAGGAATTTTGTCAAAAATATTAAGGTCTCAAAGCACTTAGTCACAAACAGGATCACGAGTAGTTCGTGATCATGCTTCACGATTATTGTGAAGCAATACTTATTTTCCCTTACTCAAAATGACAATAAAAGGTTTCAAAACCAAATACAGAAAGGTATAACAGATTGCTTAAAATGTAAAGGAACTTTACAATATGTTATCAGAAGCAGATTAATATTAGAAGAAAATTTTGAAAACCAAATTCAGGTTTTGTACCATTTTTCCCTTTAATATTAAAATTCATATACTCAAATTTACTTAGTCCTGACCACCCATAGAATTCCATTCTTAAGATTCTTTTCTCATAAACTTTCTTCAACTTTCTATATTCATATTAATTTGTTCCTTATTTTCTTTCCCATTTAGAAATAACCAGCTTTATGACAAAATTACTTCCCATTCCATTAACAAAACACATTTTCATTTCTTATACCTTTTTCTTCCTTGCATACAAAGATGTTTTCCTTATTAGAAACCTTCAGTTCAGTTCATTCGCTCAGTCGTGTCTGACTCTTTGCGACCCCATGAATCGCAGCACACCAGCCCTCCCTGTCCATCACCAACTCCCGGAGTTCACTCAGACTCACGTCCATCGAGTCAGTGATGCCATCCAGCCATCTCATCCTCTTCGTCCCCTTCTCCTCCTGCCCCCAATCCCTCCCAGCATCAGAGTCTTTTCCAATGAGTCAACTCTTTGCATGAGGTGGCCAAAGTACTGGAGTTTCAGCTTTAGCATCATTCCTTCCAAAGAAATCCCAGGGCTGATCTCCTTCAGAATGGACTGGTTGGATCTCCTTGCAGTTCAAGGGACTCTCAAGAGTCTTCTCTAACACCACAGTTCAAAAGCATCAATTCTTCGGCGCTCAGCTTTCTTCACAGTCCAACTCTCACATCCATACATGACCACTGGAAAAACCATAGCCTTGACTAGACGAACCTTTGTTGGCAAAGTAATGTCTCTGCTTTTGAATATGCTATCTAGGTTGGTCATAACTTTCCTTCCAAGCAGTAAGTGTCTTTTAATTTCATGGCTGCAGTCACCATCTGCAGTGATTTTGGAGCCCAAAAAAATAAAGTCTGACACTGTTTCCACTGTTTCTAGCAAAAACTTAAGAAACAAGTAATTATGAACTGGTTTGCCAATCAGGAAATGCTGGCATGACAAACTGGACATATACGATAACCCAGTTTCTTTTTGTTGTTGTTGTTTATTAACACAAGCCTCTTAAGATAAATAGAAGAGATTTGGGGCATGTTAAAGGATTGTGGGCTTTGGACTGTTTTGGAGCCACACCTCTGGTTCTGTAAAAACTTGTTTTGTAAAACAAGCACAGCTCTTTTTAATTTCTCAAAGGAGTGCATGGCCAGCTTAATGACATCAAAGGACTGATACGCCCATCCACCTTTGGTAGAATGTTTCTCATTTCCTCATTTAACTTAGTGTGTGCGTGCATGCCCATTCATTCAATCATGTCTGACTCTTCTGCAGCTCCATGGACTGTAGCCCACCCAGCTCTTCTGTCCATGGGATTTCTCAGACAAGAATACTGGAGCTGGTTGCCATTTGCTTCTCCAGGAGATCTTCCCGACCCAGGGATCAAACCCATATCTCTTGTGTCTCCTGCATTGGCAGACAGATTCTTTGCTACTCAGCCACCTGAGAAAGCCCCATTTAGTTTGGGGAGAAGTCAAAAAAAAAATCCAGTCAGGCTCTGAATATCAGATACATATCAGTTTAGTCAGAAGTGGCCTCCCATTTTGATTATCTGTTTACAAAAACTTTTGAGGGTCCACCCTGGGTTTAAGAAATTCTTTACCTAGAGCACTCAGTTCAGTCTTTGATATGAAGATGCTTACATACAGTCTTAGGTGGTCTCATTTCTAATAACCATTTAATACTCTCTTCAGAGTGGAAGGGTAACTCAGAGAATTACTAGAATACAAAGACTCAAAGGACAGAGGAGAGCATAATTATGTCAGCTTATAAAGTTTTTGTTTAGGTACCTTTCATTGAGGTTATTTTGGGAGTTTTGAAGCCTTTGGGGGCTTCTGCATACCAAATAAATACCTATTAATACAGTATTTCAGGATGAGAGCTCTCTAAAATGTTAACAATTTAGAAGACTTACCAACTTAAAGGATCCAAGGAGCTAGCCCTATATTTTCTCCTGCTAACCTCAGTTTGGAAAAGAGAACGACTCTCATCACTTTTATTTCCAGTAAAGGGATCCAGGAGAGAGTGACATGACAAGCCTATTCTGCTAGGCTTTCTTTCAGTGCAGTTTTGGAGTGCCCAAGAATCCCACCTTGGCCATTCCAGGGTGGGATTTCCTTTAATTCCTAATTATTTAAGTACTTGTAAGCATACAGAAATCCAGCTGGTATCCCAATAGGTTGCTGTCCACCTGGAAGCTGTTGGGCCTGAGGCACAGTTTCCCAGTATTGATTTAGTGGTCGAATTTCAATATGCATATAATCTGAACTTTCTGAGGACTCTGTGGTGGATCAGATAGATGCTGCTTCTCACTGTAGTTCCCCAAAGAGTTGCCCTTGGCTCAGTTTCTTCCTCTTGACAGTCTACTATGCCTGTGGGTCATCAGAGCACTGGGTGATTTATCCTTACTGTGTGCATCCTTAGAAGAGCAGTATTTAATTTACGGTTATAGTGGAGTTCTGCTGCTGCACCACCACTGCCAGTCACAAGGATTGATCTTCAGACACTAACGCTAGGTTGTCAGTCACCCGAGAACACCACGTGGCTGAAAGGAGCAAGTGTCCTGTGTTCTTAGGAGCTAAATAATGCAGTCTCGGTTTTACTCCCAGAAGTTTTTTTCCAGCCATATAGCAACTTTTTTCTTTTTAATTTAGGCCAGTTTACCAAAAACACAACCACCTGTGTTTCCCTGTGTCTCCTGCCCAAGATCCCCTCCATCCTTGTGTAGGAAATGCATGTGGGACTCTTAAAAGAGTCCAGGTCTTAAAAACAGCTCAAATAAAATTTTTAGGATTATCAAGGCAATAAGATCCAGATATCAGAAGAACTCACTGAAACACCTAAGAAGTACCAAGAAGCTGGTGGGGCTTAATGGGTCCATGCTGGTATCGAGTGCTGATTTGGGGTAGACTCCAGCTGTCCTCATGGGTGTATCTGATATCCTGCCAGCTTCACTATGCATATATCAATGAAAAAATCAGTAGTTGATCTCAGAAAGAAATGGAAAATTTTATTTGAACCCACCTGAGGATTATAACCTGGAAGACAGAAAGCTGTGAGGACTTAGAAGTCCAAGTACAGTTCTGCAAGTTTTAGACAAAGGATTATAATGTGTCAGATAATGTGTCAACAGTTTATACAATCCAGAACTGCATGTACAAAGTGAGGAGTGGGTCATCCTGACCCTTTACAAGATTAAGAAGGAATGGTATCTCCTAAGGAGATTGGGTTGATACAAATGGACAGTACATGCTAAAGGGGAAGGAGGAAGCCCAAACAGGCAGAAAATAATTTTCTATTTAGGGGGCATGCCATAAAATACAACTATTACTTCATCAAGCTATAAGATACAAGGTGGATGCTAATGGACAGTTAAAAGCAACAGTTGAAGCCAGAGTCAACAAACCCATCTCCTTTTTATAGTCACGAATAGGCTGGAAAAGCCAGTGTTTTTCTGTTCTACTGGAAGGTTGAGAACACCTTCCTGATTGAGCCTCAGCCTTACTATACCTGCAAAAAGGTTCAGGGTCTAAAACTCAGTTCTTGTTACCTCTTGGGGAATAGTCACACAGCGATTTGTCATTAAAGACCAACTGATAAAGCACATTTCCAATGGACAGTGTGCTTAACCCCAGATGGTAACTGATTAAAGCTTCCCCAGATCTCAGTTTCTTTTGTCACCTGCTTAGGAAGGCTGCTTACCTTAGATCTTAATTCCATTTGCAGTTTTTAGTGAGGATTTCTAGGTGTATGGGTAGATTTCCCCAGCCTGCTGACCTTGTTCAGATTCCAGGGTGGTTTTCCAGCTGGAACTTGGGAGCCTGCCAGTCCCTAAACCCACTTTCAGTAGGTACTGTTCATGGAAGGCAACTCTAAAAGCAAAGAACCTTTTTGAGTACAAGGCCAGAGAGAATGAGGACCTAGGAGGAATATAAATTTTAAGTTTTTTGTAAATCCTGAGGACCACCATAAGGCTGCCAGCATTTTATATTGCCAAGTATAGACATGTTTAATAACTCACATCTGAAAGATCTTTCAGTTTATTGACAAAAGGCAGGGAAGAACTGAGGATAAAAGTCATATTGAATGAATTTAGCTTCATGAAAAACGACAGTCTTTTATATTTCTGTTTTAATCTTTCTGGGAGAAACTTTTATGAACTGTCACACCATTGACAAACCATTATTAAAAACATGAATATTTTGGAGCTGAAAGTCTCAAGGAAGAAGGCACAGATTTTATGAGATGTTTGATATAGTATGGCTAGTACTGTGGGTGGTGGGAGTCACTGGCAGGCTGAGGTGGTGAGGGAGAACTTAGAAGGTAGAATTTAACATGCTGTATAACATTTTTCCATTTGACTGGAATAGAGCGTAACTGTCCACTAGAGACAATAAACTTGGAAGGTAGTCTGTGCTGGACTTCTAGCTACTTAGAGGAATAAAATAAATTGTTGAGAACAAATTAGATTGTGTATCCTAAACTTACTGTTTGGTTCTGCATTTCTAGCAGCTGTGCCAACAACTTGGCTTTCTCGTTTCACAAAACCTTTTCCCTTGCTTTTGGTGGGGGGTAATTTTCAATTTCCATTTGGATTATACTTCGAAAAAAAATTCAGTCTATTTTCTGTTTTCTCTCTCTCATCCCTGACTTCTCTTAGAGCACCCAGGTAGCTCCAAACAGAGTCCTCGGACACAACCGCGAGATGAAGACTATGAAGGGGCTCCGTGGAATTGTGATAGCTGCACCTTTCTGAACCACCCCGCACTAAATCGCTGTGAGCAGTGTGAGATGCCACGGTACACTTGAATTCCCAAGAGTCTGCACTAGGTTGAGAGTGTAACTTTGAGCACCCGTTAGAAGAAAAGGAAACCTGGGGAATCTGTTCGTCTACCCGGCCTTTTCATTTCAGACGACATGGGGTGGGGGGTGGGGAGAAGGACACTGTAGCCACTTGTGCTCAATAAAGGAAAAATGGGGAAGGTTTATCCCCCCAAGTCTTAACTCAGTGCAGTTAGAGATAGAAAGGGATACTTGAAATGGGGAAAGGATTCACTCCTGAAAGAATGTACACAGAGAAGTCAAGAGCTCTTCTGTGAAACCCCAATCATTCAAGTTACTGCTGAGTGACCCTTATTTTATAAACTAGAACTTTGAATCTTGGTGTAACATGTTACAGTTTATGCAGCCAAACTGTGAATTGCCAGAGCAGACTTACCTGGTCACAGATCTCTGGAAAACCCAGGCTCCCCAGGCTTCTTCCTGTTGCTTCCTACTGAGGAAAAGGACGGGAAAAGCACTCAGAGGATGTTTTTGGTGGGGGGCAAAACAATAAGGGTATTTGTAATTGCTGCTTTTTTCAGGGGTAATTTCAAACACAGAAACAAGATGTTTTAAAATGTGACTTGTAGCAGTCAGGAATTCGGCATATCGTGCCCTTTGTTTGAAAGTACAATCAGAGGTGATAATATTCCTTTTGCTTGTACAATGATTCATCAAGCTATATCAACACTGGTAACTAAGACCTAATTATGCCGCAGAATAGATAGATTTTTTAAGTTACTGCATGCTTTTATTAGGCCACTGGTTTTTAAAATAACCAACAAGTCCTTATAAATTCTGATTTTATGAATGACCTTCTCGTAAAACTGCGCTTTGCCAATAGCATAGTGAATGTATGCCGAATGTAAATCCATTCCAAAATCCACTTGGAATCTTGAGCTCAGCTGTGGTTCTATAAGAAACGTTTGCAGTTCATAGAGCCGTCCCGCCTTCCAATTTTGTGATGAGTTCATGATGTTTACAGCACAGAGAATACTTGTGCCATAATCCTAATCTAGCTGAAAAAAATTACTATTACTTGTTCAATAAAGATGTATTTGCACATATGTTAACAAATCAGTGTGAGGAAAATTATAGCTAGCCAATATCATAAAGTTGCACACTGCGCTATTTGGGGAGGAAGAAAAGGCTAGTCAAGAAATAAGATTAGGAGAAAGGTGAATACAAAGGACTTTGAAATTTAGAACTTAATTTTTACCATACTGTATTCAGAGATGATACTAAGTTTGTTCAGATAGTTCAGATGATACTAAAGCACTCTTTATTTATGAAATTAGAAACTTAGGGTATAAATAACTGAAGAGATACAAAATCATTTGATTCACTAAAGTGCACCACCAGAAAATTATTAATAGGACACTGAATTAGGGCGGTTGACGTTTCTTCCAAGCTCAGAATTGGATTTTGGAATCTCCCCTTATTTGGGTACATGTAAACAGCAATAAAATTGGTAAGTTTCCTAATCCTAAAGGATTTTACCTCAGGTTATCACCTGAGGAGTATCTGCTCTCCCATACCAGCTGTCCCCCTTCTCTTTCACTCACACACAGGCTCGCACGCTCGCTTCAAGCTGTCATTATATGCTAATTTAGCAGTAATCTCTGGCAGATCTGGAAAAACAAGCTGCACTTAATAGCATAATGAAACCAAAGGCATAACAACTTATCATAGCTTTCCATCAAAATCACAATTTCACACTGTACCTGCAGCTCTGAAAACATTTTTTTCATACGTGGAAAATGTCCTGAAAGTATCTACTTGTCTCACAGAGTCAGCGTGGCTATGTAATTACACTGATAAAACATCTCTCATATAACAACTGTGGCAAAACTGTGAAAATAAAGGTGAGAAAGCAGACGGGCTTAAAAGCGTTGACCTGCAAATAGCACTCATTCTCTAAAAGCTTTTGTAGCACTGGTGTCTGTCAGTCTCCAGTAAGTCTGTCAGTCCTACTGTTCTGTAATAATGCCAATGCCTTTGCCTTTGTATGGTTTCATCTCTCTGTAGAGATGGTAAACCCCACTTGGTATTAAGTAACAATATAGGGTAAAAATACATATATTGCTTGATGTTCTAGCTAAAGGTTTACCCAGTATTCTTAGTGATATGCTGAAGTGGCAGCAGTTAACTTGGCAGTTGTCAGTTGAGGGTGAAGGTAGCATGTATGAAAACAGTTTGATGCTTTATTAAAACCATGTAGATGACTTTAAAACTATTGCATGAACATACATCCAGGTTATTGAACTGTTATCACACAGTAGATGCATGGTTCCAGTCCCTTGGTGATCTATCTAGTAAATTATTGTTTTCACCTGCCAGGAAAAATGAGATACCAGTCTTATTTGATAGGTGTAGAGGGTGGGGTTTGAGACATCAGAGATTGATGTTTAAGGGAGTTTTGTATACGTTCATTTCTGGTTCTGCACATGTTTCATACACCAACATAGGCTGTAGTCAGTTTTTAAAATCAGCAAAATTACTTGACACCGATACATTTGATATATTTAACTATGTCCCATGTATAGACTACTTCTGGCTTGTGACCAGTTTGAACAAGAATTCTGTCACCTTTAAAGATGCCTTTTAGGAAGGATCTGGCTGCTAAGGTGCCTATGCTTTTTGGATCAGTTGGTGCACTTCTTGTTCCTAGTAAAAAGGTGTTTTCTTAAATTACAACCAGTTTGATGTATCTGGTAACATAGACCTGACTATACATTTTATATTATTTCACTGTTCTGTAAACTGAGTTTTTTGAAAGCACATTTGTCATTTTGTCCAAGTACATTGCCCCTTACATTTTGAGGTAGGTCTTAAAAGTTTAAAGTGGCAAAAGAGGAGCCAGAAACTTTCTAAGACTTGTAAAATGTTTCAAATAATGACCTTGTTTGAGAGAGTTAGAGGCGTGGTGTTTTAAACAAAAGAAATTCATTGTAATAAAGGTAGTTTTAGAGCAGATTAATGATGGTGGGGAAAGTGTTGCTAATTTGTTTATTTCCCTGAAAAAATGGGAGTGTGATGAGCAGTTTAATAATTTTTAAGGAGCTGGTCTCAACTTTAGTACTTATAATTATTATAAGAAATCAATGTTTCCTTAAATTTTGACATTGCTTTGTCCCGGTTATCTAAGGTTCATATTCCAACTTTCTGTGGCAACTGAACTTTATATAGTATTTTAAAAGGTAACTAATGCTTTTGACAGTATAAACAAAAAGCAAGAATATAAGGCCTAGAAAAATTGTCCTTCGAAAATATCAATGATGTACCCTGGAATGTGAAGATGTCCCCTTATAGTTTAAATTGATTTATTTGAATATTGTAATCACTCTTCAGACTTTGAATGAGTCGTTACAGTGTGTATCTGTATATCTGTAGAGAAAAATGACAACCGAAATGTAACTTTAAAATCAATAAATTTGGCACTGTCTGTTGCACCACTACTGTATCTTTTTGAAAGAATTAACAGTATTTTCTTATTGTAAAAGGTAATTCTGATGATTCCACATTCACCAGACATGTATTTTTTTTTTCCTGTACTATTTGCATCCCCAAATATTTAATACAAGTAGGTTTTGCACGGCTTGAGCATTCAGAGATTAACAGAATGACGACTCAATTTTAATTTCTAAAGCCATGAAATGTTGCTTTGAGACTGAACAATTCTGAATTCTTATTTATAATGACACCCAATATCCATGTTTCCCTACTGTAAAAGAACTGATCAGTTTCTTGCCTACAACAGCAAGAACTTATTAAATCTTGTAAATACCGTGTCTCTTTTAGATTTCTGTGTATGCTGTGAATCAGATTATTTTGAGGTGAAATTGTATTAAGACAAAGGCATTTGAAAAGGCTATGCATGCATCAAACCTCCAAACAGTACATATTCGGAAAGTCAACGATTCCTGCGAAATAAATTAATAAAGTAAAAGCAAACACTACATTCTGTATCCTTTCTGTGTAGCTAGAAATGATTTATAATATCAAACCAGTCTAGTTCCTACATTCATATTTCTGGACTGAAATATGCTGTCTCAGAAACCTCATCTTTCATCACATCTCTGTTCTTCTGTTAGAAAATGTACTCATGTTATTTTTGGGGTATTAAGTATTTGTACATTACTGTAACTTAGAAATTAGTTAAAAGTATAAATAAGCAAATTTTATATAAAAGGTGGCATATGTTAAGAATTTACATTTTTCATGCACTCCACATTAATACATGTTACTTACAAAAGAATGACTGGTTCTTTTTCTTTATATCATTTGTAGTTAGTTTTTCAAAGGGAAATAATCACCCTCCTAATCTCTATAGTCACCCTTCCCAACTTGTGCACAGAGAATATTGCAGATGAATTTTTGAAGATAGCTTTTTCAATGATTAGGCTTATTTTAAAGTTGGAATCACTTCCACTACATTTTTTACATATATGAAATTGGCAGACATACATACACAAGTTCAGTTCAGTCGCTCAGTCGTGTCTGACTCTGCAACCCCATGGACTGCAGCACGCCACACCTCCCTGTCCATCACCAACTCCTGTTGTTTAACTCATGTCCATCCCACCATCTCATCCTCTGTTGTTCCCTTCTCCCGCCTTCAATCTTTCCCAGCATAAGGGTCATTTCCAGTGAGTCAGTTCTTCACATCAGATGGCCAAAGTATAGGAGTTTCAGCTTCAGCATCAGTCCTTCCAATGAATATTCAGAACTGATTTCCTTTAGGATGGACTGGTTGGATCTCTTTGCAGTCCAAGGGACTCTCAAGAGTCTTTTCCAACACCACAGTTCAAAAGCATCAGTTCTTCGGCACTCAGCTTTCTTTATAGTCCAACTCTCACATCCATACATGACTACTGGAAGAACTATAGCCTTGACTAGATGGACCTTTGTTGGCGAAGTAATGTCTCTGCTTTTTAATATGCTATCTAGGCTGGTCATAGCTTTTCTTCCAAGGAGCAAGCCTCTTTTAATTTTATGGCTGCAGTCACCATCTGCAGTGATTTGGGAGTCCAAAAAAACAGTCTGTCACTGTTTACATTGTTTCCCCATCTATTTGCCATGAAGTGATGGGACTGGATGCCATTATCTTCATTTTCTGAATGTTGAGTTTTGAGCCAACTTTTTCACTCTTCTCTTTCACTTTCATGAAGAGGCTCTTTAGTTCTTCACTTTCTGCCATAAGGGTGGTGTCATCTGTCATCTGCATCTGATATTTCTCCCAGCAATCTTGATTCCAGCTTCTGCTTCCTCCAGCCCAGCGTTTCTCATGATGTACTCTGCATGTAGGGTAAATAAGCCAGGTGACAATATACAGCCTTGATGTACTCCTTTTCCTATTTGGAACCAGTCTGTTGTTCCATGTCCAGTTCTAACTTGCTTCCTGACCTGCATACAGATTTCTCAGGAGACAGATCATGTGGTCTGGTATTCCCATCTCTTGAAGATGGGAATACAGTTTCTTGTGATCCACACAAAGGCTTTGGCATAGTCAATAAAGCAGAAGTAGAAACCACAGTCACAAAACTAACCAATCTGATGACATGGACCACAGCCTTGTCTAACTCAATGAAACTATGAGCCGTGCAGTGTAGGGCCACCCCAGACAGATGGGTCATGGTGGAGCATGCTGACAAAACATGGTCCACTGGAGAAGGCAATGGCAAATCACTTCAGTATTCTTGCCTTGAGAACCCCATTAACAGTATGAAAAGGCAAAAAGAAAACACAAGTACAGAAGGATCCTATAATCCCCATTTACTCATTTCCCCACTTCCAAAATTATCCATATATAGGCAATCTTATTTCATCTACTTTCTCATCCACCACCATCCACCATTATTTTAAAATAAACCCTAGACATTGTAGCAACTTCTCTGTAAATAAACTTGAACATAAGCATGTTATCAGATCTTACAAGATAATATCCAGTGTGAAATTTCCCTAATGGTTTCACCGTTTTTTATAAGCATGTCTAAACTGGGGTCTCAATATTGAGAATACTTGAAATTGATTCTTCTGTATCATACATCTTTAACCTGCATGTATACCTTTGCTCCCTCTCAGAAGTTATAAGAAACTACCTCATCAAGTATTTGGTTACCCTCCACCACATCTTAGTGTAAAGTAACATAGAACATCAAAGATAACTTTAAACAGAGTATGTGAGGTTTTTTTTTTTTTTTTTTTTCCCCTCTTCTCATCATTTCCCACATCCTGTGTTGTCCCTTTTAAACAATCTGTTTTGAAATAGAAATTTACTTCAAATCTCAATACCCTAATAGTGATTTCCTTATGTTGCTCACTCTGCTACTTAGGCATCTGTGAGACCTCCACCATCTATCTGTAATCCCACTACCCATACAGTGATTTCCCTTCAGGTACTCACCAGTTCTGTTTCCCACACAGAAATGTGGGGAGACTGCTGAGTGTGGGATGTGCCTCCCACTCCGATTCTTCCAAAGACTTCCTGACTTCACTTGGACCAAGAGGCCTTTTCCTAAGACATTGTCCAGGTGGTATGTAAAGGTGGAGCTTTCAAAGGTTTTAATATGATATATAATGTTTGGGTGGGATTTGGGTTCGCCAGTTTCAGACTCAGAGTGTTCAAACCATCTCACTTGTCCTGCCTTCAGAAAAGCAATGGGTATACTTTAAGCCAGCCTCTCCTGACATTCTAGTGGTAAGAAAGAGAATGTGGGAACATCAAGTGATGCAGCCTAGCTTACTTGGTTTCATATGGTGATTTGGGAACAATATAATACTAACTTTTCACTTGGAGACTGAACCTGATTTGAGGGAACCTCCTGTTCCCTTGACCAAGAACCACTAACAGCCATTTCTAAATCCCATCCCCCAGTTATGATTTCTTTTAAGTCACTAAAAATAGCCTGCTCTGGGTGTACATGACAAAAAAAGGTCTTTATTTGAAAGGCACTTGAGGTTTGGGGAGGAGAAGATTGGATTAGCATAATGAAATACCTTACATTCTCTGTACACTTTCACAATGAATCAAATGGTCACAGCTGGCAGGGGTACTCCTATTTTGAGAGTATCATTTGAGTTTCTCTTCCCAAATTCTACTGAAATAACTAATGATAACATTTTTAAGGGTTGGAGAACAGGGCAGGCTGCACTCAGGGTAGGAAATGACAAGATACAGATGTTGTTCAGTTGTTGAGTCATGTCCAACTCTTTGCGACCCGATGACCTGCAGCACGCTAGGCCTCCCTGTCCTTCACCATCTCCTGGAGTTTGCGCAAACTCATGTCCATTGAGTCAATGATGTCATCCAACCATCGCATCCTCTGTCGCTCCCTTCCTCCTGCCCTCAATCTTTCCCAGCATCAGGGTCTTTTCCAATGAGTTGGCTCTTTGCATCAGATGGCCAAAGGATGCAGATGGGGGGTGTACTGAGGGTGCTAGCAACCAGTGTCAAGCAGTGCACAGTGCCAGCTGCCACTGAAGGTTAACCTATAAATCAAGTCTTTGGGGCTCCCAAATGGAGGCTATAAAGAGCCCTAGATTCTGAGTAGCACATGGATATGTGCTGAGCAGAAAGTGGGGAGATTGTGGCAACTGCCTTCTGTCTCACTTGCACCACAGCTGTCTAAGAAAGGTTTACTTAGTGCAACTTGTTTGGTCATGTTCTTAAGGAGCCTGAGGCACTCAGTCACTTCAAGCTGCCATATGAATATGGAGGAAAATCTTAGCCTAGCTCAACATTGCAAGGAGCAAGCTTCAACCCTACAGTAAACACCTAAAAGTAGCACCCACTGGCATTTGCTTATTGACTAGCTAGAAGCAAATGCTTAGCAAAACATTGTACGTCAGGTGGTCCTAGTGGTAAAGAACCCCCCCTGACAATGCAGAAGACATTAGAGACTCAAGTTCAATTCCTGGGTCGGCCAGATCCCTGGAGGAGGAGTGGCAACCCACTCCTGTATTCTTGCCTGGGAAATTCCATGGACAGAGGAGCTTGGTGGGCTACAGTCAATGGGGTTACCAAGAGTAGGACACGAGTGAGGTGACTTAGCATGTACACGTCTTTCCTATACTCTGTAACCAAGTAATTTCTGAGAAGAAGCTACAGAAAAAAGTAGAAAACTTAATGTTTTCTTTGTCATTTAGGATTACAAGATTTAAGCAGTATGACCACATTATCTTTTTAAACATTCCTTAAAAATCAGTCAACAGATGAAAACATTTAGTCTCCTGGAAAAGGGACTTCATTCTAACCAGAATCAGAGCAGAAGAGCAAACTTTGATTTCTGATTTCAATTCAAAACAAAATGTACTGCTATGTCAGATAATCACGATGGTATGATCACTCATCTAGAGCCAGACATCCTGGAATGTGAAGTCAAGTGGGCCTTAGGAAGCATCACTACAAACAAAGCTAGTGGAGGTGATAGAATTCCAGTTGAGCTATTTCAAATCCTGAAAGATGATGCTGTGAAAGTGCTGCACTCAATATGCCAGCAAATTTGGAAAACTCAGCAGTGGCCACAGGACTGGAAAAGGTCAGTTTCCATTCTAATCCCAAAGAAAGGCAATGCCAAAGAATGCTCAAACTACTGCACAATTGTACTCATCTCACACGCTAGTAAAGTAATGCTCAAAATTCTCCAAGCCAGGCTTCAGCAATATGTGAACCGTGAACTTCCAGATGTTCAAGCTGGTTTTAGAAAAGGCAGAAGAACCAGAGATCAAATTGCCAACATCTGCTGGATCATGGAAAAAGCAAGAGAGTTCCAGAAAAACATCTATTTCTGCTTTATTGACTATGTCAAAGCCTTTGACTGTGTGGATCACAATAAACTGGAAAATCCTGAAAGAGATGGGAATACCAGGCCACGTGCCCTGCCTCTTGAGAAACCTGTATGCAGGTCAGGAAGCAACAGTTAGAAATGGACATGGAACAACAGACTGGTTCCAAATAAGAAAAGGAATACGTCAAGGCTGTATATTGTCACCGTGCTTATTTAACTTATATGCAGAGTACATCATGCGAAACGCTGGGCTGGAAGAAGCACAAGCTGGAATCGAGATTGCTGGGAGAAATATCAATAACCTCAGATATGCAGATGATACCACCCTTATGGCAGAAAGTGAAGAAGAACTAAAGAGCCTCTTGATGAAAGTGAAAGAGGAGAGTGAAAAAGTTGGCTTAAAGCTCAACATTCAGAAAACGAAGATCATGGCATCTGGTCCCATCACTTCATGGGAAATAGATGGATAAACAGTGGAAACAGCATCAGACATTATTTTGGTGGGCTCCAAAATCACTGCAGATGGTGACTGCAGCCATGAAAGTAAAAGACGCTTACTCCATGGAAGAAAAGTTATGACCAACCTAGATAGCATATTGAAAAGCAGAGACATTACTTTGCCAATGAAGGTCCATCTAGTCAAGGCTATGGTTTTTCCAGTGGTCATGTATGGATGTGAGAGTTGGACTGTGAAGAAGGTTGAGTGCCAAAGAATTCATGCTTTTGAACTGTGGTGTTGGAGAAGACTCTTGAGAGTCCCTTGAACTGCAAGGAGATCCAACCAGTCCATTCTAAAGGAGATCAGCCCTTGGTGTTCTTTGGAAGGAATGATGCTAAAGCTGAAATTCCAGTACTTTGGCCACCTCATGCAAAGAGTTGACTCATTGGAAAAGACTCTGATGCTGGGAAGGATTGGGGGCAGGAGGAGAAGGGGACGACAGAGGATGAGATGGCTGGATGGGATCACCGACTCGATGGATGTGAGTTTGAGTGAACTCTGGGAGTTGGTGATGGACAGGGAGGCCTGGCATGCTGCGATTCATGGGGTTGCAGAGAGGTGGACACGACTAAGCGACTGAACTGAACTGAACATATCTCTCAAAAAGTATTAATCAGTTCAGGAATGGTTGTTTTTTTGTTTTTGTTTTTTTATTTTTATTTTTAAACTTTACAATATTGTATTAGTTTTGCCAAATATCAAAATGAATCCTCCACAGGTATACATGTGTTCCCCATCCTGAACCCTCCTCCCTCCTCCCTCCCATACCATCCCTCTGGGTCGTCCCAGTGCACTAGCCCCAAGCATCCAGTATCGAGCATCGAACCTGGACTGGCAACTCGTTTCATACATGATATTATACATGTTTCAATGCCATTCTCCCAAATCTTCCCACCCTCTCCCTCTCCAACAGAGTCCATAAGACTGTTCTATACATCAGTGTCTCTTTTGCTGTCTCGTACACAGGGTTATTGTTAGCATCTTTCTAAATTCCATATATATGCGTTAGTATACTGTATTGGTGTTTTTCTTTCTGGCTTACTTCACTCTGTATAATAGGCTCCAGTTTCATCCACCTCATTAGAACTGATTCAAATGCATTCTTTTTAATGGCTGAGTAATACTCTATTGTGTATATGTACCACAGCTTTCTTATCCATTCATCTGCTGATGGACATCTAGGTTGTTTCCATGTCCTGGCTATTATAAACAGTGCTGCGATGAACATTGGGGTACACGTGTCTCTTTCCCTTCTGGTTTCCTCAGTGTGTATGCCCAGCAGTGGGATTGCTGGATCAAAAAGCAGTTCTATTTCCAGTTTTTTAAGGAATCTCCACACTGTTCTCCATAGTGGCTACTAGTTTGTATTCCAAAGAACTAAATAGACATTTCTCCAAAGAAGACATACAGATGGCTAACAAACACATGAAAAGATGCTCAACATCACTCATTATCAGAGAAATGCAAATCAAAACCACTATGAGGTACCATTTCACACCAGTCAGAATGGCTGTGATCCCAAAGTCTACAAGCAATAAATGCTGGAGAGGGTGTGGAGAAAAGGAATGGTTGTTTTTGAATAAAATTTTTTCTGAAGTTCCAAACCAAAAATGTAGGTAGTAAGACTTCACAGATCTGAGTCAAGAAAGAAACTATTCTAGAATTCAGAACTAACACACACAAAAAATGTGATTTATAGATGCAGGAAATACAATAAGCCATGCCAGAAGGAACAAACACAGCAGATAGAGGAGAGGCAAGAAATACAGAAGAAACATGGGCATGAGAGGGTTTTAAAATATTACCTATCAAGATAAACAATAAACAAAGGTGACATCAGAATTCTAAATTTGTAAAACTTGAATATATCTAATTTTGACATGCAGAACAGACTAGTATATATTATAATCAGTATAATTAAATCTCCATATAATCAAATTTTCTATCTCATGTGAACTAAATGTTTTTTTAATGTTCACCATTTACAAAAAGATTTATCAAGAAAACCTCAAATTTTACAATAATTATACAGGCCACATTTTTCTGATTGCAAGACATTAAAGCTTTAAAATTTACTTAATCAAATCAAGCCACTCAATGGACATGAATTTGAGTCAACTCTGTGGCTCAGATGGTAAAAAATCTGCCTGCAATGTGGGAGACCCAGGTTCAACCCCTGGGTCAGAAAGATCCCCTGGAAGAGAGGGCATGGCAGCCTACTCCAGTATGCTTGCCTGGGAAATCCCATGTACAGAGGAACCTGGTGGGCTACAGTCCATGGGGTCTCAAAGAGTCGGACATGACTGAGTGACTAGACAACAACAGCATAAAAGGAAAAAAAAAGCTAAAGCTTTTCATCCAAAAACTAGAATTGAAAACAAAGTCAGATTTAGTGCAGGCAAATCCTCAACAAGAGGTTTTGGCAAAGGTATTATGTTGAAAGCAAGCTTTGAACTCCCAGAAAATGACAGATTAAAAAATGTGGTATCTCAGTGATGTTTTAGAAAATGCATCTACTGAAATATTTCTAGATGCAAATACATCGTCCACACTTGTAACAGAACAAGCTGCACAAAGAAATAATTCAGAACTTGAGTTGATGAAATACATTTCCAGGATTAGATGTCTTCGTGCTAACTAATAGTAAAACCAAAATGTGCAAAGTCAGTTCAACTATACTCCAGGAGAAAATACACACTGTACCTAATACAGCCAGTGTTAAGAATCCTTAGGAGCTGGAAAGCTCCAGGAAAGAACTGGATTGGAGGTTTTCCAAGGGCAAGCTGATGTGCAACATGTATGGAGAAGTGGTTTTAGAAGCCAGCAGCTTGAGAAGGCACGTGAGTATACACAAAGGACTCAAACTCTACCTCTGCTACATGTGTGGGAAGAGATTCACCCAGTGTAACCAGCTGAAAACTCATACTGGTGAGAAACCATATGAAAGAATTATGTGATAGAGGCTTTGCTCAAAAATGCCAGGTTACTCATCATTCATTGTGGTGAAAACAAAACAAAACAAAACAAAACCCTTTAAGTGTGATTTATGTGATTGACAAGTTATAGCTTCTGCAATTTCAAGATTTACACGTGGACAGATAGTGGAGAAAAGCTTTAAGTCTAAGACAGGAGTGGACAAAGATTGGCCCAGCCCAGAACACTGACCTCTCACAGTCACAGGCTTACTGAGGGAAAGCCTTCCAGGCCTCGAGGAGACCTGTGCTCTCTAGCTCTGCTATCCTACACTCTCCAAGTGCGCAGGGGAAGACACTAATAGGCAGTTGTCTGTGGGAACACTTCAGCAGAAAAAAACTTTCGATCTCATTAGTAAGGCCATTTGTTATGTAGAAACACAAAGCTATTAAAAATGGAAAGAATCATAAAATCCAAGTCTAGTCAAGGCAGAACTCTATATTCCAGTGCTAGATTCCCTAGGGAAACACCCAGAACTGGAAACTATAGCTAGGAGGCTTTTTGAAAAAAAAAAGAAAGAAACTATAGCTGGGAGGCTTTCTGAAATGACTTAACCAGATGATGATAATCAGTCTCTTTCATCAGATACTTATTTGGTTAGCTGGAATAAGAGTTAACTTGGAGGGGGTGGTGGCCACAGCTAACTGACTGTGAGCAAAATAAAATTGCTTGTATGTCTCTGTTAGGTGTTAGGAAACAAAAGTGTCTCTGGTAAAACTTTCTGCATCTTCAGTGTGCAATGCTTGTTTCGATGTTTTGCTTTTGAAGTCTAGTTATACGCACAGCTTTTTAAGGAATGAATGACTATGGCAATACATCTGAATAGAGTGCTATTTTGCTTTTTAATTTGTTAATTTTCAAGCTGCCTTCATTCCATTTTTATTTTGCATTCACTATTGCCTTTCATTTGAGTAGAATCTATCTTATGGGTATCAACATATAATCTATTCATGATTCATTTTTGACCTAGGAAATTTTTTTCTCTCCTCAAAATGTAAGCAAAATTCTTAACAATATCAGCCCAAGAGTGTTGCTGTTTGTAAGCCCAATAGACCAATATGTAACCAATGGACAAAAAAAATGAAATTTCACATTTCTAAGATATTTGGGCTATTTTTCTTAACATATTCAACTAGACTATAAAAGTTTCTCATAAAAAGCAAGACAGTATATAAGTTTTAACGTTGTTTTGTTGAAGTATAATGGATATGCTTGTACAGAACTCAGTATTATAGAGAAAATTCAAAGACAATGGTTTTGGTTTGAGACATTTTCAAAATTTTAAATAACTATCTGGTGTCTTTATGTTGCCAAAGACAATTTCAAAATTCAACTTGTTTCATTTTTAATAGATCAATTTGATGAAGATAAGGAGAATATACTGAGTTTTGAAATTTTTTGAGAATCCCTTGGTGTACCTGTTACACATTTTAAAAAATGCATATTAAAATCTAAACAATGAATAATTGGAAATCCCTTGTTTTCTGAATCAGATGCATTATCTTCTATAAAGAGTGAGAAATTAATTATATTTTGAGCTACTAGAAGGCAAATTTACTTTACATTTGAGTGTCTATAAGCTGTACATTTAAAATTTTTCATGTATTAAAACAGCATTTGGTTATTATAGTTTCACAGGGCCCTTTTCTTGCTTAATAGATATTTTTAAAATATAGGATTATCCAGTTTTAATTATTACCCTTCCCCTTTATTCTTTGATCCTGCACTGATTTATTTCACTGCCTGATCTTTCTTCATTAAGTAATCAGTTCCACAAATTCCATTCCTATACTGGTGACCAAACCACCAGTGACAGTATTTCTTATTTCTGCCCAGCATTACCTGTGGTTTGTTTATTTCCTAGTTTTAAACTACATGTGTAATAAAGTAAGCGTATTTTCTATTGGTGGCGATTTCTTTAATTGTAATTTTCTATGTTTAGAAGTCCAGGTCAAAAGAATCAAATATAGCTTGAATTCAACAGTAATCTATTTGAACAAATACTACAGTAGATACATGAAAAATGTAATACCCAGAACTTGGGGGCCTTCCCACACTGCTAGACATCAATTTGGCAACATTTAAACTAAGTCTAAATGTGGGTCCATCGACTTCCCTGGTGGCTCAGTGTAAACAATCCGCCTGCCAGGGCAGGAGACACAGGTTTGATTCCTGATCCGGAAAGATCCCACATGCCAAGGATCAGCTAAGCCCATGTACCACAACTACTGAGCCTGCAGTCTAGAGCCCTCAAGCCACAACTACTAACCCTGTGAGCCTAGGAACTGCGCTCCCCAGCAAGAGAAGCCACCAGAATGAGAAGCCCACACACCACAACAAAGAGTAGCCCCTGCTGAACCCAACTAGAGAAAGCTCACATGCAGCAACAAAGACCCACTGCAACCCAAAACAAATAATTAAAAACTGAATGTGGGTCCAGTTCTGGCAAGTTAAAAAAAAAAAACCATTGGACTGTTCTTATTTTATGATGCAAAGTGAAAGTGAAAGTCCTTCAGTTGTGTCCAACTCTTTGCAACCCCATGGACTATGCAATCCATGGAATTCTCCAGGTCAGAATACTGGAGTGGGTAGATGTTCCCTTCTCCAGGGGATCTTTCCAACCCAGGGATTGAACCCAGGTCTCCCACATTGCAGGTAGATTCTTTACCAGCTGAGCCACCAGGGAAACCTGCATGTAATAATTTTGTAATCACAAGTATCAAAAGGTCTAAGGAAAGGACACTGGCCAAGATGGCAGAGTAGGAAGACCTTGAATTCATTTCTTCACACAGGTACACCAAAATTATATCTAAGAACACCTAACAACAAAAAAGAGTAGAACCTACCAGCAAAGACCTTCTACAACTAAAGATGGAAAGAAGAAACCACAAGATGGTAGGAGGAGTGGAACCATAGTATAGTCAAGACCCTAACCCCAGGTGGCTGACCCACAAATCAGAGGATAATTACAATTGCAGACGTTTTCCCCAAGGACTGAGGGGTCAAAGCCCCACATCAGGCTCCTCGGCCTGAGGGTGCTGCACCAGTAATATTAAACTCTGGAACACTTGGCTTTGAATGCCAGAAAAGCTTACCTATGAGAGTCCCAAAGGGCTCCACTCTTAAAAAACCAAAAAATGCATACACTCTGAGACCCAAGACAGAAACAGTAATTTTAAAGAAGCCTGGGTCAGACTTACCTGCTGATTTTGGTGAGTCTCCCAGAGAGGCAGGAGGCCAGTGGCACTCAACCCGGGGTCATAAACACTGGTGGCAGCCATTTGGGGGAGCTTGTTCTATCATGTGGACACTGGTGCTGGCAAGTGCTATTTTGGAATCCCTGCCTGCCCCCCCCCCCCCCCCCGCCCATATACCTTATGAGCCTCAGGACTCTGCCCTACCCTCGCCTATTAGCCTGTAGGCACCAGTATTGAGAAACCTCAGTACAGTCAACTAGCCAGGTGACCACAAAGCCCTACCCACTAGCAGACAGGCTCCTGGAGACCCCTTGAGCCCACAGATGCCCCTAGACATAGTCCTATCCAATGCTCAGTTCAGTCAGTTGTGTCCAACTCTTTGCGACCCTATGAACTGCACCATGCCAGGCCTCCCTGTCCATCACCAACTCCTGGAGTTTACTCAAACTCATGAGTCAGTGATGCCATCCATCCTCTGTCATCCCCTTCTCCTCCCACCTTCAATCTTTCCCAGTATCAGGGTCATTCCCAATGAGTCAGCTCTTTGCATCAGGTGGCCAAAGTATTGGAGTTTCAGCTTCAACATCAGTCCTTCCAATGAATATTCAGGACTGATCTCCTTAGGATGGAATGGTTGGGTCTCCTTTCAGTCCAGGGGACTCTTAAGAGTGTTCTCCAACACCACAGTTTAAAAGCATTAATTCTTTGGTGCTCAGCTTTCTTTATAGTCCAACTCTCACATCCATACATGACCACTGGAAAAACCAGAGCCTTGACTAGATGGACCTTTGTTGGCAAAGTAATGTCTCTGCCTTTTAATATGCTGTCTAGATTGGTCATAGCTTTTCTTCCAAGGACCAAGTGTCTTTTAATTTCATGGCTGCAGTCACGATCTGCAGTGATTTTGAAGCCCAAGAAAACAGTCTGTCACTGTTTCCCCATCTATTTCCATGATGTGATAGTACTGGATGCCATGATCTTCATTTTCTGAATGTTGAGCTTTAAGCCAACTTTTTCACTCTCCTCTTTCACTTTCATCAAGAGGCTTTTTAGTTCTTCACTTTCTGCTGTAAGAGTGATGTCATCTGTATATCTGAGGTTATTGATATTTCTCCCAGCAATCTTGATTCCAGCTTGTGCTTCTTCCAGCCCAGTGTTTCTCATGATGTACTCTGCATATAAGTTAAATAAGCAGGGTGAAAATATACAGCCTTGATGTACTCCTTTTCCTATTTGGAACCAGTCTGTTGTTCTATGCATACAAATTTCTCAGGAGGCAGGTCAGATGGTCTGGTATTCCCATCTCTTTCAGAATTTTCCCGTTTCTTGTGATCCACACAGTCAAAGGGTTTGGCATAGTCAATAAAGCAGAAATGTTTTTCTGGAACTCTTTTGCTTTTTCAGTGATTCAGCGGATGTTGGCAATTTGATCTCTGGTTCCTCTGCCTTTTGTAAAACCAGATTGAACATCTGGAAGTTCACGGTTCACATATTGTTGAAGCCTGGCTTGGAGAATTTTGAGTATTACTTTACTAGTGTGTGAGATGAGTGCAATTGTGTGGTAGTTTGAGCATTCTTTGGCATTGCCTTTCTTTGGTATATCCAACGCTGCTGCTGCTAAGTCACTTCAGTCATGTCCGACTCTGTGAGACCCCATAGATGGAAGCCCACCAGGCTCCCTCATCCCTGGGATTCTCCAGGCAAAAACACTGGAGTGGGTAGGAGATTAGAAATCAACTACAAGAAAAACAGGGCTTCCCTGGTGGCTCAGATGGTACAGAATCTGCCTGCAAGATGGGAGATCTGGGTTCAATCCCTGGGTTGGGAAAATCCCCTGGAGGAAGGAATGGCAACCTACTCCAGTATTCTTGCCTGGAGAATTTCCATGGACAGAGGAGCCTGGCAAGCTACAGTCCATGGGGTCGCAAAGAATTGGACACGACTGAGTGACTAAGCACAGCACAAGAAAAACAACTGCAAAAACACAAATATGTGAAGGTTAAACAATATACTACTAACCAACCAATGGATCGCTGAAGAATTCAAAGACAAAATAAAAATAAAAAAACCTGGAGACAAATGAAAACAAAACATAATGATCTAAAACCTATTGCACAAGGCAAACACAGGTTTAAGACACAAATTTGTAGCAATACAAGCTTACCTCAGGAAACAAGAACAATGTCAAATAAACAACCTAGACTTACACCTAAAGCAACTTGAGAAAGAAAAACAAACAAAACCCAAAGTTAGTAGAAGGAAAGAAATCATAAAGATCAGAGTATTAATACATGAAAGAGACTTAAAAACAAGAATAAAAAGATCAATGAATCTAAAAGCTGGGAGATAATCAAAATTGATAAATCTTTAGCCAGATTCATCCAGAAACAAGGGGCAAGGACTCATATCAATAAAATTAGAAATCAGAAAGGATTAGGTACAACATACACTATAGAAAAACAAAGGATCATAGACACTACTACCAACAACTATATGCCAATAAGATGGACAACCTAGAAGAAACAAATTCTTAGAAAAAAATCTTCCAAGAATGAACCAGAAAGAAATAGAAAATATGAACAGATCAATTACAAGAACTGAATCTGTAATTTAAAAACTTTCAACAAACAAAAGTCCAGGGTCACATGGCATCATGGGTGAATTCTATCAAACATTTATCAAAGGGTTAATACCTATTCTTCTGAAACTATTCCAAAAAAACTGCAGAGGAAGGAACACTTCCAAACACATTTCATGAGACCACAATCACCCTGATACTAAAACTAGACAAAGTTACAAAAAAAAGAAGAGGAAAATTACATGCCACTATCACTGATACACATGTATATGCAAAAATCCTTAAGAAAATACCAGCAAACAAAATCCAACAAATCATAAAAAAGATCACATGCCATGAACAACTGGGATTTATCCCATGGATGCAAGGATTTTTCCATATTCTCAAGTCAGTGTGATATACCACAATAACAACTTTAAGAATAAAAAGCATATGTTCAACAAAATAGATGCAGAAAAGTTTTGATAAAATTCAGCATCCATTTATGATAAAAACTCTCCAGAAATTGGGCATAGGAGGAACCCACCTCAACATAATAAAAGCCAAATATGACAAACCCATAGCTAACATCATACTCAACAGTGCAAAGCTGAAAGCAAGAATAAGATAAGAAGGTCCACTCTCAGTATTTTTATTTAACACAGTTTTGGAAGTCCTAGTCATAGAAATCAAAGGAGAAAAAACATAATAAAAGGAACCCAAACTGGAAATAATGTAAAAACGTCACTGCAGATGACATGATACTATACATCAGTCAGTCATTTCAGTTGCACAGTTGTGTCCGGCTCTTTGCAACCCCATGGACTGCAACACGCCAGGCTTCCCTGTCCATCACCAACTCCCAGAGCTTACTCAAACTCATGTCCATTGAGTCGGTGATGCCATCCAACCGTCTCAGCCTCTGTCATCCCCTTCTCCTTCTGCCTTCAATCTTTCCCAGCATCAGGGTCTTTTCAAATGAGTCAGTTCTTCACATCAGGTGGCCAAAGTATTAGTTTCAGTATCAGCTCTTCCAATGAATATTCAGGACTGATTTCCTTTAGGATGGACTGGTTGGATCTCCTTGCTGTCCAAGGGACTCTCAAGAGCCTTCTTCAACACCACAGTTCAAAAGCATCAATACTCTACATAGAGAATCCTAAAGACATTACCAGATAACTACTACAGCTCATCTATCAATTTGGTGAAGTTGCAAGATACAGAATTAATACACAGAAACCTATTGCATTTGTACACACTAACAACAAAGGATCAAAAGGAGAAAATTAAGGAAACAGTCCCATTTACCACTGCATTAAAAAGAAGAAAATACCTAGAAATTAATCTACCTAAAGAAGCAAAAGACCTGTACTCTGAAACTTGTAAAACACTAATGAAAGAAACTGAAGATGAAACAGATGGAAAGATAGCACATGTTCTTGGATTGGAAGACTCAATATTGTCTAAATTCTATACTAAAGGCATTCAAAGCAAGCCCTATCAAAATACCAATGACATTTTTCACAGAACTAGAACAAAAAAATTTTAAATTTGTATGGAGACACAAAAGACCCCAAATAGCCAAAAAAAAGTTGAGAAAGATAACCAGAACAATCAGACTACCTGACTTCAGACTACACTACTAAGCTACAGTAGTCAAAACAGTATATATTGGTGCAAACCAGAAATATAGATCAATGGAACGGGATTCAAAGTTCAGAAATGGACCCACACATCTATGGTTAACTAATCTATGACAAAGGAAGCAACAATATACAATGGAGAAAAGACAGTCTCTTCAGTAAGTGGTGTTGAGAAAACTGTACAGTCACATGTAAAACAATAAAATTTGAACATTCTCTAGCACTATGTACAAAAGTCAACTAAAAGTAGATTAAGGACGTAAATGTAAAACTAGATACTATATAATTCCTTGAGGAACATAGGAAAAATACTCTTTGACCTGCATCACTGCAATATCTTTTTGGACTCACCTCCTAGAGTAATCGAAGAACAAAAATAAACAAAGGGGACCCAATTAAACTTAAGTGTTTGCATAGCAGAGATAACCATAAATAAAATGAAAGGAAAACCTAGAGAATGGGCGAAAATATGTGCAATACAATACAATCGACAAGGGATAAATCCCCCCAAAACACACAAATAGCACATATAGCTCAATATAAAAAAACACAAACAAAGCAACCACAAATTGGGCAGGATATCTAAATGGACACTTTTTCAAAGAAGAGATACAGATGGTTAAAATGCACATGAAAATATGCTGAGCATTGCTAATTGTTAGCAGATCAGATCATTCGCTCAGTCATGTCCAACTCTTTGCAACCCCATGAACCGCAGCACGCCAGGCCTCCCTGTCCATCACCAACTCCCGGAGTTCACTCAGACTCATGTCCATCGAGTCAGTGATACCATCCAGCCGTCTCATCCTCTGTCGTCCCCTTCTCCTCTTGCCCCCAATCCCTCCCAGCATCAGAGTCTTTTCCAGTGAGTCAACTCTTCCCATGAGGTGGCTAAAGTACTGGAGTTTCAGCTTTAGCATCATTCCTTCCAAAGAAATCCCAGGGCTGATCTCCTTCAGAATGCACTGGTTGGATCTCCTTGCAGTCCAAGGGACTCTCAAGAGTCTTCTCCAACACCACAGTTCAAAAGCATCAATTCTTCGGCGCTCAGCCTTCTTCACAGTCCAACTCTCACATCCATACATGACCACTGGAAAAACCATAGCCTTGACTAGACGAACCTTTGTTGGCAAAGTAATGTCTCTGCTTTTGAATATGCTATCTGGGTTGGTCATAACTTTCCTTCCAAGGAGTAAGCATCTTTTAATTTCATGGCTGCAGTCACCATCTGCAGTGATTTTGGAGCCCAGAAAAATAAAGTCTGACACTGTTTCCACTGTTTCCCCATCTATTTCCCATGAAGTGATGGGACCAGATGCCATGATCTTCGTTTTCTGAATGTTGAGCTTTAAGCCAACTTTTTCACTCTCCACTTTCACCTTCATCAAGAGGCTTTTTAGTTCCTCTTCACTTTCTGCCATAAGGGTGGTGTCATCTGCATATCTGAGGTTATTGATATTTCTCCCAGCAACCTTGATTCCAGTTTGTGTTTCTTCCAGTCCAGCATTTCTCATGATGTACTCTGCATATAAGTTAAATAAACAGGGTGACAATATACAGCCTTGACGTACTCCTTTTCCTATTTGGAACCAGTCTGTTGTTCCATGTCCAGTTCTAACTGTTGCTTCCTGACCTGCATACAAATTTCTCAAGAGGCAGATCATGTGGTCTGGTATTCCCAACTCCTTCAGAATTTTCCACAGTTTATTGTGATCCACACAGTCAAAGGCTTTGGCATAGTCAATAAAGCAGAAATAGATGTTTTTCTGGAACTCTCTTGCTTTTTTGATGATCCAGCAGATGTTGGCAATTTGATCTGTGGTTCCTCTGCCTTTTCTAAAACCAGCTTGAACATCTGGAAGTTCACGGTTCACCTATTGCTGAAGCCTGGCTTGGAGAATTTGAGCATTACTCTACTAGTGTGTGAGATGAGTGCAATTGTGTGGTAGTTTGAGCATTCTTTGGCATTGCCTTTCTTTGGGATTGGAATGAAAACTGACCTTTTCCAGTCTTGTGGCCACTGCTGAGTTTTCCAAATTTGCTGGCATATTGAGTGCAGCACTTTCACAGCATCATCTTTCAGGATTTGGAATAGCTCAACTGGAATTCTATCACCTCAACTAGCTTTGTTCATAGTGATGCTTTCTAAGGCCCACTTGACTTCACATTCCAGGATGTCTGGCTCTAGGTCAGTGATCACAAAAAGTGCAAATCAAAACTATCTCACATCAGTCAGAATACCCATCATCAAAAAGCCGGCAAACATTACATGTGGGAAGGGATATGGAGAAAAAAGAACCCTCCTACACTGTTGGTGGGAGTGTAAATTGATGTAGCTGCCATGGAAAACAATATGGAGGCCACTTTAAAAACTAAAACTAGACTTATCATGTGATCCACAATCCCACTCCTGGGCATATATCCAGAAAACACAAAAGTAGTAATTCAAAGAGACACATGTACTCCAATGTTCACAGCAAATGTATTTACAATAGCCAAGACATGTAAGCAAACTAATTATCAACAGATGAATGGATAAAGACACACACACAAAATGGAATATGACTCAGCCATATAAAGAATGACAAAATGCCTTTTGCAGCAACATAGATGGACCTAGAGATGACCATCCTAAGGGAAGTAAAGTCAGAAAGAGAAAGAAAAATATCACATGATATTACTTATATGTGGAGTCTAAAAAATGATACACATGAATGGATTTACAAAACAGATTCACAGATTTAGAAAACAAACTTATGATACCAAAGGGGAAAGGTGAGGGGAAGGATAAACTAGGCATCTGGGATGAACACATACAGACTACTATATGTAAAATAGATAATAAACAAGGACCTAGTGTATAGCACAGGGAACTCTACTCAATATTCTGCAATAATCTAAATGGGAAAATAACCTGAAAAAGAATAGATACATGTATATATAAAAGTGAATCACTTTGCTATATACCTGAAACTAACACATGCTGAGTCAATGTACTCCAACATAGAATAAAAAATTTCTTAAAAAAAGAAACAACTATGACAAAGGAAAAAACTCAAAAAATACAATGAGGACATACAGATGTCCAAAATGCACATGAAATATGCTCAACATAACTAATTAGTAGAGAAATGCCAGTCCATCCACACTACAATAAACTATCACCTCACACCAGTCAGAATGGCCGTCATCAAAAAGTCTAGAAATAGTAAATACTAGAGCGGATATGTAGAACCCTCCTACACTATTAATGGGAAGGTAAATTCATAAAGCCACTATGGAGGTTCCTTAAAAACCTAAATGTAGACGTATCATATGATCCTCCAACCCACTACAGGGCATATATCCTGAGATAACCATAATTCAAAAACATACATGAACCCCAATGTTCACCGCAGCCTAATTACAATAGACAAGACATGGAAGCAACCTAAATGTTCATCAACAGAGGAATATATAAAGGTGTGGTATGTGGTAGCACATACGCACAAAGTAGAATATTACTCAGCTATAAAAAAGCATGAAACAATGTCATTTACAGTAATATGGATGGACTGAGAGATTATCCTAAGTAAGTCAAAGACAAACATCATGACATCATTATATGTCGAGTCTGAAAAATGATATATATAAATGAACTGATTTACAAAACAGAAACACTCATGGATTTAGAAAAGAAATTTATGATACCAAAGGGGAGAGGAGTGGGTATACTGTATGCAAATCAGCAAGGACCTACTATATAACACAGGGAACTCTGCTCAATGTTCTGTAATAACCCATATGGGAAAAGAATCTGAAAAAGTTTCTTAAATCTTAAACAAAGGGAAAAAATACTGAGAAAGAGGAAAAAACCTCAGAAAAAAGAGACACATAGATGGCCAAAAGGCACATGAAAACATGCTCAACTTTGCTATTTACTATAAAAATGCACATCAGAACTACAATGAGGTATCACCTCACAGTAGTGAGAACAGCCATCATCAAAAAGTGAACCAACAATACAAGCTGGAGAGGATGTGGAGAAAAGGGAACACACTTGCTGGAAATGTAAATTTGGGTACAGTCACTATGAACTTTCCTTGAAAAACTAAACAGAACTACCATATGATCCAGCAATGCCACTCCTGGGCATATGTCCAGAGAAAACCATAATTTGACAACATACATGCACCCCAATATTTTTTGCAGCCCTATTTACAATAGCAAGAGATGGACACATCTAAATGTCCATCAACAGATGAATAAAGAAGGTGTGATATATTACTCAGCCATAAAAAATGAAATAATGCCATTTGTAGCAACATGGATGGTCCTAGAGATTGTCATACTGAGTGAAGTGCATCAGACAAAAACAACTATCATATGGTATCACTTATATGAGAAATCTTAAAAATTTGTACAAATGAACTGCTCTTCAAAACAACTACAGTTACAGATGTAGAAAACAAACTTATGACTACTAGAGGGATACATTGGGAGATTGGGATTGACATATATGCACTACTATAAATAAAATAGATAACTAATAAGGACCTACTGAATAGTGCAGGAAAGTCTACTCAATACTCTTTACTCAATACTTTTATGACCTATCAGTTCAGTTCAGTTCAGTCGCTCAGTCGTGTCCGACTCTTTTCGACCCCATGAATCGCAGCATGCCAGGCCTCCCTGTCCATCATCCTCCCGGAGTTCACTCAGACTCATGTCCATCGAGTCAGTGATGCCATCCAGCCATCTCATCCTCTGTCGTCCCCTTCTCCTCCTGCCCCCAATCCCTCCCAGCATCAGAGTCTTTTCCAATGAGTCAACTCTTCGCATGAGGTGGCCAAAGTCCTGGAGTTTCAGCTTTAGCATCCTTCCTTCTCGGCTGCCACCCCTGACCTCGGATGTGGGGTAGCTGTAATGACCTATGTGGGAAATGAAAATAAAAATGAGTGCATATGTGTATATGTATAACTGAATCACTTTGCTGTGCAAGGGAAACACATAGTCAATCAACTATACTCCAATAAAATTTTGAAAAAAAGAATTTAACACAAGAAAAAAGAAACCAAAAGAGAAAAAATACTTTAAAAAAAAGACATATGGATGGCCATAACACACATACAAATATGTCCAACATTACTATTACAGAAATGCAAATCAAAACTACAATGAGGTATCACCTTACACTGGTCAGAATGGCCATCACCAAAAAAAAAAAAAAAAATCCTACAAGTAAGAAATGCTGGAAAGGGTGTGGAGAAAGGGGAACATTTCAACACTGTTGGTGAGGCTGTGGAGGAAAGGAACTCTCCTACACTGTTGATAGGAATGTAAATTGGTTCAGGGGCTATTGAAAACAATATGGAGGTCCCTTAAAAACTAGTTACCATGTGATCCAGAGTAAACAAAACTTCAAAAAGATACATGCAGCCCAATGTTCATAGTAGCTCAATCAACAAAAGCCAAGACACGGAAGCCACCTAAGTGTCAATGAATTAATGGATAAAGAAGATATGGTATATATATATACCATATATATATATATATATATATATATATATATATATATATATACACACACACACACAGTATATATATATATATATATATATATATATATATATATATGTACACACACACATAGGAATATTACACAGCCATAAAAAGAAAAAAATAATGCCATTTGCTGCAACACAGATGGACCAAGAGATTATATACTATGTGAAGAAAGTCAAAGAAGTATATGATATCACTTATATGTACAATCTAAAAAATGATATAAATGAACTGATTTCAAAACAGAAACAGACTTAGAATACACACTTATGATTCCAAAGGGGAAAGGTTAAGGGATGGATTACTTAGGCATTTGGAGTTAACATATAGACATTAGTATATGTAAAACAAAGAATCAACAAAGACCTATCATATAGCAGAAAGACAAACCTAGACAGTGTATTAAAGAGCAGAGACATCACTTTGCTGACAAAGGGCCATATAGTCAAATTTATGGTTTTTCCAGTAGTCATGTACAGATATGAGAGTTGGCCCATAAAGAAGGCTGATCACCAAAGAATTGATGCTTTTGAACTGTGGTGCTGGAGAAGACTCTTGAAAGTCCCTTGGACAGCAAGGAGATCAAAGCAGTCAATCCTAAAGGAAATCAACCCTGAATATTCATTGGAAGGACTGGTGCTGAAGCTGAAGCTCCAATACTGTGTCCAGCTGATGTGAAGAGCCGATTCACCGGAAAAGACCCTGATGCTGGGAAAGATTGAGGGCAAGAGAAGAAGGGGGTGACAAAGGATGAGATGGTTGGATGGCATCACTGACTCAATGGACATGAGTTTGAGCAAACTCCAGGAGATAGTGAAGGACAGGGAAGCCTGGAGTGCTGCAGTCCATGGGGTCTCAAAGAGTTGGACATGACTGAGCGACTGAACAACAATAGCACAGAGAACACTACTCAATATTCCATAATAACCTAAATGGGAAAATAATTTGAAAAGAAAAGATACATATATATGTATAGTGAATCACTTTGCTGTACACTAGAAACTAACACAATCTGTGCTGTGCTTAGTCACTCAGTCGTATCCGACTCTTGGTGACCCCACGGACTGTAGCCCACCAGGCTCCTCTGTCCGTGGGGATTCTCCAGGTAAGAATACTGGAGTGAGTTGCCATGCTCTTCTCCAGGGGATCTTCCCAACCCAGGGATCGAACCCAGGTCTCCCGCATTGCAGGTGGATTCTTTACCATCTGAGCCACCAGAGAAGCTTCACATAAGTCAGAATGGTCACCATCAAAAACTCTACAATTAGGAAGAGCTGGAGAAGGTGTAGCAGAAAAGGGAATCCTCCTCCATTTGTTAACACAAATGACAATTTGTGCAGCTGCTATGGAAAACAATATAGAGGTCCTTTAAAAAATTAAAAATGGAGTTACCATATGATCCACAATTCCACTCTTGGGTATATATCCAGAAAAGACAAAAACTATTTCAAAAAAATGCATTCATCCCTATGTTCATTATAGCTTTATTTACAATAGCCAAGACATGGAAGCAACCTAAATGTTCACAAGTGGAACAATACATAAAAAGGATGTATATATGTATCTGTGTGTATATGTGTGTGTGTACATATATATATACATATATATATATACACATATATATATATATATATATGGAATATTACACAGCCATAAAAAGAATGAAATAATACCATTTGCAGCACCATGGATGGACCTAGAGATTATCAACCTATGTGAAGTAAGTGAGACAGAGAAAGACAAGTATCATATGATATCACTTTTATGTGGAATGTAAAAAATGATACAAGTGACCTAATTTACAAAGCGGAAATAGACTCACAGATATAGAAAACAAACTTATGATACCAAGAGGAAAACATAAGAGGAGGGATAAACTAGGCATTTGGGATTAATATATACACACTACTATATGTAAAATTGGTAATCAACAAGGACCTACTTTATCACACAGAGAACACTACTTAATATTCTATAATAACCTAAATGGGAAAATACTCTGAAAAAGAATAGATACATGTATACATATAACTGAACCACTTTGCTGCACTCCTGAAATTAACACAACAAGGTAAATCAACTGAACTCCAATATAAGCTTTTTTAAAAAAAGAAAAAACATCTGTAACAAAAGAGAAAAATCTCAGAACAAAAAATAAGACATACAGATGGCCAAAAGTCCTATGAAAAGATGTTGAACATCACTAAATATAAAGAAATGCAAATCACAACTACAATAAGGTATCACCTCAGACCAACCAGAACAGCCATCATCAAAAACTCTACAAATAATAAATGCTGGAGAGGGTGTGGAGGAAAAGGAACTCTCTTACACTATTGGTGGGAATGTAATTCTTACAGTCACTATGGAGCACAGTATGGAGGGTCTGTAAACTAAAAGTAGAGCTAATATATGACCCAGCAATCCCATTCCTGGGCATATATCCAGAGATAACCATAATTTGACAAAATACACACACCCTATCATTCATTTTAATAGCCAAGACAAGGAAACAGCCTAAACATCCATCAAGAGATGAATGGATAAAGAACATATGGTATATATCCAGTGGAATATTACTTAATAAGAAAGAATGAAATAATACCATGTGCAGCAACATGAATGGACCCAGAGATGATTATACTAAGCAAAGTAAGCAAAGCAGAGTAAGACAAATGTTATATGATATCACTTATTTGTGGAAGCTAAAAAATGATACAAATGACCTTATTTATGAAATAGACAGTCACAGATGTAGAAAACAAATTTATGGTTACCAAAGGGAAAGGAGAGTGGGAGAAGGGATAAATTAGGAGTTTGTGGTTAACATATACACATTACTATATATGTAAAATAGATAACCAACAAGGACCTACTGCATAGCACAGGGAATATACTTAGTATTTTGTAATAACCTATAAGGGAAAAGAATCTGAAAAACAATGTGTGTTGCATAACTGAATCACTGTGCTGTACACCTGAAACTAACCCAACATTCGAAAACAACTACACTTGAATATTAAAAACTCACCTGAAAAAAATTTCTAAAGCTTACCTGATAACTTAACAAATGCAAAAACAAAACAAAAACAGTGGCATTATTCCAACCACAAAAGGAAGGGATAATTATATAACAAGATAGGGGTGCTAGTTAGTGCTCAAATAGCAATCATATTACTATATATATCCATAAATTTATCAAATTTACACACTGTATCCATTAAATGGACACATCACATATAAAATATATTTTAATAAAAAATAAGTAAAAAATTTTTTTTCAAAAAATAAGAGAAACACTGCTTAATTCATTTTTTAAATCTATGGCATTAAAATTTGCATGCAGTTTTTCTGTTGGGGATATGTCTTTGTCACATCCTGATTTCAAACTATTTTAAAAATCTATAGTATAGATTTTCCTGGTGATCCAGTGGCTAAGACTCTGCACTCCCAATGCAGGGGGCCTGGGATGGATCCCTGGTCAGGGAACTAGATCCCACATGCTGCAACTAAGGGCCTGCATGCTGCAACTAAGATCTGACATGGCCAAATAAATAAAATTAACAAAAAAGGTCACTCTTGTTTCTAAGTAATCCTTGCATTCAAGCCAGTGGTACTTGAAAAATAAATAAATAAAAGGAAAAATCTATGTTAATTAAAACAGTATGGTACCGACTGAAAAATAAAACATAGATCACTGCAACAGAAGACAAAGCGCAGGAGCCAAGATGGCGGAGGAGTAGGACGGGGAGAACACTTTCTCCCCCACAAATTCATCAAAAGAGCATTTAAACGTCGAGTAAATTCCACAAAACAACTTCTGAATGCCGGCAGAGGACATCAGGCACCCAGAAAAGCAATCCAACTCTTCGAAAGGAGGTAGGAAAAAATATAAAAGACAAAAAAAGAGACAAAGAGGGAGGGACGGAGTTCCGTCCCGGGAAGGGAGTCTTAAAAAGAGAGAAGTTTCCAAACACCAGGAAACCTTCTCACTGCCGAATCTGTGCCGAGCTTTGGAAGCACAGAGGGCAACATAACAGGAAGAAAAAATAAGTAAACAATTAAAACTCGAAGATTGCGAGTCCTACGGTAACTCCCCCAGCGGAGAAGCAGCACAGACGCCTGCACGCGCCATTAGCAAGCGGGGGCTGGGCAGGGAGGCGCAGCGCGGGCTGCATCACTTAGAGTAAGAATCTGGCCTGAATACCCTGAGCACTATCTGAGCGAAATAATTTGGGCTAGCAAACCAGACTGTGGGATATCTACCACGTGAAAAACCAGCCCTAACCTAAGACCGCCAGGCCCGCGCACGGAACAAAGAATTGAACAGAGATAGCCAGCTCCAGACCTTCTCCCTCTGGTGACAGGCAGCCAGAGCAGGAAGGGGGCAATCACAGCCCCAGAGAGACATTATCTATAAAACTGTAAGCAGGCTTCTTTGCTAACTAAAACTTTTTGGGGGTCTGGACGGTTAACATCTGCCTGAGAAGGTGCGCCGGTTTTACACCCAGATAACCGAGTGGCGGGGAGGCAATAAGTCGCAGCATTGGCGCTCGCCAAACACCTCATCACTTGAGCTGCTTGGACCTGGGAAGAGCACAAAACTCAGGCCCAACTGAGTCTGCGCCTCTGAGGACTACCCGAGTGCCTGAACCTGAGCGGCTTGGACCTGGGAGGTACATGCAACCCAGGGCCAGCCTCAGATTGTTCCCAGCGGAACAACCTAGAGCCCGAGGAGTGTGGGCAGGGAGGCTACACGCGCCGTGAGCAGGGGCAGACCCAGTGTGGCTAAGGCACTGCGAGCGCACGCCAGTGTTATTTGTTTGCAGCATCCCTCCCTCCCTCCCCACAGCGCGACTGAACAAAGAGAAGAAATACAGCTCCACCCATCAGAACACCGACACAAGCTTCCCTAACCAGGAAACCTTGACAAGCCACCTGTACAAACCCACACACAGCGAGGAAAAGCCACAATAAAGAGAACTCCACAAACTGCCAGAATACAGAAAGGACACCCCAAACTCAGCAATTTAAACAAGATGAAGAGACAGAGGAATACCCAGCAGATAAAGGAACAGGATAAATGCCCACCAAACCAAACAAAAGAGGAAGAGATAGGGAATCTACCTGATAAAGAATTCCGAATAATGATAGTAAAATTGATCCAAAATCTTGAAATTAAAATGGAATCACAGATAAATAGCTTGGAGACAAGGATTGAGAAGATGCAAGAAAGGTTTAACAAGGACCTAGAAGAAATAAAAAAGAGTCAATATATAATGAATAACGCAATAAATGAAATTAAAAACACTCTGGAGGCAACAAATAGTAGAATAACAGAGGCAGAAGATAGGATTAGTGAATTAGAAGATAGAATGGTAGAAATAAATGAATCAGAGAGAATAAAAGAAAAACGAATTAAAAGAAATGAGGACAATCTCAGAGACCTCCAAGACAATATTAAACGCTACACATTCGAATCATAGGGGTTCCAGAAGAAGAAGACAAAAAGAAAGACCATGAGAAAATACTTGAGGAGATAATAGTTGAAAACTTCCCTAAACTGGGGAAGGAAATAATCACCCAAGTCCAAGAAACCCAGAGAATCCCAAACAGGATAAACCCAAGGCGAAACACCCCAAGACACATATTAATCAAATTAACAAAGATCAAACACAAAGAACAAATATTAAAAGCAGCAAGGGAAAAACAACAAATAACACACAAGGGAATTCCCATAAGGATAACAGCTGATCTTTCAATAGAAACTCTTCAAGCCAGGAGGGAATGGCAAGACATACTTAAAATGATGAAAGAAAATAACCTACAGCCCAGATTATTGTACCCAGCAAGGATCTCATTCAAGTATGAAGGAGAAATCAAAAGCTTCTCAGACAAGCAAAAGCTGAGAGAATTCTGCACCACCAAACCAGCTCTCCAACAAATACTAAAGGATATTCTCTAGACAGGAAACACAAAAATGGTGTATAAATTCGAACCCCAAACAATAAAGTAAATGGCAACGGGATCATACTTATCAGTAATTACCTTAAACGTAAATGGGTTGAATGCCCCAACCAAAAGACAAAGACTGGCTGAATGGATACAAAAACAAGACCCCTACATATGTTGTCTACAGGAGACCCACCTCAAAACAGGGGACACATACAGACTGAAAGTGAAGGGCTGGAAAAAGATTTTCCATGCAAATAGGGACCAAAAGAAAGCAGGAGTAGCAATACTCATATCAGATAAAATAGACTTTAAAACAAAGGCTGTGAAAAGAGACAAAGAAGGTCACTACATAATGATCAAAGGATCAATCCAAGAAGAAGATATAACAATTATAAATATATATGCACCCAACACGGGAGCACCGCAGTATGTAAGACAAATGCTAACAAGTATGAAAGGAGAAATTAACAATAACACAATAATAGTGGGAGACTTTAATACCCCACTCACACCTATGGATAGATCAACTAAACAGAAAATTAACAAGGAAACACAAACTTTAAACGATACAATAGACCAGTTAGACCTAATTGATATCTATAGGACATTTCATCCCGAAACAATGAATTTCACCTTTTTCTCAAGCGCACATGGAACCTTCTCCAGGATAGATCACATCCTGGGCCATAAAGCTAGCCTTGGTAAATTCAAAAAAATAGAAATCATTCCAAGCATCTTTTCTGACCACAATGCAGTAAGATTAGATCTCAATTACAGGAGAAAAACTATTAAAAATTCCAACATACGGAGGATGAACAACACCCTGCTGAATAACCAACAAATCACAGAAGAAATCAAAAAAGAAATCAAAATTTGCATAGAAACGAATGAAAATGAAAACACAACAACCCAAAACCTGTGGGACACTGTAAAAGCAGTCCTAAGGGGAAAGTTCATAGCAATACAGGCACACCTCAAGAAACAAGAAAAAAGTCAAATAAATTACCTAACTCTACACCTAAAGCAACTAGAAAAGGAAGCAATGAAGAACCCCAGGGTTAGTAGAAGGAAAGAAATCTTAAAAATTAGAGCAGAAATAAATGCAAAAGAAACAAAAGAGACCATAGCAAAAATCAACAAAGCTAAAAGCTGGTTCTTTGAAAGGATAAATAAAATTGATAAACCATTAGCCAGACTCATCAAGAAACAAAGGGAGAAAAATCAAATCAATAAAATTAGAAACGAAAATGGAGAGATCACAACAGACAACACAGAAATACAAAGGATCATAAGAGACTATTATCAACAATTATATGCCAATAAAATGGACAACGAGGAAGAAATGGACAAATTCTTAGAAAAGTACAACTTTCCAAAACTGGACCAGGAAGAAATAGAAAACCTTAACAGACCCATCACAAGCACGGAAATTGAAACTGTAATCAAAAATCTTCCAGCAAACAAAAGCCCAGGTCCAGACGGCTTCACAGCTGAATTCTACCAAAAATTTAGAGAAGAGCTAACACCTATCCTGCTCAAACTCTTCCAGAAAATTGCAGAGGAAGGTAAACTTCCAAACTCATTCTATGAGGCCACCATCACCCTAATACCAAAACCTGACAAAGATCCCACAAAAAAAGAAAACTACAGACCAATATCACTGATGAATATAGATGCAAAAATCCTAAACAAAATTCTAGCAATCAGAATCCAACAACACATTAAAAAGATCATACACCATGACCAAGTGGGCTTTATCCCAGGGATGCAAGGATTCTTCAATATCCGCAAATCAATCAATGTAATACACCACATTAACAAATTGAAAAACAAAAACCATATGATTATCTCAATAGATGCAGAGAAAGCCTTTGACAAAATTCAACACCATTTATGATAAAAACTCTCCAGAAAGCAGGAATAGAAGGAACATACCTCAACATAATAAAAGCTATATATGACAAACCCACAGCAAACATTATCCTCAATGGTGAAAAATTGAAAGCATTTCCTCTAAAGTCAGGAACAAGACAAGGGTGCCCACTTTCACCATTACTATTCAACATAGTTTTGGAAGTTTTGGCCACAGCAATCAGAGCAGAAAAAGAAATAAAAGGAATCCAAATTGGAAAAGAAGAAGTAAAAATCTCACTATTTGCAGATGACATGATCCTCTACATAGAAAACCCTAAAGACTCCACCAGAAAATTCCTAGAACTAATCAATGATTAGAGTAAAGTTGCAGGATATAAAATCAACACACAGAAATCCCTTGCATTCCTATACACTAATAATGAGAAAACAGAAAGAGAAATTAAGGAAACTATTCCATTCACCATTGCAACGAAGAGAATAAAATACTTAGGAATATATCTACCTAAAGAAACTAAAGACCTATATATAGAAAACTATAAAACACTGGTGAAAGAAATCAAAGAGGACACTAATAGATGGAGAAATATACCATGTTCATGGATTGGAAGAATCAATATAGTGAAAATGAGTATACTACCCAAAGCAATTTATAGATTCAATGCAATCCCTATCAAGCTACCAACAGTATTCTTCACAGAGCTAGAACAAATAATTTCACAATTTGTATGGAAATACAAAAAACCTCGAATGGCCAAAGCGATCTTGAGAAAGAAAAATGGAACTGGAGGAAACAACCTACCTGACTTCAGGCTCTACTACAAAGCCACAGTTATCAAGACAGTATGGTACTGGCAGAAAGACAGAAATATAGATCAATGGAACAAAATAGAAAGCCCAGAGATAAATCCACACACAAATGGACACCTTATCTTTGACAAAGGAGGCAAGAATATACAATGGATTAAAGACAATCTCTTTAACAAGTGGTGCTGGGAAATCTGGTCAACCACTTGTAAAAGAATGAAACTAGAACACTTTCTAACACCATATACAAAAATAAACTCAAAATGGATTAAAGATCTCAACATAAGACCAGAAACTATAAAACTCCTAGAGGAGAACATAGGCAAAACACTCTCTGACATACATCACAGCAGGGTCCTCTATGACCCACCTCCCAGAATACTGGAAATAAAAGCAAAAATAAACAAATGGGACCTAATTAAACTTAAAAGCTTCTGCACATCAAAGGAAACTATTAGCAAGGTGAAAAGACAGCCTTCAGAATGGGAGAAAATAATAGCAAATGAAGCAACCGACAAACAACTAATCTCAAAAATATACAAGCAACTCCTACAGCTCAACTCCAGAAAAATAAATGACCCAATCAAAAAATGGGCCAAGGATCTAAATAGACATTTCTCCAAAGAAGACATACAGATGGCTAACAAACACATGAAAAGATGCTCAACATCACTCATTATCAGAGAAATGCAAATCAAAACCACTATGAGATACCATTTCACACCAGTCAGAATGGCTGTGATCCAAAAGTCTACAAATAATAAATGCTGGAGAGGGTGTGGAGAAAAGGGAACCCTCTTACACTGTTGGTGGGAATGCAAACTAGTACAGCCACTATGGAGAACAGTGTGGAGATTCCTTAAAAAACTGGAAATAGAACTGCCTTGTGATCCAGCAATCCCACTGCTGGGCATACACACTGAGGAAACCAGAAGGGAAAGAGACACGTGTACCCCAATGTTCATCGCAGCACTGTTTATAATAGCCAGGACATGGAAGCAACCTAGATGTCCATCAGCAGATGAATGGATAAGAAAGCTGTGGTACATATACACAATGGAGTATTACTCAGCCATTAAAAAGAATACATTTGAATCAGTTCTAATGAGGTGGATGAAACTGGAGCCTATTATACAGAGTGAAGTAAGCCAGAAGGAAAAACACCAATACAGTATACTAACGCATATATATGGAATTTAGAAAGATGGTAACGATAACCCTGTATACGAGACAGCAAAAGAGACACTGATGTATAGAACAGGCTTATGGACTCTGTGGGAGAGGGAGAGGGTGGGAAGACTTGGGAGAATGGCATTGAAACATGTGAAATGTCATGTATGAAACGAGATGCTAGTCCAGGTTCAATGCACGATGCTGGATGCTTGGGGCTGGTGCACTGGGACGACCCAGAGGGATGGTATGGGGAGGGAGGAGGGAGGAACGTTCAGGATGGGGAACACATGAGAAATAAAAAAAAAAAAAAAGACAAAGCACAGAAAGTAACCCATGCATACATAATCAATTAACTTATGACAAAGGAGCCAAGAATATACAATGGGAAAAGAACAATCTCTTATACTCATTGAGATTGACAATCTCAGTACTCAATAAATGGTATTGAGAAAACTGGACAGCCATATGCAAAAGAATGAAATGGGAACACTGTCCTACTCTGTACATAGGATTTTCTCAAAATGGATTAAACACTTGAATATTAAGACCTGAAACCATTCGATTCCTAAAAGAAGGCAAAATTGGCAAGCTTCTGGACATTGATCTTGGTGATAATTTGGGGGGATTTGACACCAAAAGCAAAGGCAAAAATAAATCAGACTATATCAAACAAACAAAAAGCTTCTGCACAGCAAAGGAACCATCAATAACATTATAAGGCAGGGGCTTCCCTGGTGTCCAGTGGTTAAGAATTCATCATGCAATGTAGGAGACACAGGTTCGAACCCTGATCCGAGAAGATCCCACATGCTGCAGACCATCTAAATCCGTGTGCCACCATTATCCAGCCTGTGCTCTAGAGCCCACGTGCTGCAACCACTGAGCCTGTGTGCCCTAGAGCCCGTGCTCCACGACAAGAGAAGCCACCACAGTGAGAAGCCAGAACACCGCAACTGAACTGCAGGCCCTGCTCAGCGCAACTACACAAAAGGCCACGCAGCGACAAAGACCCAGCACAACCAAAAATAAATAAAATTATTTTAAAAAATGAACAGGCAACCTACTGAATGGGAGAAAATATTTGAAAATCATACCTGATAAGGGGGTAATTTCCAAAATATATAAAGAACTCATAAATATAACTAGCAACCCCCCAACCCCCTCCCTGAGGAACAATCCAATTTAAAAATTGGCAGAAGATCTCACTAGACATTTTTCCAGTGACAACCTACAGATGGCCAACTGGTCCATGAAAAGATGCTCAATATCATTAATCATCAGGGAAGTGCAAATTAAAACCACAATGAGACACCACCTCATACCCATTAGAATGGCTATTATCAAAAAGACTTTAGATAACAAGTATGGTGAAAATGTGGAGAAAAGGGAACCCTTGTGCAATGGTAGTGGGAATATAAATTGGTATAGCCGCTATGGAAAACAGTATAGAATTAAAAAATTAAAAACAAAACTACCTTCTGACCCAGATATTCCAATTCTAGGTATTTATCTGAAGAATATAAAATGCTACTTTGAAAAAATAAATGCACCCCTATGTTCATTGTAGTAATATTTACAACAGCAAGATATGAAAACACCTATGTGTCCTTTGATGGGTGAATGAGTAAAGATGTGGCATAAACAATACTAAACCATAAACAAGGAAATTCTGCCACTTACAACAACAGGGATGGACCTCGAGGGTATTATGCTAAATGACTTACATCAGAGAAAGTCAGAGAAAGATGATATTGTATGATCTTACATATCTGCAGAATTAAAACAAAAGCAAACCAAGTTCATAGTTACAGAGAACATATTGGTGGTTGCCAACAACAAGGGTAGAGGCAATAGGGGTGGGCCAAATGGATGAAGCAAGTCAAAAGGTACAAACTTCCCATTACAACATTACAAGTCATAGGGATGTAATATATGGTGACTATAGTTAATAGTACTGTATTGTGTATTTGGATGTTGCTAAGCAGGTCAATCTTAAAAGTGCTAATCACAAGGAAAAAATTCCTGTAACTATGTATGGTGATGAATTTTACCTAAACTTATCATAGAGATCCTTCTGCAACATACACAAACATCAAATTGCTGTGTTGTACACCAGAAATTAATGTAATATTGTATGCCAATTTTGCTTCAGTTTTAAAAATTACATGACCTTGTGCTCTCAGGGCTTTCCAGGTGGCACTAGTGGTAAAGAACTCTCCTGCCAAGGCAGGAGATATAAGAGACACGAGTTCGATCCCTGGGTCAGGAAGATCCCCTGAAGGAGGGCATGGCAACCCATTAAATTATTCTTGCCTGGAGAATCCCATGGACAAAGGAGCCTGGCGGGCTATAGTCCATAGGCTTTCAGAGAGTCAGACATGACTGAAACAGCTTAGCGTACACGCACGTGCTCTTGAGAATGTGCAACTTTGTTCCATTCATAGAGAAACACAGGACACCAAAAAGATGTACCCTATCTGCTTACATTTCAACTTTCCCCCACAATTACTATGTATGTCCTAAAGACAACTTCTTACACATCATGCCTTACTTCCCTACTGGAAAGTAATTCCACATACTCTCTCCCCCAGGGAGCTGAAATGAAATAAATGAAGCCACGTGTATTGTAGGTGTAAAAATGTGTGTATCTCAAAATGCTATCACTTAAAATGTGTCTACTTTTTAATGCTTTTGAATTGTTTCACACACCAAAAAAAAAAAAAAAAGAAAAGAAGAAAAAGTTTACAAAATTGTAACTGAAGCTCACAGTTTAAAAACCAAGCTAAAAATCATTATAATTTTTCACAGGAGGAGGATTAGGCAAACTCTGGCAGCAGATGACTTCACAAGATGTGAAGAAGTTAAGACTCTTCAAAGGACTGCTTTTTTATGTTCCTTAGTGTGATGTACCTCACAAATGAGTTTCGCTTTTTTAAAAAAAAACAAACAAACAAACAAACGCACCTGCTGATCTCATTTCTGATCTCTAGGTCTCCTCTGAGCGAACCCTATGTCTCATCTCCAACAAGATGGACTAGCCTATCTCTATCTTAGAAACTCAATGAGATTAAGTTTTATACCCCCAGCTTTGAGCAGATGACCTTTGTCCTTGGTTCGGTCTTTAAGGACATTTGCTTGGAGGATGATACCTGATGATTGGTTCCCCTAAGATTGCTGGAGTTATGGAATTTCAGTTGATGGATGGCTTGTCGTTTTAGTCCCTTTATTATCTTTTTAGACCAATGTGGATTACAAAAAATTTCCCAACCTTCTAAGGCACAGTGCTGCTCTACAGGATTAGATTTCAGTAGACCTCACTCTAGTCCACCTGAATCAGAACGGAATCAGTATTTTAACAAAGTTCCCTAGGCAATGGTAGTCTCTAGCCAAGGATTAGGAACCACTGGACTAGACCAGCCTCTTTAAAATGTCTGAGCACTAGGATTTTGTCCTCCTGACATACCACATACTTTAGTGAAATACCTGAGATCCTGTGTGCATAAAGCAAGTGTCTCAACAATTTAACTTTGCCAATTTTGTGGGAGTGGGGCTCTTTCCCTGTGAGACTTCTGAGCGTATCCTCACTGGAAGTGAGTCATAGATTTGGTTCAATCACATGCTCATCAAAGTATATTTGCTTGAAGTACCCTGACATTGGGGCACAGTGGTAAAGAATTGCCTGCCAATGCAGGAGACGCAAGATACATGGGTTTAAAACCTGGGTCGGGAAGATCCCCTGGAGAAGGAAATGGCAAGCTGCTTCAGTATTCTTGCTTGGGAAATCCCATGGACAGAGGAGCCTGGAGGGCTACAGTCCACGGGTTTGCAAAGAGTCAGACACAACTAAGCTCACACACGCATGTGCACACACACACACACACCCTTACATCATTAACTCTCTTTTTAAACTGACAAATTTTGTGCTGCTGTTTTTGGCAAAAGTCAAATTGAAAGAACTCTCTCTCATTCAAACATTTACATACACGCATACACAACCCCCACCCCCCACACACACACAGGCTTACTTTTCTCAGTTGTTTTCTGATAACTAGTTACCAGAATACTATAAACATGAGAAATGGAATATTTCTGGCCATATCAGTAAACAAAGGATGTTGCAGTCATTAAAGACTGCAGTCCTCCAATGTGAGCAGGCAAGCCCTGAGGACACTTAGGAAGGAAAAGAACCCCTGCCATCTACCAGCTATCAGACTGCAGCCACTCCCCATGATGAACCCTGAGGGAACTCAGGATGTGATAATACAGGATCCTGACCCCAGATAGTTGAGGTGCATATCAAAGGAACGGCTTCTGTGAGCCCAGACTCTTGAATCTTCCCACACATAGAAAAGTGCTATATTCCTTGAGATATCTGATTTTAACTAACAATAATCTTTTGCTGCTATGCAAGCTGGATTGTGGAGGAACCAGAGATCAAATTGCCAACATTCCTTGGATCATAGAAAAAGCAAGAGAATTCCAGAAAAACGTCTACTTCTTCTGCATTCACTATGCTAAAGCCTTTCACTATGTGGATCACAATAAACTGTGGAAAATCCTTAAAGAGATGGGAATACCAGACCACTTTACTTGCCTCCTGAGAAATCTGTATGCAGGTCAAGAAGCAACAGCTAAAACCAGACATGGAACAACAGACCGGTTCTAAATTGGGAAAGGAGTACATCAAGGCTGTATATTGTCACCCTTCTTATTTAACTTATATGCAGAGTACATCATGCAAAATGCTGGGCTGGATGAAGCATAAGCTGGAATCAAGATTGCCGGGAGAAATATCAATAACCTCAGATATGTAGATGACACCACCCTTATGGCAGAAAGTGAAGAGGAACTAAAGAGCCTCCTGATGAAAGTGAAAGAGCAGAGTGAAAAAGTTGGCTTAAAACTCAACATTCAAAAAAATAAGATCATGGCATCTAGTCCTATTACTTCATGGAAAATAGATGGGGAAAAACAATGGAAACACTGACAAACTTTATTTTCTTGGACTCCAAAGTCACTGCCATGAAATTAAGAGGCTTGCTCCTTGGAAGAAAATCTATGACCAACCTAGACAGTGTACTAAAAAGCAGAGACATTACTTTGCCAACAAAGGTTCCATCTAGTCAAAGCTATGGTTTTTCCAGTAGTCACGTATGGATGTGAGAGTTGGACCATAAAGAAGGCTGAATGCTGAAGAATCGATGCTTTTGAGCTGTGGTGTTGGAGAATACTCTTGAGAATCCCTTGGACTGCAATGAGATCAAACCAGTCAATCCTAAAGGAAATCAATCCTGAATATTCATTAGAAGGAGTGATGCTGAAGCTGAAGTTCCAATACTTTGGCCACCTGATGTGAGGAACCAAGTCATTGGAAAAGACTCTGATGCTGGGAAAGACTGAAGGCAGGAGGAGAAGGGGGTGACAGAGGATGAGATGGTTGGATGACTTCACCGACTCAATGGATGTAAGTTTGAGCAGGCTCTGGGAGATGGTGAAGGACAGAGAAGCCTGGCATGCTGCAGTCTATGGGGTTGCAAAGAGTAGGACATGACTGAGCAACTAACAACAACAACAATCTTTTGATGTTCCTGAGTACCTGCCCTTTGTTGCAAAACTTCTATATGACCTGGCTCCTCCCCTTACCTCCTGGGAACAGTTTCTCAGAGCTATCTGAAGTGCTGCCTCTGGGGCTGCAGTCCTTGTTTTGCCTCAAATAAAACTTAACTTGCAACTCTCACATTGAGTTACTTTTTTATTTTTAACACATTTACTTTGAGTAATGGCCAGGCTTTCCATGTGGAATAGTCTAAATTCTCTGTCTCAGTTATAAGAAAATGTAACTGAGCATTTTGGCTGACTTTAGGCTGGGACTTGATTCTTCTTCCAATAGGTAGACTTGAGCAACACCTTCTTACCACCTAAGTCCATCCTCTGATAGATGTGCTGCTAAAGGACAACTCAGGGCAAAAGCAAGTCAACCTACATCCCTACTGATGTTTTGTATATACATATGAAGTGTACAAATTCCCTGGTAAACACTAATAATAAATGCTTAATAAAGACTTGGTTGAATGAATGTATGGTATACTTGAGTCAATGAGCAGAGGAGGCTGCTGGGAGACAGGATGGGCAACTGAATATAGTCATATTTTATGAATGAACAATGGCCGACTTCCCTGGTGGTCTAGTGGTTAAAAATCCACCTGCCAATGCAGGGGACATAGGTTCAGTCCCTGGTCCAGGAAGATCCCACATGCTGCAGGACAACAAATCCTGTGCCCCAAACTACTGAAGCCTTAGAGCCTGTGCTTCACAACAAGAGAAGCCACCGTAATGAGAAGCCTGCACACAGCAACTAGAGAGTAGCCCCCACTCACCGCAACTAGAGAAAGCCAACATGCAGCAACGAATACCCAGCACAGCCAAAAATAAATTAAATACACCAATAGCAGCAAACAATGGGACCACTGAGAGAGATTTTGTCATAGGGTAAAGAGAAGCTTGGTACAGCAAGCCAGTCTCAGCTGAGGGTTGAAAGGAAGTGATGATTTTGACCCTACGGTGACAATAACACTTGTGTGGTGGTGCCAGAGCCACATGGGCCTAAACTTCCAAGGAGGGGTGCCTTGCCTTGAGAACAAAGCCTGCAGGCATAAGCCGAACTAACTATAAACATTCCCAGGCCCCAGGACCCTTCTCTGGGACCCTCCTCTTTCTGAGAAAAACACCAGAGGGTCCTGTGCCCTTTCTTTTTAGGAACATAACTGGTGGAGAAATTTTTACATCATCAGGAATGAATAAGACGGCACAGCTGAGAACTGTAGCTCCAGAGACATGGTTCATTGTTGAAACACCAGCTCCTCTAGCCAAGACGGCCTTCTTCACCAGAAGTGTGGACACATATAAAGGGGCTTGGGATCCCCAGAAACACTTGGTCTATACAGCCTCCTAACTGTGCCACAGGATTCATTTTCCACATCTTCCTCTTAGTTCTAGAACCCCCCAAGTTCCAGTTTATAGCATATAAGTATATGGCTTCTGTTTGTGGTATATATGTGGGTTTTGTTGTTATGAAAATGAAAAAAGAGGAATGAGTTTTTCTTTTTCCCTTTTCTGAGAACAAAGAAGATAAAGAGAACAGTGAGCAAGCCTGAACATTCTTAGTTTTTCACTTTAATTGCACCTAAGTCTGCATGTCTGTAACTAAGTCTGCTTTCTCGCCCCCTAACTCTGCAGGAGCTATAATTCACATTTTCTCCTATTGGTTCTATGTTAAGTGCATCCCCTATCTGGTGTTTTACCCTTACAACAACGCTTCCCCTTGTAGTTACATATCAGAAAGTAGGCCGCAGGGCCACCGAACTGCCAGACTCAATTACTGGGTTACTGACTCCAGTTTCTGGGTGTCTTTGAAACGATGCAAGAGGAAGAAATCAAGATCCTATTACCTCATTACCTTTGTTCCTCGTTACCAACTCTTGACTCCGAGCCCTTGCCTTACATAAGCCCCTAGACTCCCCATGGAGAGGGGGCGCAGTGCTTGAGGCACAAGCCTACTCTGTTCCTCTCTCCACTGGCTGAGAATAGAAAGCCCCCTTTCTATTTCCCCCAAACTCTCTCTCCGTGTATTTCATTCGGCTTCAGTGGACAGAGAAGGCCAAGATTTTGGCCGGCAACAGTTTCTGTTATTTAATGAAAAAATTTAATTCTCCACATTATTCCAGTTTACTCCAGAATCCCGACCAAAATCCCAAACCAGGGATTTTACTAATATTCTATAATGCAAAGCTAGAGGGGAATGTACAAGAGAAATTTGGGGGGAAAATACACGTGTGAATAAACATGGACTCAAGAGACCAAGTGGAACATGAGATCAAGTGGAAAAGAGAGAGGCCAGTGTCTGTTTTTTCATACCACCACCCCAATTTTCAGTGGACAATGAGCAATGGCCTACAATTCAACTCAGTTTTGATACTATCAACCTGAAGATAGCATGAGATTACATCAGTTAAGGGCTCAGTCCTACAAGACTGCTCCTCCCCAACATATACACACATACTTTAGATGCCAGTCTCAAATCCAGGTTGTCATTTGCTCTGACCCACCTGTCATAGGTCAGAGGTTCCCACAACTCCCTCCTCGGGCTCTATTAATTTCCTAGAGCAGCTCACAGAACTCTGAGAAATGTCTACTAATAGATCATGGATGAAATGGTTGGATGGCATCACCTATTCAATGGACATGTTTGAACATACTCTGGGAAATAGTGAAGGACAAGGGAGCCTGGCATGCTGCAGTCCATGGGGTCGCAAAGACTTGAACATGACTGACTGAACAACAATATGATAGACAAAACTCAGGGACAGCCAGATGGAAAAGATGAGTAGGGCAAGGCGTAGGGAAAGGGGGCGGAGCTTTCATGCTCTATCTAGGTGAGCCACTTCCCCCAAATCTTCCAATGTTCACCAACCTGGAAGCTCTACAAACTCTGTCCTTTTGAGTGTTTATGGAGGCATGATTGATTAAATCGTTGGCCACTGGTAACTTAACTAAATTCCCAGCCCCTCTCCTCTCCAGGAGACCTGGGGATGGGACTAAAAGGTTCAACCCTCTCATCACCTCATCACACTGTGGATTCCCCTGGCAACCAGCCCCCATTTTTGGAGACAGAGGTTTTCCAAGAACTGTCCTTAACATAACAAAGGCATCTTTATCACCCTCATTACTAAGGAAATTCCAAGCATGTTAGCTCTTCGCCAGCAAAGGGACAAAGACTAAATATACATTTCTCATTATAAATCATAATGTCACAGATGTCAAGAAAAGAAGTATTTTAATGAGAGAGGATAAGGGACTGTTTCCTTAAGTTATTAATAGTATGTGAAAGTATGTAAATTTTAAGAGCACAGTCTGAACAACTTTATATATATAGAGTCTCATGTAACCACCAACCACATCACAGTATGGAATATTTTCAGCACCTAGAAGGTTTTTGTTTTTTTTTTTTTTTGTCCTCTCCATGTTGATTGTCCCCAAAGGGTAACCATTATTTTAATATATCATCATAGACTACTTTTGCCTATTTTAACCTTTATATGGAGGCATCATACTTTGTGGGGTGTGTGTTTGCTGTTTTTTGTGGAGAGGACAGTTTTTAACTAAGGTTGTTACAGCCCAGATGACATTTAATGGTATGATTGAGAAGCAAAAACAAATGTAGAATATAAGGAGTCCCTTTCCAAGTCTAACTCAAAAAGAGTGTTCTCCTATCAAAAAAGCCAGACTGAGCCCTAAAAACCCCTGTCATAGAAGCAAAGGTAAACACCGTTTATATGACAAGAAGGATTTACTCCTGAGTACAGTCCCATTGGAGGAGAGTGTCTATTTAATATTTCAGTCCAACATAGATCTGCAGAGGCAAGTGGGATCAATAAAAGCTAGAGAGACCGCAGTTGCTGTGATATGTGAGTGGAGATGGAGAGAACCCTTTATAATCAGGATGCCCCCTCTATACCAAGGAATCCCAAGAGTTTCAGATGGTACTGGGCATATGGCAGGCCTTCAACAAATATCTGATGAAAGAGTGTTGAACTAAATGAATAATGAATAGTGTAGAAGGAAGACTTCTAAAATATTATCGTATTATACACCCATCACTCAGAAACTGGGAGTAAGCTGATAGACAACGGTACTTGTTTTGGTGAAACTTCAAATTTTCTTTTTAAAGATACTCCGGTTCTGGGACTTCCCTGGTGGTCCAGTGGTTAGGAAAGACTCCAGGCTCCCAATGTAGGGGGTGCGGGTTCATCCCTCATCAGGAAACTAGATCCCCTATGTCATAAGTAAGAGTTCACATGTCACAACTAAACATACTATGTGCCACAACGAAGACTTGGTGCAAAGAAATAATTTACAAAAAAAAAAAAAAATTCCAGTTCTGTCTCTGTGAAGAAAGCTGAGCGCAAAAGAATTGATGCTTTTGAACTGTGGTATTGGAGAAGACTCTTGAGAGTCCCTTGGACTGCAAGGAGATCCAACCAGTCCATCCTAAAGGAAATCAGTCCTGAATATTCATTGGAAGGACTGATGCTGAAGCTGAAACTCCAATACTTTGGCCACCTCATGCAAAGAGTTGACTCATTGGAGAAGACCTAATGCTGGGAAAGACTGAAGGAGGGAGAAGGGGATGACAGAGGATGAGATGGTGGGATGGCATCACTGACTCAATGGACATGAGTTTGAGTAAGCTCTGGGAGTTGGTGATGGACAGGGAGGCCTGGCGTCTGCAGTCCATGGGGTTGCAAAGAGTCAGACACAACAGAGTGGCTGAACTGAACTGATTTCTCTCTCAAGCAAATAACAATGAAATATTATCAGCACAATTCCCTAAGTAGTTTGAAATACCTAATGGCTGATCAGTTTACTAGTTCAATTCTTTTCTCTGGGTACTAGGGCAGGTCTTCCTACAAAAGTGTTAAATCAATATTATGTGTTACATGGGTGGATTTCAATATCATCTTCACATGCAAGTATTTTAGTATCAGAAAGAATTTTTCTATAATTTTAAATTGTCTAACATGATGAATTATTATAATTTAAATAATGCCATAGTTAAATCCACTGCGGTATCATGGACTGGATTTTGGAACAGAAGAACATTAGTGATAAAAACTGGTGAAATCCAAATAAAGTCAAGAGTTTTAGTAAGTAGTAATGTACCAGTATTCATCTCTTGCTTTTGACAAAGGTATCATGGGTATGTCAGATGTTAACATTAAGAGAAACCAGGTGAAGGATATATGAGAACACTATACTATCTTTCGAGAAGGCAATGGCACCCCACTCCAGTACTCTTGCCTGGAAAATCCCATGGATGGAGGAGCCTGGTAGGCTGCAGTCCATGGGGTCGCTAAGAGTTGGGCACGACTGAACGACTTCACTTTCACTTTTCACTCTCATGCATTGGAGAAGGAAATGGCAGCCCACTCCAGTGTTCCTGCCTGGAGAATCCCAGGGACGGCGGAGCCTGGTGGGTTGCCGTCTATGGGGTCGCACAGAGTTGGACACGACTAAAGTGACTTAGCAGCAGCAGCAGCAGCATACTATCTTTACAACTTTTTTGAAAATCCAAATTATTCCAAAATTTATGGTTTATTTTTAAAAATACAGTGGGACCTCCCTGATGGTCCAGTAGTTAAGACTCTGTGCTTCCAATACAGGGGGCAAGGGTCACTCTCTGGTCAGGAAACTAAGACCCCATATGCTGTGCAACACAGCCAAATTTGTTTTTTACTTTTTTCAATTAAAAAAAAAAAATACAGTAAGTCCCACTAGTTTTCGCTGTAGAAGATGATGAATGTTTGCTATTTACTTGACTTTTTGAGGCATATGGAGGGAGGGAGAAGCAAAGGATCTTTTATACTTCTTTACCTATACCATAGGAGCACACATCCAAAAAGAGCTTGGCTTCATTAAACACACATTCACATATTGATAATAGCTATGCTCACAGGTGTAGTGGAAGGCTAAGGGTGAGAGGGAAGTAGGAATGTTTATAAAAGGGGAACATGAGGGATCTCTGTGATGCTGGAAATGTTCTGAATCTTCAGTCTCAATGGTACACAATTATGATACTAAACTCTAGTTTTGCAAGATGAGAAGAACCTGGGTGAAGGCTACATAGGATCTCTCTGTATTTTATTTTAGATTTTTGACCATGCTGTGCAGACTATGGGATCTTAGTTTCCCAACCAGGATGGAAACCAGGCCCACAGCAGTGAAAGTGTCAAGTCCTAGGAATTCCCTCTGTATTATCAGCTTTCTCAAAATAAAAAGTTTATTAAAAAGACTTACAGATAGAGGAAAGGTAAAATAAAGAGAAAAATAGATGTGTTCAAACAAAATATTGATAATACTACAAATATAACATTTGATAATTATGAGCCATATTAGCATTGATTTCCAAGGCCAAATTGAGCTTGTAAAGAGAATTATCAAACTACTGTTTAGAACAGTAAGAAAAATTTTTCTTTTGTAATCTGTAGTCTCTAATGAGCAATGTAACTGATCCAAAGGTTATCATTCAGATGTCACACAAAAGCACAGAATAAAAACTATGAATTATATGTGAATCAGATCTACAATTCTTGGTGAATAAGTTACATGATGGAATGAATGAATGAATGAATGAATCAAACACCACTTCTTCCCAACCTCCAGGATTCCATACTTTCAATTATCTTCCCTAATTTTGCTTCTCCACTGGCTGCTTCCTCCTCAAATATGCTTAGAGCTTCCCTACCCTTAAATCCCCTGATCTCTTCACAAATAGCTTGTCATTTACAAGAGAAAAGACCAGTAACTTCACAGTGGAGCAAACCAGTGGACACTGACTTACACGAGTGATCAAAGCTACCATCACCGGTAAGTGACCAACTGACTTCATGTGGCTCCTGACAGGACAAGCTAAGAAGGAAACTAAACTGCTCAACTCCATTGAATTGTAAGTAAATATTAGAGAAACCCAATACTAAGCAACATTGTACAAACCAATGGCTGCAAAATATCCATGTGATGAAAGACAAAGAAGGCAGAACAACCGTTGCGTATGACAGACATGATGACTAAACGGAATGTGTGAGATTCTCAATTTGATCCTATGCCAGGAAAATGTGTTATGGAAACTTTATCATGAAAACTGCCAACATTTTGGGACTTCCCTAGCAGTCCAGTGGTTAAGAATCTGCCTTCCAATGCAGAGGACTCCAGTTTGATCTCTGGTTGGGGACCTAAGATCCCACATGCTGCAGGGCAACCAAGCTGGAGTGTCCCAACTCCTGAGCTCCATATGTCCCAATGAAGAGCCCCTGTTCCACAACTAAATGAATACATTAAAAATATTAAAAAAAAACTTTAAAGTACAGCAGTCATATTTTAAAATAGCAACCTCCTATGTAAATCCAAAGCCAACAAGTATAAGACTATATATCAGAGTCAACAAAAATGTTAGTCCGTTATATAACTTTTCGTTAGTTACATGGTTTGAAAGTGACACATTCTATCATACAAATGATATGGGAGATGAATGTTCAATTAGTATTTGGTATATAAAGATAAAATCAAGACATTAAAAATGGGTAATACTTTACTACTGTAGTCATAAAACTGAATCACTACTCAAAGAGACTATTTGATATTTTGTTCACCAAAAAAAATATCATTCTCTACTTTTAAAAAAGTCTATTTTATTCTTTGCAAAGAACATACATTATTTAACTTATTCTTACTTAAATCACAAATTCCTTTCCCCTCATTTTTTTGGTTTCTAAACTTCTTATAATTAAATATTATAAACATTATTCCAAGATGCCATATGGTCATTAATTCAATAGTAAGCAGCAGCTTAGTACTATTTTTATATTCTGATTTCCTGCCATTCCCATCTGTCCCATTAATGACCTAGATATCAGATTTTGATTAATTTTCCCCCAGCTCTTACATTTATTTCTAGTTTTCTAAAAAAATCCTCTCTGGTCTGTTGGCGGCATAAAATGAATCTTCCTAAATATTTGGTCTCAAATACTTCACTATTATACAAGGGTAGTCTTGACTTCATCGTGAAAAGAAAACAACCAATGAAAAACAGTTATTCTGAATTAGGGGCGATTGAATCAACTTTGATTAACATGTATCTTCTCAATTTTTCTAGTATGCTCTGAGAATATCTTGTTTTTGAAGTTGTCCCAGCAACTTTTTTTTCCCCAGCCAAACTAGAATTGTCCTGCTTGGCCTAATTAGAACTGAACTGTTTGGTTCTCATTAAACAACTCTGCTCAGTATTTTGTGGTTTTAAGTTGTTATAAGTCATTTAAGATTTTGTATTAGATCACATATCTAGGAGAAAGGAACCCCAAACACTCAGATTTAATCAAGGCATATCTCAATTGATTGCATGTCATTTTTGAAATGATTCATGTAAAATACCATATATGAACTATGGGTATTAATGTCTACTTAAGAAAATGACTATATTGTAGAGTAGTCCCAATAAATGTAGTTAATGAATGGATGAATGAAATATAAAATGGAACACTAAATAAACAGATTCATATACTAGTAAAAGCATATGAATTAGGTAACTGAGTTCAAGGCTTGCTGCTGCTGCTGCTGCTGCTGCTGCTAAGTCACTTCAGTCGTGTCCAACTCTGTGCGACCCCAAAGACGGCAGCCCACCAGGCTCCCCCATCCTTGGGATTCTCCAGGCAGGAACACTGGAGTGGGTTGCCATTTCCTTCTCCAATTCATGAAAGTGAAAAGTGAAAGTGAAGTCGCTCAGTCGTGCCTGACTTTTAGAGACCCCATGGACTGCAGCCTACCAGGCTCCTCTGCCCATGGGATTTTCCAGGTAAGAGGACTGGAGTGGGGTGCCATTGCCTTTCAGTTCAAGCCTTAGTTCCTTGATTAACTGCATATGTAACTTTAGTCACAGATCAAAAAGGTACTGTAAAGTTCATCATACTGGTTGAAATGAATCTATCTGGAAAATAAAGGCACCAAACTAGAGGTGCCTATGATTTCATAAAGGTTTATGGCCTTATGGCTGTGATGTGAATGCCACAGCTTATGCATGACAGGGTGTACATGTGGGAAAGAAGTTCTCCTTACATGCCCTGTTCCTTTCATGGTGGGGAGGGGTGGGAGGGGATCTTTCCCAGAAGCCTCCTATAATTTCCCTTTTATCTCATTGGCCACAATTGAGTCATATAGCCAATTCTGACTGCAAAGTTGGCTAGATAGTGAAGACTGGGTATTTTCAACCTCTAGATGGAGATAGGCAAGGAAGAAGACTGGGAATGGCTGTCGACTAGGCAGTCGACAGTCTGCCCCAAATCAGCTCACTGGTTTTAATGATGATGAAGATGAATCCAGAGAAGTGACTTACAGCAGTTTAATGTTAGGGCCAGAATCAAAACTAGAACTTATACCTTCTAATTGTGCAGTTCTGAGCATCCCCTAGTAGCCACAGTGCTTCTTCAAAGGTACCATACTGGGACTTCCCTCATGGTCCAGTGGCTAAGAATCTGCATGCCAAGGCAAGGGACACACATTCGACCTCTGGTCCAGGAAGATCCCACGTTTCACGGAGCAACTAAGCCCATGTACCACAACTACTGCGCCTACGTGCCTACAGCCTGTGAGCCACAACAAGAGAAGTCACCACAATGAGAAGGCCCCACTCATCACAGCTAGAGAAAGCCTGAGCAAATCAGCAAGGATCCAGTGCAGCCAAATATAAAAATAATTTTAAAATAGTGAAAGTGAAGTCACTCAGTCACGTCCAACTCTTTGTGACCCATGGATGGAGAAGACTGGTAGGCTACAGTCCATGGGATTTTCCAGGTAACAGTATTGGAGTGGGTTGCCATTTCCTTCTCCAGGGGATCTTCCCAACCCAGGGATCGAACCTGGGTCTCCCACATTGCCCACAGACGCTTTACCCTCTGAGCCACCAGGGAAGCCCTTATTTAAAAATAAGTTATTATTTATTTTTAAAAAAGGTATCATATCTTCAGCTCTGAGATAATGGGGTTGACTAGAAGCAATGAATTCAGCAATGTATAAATGGGCATCAATTGAGCACTTAATATATTCCAAATAATGAGTGAAGTACAGGAGATCAAAAGTTAATAGTTTCTTCCCTCAAAATCTGAATGATCTTAATATTTTACATTCATAAATAACAATTATAATTTTAAAGCAATAAAGTGAATCAATTATCCATTCTGAGAAAAGGTTTAGAAGGTACATATAAATCAGAAAATATTGCTATTAGCTTACAATATTATCTAAGGCAGGGGTTAACAAACTGTAGCCTGTGGACCAAATCCAGCCCACTGTTTGGATATAAATGAAGTTTTATTGGAACACAGCCATACCCATTCGTATACATTTATTCTATGACTGCCTTCCTAATACAGTGGCATAGCTGAGCAGTTGCAACAGAATCGAATAGTTGAGATGGAAACCATAGATTGCAAAGTCTAAAATATTTACTATCCGGCCATTTACAGAAAATGTTTGCCAATCCCTTATTTAAGGGGGAAAAGAAGAATGTTTATATAAAATAATAGATGGCTCTTGTTTATCTCATCATGTCCTCCAAATGTTTTACTGACATTTGACTCTCTCGTTTTTGGCTTCCTACCAATTCAGCAGATTGGACATCAACATCAGTAATACAAGACTTTGATTACTTGTGCCACTGCTACTTTGAAAACATTAAAAGAATGCTTCAGTTAGCAGATAAGTTATTTTTGTTTCAGAGAGCAGTTATTCACTGTTCAAGATGATGAAGATTTGATTTGGTTGGCTTAAATGGCATTTTTGGAGAACTTGAATCTATCAGCGCATATGTAAGTATATTGTGTGAGGCAAGTCAAATTCAGCTGACTCCAGTTTGTTTCCTGGCATCGGCCAAGACACCTGGAAGTTTCCCTTCCTCTGGTGGCTGAATATCCACACCTAAATGCTTGTCCGTGTCTCAGATACAGGTTTCAAGTTCAACTCAACCCTTCTCTCCACACTGTTTATAGTATCCCCCACCTAACCAGATGTTCCACAGGCTGGGGTTCTAATTCTGACTTCACCACTCTTGGAATTTGGCTTCCCTGGTGGCTCAGACCGTAAAGCGTCCGCCCGCAATGCGGGAGACCCAGGTTCTATTCCTGGGTCGGGAAGATCCCCCGGAGAAAGAAATGGCAACCCACTCCAGCACTCTTGCCTGGAAAATCCCATGGATGGAGGAGCCTGATAAGCTATATAGTCCATAGGGTCGCAAAGAGTCGGACACGATTGAGCGACTTCACTCACTCACTTTCAAATTTCTTTTTTCAGTTTTCTTTTTTGTACAATGGGGAGAATTGTTTTCACCTCACTTAGGATTGGTGTAAAAATTAAAGGAGACATTGAGTATAAAGTGCTTGGCACACAGCAGATATAAAAAATTACTTCTCCTTCCACACACTTCTCAAAACATCAGGCTTTAAATCTTGAGAATTCAGCTTCTGCTTCAGGCTTCAAATCATTTCCAAAAACGTGGCTATCACCTTGCTTCTTCCCTGTGTATGTGCTAAGTCACTTCAGTCGTGTCCATTTCTTTGAGACCCTATGGACCGTAGCCTGCCAGGCTCCTCTGTCCATGGGTTTCTCTAGGCAAGAATACTGGAATGGGTTGTCATGCCGTTTTCCAGGGTATCTTCCCGACAGGAGTTCAAACTCGCATTTTCTGTATTGGCAGGCTGATTCTTTACAACTAGGGCCACCTGGGAAGCTTCTCTAAATGGCTGCAATTATCTCCCATCTCTTCTTCCTTGCTCTGATTGCATGCTTTTTTGAGCCATCTTACTACAATTTTACTTAGCAATCTACATTTACAACAAAATAAAACTCCATTCTTAGTTTGCTACATTTTGATCAATTCAGTCATGATCTGCCTTCCTCTCCAAGCCCATCTCTGCTCCACCTGGTGTCTCACCTTCCAGTTGGCCAGCCCAAGCGTCTTCCAGTGGTAGTCTCAGGGTCCCAAAGAGCAGAAGAAAAGTCCCAGTGAGCCAGCATTTTTGAGTCTCTGTGTCTTTCTTACTGCAGTATATTTAACATACCTGCTTGTGTCTTCTTTGTTTATGTCTGATTGGATGTAACAAGTTATATGGCCTAGAGTCAGTGTGGATAAAAGAGTATGTATATAAGGAGAGGTTCTTCTTGGCGGGGCAGGGCATTACTGTAACAATTAGCCCAGTCACTTCCTAATTATGTGACACTTGACAATTCACTTACCTCACTGACACTGTTTCTTAAATGTGTACAACACAGACACCATTCATAAGATCCCTGTAAGACAAAAACTTTTTAATTCCTTACATATATTGTGCCTTACACATAAACCCATTGTTATACAACCTTGCTAGGAACTAAGGAGAACTAAAGAAAAACAAAGGGTGTCAGTAAATATCTGCTGTTTATATAAATGAAATGATTGCCTTGAGAAATGGACTAGTTGTAATATGGTCTTTGTCAGAGATGTTTTCCACTTTAATAACTTTCCTCCTGATTTATAAGTGTATATTTAGAGTAGAAAAATAGAGGAAAGTAATATTAACTAAAATCCCGTTCATAAGAGAACCACTCTTAACATCCCATCAGATTCCTCTTTAACCTTGTTTTGTATGAATTTTTTAAAATTTGGATTTCAAGCTTATTAACAGCTTACAAGCAAAGTTGAAACATCTTCTGAAAAGAGAAAATGGGTTTAATTATTTCCACTTTTAAAACTTATTAAAAACATTTGTGTGTTGAAATAAAAGCCATCTTACTGACATACCATTTAATTTTTGTTAATAAGGCATCAAGAATGGTGACTGAGAGACTGCCAGGAGACAGAAAAACATTCACTTGCTTGTTTGGCAGCTAATAAGTCACAGCCATAAAACTTACAATAACTGACAAGTTATAAATATGCCCTATTTTCCTTCTTTAAAAAAATTCCTCATAATCAAAATCATTTCCTTTACTTGACTCATCACAGGCGCCTTCTGCCAAGAGTATCTTCTCCATGCAAGAGTGAAAAAGCAGCTCCACCTTTTTAAAGTTTTTTATTTGTTTTTTACATAGGCTACTATTGTCTATCTTTTGGCAGTTTCTGGTTTTTTGTGTGTTCCTTATTCATCTCTCGGCCGCCCTGATCAATTTCATTGAACTTTTAGCAAGTGTATTGGTATGTCCTTGGGTCTTTCCCATTCAAAACTGTTGCAAATACGCATAAGCCACAAGAATGCAGTTTAAACTGTCTCAATTTATCAGATTTCCACTTCATTAGTGAGACTTTACGCATGGTTAAAAAAGTAATATGGGCAAATAGAAAGAACTTCACCCTAATTACAAACCCATCACTGACTTAGTGACCTGCTACTAATCTAACAAGGACGATTTCAGAGGTATTACATTTATTACCAACATACTGGAAGGGAGGAAGGGAGGAGAAAAGGAGGAAGGACTAGTAAATAATGTCTAATTTTCCATGTCTGTCAATATGCATCTTTTTGGAATGAATTTTCAAAGGTAGCCAAGTAAGCTAGGACTACTCGGTTTCAGAATCATGATCATGGTTGAATGGGTTGAGGGAGTTCAGATAGACTAAGGGGTAAGTTCAAATAATTGATTTTAGAGGAGTTGAAAAAATGTTTTTGGCCAACCATATCAATTATTTGGCTGGGACAAGGCTGGGCATATGCTTTCACCAAGACATCTGTTGAGTAGTAACCAAATCTCTACCTGAAGTTAATTGATCTCACCCATCAAGCAATCAGTGAATAAATGAGGAGCACCGTCAAAAGCTGGGGCTTCGCTGGTGGCTCAGAGGGTCAAGAATCTGCCTGCAATACAGGAGATAGTTTTGATCCCTGGGTCGGGAAGGTCCCCTGGAGAAGGAAACGGCAACCCACTCCAGTATTCTTGCCTGGAGAATCCCCATGGGCAGAGGAGCCTGGCAGGCTGCAGTCCATGGGGCCACAGTTGCCACTGAGTGACTAAGCTCATACACATGGCCAAAAGTTATTCTGCGTTGTTTCCTTTTCAAAGGTAGTTTCAAGTGAAACCCTATCAAAATGGTGAAGTCACTCGAGGCTAATCCCTTCCTCCAAGGGTTACTCCCATCCCAAATGTGCCTGCTTTGTTTCACTCTCTGGAGCCTTTAAGGCAGTTATTTCATATTTTGTTCGAGTTGTTAGTTCCCTTTGCTGAATCACTTTATTAGGAGCCTCCTTGGCCACACAGGAAGTGGAATCTAGGTGAATCACGTTTAGCTCAGAGAACATGACCGGTATGGTACTGATTCTTTGGCCTATGTTGATACCTGTTTCATGGACCAATTTTCCCAAACTGTGTGTTTGAAAAGAATATGTAAGTCTGCCACTATTGGGTGCAGAGTTTCTTTCAGGTCAAATGGGATTGTGTACTTCAAATTGTCCGTGGCCTTAATGGTTTTTATCTTTGCGATATAGTAAATCAGAAGAGTACATTAATATTTTCCACTATGATTGTGGATTTGTCTACTTATCCTTGTATTTCTATCAATTTTGACCATATATTTGCAGTCTGTATTAAGTGCATAACATTTTTAGTTGTTTTGACTTGTTGGCATAATGAAACTTTTATCATAATAATCATTTTTAAAAGTCTTTGGAAAAAAAAATTTAAGGGAGTGTAGGAAAAAAAAAAAAACTAAAAACGTCTTTGGGGCTTACCTCATGGTCCATTGGTTAGGAATCCACCTTGCAATTCAAGGGACACTGGTTCAATCCCTAGCTTGGGAAGATCACACATGCCAAGAGGCAACTAAACCAGTGCACAACTAATGAATCCCTCACATTCTAGAGCCTGTGCTCCACAATGAGAGAAGCCACCACAGTGAGAAGGCTGCACACAGCAGCTGGAGAGTAACCCCCACTCGCTGCAACTAGAGAAAGCTTGTGTGCAGCATGAAGATCCAGCACAGCCCCCAAAGAGTCTCCACAGAGGTTTTTTGCAGTGTAATTGTATTCTGTTCTCAGTCTAGAACTCTTGGTTCACAGCGATATTATAGACTTGATTTAGAGAACATTTATCATCTATCTCATCAGAACAATGACCTTCTTCAAGGACATGCTCCTTCCTCACTTCATCCAATTTCTGGAATTGCCGACCACAGTCTCTCTGTCCCTTTGTCCACAGTATGTAGTCTGAGAAGTAAGCAAATGGCCCCAGCTGGGCCAAAGTTCTTCCCCAGACTTTTCTGGATCATTAGTTAGACAGAAAGTTTTCCTTCTTCAGTAGTCAGAAAACTATTGAGAAGGGTGCCCAGGATTTCCAGGTGAGGTACTCTCTCTGGAAAATTCCTCTGCTGCTCTGTGCCTTTACCCTGATCCCAAGAGCCAGACAGCGGGGGCCCAGCTGGGCAGAGTCTTCCCTTGATGGCCTCGGCTCCCCCGTCTACAGGGACAGGATCAAAGACGGACTGTGGGGTCCATCTGCTGACAAGTATCCACGGCTTCTGTGCACTGGACACAGCTGTATCAGGGAGGAAACATGCGAGTGTGCGTCAGTGTGCACCACACACTTCCCTACTGCCCTGCAGCCAGCGCTCCTTGCACGCAGGCCAGGCTCTGTCTCCTGCAGCGCTGTGGAACAGAATGAGACCAGCAGCGAGAGAGTGAGAGACCAGTGAGAGAGCAACAGAGATAACATAGTATCGGTCCGCAGTGTCCCCCTGTGTCATGAGAGGGCCTGAGTGTGTGTGGCGGAAACAGTGACAGTTCCTTTCTTCTGTCCTTGCCTATCTCTTGGGACCTAGTAAACAAGAAAGGTAGGAGTCGTGTGTGCGTGTGTGTGTGTGTGTGTGTGTGTGTGTGTTGGCAAGACTGGGAATAGGGGTAGATGCCATTCATGCCTGTCTAGCTCCACTGCTGGGGGCTTACGTGAAATGGTAAGTTTCTACTTCACCCTTTCCCCACAAGGCAGTCTATGTGTCCGTTGCAATGGATGAACACCTTCATGAAGTACTTTAAAAGGGTACTATGAAATTCTGGCCAAAGAAGATAGTATCATAACCAATAGCCATCTTCATCATAAGTTCTAAAATTTCATAGGAAGGAAAGGAGTGCTTTTCTGTTTAATAATAAAAGTATTCATACTTACAGGAATGCAGTGATAAAATCTTCAAGAGACTCCCCTGGTGGTCCAGTGGTTATGACTCCCCACTCCCCTATGCAGGGGGCCCAGGTTTGATCCCTGGTCAGGGAACCAGATCCTGCATGCTCCAAGTAAAATCTCTCATGCCATAACTGGGGGAAAAAAAAAAATTCTGCATGCCGCAACTAAGACCCAGCACAGCCAAATAAATATTTTTAAAAATCCTTAAAATATGTAGAGCTTCCCTGGAGGCTCAGTAGTAGGAAGTCCACCTGCCAATGCAGGAGACACAGGTTCAACCCCTGGTCCAGGAGGACCCCACGTGCTGCAGAGCAACTAAACCCATGTGCGACAACTACTGAGCCTGTGCTCCAGAGCCTGGGAGCTGCAGCTACTGAAGCCTGCACACCCTGGAGCCCATGCTCGACAACAAGAGAAGTCACCACAATGAGACCCCACCCCGCCCCACCCCACCCCCCTTACTGCAACTAGAGAATACCCCCTGCTCACCACATCACCGCGACTAGAGAAAGACCTGCGCAAAGACCCAGCACAGCCAAAAGCAAACATAAATAAATAAAAATGTGCAAAAAAAATGTTAAATGCTTAGTATACCTGAATACGTGAGTACACATAATTTGTACTTTTGGACTATACCAGGCAATGACTTGAAGGAAAACATATTGATTTAATCAAGAAGATAGAACTAATTTTAAAAATAATGATTATGATTTTATGTAGGTGGTAAAGCAATGATGTAATTTATAAACACAAAAGCCACACAAAAATAGAAAAGTGCAGTCTGGAAGCACTAAAGTCTTGATATGAAACAGGTTTGCATAAACAAACTAATCAAAAAAAGGCCAAAGTTTAATTTACTAGTAACAAATTATTTTTAGCATATGCAAAAAATAATTATGAAAATGCCCTTTGAAACCAAATTGCATGTTTCAAAAAGGACAAATCTCTTGAGAAAGATCAGAATCACTAATTTTAAGCTATATTCAATTGTCACAGATACAGATAGATACTTCTCACAACATAAATATTGCATAATCAAATACTACTTTATGCAAAACCTATTCAGCGCATTAAATAAACTCCATAATATGTCATGCTTTTTAGTAATTATATTTATCTCTCCAGAATGCAATATTTAATTCAAGAATAATTTACTGAAGGAAATACACAAAACTTCTTGGTAAATTTCTGATTGAAAAAAGCATGTTTATTAAATAAGTTTGGATATCTTAATGATTCTTGCTTATAATCACATTCTGCCTGCCCTTTATCTCCCTGTCTTCTATTTTATCTCAAAGGAAGAGAAATGAGATAAAGAGAAGCAAGTTGCTGGACTAGACCTATACTGGAATATTGCTTTACACTTAGTCAAATGCAAGACCTAGAGTGCTTCTAAACGTTGTCACTTTCTTCCATTCAGTTTTTGCTGTAGGAGTAATATTACATAAACGGAAAACACATACACATACACACACACACACACACTTTATGTAATACATATTTATTTAAAGCAATACCTGACATGTTATTCAAATCCTGGTTGTGTGAAATGAATCAAACTTTTGACAGTGACTTGAGTGTGTGTGTGTATGTGCAGCTTTCAAATACTGTGGTTCATACTAGTGGGTAAGAATATGCCCTAAAAGTAATATTCCATAATTAACAAGCAAGCTCATTTCCTAGGAGAGATCCGTTAGCAGCTTCTAGCTAACCCCACTTGTGAATTGCCATTCATAGCATTAAGATCACTAAGAAAGCAAATTTTAGTATAGAGGACACCAATTATTTTTCAGCTTAAGTTCCTTTTTCCAAAATTGCCCGTGTATTTCTGTCATGGAAGGATAAAGAGAAAATCATCAAAGGCTGTGGGGACTTCCCTGGTAGTCTAGTGGCTAAGATTCTATGCTCCCAATGCAGGGGGGCTGGGTTCAATCCCTGGTCAAGGAACTAGATCCCATATGCTGCAGCTAAAGATCCCGCATGCCACAACTAAGGCCCAACCCGGCCAAATAAGTGAATAATAAATATTTGAAAGAACAAAAAAGGAGGTGAAAATCAACAATATTCACATTTGCCAAAACAGGTTAGGTTATGCTGTGATAACAACCCTCCAATCTCAGTGGCTAAACACAATAAAGCTTATTTCTGGCCTCTGCTCAAAACGGTCATCTCACTGAGGTAGGCACTTGGCTCTACAACCACTGCAGCAGCAGGAGAAGAGTGTTGTGGTGTCTACCACTGGCCATTTGATGGTGCCTCCATGTGCAACTGTGTCCGACTGTTTGAGACCCCATGGACGTAGCCCACCAGGCTCCTCTCTCCCTGGGATTCTCCAGGCAAGAATACTGGAGTGGGTTGCCATTTCCTCCTCCAGGGGATCTTCCCAACCCAGGGATTGAACCTGTGGCTCCTGCATTGGCAGGCGGATTCTTTACCACTGACCCACCTGGAAAGCCCAAGCATTGTAACATCTAAAACTCAGGCAGCTGTGGGCATCTCAATTAGTACCCTGTGACTTAGATCAATTTGTATCCTGTGAATTAGAAGCAGTGACAGAAGAATACTCTTTGTCTGCAGAGAGACGACCAAGTGGCAAGGACCTGATGGTGATCTAGCTCTTAGTTATAACCCTGAGGCTGACAAACCTTCCTGTCCTCGGGGTCCAAGATAAACCTGAAGGTCCATCCAATAAATGCTTTTTTTTTTCCTTTGGCTGAAGCTAGTTTCTGTTGTTCAGAAACAAAAGCTTTACTACTGAATCAATACTGTTTAATCCAAGTGCCTCCTTACTAAGTAAAGTGAACTGCTTCCCTAGGTTCAGGCTTGTGCGTTATTGAGGTACATACTGCCATCTCAAGTCAAAGGAAATAAAGCATATGCTGATGTAGATCCTTCTCTTCTAAATTCTCTTACCACATGCTCTTGTACATGATGAGTTTTTTTCCCCTCAATCTCAGAGACTAATGCTTTCTTTACTAATGCCCTAATTAGAACAGTAACTCAATATGTCAAAGTGTTTAGCATTTTAGGCATTATGCTAAACACTGTATAAAGGAAGTGTGGCTTAGTTAAGTATAATGCCCAATGTCACAGGACTAGATAGCAGCACAGGTGATCTTGACCCTATCTGTCAGACTCCAGAGCTTCTGCTTTTCTTAACAGTTCTCAAAATTTCAACCTAAGCTAAACATCTATATCTCAAAACCATGAAAACAGATACATGTACATTTTTCCCAATAAGACTTATGTTTTATTAAGAAATCCTAAGAGCATCGCCATAACACAAGATGTTCCTCTTTTTTGTCCCTCCCTTTCAATAAAGAATTGGACATCTATCAATGAACCAAGAATTGGGCATCTATCCATAAACTTCCCTCGTGGCTCAGACGGTAAAGCGTCTGCCTACAATGCAGGAGACCCAGGTTCGATCCCTGGGTTGGGAAGATCCTCTGGAGAAGGCAATGGCACCCCACTCCAGTACTCTTGCCTGGAAAATCCCATGGACGGAGGAGCGTGGTAGGCTACAGTCCATGGGGCTGCAGAGAGTCGGACACGACTGAGCGACTTCACTCACTCCATGAACCAAAGCGCCTTTGCAGGAGTTGTGGGATCCAGCACGACCCACCAAGGGACGCGCCAACCTGTGCATCAGACAGCAGGCAGAAAGACTTCAGTACACGCTGTTGAACTGGTGGAACAGCAACCTGTCCCATATCATCTCATGACAGTCAAGAAAAAACTTGCAAAGTGCTGAAACTGGGCAGGTACCCACGGACAAGACAGAAATTGCAGAAGTCCAGGCTTTCCAAAGGGAGATTCTAGCATGCCATTGGAGTAAAAATATATGGCATGCATTTTTGCAACATGTGACTATATGTAAGATGTGGATGGGTTTGGACACAGGGGCAACAGTAAGAACTTTACCTGTGCTGTCCTTTGTCCCTCAAGGGGATGAACAAGCAGTGGGCCTCCATCTCTCTAGTAGTGAAAAACTAGAGCAGGAAATGAGTGCTGACTTCTCCAGTTGTACCCGATGCAGCTGGAGAAACCCATTTTTCTCCAGCAGCACCCAGAGTACAGAGATCGGACCTCCATGGCTGGCAGGAGCAAAGAGAACAAGCAACAAGGCAGACAAGAATACCGTATCAAAGGGCATTAAAGGGACATGGTTCCTATTGTATTCACTCAGCAGGAAATCTACCCGCAAGCCTCTGGGAATAGCACACCTGGGGACCTACCTACCTACCAGGTCCCTGGGCGCCCTCAATTTCCTGAATGCTAGAGACACACCTCCCGCCACACCGCAGCTGGTTGCATGTGCACACTGCCCAGCACAGCAGTGACAGCTAGCTCTAGACAGTGAGTTCAGAAAACAGGCCAGGGTTTACCGGCAAGGCAGACGTCAGAAACGTGAGCTATAGTGCCACCTTCTGGAAATGAGATGTCCAGCAGCCAGCCTGACGAGTTTTAAGAACAAGACATAAAAGTTCAAGGATTCGGCCACAAGAGGGAGCAAGACAGTAGAGCAGGTGTACCGATACAGACGCGGAGAAAATCCCAGATAACAGCACTAACAACCGGAATACTCTATTTGAAAGCAGGAAATCCCATGGATGGAGGAGCCTGGTAGGCTGCAGTCCATGGGGTCACTAAGAGTCAGACACGACTGAGCGACTTCACTTTCACTTTTCACTTTCATGCATTGGAGAAGGAAATGGCAACCCACTCCAGTGTTCTTGCCTGGAGCATCCCAGGGATGGGGGAGCCTGGTGGGCTGCAGTCTATGGGGTCGCACAGAGTCGGACACGACTGACGCGACTTAGCAGCAGCAGCAGCATAGATTTAAAGATGTTATCTGCTAGTTCAAATGTGAAACCAAGCAGTGCAAAACTACCAGCAATATGAAAAACAAAATCAAGGAATCATGTCATCAACAAAAGATACTTTAACAATCAAGCTGTAATGTACAAAAGTCTGTGATCTAGCTGATAAAGAATTCAAAATAGCTGTTTTGAAGAAACTCAACAAGCTACAAAAAATACCACAGAAAGACAATTCATTGAAATCTCTCTCACACACAATCATGATTATCATAGCAAAGGAAATCATCAACAAAATAAAAAGGCAATCTATTGAATGGGAGAAAACATTTGCAAGTTATATATCCTAAAGGAAGCTAATATCCAAAATATACGAAGAACTTATGAGTAAAAAAGCAAACAATCAGATTTTTTTAAATGGGCAGAAGATCTAAACACAGTTGACCCTTGAATAGCATGCATTTGAACTGTGAGGTCCACTAGTATGCAAGTTTCTCTCTCTCAGTAAGTATGTGCTATCGTGTTATTACACGATCCACGATTGGTTGAATCCACAGATGCAGAACCAGGGATACAGAGAGTTGACTAAACAGTTATTTGCAAATGTGACTGTGTCAGAGGGTTGGCATCCCAAACCCCTGCTTTGTTCAAGGGTCAACTGTAGGTATTTTTCCAAAGAAGACCTACAGATGTTTACAGAAAGATGTTCAACATCACTAATTATCTGGTAAATGCAAATCAAAACCACAATGAGATATCACCTCACAACCTGTTAGAATACTTATTTTCTACAAAAGACAAGAAATAAGTGTTGGCAAGGATGTGGAGAAAAGGGAACCCCTGTCCACTGTTGGTGGGAATGTAAATAGGTACAGCCACTATGGAAAACAGTATGGAGGTTTCTCAGAAAATTAAAAATAGAACTACCATATAGCCCAGCCACTTCACTTCTGGATAATTATCCGAAGAATATGTAAACTTATTCAAAACCATGTACGTACCTCTATGTTCATTGCAGCATTATTTACAATAGCCAGGCTATGGAAAAACCTAACTGTTCATCAATGTATGAGTTGATAAAGATGAGAGGTGCATGTGTATGCATATTACTCATTCATAAAAAGAAAACTGTGCCTGTTGGGACAGCATAGGTGGACCCTGACGGTATCATACTAAGTGAAATAAGTCAGAGAAAAACAAATACTGTATGATTTCACTTTATGTGGAATATAGAAAAAGGAAAAATCATCTCATAGATACTGAGAACAGATTGGTGGTTACCAGAGAAGAGAGTTGAGGCAAAATAGGTAAATACAGTCAATTTGTATGGTGATGGATGGCAACTAGAGTTATGGTGGAGATCCCTTTGTAGTGCACACAAACATTAAATTATGTTTCAGGTCAAATAAAAAATAAATGTTCAAAATGAGATCTTTACTAAGAGATAAAAGTCATTTAAAAGAACTAAGCAAAATTTCTGGAGCTAAAAAAAAAAAAATCAATGATGAAGTGAAAAATGCAATAGAGAGCACCTGGAATAAAGCAGAGCAAACAGAAGACAGAATAAATGAGATGATAGGAATTTTGAAATAACCCAGTCAGAACAGAACAAAGAAAAAAGAATGAAAAAGAGAAGAAAGTGTATGTGACTTGTAAGAGTCCAGCAAAGGAGTAAATAGAATATTCAGGGTTTTACAAAAAGAAGAAAGGGAGAAGGGGGCAGATAGCTTATCTAAAGAAAAACAGCTCAAAGAACTCAAACCTGGGATATGAATTAGACATCCAAATTCATGAAGCTAATAGATTAATTTATTATCTCAAAGCAAAAAGATCTTCTCCAAGACATTAATATGAAACTGTCAAAACTCAAAAATAAAGAGAATCCCAAAAGCAGCCATGGAAAAGAAATTATAATCTACAAAAGGAAGCCCTATTAGGCTATCAATGGGTTTCTCAGCAAATACTCTACAGGTCCAGATTAAGTGAAGTGACACATCCGAAGAGTTTAATGAAAAAAAATCACCAGCCAAGTATATTCCATCCTGAATTTTGAAAGAGAAATGAAGACTTTCCAAGACAAACAAAAGCTGAGGGAGTTCATCACCACTAGCTCTATCTTGGGAGAAGGCAATGGCACCCCACTCCAGTACTCTTGCCTGGAAAATCCCATGAATGGAGGAGCCTGGTAGGCTGCAGTCCATGGGGTCACTGAGGGTCAGACACGACTGAGCGACTTCACTTTCACTTTTCACTTTCATGCATTGGAGAAGGAAATGGCAACCCACTCCAGTGTTCTTGCCTGGAGAATCCCAGGGACGGGGGAGCCTGGTGGGCTGCCGTCTATGGGGTCGCACAGAGTCGGACTTGACTGAAACGACTTAGCAGCAGCAGCAGCTCTATCTTGTAAGAAATGTTGAAAGTAGTTTTTCAAGCAGAAATGAAACGACACTAATCAGTGACATGAAAACATATGAAAATACACAGCACACTGGTAAAGAAAAATAAGCAGTCAGATTTAAAAACTCTAATTACATAATGCAACAGTGTGTTAACCACTTAACTATAGTACAAAGATAAAAGGAAAACAATAATTATAGCTACTGCAATTTGTTAATGAATATACAATATAAAAAGAGGTAAATAATGGCATCAGAAATAGAAAAGGTGGGAGTAAAAGGGTGAAGTTTTGTAGACAATTGAAGTTAAGTTGCTATCAGCTTAAAATGTACTGTTTTTTCTATGACATGTCTAACATAAGCCTTATGGTTACTACAAAGTAAAAATCTAAAATAGATGCACAAAAGATAATCAGAAATAGAGCCACAGAAAAATCACCTACTTACAAAGATACATATAAACAGAGGGGAAAAGAATCAATGGAAATACAAAACAGAAAACAGGAAGATGGCATTAGTAAGTTCTTAGATATCAACACTGACTCTAAATGCAAGTGGACTGAATTCACCAAACACACAATGACTGAATGCATTAAAAAAAAAATCAAGACCCAACCAAATGCTGCCTACAAGAAACTCACTTCAACTTTAAGGACATACACATAGGCTCAACGTGAAGGGATAGAAAAAATATATTTCGTAAGTGGAAAACGAAAGACAGCAGAGGTAGTTACACTTTTATCAAACAGTGTGTACTTGAAGTCCAAACTGATAACAAGACAAAGTCATGTAATGATAAAGGGATCAGTCATCAAGGAAATATAACAATCATAAAGATCTACGTATACAACAGAACACATAAATATGTTAAGAAAATACTAGCAGATCTGAATGGATAAATAAATAATAATAGTAGGGGATCTCAGTATCCAACTTTCAGCAATGGATAAGAAACCCAAGAAGGAAACACTGTGGACTTACCAAACGTTTGTAAAATATCCCATCCATTTTTCCATTTTTTTTTCAAATGCACATGGAACATTTTCCAGAAGTGATCAAGTGATCGTACTCAAAACAGTTAGCAAATTTAAGAAGACTGAAATCATACCAAGTATCTTTCCAACCACAACTATATGAAACTAGAAGTCACAAGAAGAAAGCTGGAAAATCTAGGAATATGTGAAAATTTAACAACAACTGCTCAACAACCTTGGGTCAAAAAAGCAATTTTTAAAAATCTTTCAAATGAAACAGAAAAATAACATATCAAAACCTATAGGATGCTAAAAAAAAAAAAAAAAAAGCAGTTTTGAAAGTTTATAGTGATAAATACATATATTACAAAAACAGATTACAAACAAACAACTTTACACCTCAAGGAACTAGAAAAAGAAAAACTAAGCCCAAAATGAGCAGAAGGAAGAAAGTAACAAATTTCCAAATGGAAATAGAGACCAGAAAAATAGAAAAAAAAAAATAAACTAAGAATGGATTCTTTGAAAAAATAAGCAGAATTGATGAATCTTTAAGTAGACTAAGAAAGTAAGACTCGACATCAGAAATCTAAAATATGACACAAATGAACTTATCTACAACAGAAACAGATTGACATATAGAGAACAGCTGTGGTTGCCAGTGCGGTGGGGGAGGGGTGGACTGGAGTCTGGAGTTAGTGGACGCAAACTGTTACATTTAGAATGGATAAACAACAAGGTCCTACTGTATAGCACAGGGAACTATATTCAGTATTCTGTGATAAACCATAACGGAAAAGAAGGTGAGAAAATGTATATATGTGTAACTGAATCACTTTGCTGTACAGTAGAAATCAACACACGCTGTAAATCAACTACAATAAAATAATATTAAAGAATAACATCAGAAATCAAAGAGGAGACATTACAACTGATACTATAGAAATACAAAGAATTATAAGAGACTCCTCTGAATAATTATATGCTGGGAGATTACATAACCTAGAAGAGAAAATGGATAAATTCCTAGAAACACACAATCTTATACCAAGACTGGATCATGAATAAGTAAATTGAACACACCAAGTAAGGAGATTGAATCAGTAATCAAAAACTTTCCAACACAGAAAACCTCAGGATCAGATGGCTTTACTGGTGAGTTCTACCAAAATTTGAGAGAAAAATTATTATCAATCTTTCTCAAACTCTTCCAAAAATTCCAAGGAAGAGGGAATACTTCCAAAATTATTTCATCAGGCCAGCATTATCCTGATATCAAAGTCAGGTAAAGGCACTACAACAAAACTACAGATCAGTGTCCTGATAAATACAGATGCAAAACCTCTGTAACAGCAAACCAAAATTGATAACACATTAAATAAGGATTATATACCACAAACAAGTGGAGTTTATCCCTGGGATGCAAGGCTAGTTCAACATATATAAATCAATTAATATCATATACCACTTTAATAGAATGAAAGGAAAAAATCATATGACCATTTCATTAGGATGCAGAAAAAGCATCTGATAAAATGTAACATCCTTTCATGATTAAAAAAAGAAACTGGGTATATAAATAACATGGTGGTGGTAATTTAGTCACTAAGTCGTGTCCAACTTTCATGACCCTATGAACTGTAGCCCGCCAGGCTCCTCTGTCCATGGGGATTCTCCAGGCAAGAATACTGGAGTGGGTTGCCATTTCCTTCTCCATATAAAGACTGTATGTCAACATAATAAAAATCATATGAAACAACACTGCAGCTAACATTGTAATTCAAGGGTGCAAAACTAAAAACTTTCCTGTAAGACCAGCAACATAACAAGGGAGCTCATTCTTACCACTCTTATTGAATGTAGTACTGGAATCCTAGCTAGAGAAATTAGGCAAGACAAAAAATAAAAGGCATCTAAATCAGAAAGGAAGAAGTCAATTGTCATGATTTGCAGATGATATAACAGAAAATCCTCAAGACTCAACCAAAATAATGGCTGGAATAAACTGACTCAATAAAGTTGCAGGATAAAAATCAATACACATAAATCAGTTTTTATACACTAACAGTAAAACATCTGAAAGAGAAACAAAAGTATCCCACTCATAATGCAATCAGAAACAGCGCTTAGGAATAGATTTAATCCAGGAGATAAAAGATCTGTATATTGAAAACTATGACTTTGATCAAAGACATTGAAGTCAAAAAAAGGAAAATATTCTGAGTTCACACATCAGAAGAATTATTATTAGAATGTCCATACTATTCAAAGCCATCTATAGATTCAATGCATTCCTTATTAAAATTCCAATGGGATTTTTCATAGAAATAGAAAAAATTCTAAAATTTGTATAAAACTACAGAACACCCTGAATAACCAAAAGGTCAACAATGGAAACATCACACTTCTTGGTTTCAAACCATACCATAACGCTATAGTAACTTAAACGGTATGGTACTGGTATAAAAATAGACATTTTGAGCATTGGAACAGAATAACCCCCAGAAATAAACTCTTGCATTTACAGTCAAGTAGTATTTGACAAAGGAGCCAAATACACTCAATGGGGAAGCGTAGTGTATTTATTTAACAATAGGGTTGGGAAAACTGGATAACCATGTGCAGAAGAATCAAATAAAAACAGTATATAATATCATTTACATTGAAAATCTAAGGGAACTCCTGGCACTTCGGTGGTTTGGAGTCCAGACTTTCACTGCTGAGGGCCCAGGTTCAATCCCTGGTTGAGGAAATAAGATCCCACAAGCTGCATGGCATGGCCAAAAGAAAAAAAAAAAAGCCAAACTTATAAAATCAGAGAGTAGAATGGTGGTTACCAGAGGCTGGGGAGCAGAGGAATTAGGGAGATGTTGTTTTCAAGGGTACAAACTTGCAAAAAGCATAGATAAATAAGTTTTGGAGATCTAACACACAGCATAGTAATCCAGCCAACAATACTGTATTGTAAGTCTCAAAGTTGCTGAGAGTTCAGTGTTTAACTGTTCCCACCACAGAAAAAGAACTAGGTGATATAATAGAGGTGTTAGCTAACACTATGGTGTTAATATCACGTTATATGTAAATATATTACATCAACACATACATCTTAAACTTATACATGTGTGCTTAGTCACTCAGTCGTGTCTGACTCTTTGCAACCCCATGGACTATATAGCCTGCCAGGCTCCTCTGTCCATGGGATTCTCCAGGCAAAAATACTGGAGTGGACTGCCATACCCTCCCCTCCAAGTGATCTTCCCAAGCCAGGGATGCAACCCAGGTCTCTGGCATTGCAGGCAGATTCTTTACTTTTTGAGCCCAGGTTGTGTCAATCATTTCAATAATAAATTTTTAACATTAAGAAACTATAGAAGTCTATACTTTTTGAAATATTTGCATTTACTCATTAGTATACATAACTCATGTAAATTTTATTTTTGCATTCTAAGGCAGTCCTTGAAAGCATAATACATTTTTTAAAAAGTCTGTGTGGGCCCTGCAGTGACTCATGTTTACTAATGGAGAAGATTCAAAGGAAACAGTCTTCTGGGTAACAGCTCTGTAGCTAGTATACATTTGCCTTTCATGAAAAACCAAACCTGCACCAGGACCCCAGCTGAAGGCTGAAACTGCTTGCTTAGTATTCTCAAGCAGTCCTTGCACTGGTGAATACGGGCAGGGAAAATTTGAGGGGCCCATCAAAACAGATTGTTTCTTTTGCTCTAGTCATGAAGGGAATATTTTCAGAGTGGATAGGGAGTTCCTTGGGGGTCGACATTGGAGTTTCTATTGTTGATCCACTTTCAAAATACCTTCATCCCACATGATGGTGAGTCATTTTGTGCTGATGTTCGAATCCCTAGTCATGAGTTTGAGCAAACTCTGGGAGATGGTGAAGGAAAGGGAAGGCTGGCGTACTGCAGTCCACGGGGTCAAAAAGAGTTGGACGCGACTGAGTGACAGAACAACAACAACAAATTTTGTGCTGATGTTCAAGTCCCCAGTACTGGTTGTTCTGAGGCTCAAGTTTATCCTGCCCTTTGCTCCACTTGGTTCAGCCTCAAAACACGCAGGGAGGCTTCCAGTGACTCTTTCTTTGGCCGAAGCTATATAGAAGTTAGCTTTTACTACTTGACAAACTACTGCAAAACTCTAGCTTAGAACAAACATTAATTGAGCTCACGATACAGTGAGTCAGCTGGCTGATGCTGGGCTGCCCGGGTTGATCTCGTCCAGCTGCAAGCACCCTTCAAACCCCTGATGGCCTCAGACTTTTTCAGCTCCCCCCGGTCAAAGCAAGTCACATGATCATCCCAGATTCAAGAGGCAGATAGACTATCCCCTTGTGAAGAGAGAAAAACAATTACGGCCAGGTCTGCAATCCACCACAGTTTGCTTAAACTGATTTCCTATAGCTTGTAATGAACCACTGATGAAAACTTTTAATTAATTTTTTTTGGCCACATCACATGGCTTGTGGGATCTTATTTCCCTGACCAGGGAGTGAACCCAGGCCCTCAGCAGTGAAAATGTGGAGTCCTACCTACTCCAATACTCTTGCCTGGAAAATCCCATGGATGGAGGAGCCTGGTAGGCTGCAGTTCGTGGGGTCGCTACGAATCAGACACGACTGAGCGACTTCACTTTCACTTTTCACTTTCATGCATTGGAGAAGGAAATGGCAACCCACTCCAGTGTTCTTGCCTGGAGAATCCCAGGGATGGCGGAGCCTGGTGGGCTGCAGTCTATGGGGTCGCACAGAGTCGGACACGACTGAAGTGACTTAGCAGCAGTAGCAGCAACCACTGGACTGCTAGGGAATTCCCTATTTTTAATTTTTAAAGTGTTAATATGTTTTTATAATCATATCTCATTGGCACAATGATCACACAGCTAATCAGGCAAACTTTACAAGAAATACATTAAGTTGATAAAACCAACAGTGACTACAAACCAATTTCCTGCTGGCATTTTAACCCTTAAAAATGGGTAATCCCACTTTCAAATACTTTAGATGGGCTACTTAATGATCTTGGAGACTCACATTGTGTGTATACATATATGTTGCGTCCTGAAACTACTTCCTTTGTAAATTTAGTCCATAATATTCCCAGTGCTTTTTCTACTAGTAGGCAAGAAGGGAAAGTTCTAGAAACTGCTATTGTGGCAAACACAATAACGGCTCACACATTCTGTTGCAGAAAAGGGCAGTTCTGATGACTTTGTCACACTTGGTGTATATTTTACCAGAAATGCTAGAGGTTTACATTTAAAACCCCTCCCAAAGTGGTAAAAGTGGCTCAGCACATAATGTTGAATCTTCCAGCTCAATAAAACACTTCTGTATCCTCAAGCAGTGATGAGGCCATCTGGAGCCTGGCATGACCAGACCAATGGGCAACACTGGTTACTACTCCTTCTCCTCAAGGAACATTAACTAAAATCTCCTTTTAAAGCAAAGCATCTGGACCTATTTATCACCATTTAACAATGCAAATGGGGTTGCATCTTAACAAGAGGGCTGTATTAAGATGCTGAGGATACAGCAAAAAGAAATTCAACAAGGACAGAAATGACTGTCAACATCTCACCTTGCCCAAAACTTAGAACTCAGTGTCTTGGGTGGCAAAAAAATCCCCACTCTGTTTCTGTATTTGAGAGTCTCCTTGACTTTTCAAAATAAGATAAAAAGTTCTGATTCTTCAGAAACAGATGTCACTTCATCAACACTGAACATTTCCTGACCCACTCACACACATATACACAGAAATCTAACAAACTCCTGAATGAATCCTGACTTCTCAGAGGCCTCCTCATCCAGCCCCTGACCCCTGATTGATGGTTCCTTCCTCAAGGCCAGTACTGAATCTTAAAGGCTCTTCAGTAGTGCAGTAACACCTCAGGTTCCTGTTTAGAAAACTGTTTGAGCCGCAAGACTGGGAGCTAGCTTCTGCTGGGTTAAAGAAGGAACCCCAAACAGAGATGCTTGAAGAAACAATCGTTTCATTGCTCATGATCCTGTGGGCAAAGCAAATTACGTGGCCAAACCCTGAGTCTGTGCCCGTAGGGACCAGTTAAAGGCGTGGCTAAGGAAGGTGGAAACAAACGGGACCAGCACTGAGTCATTTACTGCAGAGGGGTTCATCATTTCACCTGTGAGCTCCTTCAAAGCTTGTGGCTGGATTTCCTACGACCCTGGTGACTTTTTTCTTTTGACATATGAGAGACAATGAGGCTTTGTTAGTTGCTCAGTCATGTCTGACTCTTTGCAACCCCATGGACTGTAGCCTGCCAAGCTCCTCTGTCCATGGAATTCCCCAGGATAAGGATGATAATCAGGGGACAGGAAAGTATGTATGCTCTCTTTTCATTTCTATTTATGTTTAAGTCGACTTCAATGTATACTTTTTTTTTTTTAAACTGGGACTAGCCTAGTGTTTTACAAACCAAGAGAATTCATCCTGCCAACTTTATAGAAATATTAAGTAACCATGACCACAGCATGTTATTCCCTAGAACCTCACCACTGCCTGTAGATCTACATTCAGAGAAGTAGCTATTTCCATTTATTTTTTTATTTACAAGTTAGTTGTCTATTTACACAAAAGGCACCACTTAATTGACTGTTTCAAGTATAAAAAAGAATTCTTGTTCTTTTGGTCACTATTTTTATCTCTTGAAAATGCTCTAATTGAATGATTCATTCATTCCAAAAATAGTATTTAGCTTGTTATGTGCAAGAAACACAATGCCATGGAAGATACTGTTTTCCTATTTGCTCTCCCCTCCCTATCCCAAGCTAATTCATTCATTTCTTATTTGTTTAGCAAATATATACTGACTATATTATAGGCCAAGTGCAATGACAACTCTGCATAGCAAACTCATACATTCAATCCACACCTATGTACTGAGTGTCCGTTATGTGGCAGGTACTATACCAGGCACAGCTCCAAGGGTGAGCTAAATTCGGCAGGCTTTTCTTTCTGTGGTTTACAGTGGACTTGGGAATACAGACAATCGGGGAAAAAAAAAAGCACACAAACATGAGTATATTCAATCACAAAATGAGATAAAAGTACAACAAAGGAAAAGAACAGCCTGCACTAGGGAGCTACAAATTCCCTAAGTGATGCCTGAGGTGAGATGAGAGGTCTGGGAAAAGCCAGCGGGGCAACAAGAGAAGAATCCATGGCAAAAGCCCCAGCCCAGAACTGAAGGAAGGAGGGGAGGGGAGGGAGATGGAGGCAGGAAGGTGTGAGGATGAGGCTGGAGGTGGGGGATGGGGGATGACTGATGCTGTTGAAACTGAGTAGGACCCTTCTGGGTACAAAAGCTTCTATGTTTCTCCCGTTTCTTATTGGCAGGAAAAGGGCTTGAGCCCCCTAGACCTTCCCTGAGTTCCAAGGGTCAGAGGCAAACAATTACCAGTCAGGGAATGGAAGGGATGCAGAAACAGTGTGCATTCCAACTTGCCTCAGTCGTGTCCGACTCTTTGCGACGCCATGGACTGTAGCCCGCCAGGTTCCTCTGTCCATGGGGATTCTCTAGGCAAGAATACTGGAGTGGATTGCCATGCCTCCTCCAGGGGGTCTTCCTAACCCAGGGATCGAACCCACATTTTTTATGTCTCCTGCAGTGGCAGGTGGGTTCTCTACCACTAGCACCACCTGGGAAGCCCCACAGAAACAGAGGAGCAATCAACAGTAACAAATACATGACCTTATGGTATCATACGGAAAACTTCCATCACCCCCAAAATGTCCTATGCTTCATCATTTCATGCCCCTATACCCTCCCCTCCAAACCTCACTCTACCCAAATAAGGAACCAACTCACTAGCCCTGTCCTCCTCAGGGAGTGAGCCAGCCACCTGTTACTTGTTCTCCCTCTGTGAACCCCAATAAAGCCTTGCCTGAAAAAAAAAAAAAAAAGGAATTATAGTGCAGAGTGGGGCAGTGTCCTGGTTCCTTCCAAGGAAAATACTTAACACTTTTGAGCTCTTCTACACTAAAGCCCCGACCCAGGTGGAAGATGGTAACTTCAGGCTGAGCACAAGAGTCCTGGGGTACCTCCCTGTTAACTCATCACCCACCAGTCAGAATAAAGCCACACCACCTGCAGCCCTAACCCCAAATACTGCCTAAAAACATTTCTTCCCCAAACTACCAGAGAGTTCCAGGTTTTTTGAGCCCAAGGCACCCTTTCTCCTTGTTTGGCCCTTCAATAAACCCTTCTGTGCTCTAAACTTTGACGATTTGACGTGCTTGGCTTCAGCTGGGCATGGGCACACACTTGCATTTGGTAACACTATGAAGGGCTGTCGGTCACAGTAACTACATGGGCTTTTATCGTAAGATAAATGAGAATCATGGAAGGATTTTAACTGGCAGGGGGACACGGTCAGATTTGCTTCTAAAGTGACTGCTCTGTTACTTTGGAGAAGACACTGGTGTGGGGGCAGGGAGATGAGGAGAAATCCCTGTTGAGTAGTTCAGGAGGGAGCCTTGACTATGGTGGTGCCAGTGTCAGTGGAGAAAAGAAGATGGATTGTGGATTTATAAGAGGTAAAAACAACAGACTCTGGTGATGGGTGTGCACAAGCTTAGAGAGAAGGGGGTATCAAAGCTGACTCCAAGATCAATGGCTCAATAATACCTTTAGTAAGCTTTCTACCTCTAATCTATACCCAATTCTAATTTGTGTTTTTAATTCTAAACTGTTTTTCTCCTCACCACCACCCTCTTAAGGCAACTCAGTTCTGATGCCATCTACCTGGAGATGCGTAAGATACCACAGGTTAAGGGCCCCTTTCAGACACCAATCACAAATCAGGGTTGTTACCTGTGCTTCTGACCCATCAGCTATAGATCAAATCACGACCGCCTCCCCTCAGGTCTGATTAACTCATTCGAGCAGTTCACAAAACTCAGAGAAACATGTGACTTACTAGTGTATGGGGATATGAGGGAAGGCCACAACTCGGGAACAGCCGGAGAGAAGACAGGCGCAGGGCATGTGGAAAGGACTGCAGAGCTGCCATGCCTTCTCTAGGTGTGCCGCTCTTCTCAGTGCTCACCAGCCTGGAAAAGCTCTGAACCCCATCCCTTTGGGTTTTTCTGGAGGCTTCATTACACTGGCCATTGGTGATAGAACTCAACCACCGTGGCCCTCTTCCCCAGCACTCTGCAGGGGAGTGGGTAGGACTGAAAGTTCCACCCTCTTATTACATGCAACCAGCCCCGCCCCAAGCTTAGATGTGTTCCAAATGGCCTGATTAACATAACAAAAGATACCTTTTTATTAATACTACTCTCATCGCATGCAATTCCAAAGTTTCAGGAGCTCTGTGCCAGAAATGGAGACAAAGACCAAATATACACATAAATAAATAAATCACAGTATCACATTACCAACTTGTTAGGAACAAAACACTTCCTTTTGAGTAAGAATTGCAGAGGCCATCCACGAGGTCACCCACAAGATGTATCCATTAGTTTCTAACTGTGACATAAACCACTTCCAAAATGTCATGGCTTAAAACAACAATCATTTATTTACTCACAGTTTTGAGGTTTGGCAATTGGAGCTATGCTTCTGTGGGTCGTTCCCCTCCTGCGGGCCTCTGCACTCAGGCTGGTGAGTGCAGTCAGCTGGAAGTTTAACTGACTAAGGGCCTTCAGCTGAGATGACCTAGTGACTGGTTCCACCTGATCTCAGCTTCCAGGGGGCAAGCCTGACTTCTTTCCACAGCGGTCTCAGGGCTCCAAAGAACAAGAGGTGATTCCCAAAAGGCTATCACTTTTCAAGCTTTTTTGCTTGCACTTTACTTTCGCCTCACTGGACAATACAAGTCACGCAGTCAAGCCCAGAGTCATTGTACAAGAGGCTCACTCAGGGGCATGGATATAGGGAGCTGTGACCAAACAGGGGAAAAACACTGAAACACTCTGCCACACGTTTGTTTTTTTTTTTAATTTTGTATTTTTGGCCAAACTGAACAGCATGTGGGATCCTGGTCAAGGATTGAACCCACACCCCCTGCATTGGAAGCACAAAGTCTCAACGACCGGACCACCAGGGAATTCCCAGTTTCATTGTTTTAACTATGAATGACTTGAAAACTTCTGGGAGGATTTCCTACTATTTTCTACTATAATATCTCAGGGATTTACTTACATTTATGTAGAGTCAATGCATTGTGACTGCCAACTAAAGAATGTCATGCACCATCTAGCTCTACAAGGATTGTCATCAACTACTGCAGTCACTGACCTTCAGCCACCCCCGAAAGGCATCACGGCCGAAATCTGGAACGAGGCACTCTGTGAGCTGGGAAAACTGGCAGAACAGGCCTTCAGATACGTGTTTTCAGGAGACATTTTTATGAAACCAATTTCCTACATCTTCCCGTACTTAGAAAAGCACTACAACCATTAACTAAGAGGTCTGTTCCTCGTGACTAGTAGTTACCTTCTACCAAGACGGGCCATGATAGCACGTAACCCTTCTATAAAACCAGCATAATCACAAAATACTCCTCTTTGGAATAGTTCCCCAGAGCTATCTGAGAGGCTGTCTCCTGAGCTATAGTTCCAGGAAGTCCCCAAATAAAACTCAAACCTCCCATATTTTGTGGTTTTATTTCAGTCAACATTATCTAGGTACAACTACAGTTTGATCTGGTGTTCTTCATCTAGTGTCACACACAGTGTATCTATCAAGAAAATAGTTTGCCTAGTAAAACACCCCCTTATTCCCTGCAAAATCTCATACTTTATATACCTATTGTTGCCCTGCTGTACCCTCAAAACAAGGCAAACTATATAAAATATACAACACTTATCTAAATCACCTAACAAACATTACCTTTATTTCATGAGACTAAAGTTAGTAATTACCCCAAATTAGCCTCCTAACTATATCTATGCATTACTTAGGTGTGTAAAGTTCATAAAGACAGGCATCCCCCTCAATCTGCCATTTACTGCCAACAAAATCAAAATGAAAGTACATTTTAATAATCTCCAAAAGAAAAAAAATATTTCAATACTAATTTTACCACAAGCCAAACTACCATACCAAATACCAATATTATCACTTAAATACATAATTTTTATACATATAAAATCCAACTCATCCTGTTAATGTAGCTTAATAATTAAAGCAAGGCACTGAACTTCCCTGGTGGTCCAGTGGATGAGAATCCACCTGCCAATGTAGGAGACATGGGCTTGATCCCTAGTCTGGGAAGACTCCACATGCCACGGAGCAACTAAGCCCTCAAGCAGGCCCCACTCTGCAGACTGCGAGCCAGAACTACTGAAATCCAGGCGTCTAGAGCCTGTGCTCTGCAACCAGAGAAGGCACAGCAATGAGAAGCCCATGCACAACTAGAGAGTAGAGAGTAGCCCCTGCTTCCCACAACTAAAAAAAAGCCCATGCAGCAATGAAGACCAACCAAAAAGAGAATAAATATTTTTTTTTAATTAAAAAAAAATCAAGGCACTGAAAAATACTTTGATGAGTTTACTAACTCTGAAAACACATAAGGTTTGGCCCCAGCCTTTCTATGAGTTTCAGGTAAAATTACGTATACAAGTACCTGCAGCCCAGTGAGAATGCCCTCTAAATCATAAAAGATCAAAAGGAGCAGGCATCAAGCACACTAAAAAGTGACTCACAACATCTTGCTTAACCATACCCCACAGGAAACAGCAGTGCTAAAAAGTAAGCTTGTAACCGAAAGTTTAAGCTACATTAACTAAACAGCACAATTGAACTCAACTCACAGGCTAGTAAAGTAATGCTTAAAATTCTCCAAGCCAGGCTTCAGCAATGCGTGAACTGTGAACTTCCAGATGTTCAAGCTGGTTTTAGAAAAGGCAGAGGAACCAGAGATGAAATTGCCAACATCCGCTGGATCATGGAAAAAGCAAGAGAGTTCCAGAAAAACATCTATTTCTGCTTTATTGACTATGCCAAAGCCTTTGACTATGTGGATCACAATAAACTGTGGAAAATTCTGAAAGAGATGGGAATACCAGACCACCTGACCTGCCTCTTGAGAAACCTATATGCAGGTCAGGAAGCAATAGTTAGAACTGGGCATGGAACAACAGACTGGTTCCAAATAGGGAAAGGAGTATGTCAAGGCTGTATATTGTCACCCTGTTTATTTAACTTATATGCAGAGCACATCATGAAAAATGCTGGGCTGGATGAAGCGCAAGCTGGAATCAAGATTTCCAGGAGAAATATCAACAACCTCAGATATGCACATGACACCACTCTTATGGCAGAAAGCAAGGAAGAGCTAAAGAGTCTTTTGATTAAAGAGGAGAGTGAAAAAGTTGGGTTAAACTCAACATTCAGAAAACTAAGATCATGGCATCCAGTCCCATCACTTTGTGGCAAATAGATGGAGAAACAGTGGCAACAGTGGCAGAATTTATTTTTGGGGCTCCAAAATCACTGCAGATGGTGACTGCAGCCATGAAATTAAAATATGCTTACTGCTTGGAAGAAAAGCTATGACCAACCCAGACAGCATATTAAAAAGCAGAGACATTGCCAACAAAGGTCCATCTAGACAAGTCTATGGTTTTTCCAGTAGTCATGTATGGATGTGAAAGTTGGACTATACAGAAAGCTGAGCACCGAAGAATTGATGCTTTTGAACTGTGGTGTTGAAGAAGACTCTTGAGTGTCCCTTGGACTTCAGGAGATCCAACCAGTCCATCCTAAAGAAAATCAGTCCTGAATATTCATTGGAAGGACTGATGTTGAAGCTGAAACTCCAATACTTTGGCCACCTGATGTGAAGAGCTGACTCATTTGAAAAGATGCTGATGCTGGCAAAGATTGAAGACAAGAAGAGAAGGGGATGACAGAGCATCACCAACTCGATGGACATGAGTTTGAGCAATCTCAAGGAGTTGGTGATGGATAGGGAAGCCTGGCATGTTGCAGTCCATGGGGTCACAAAGAGTCAGACATGACTGAGCAACTGAACTGAGCAGAACTGATTGCAAATAAAACTAGCCTCCAGGCATTAACTCAAAGACTGACATCTGCCTACTGAAACGAAGCATGCAGGGAGCCAGGAGCTTCCTAGTCTCATTTTTGTTGTGCACTTAGTATTTGTATGACCATGGCAAGACGTTTAACCTGTGAGTCAGTTTCTACATCTGTAAAATCAGAGATTTGGATGTCACATACTGTAGTGACCTCACTTTAGTGAGTGTTTACCCTGAAGGTTTGCATGTGGTTGTGTGTGAATAAGACAGCCTTCATTTAATTCCCTCCTATATCACTTAGCTAGTGCCTAACATTGTCTCATTGTTTTCAAAAGGGATATAAATAAGCATGTGTTAGGAAGACTAAACACAAATAGGGAAGTAAAATACTTATGATATATAGAATCTCTCAAATTTTAACTGTTATTATGAGTTTTTAAGCCATCAAAATGCCTTAAATATTTTTGTTTAATTTTAGTATAAAGCCTTCTATTTGCAATATGAATAGCAATATGAATTTGCAGTATGAATAAACTCTTCTGGTTCAGCCTTTTAAATTATGTTCCAAGTTTGATCATAAGTACAAAAGAAAAACATAGTATATTTTATTACATATGCTTTATTGTATGGAAAAGTATTTCTGAAGATACGGAGTGTCAAGAGCTAAACTAGTCAATGAAAAATGTAATGTAAACCTCTTTAATGAGTAAGTCAGTGCTGTGCTGTGCTTAGTCACTCGGTCCTGTCCAACTCTTTGTAACCCCATGGACTGTAGCCCACCAGGCTCCTCTGTCCGTGGGATTCTCCAGGCAGGGATAGTGGAGTGGGTTGCCATGCCCATCTGCAGGGAATCTTTCCACCCCAGGGATCAAACACAGGTCTCCCCCATTGCAGGTGGATTCTTTACAGTCTGAGCCACAAGGGAAGCAGTGTAAATCAATATAAAATGCTTATTTCTATATGGATTTTGGCGTATTTCAAATCTTTGCTCTTAAAAAGAATTTATAATCTAGATATCAAAGTAAGAAGTAAACAGTAAAAGTAGTATAATTCATAGTTGTTAAGAACAAATGTTAATTACTGGACTTTGAACAAGTCAGATTAGCATATGATTTGGTGATGAGAAAAATCCTGAGTTAGGAAACAGTCATTCAACTGAATGTTGATAAAGGGCTAGACTGCAATGAACAAAGAGTGATGCACATGAAGTGGAAGAACGGCATGAGTATTAGAGCAGGAGTGGAAAAGACCGTGATGTGTTTTGGAGACAGTGGATAGATAGGGCTGGAGATGTTAAGGAGATAAGGCTAAAATGATGAAACTGAGATCCTTAAATGCCTGTTTAAGGACTAGAATTTTTTCTTTCAAGACTGAAAGAGGAAAGTGTAATTTTAACACAGGACAAGTAATTTGCAGGGGTGTACCTAGCCTTTCCTCATAGCTCACCTCATAGAATCCGCCTGCAATGCAGGAGACCCTGGTTCGATTCCTGGGTCAGAAAGATCCCCTTGAGAAGGGATAGGCTATCTACTCCAGTATTCTTGGGCTTCCCTGGTGGCCCAGATGGTAAAGAATTTGCCTGCAATGCAGGAGACCTGGGTTGGGAAGACCCCCTGGAGGAGGGCATGGCAAGCTTGCATGCTGATGTTATTGGCTAAGTCTAGCCTTTACATTGATCTGATTTGTTGTCATATAGCAGGTACTTTGCTCTGACTGGCTGACATCTACCTCAGTTTGTTCTGATTGGCAGACTTCTAACCTGACCCATTTGGCTTACCTCAAGCCTGTACATTGCTCTGACACATTGCTCTGATTGGCTGACTCCTAGCCTGAACCTTGCTCTGATTGCCTGACCCCAGGCCTTTACTTTGTCCTGATTGGTGGAATCCTAGCCCATGCTTTGCTCTGATTGGCTGAGTCCTGGCCTGTACTTTGTTCTGACTGACTACTTCTTAGACCGTCCATATGTATGATTGGCTGAATACTAGCTCATACTTTGCTGTTATTGCCTGAATCCTGGCCAGTACTTTGTTCTGATTGGTTGACTCTTAGGCTGCACCTCTTGTTGACTGGCTGACACCTAGACTGTACATTACTACGATTGGCTGATTGTAGCTTGTACTTTGCCCTGATTGCCTGACTCAAAGACTATAAATTACTCTGATTGGCAGACCTCTAACCTGTACTCTGAGCTGACTGGCTGACTACTAGCCAGTATCTTGCTCTGATTGGCTGACAGTAGCCTGTAATTTGCCCTTATCAACTGACTCCTAATTTGTATATTGCTCTGATTGGCTGACTCCTAACCTGTGCATTGCTCAGAGTGGCTAACTCCTATCATGTATATTGCTCTATTAAAGACTCTTAGCATTTCCCTGCACTGATTGGCTGACTTGAAATTGCACACTGCTCTGATTGTCTGACTCTGGATGGTGCATTGTTCTGATTTGCTTACTCCTAGACTGTGCCTTACTATGATTGGCTGACTCGAGCCTGTACATTGCCCTGATTGGCTGCCTCCTATCCCCTTCTTTCTCTGATTGGCTGACTCCTGCCCTGTATTGCTCTGATTATCAGAGTCCTAGTTCTATGGTCTGATTGGATACTACACAGTCTGTTCACTGCTATAATTGGCTGAATCCGAGCCCATAGTGTGCTGAGATTGCCTGACTCCTGGCCTTTACGTTGCTCAAATTGGGTAACTCAAGTGTTCTTTGTTCTGATTGGCTGACTCTTAGCCTACACCTTGTTCTGATTGGTGAAAACTAGCCTACCCTGATTGGCTGAATTCTGGCCAGTACTTTGTTCTGATTGACTGACTCCTAGCCAGGTCTTGGCCCTGACTGGCTGACTCTGAGCCTGATCTTTACCCTGAATGGCCGAATCTGAGCATGTATATTTAACTGTTTGGCTGACCTCAAGCCTGTTATTTGTCCTAATTGGCTGACTCCTAGCCTGTATTTTGCTCTGATTGGCTAACTCCTATCCAGTAGTTTGCTCTGATTGGATGACTTCTGGCCTGTACTTTGCACTGATTGGCTGACTCAAAGCTTACATGCTGATGGTAGTAGCTAAGCCTAGTCTTTACATTGATTTTATTTACTATCTTATTGTATTATGGTCTGACTAGATGACTCCTCGGAGAAGGCAATGGCACCCCACTCCAGTACTCTTGCCTGGAAAATCCCATGGACGGAGGAGCCTGGTAGGCTGCAGTCCATGGGGTCGCTAAGAGTTGGACACGACTGAGCGACTTCACTTTCACTTTTACTTTCATGCATTGGAGAAGGAAGTGGCAACCTACTCCAGTGTTCTTGCCTGGAGAATCCCAGGGACAGGGGAGCTTGGTGGGCTGCAGTCTATGGGGTCGCACAAAGTAAGACACGACTGAAGTGACTTAGCAGCAGCAGCAGCAGCAGCAGACTGATTGGCTGAACTCTATCATATTCTTTGCTCTGATTGGCTGAGTCCGAGTCTTTACTTTGCGCTGAGCAGCTGAGTCCTAGCCTGTACATTTCTCTGATTGGCTGAACTCTAGCATACATTTTCCCCTGATTGGCTGACTCCTATCTTGTACTTTTCTCTGACTGGCTAACTCCCATCAGGTAGTTTGCTCTGATTGTCTGACTACTGGCCTGTACATTGCTCTGATTGGCTGACTTCTAGCCAATACCTTGTTCTGATTGGCTAAACTCTAGGCTATACTTTGCTCTAACTGGCTGACTCCTAACCTGTTCTTTTCTCTTATTGGCTGAGTCCAAGCCTATACTTTGCCCTAATTGGCTGAGACATAGCCTGTACATTTATTTATCTGATTGGCTAAACTCTAACCTGTACTTTGCTGTGATTGGCTGACTCCAAGCCTGTTCCTTGCTCTGATTGGCTGAGTTCAAGCCTTTACTTTGCCCTTAGTGCCTGAGTCCTATCCTGTATTTTACTCTGATTGGCTAACTCCCATCAGGTAGTTTGCTCTGATTGGCTGTCTCCTAGCCAGTTCCTTATACTGATTGGCTGAGTTCAAACCTGTACTTTGCCATGACTGGCTGAGTCCTAACCTGAACATTTCTCTAACTGGCTGAACTCTAGCCAGTCTTTTGCCTGACTGGCTGACTCCTAATCTGTTCTTTGCTCTTATTGGCTGAGTGCGAGCCTGTACTTTGACTTGATTGGCTGAGTTCTAGCCTGTACATTTCTCTGATTGGCTAAACTCTAGCCTGTACTTTGCTTTGATTGGCTGACTCCTAGCCACTACATTGTTCTGATTGACTGGTCTAACCAACACTTTGCTTTGATTGGCTGACTCCTAACCTGTTCTTGGCTCTGATTGGCCTAGCCAGAGTCTGTACTTTGCCATGATTCAGTTCAGTTCAGTTCAGTCGCTCAGTTGTGTCCGACTCTTCGCGACGCCATGAATTGCAGCACACCAGGCCTCCCTGTCCATCAACCAACTCCCGGAGTTCACTCAGACTCACGTCCATCGAGTCAGTGATGCCATCCAGCCATCTCATCCTCTGTCGTCCCCTTCTCCTCCTGCCCCCAATCCCTCCCAGCATCAGAGTCTTTTCCAATGAGTCAACTCTTCCCATGAGGTGGCCAAAGTACTGGAGTTTCAGCTTCAGCATCATTCCCTCCAAAGAAATCGCAGGGCTGATCTCCTTCAGAATGGACTGGTTGGATCTCCTGGCAGTCCAGGGGACTCTCAAGAGTCTTCTCCAACACCACAGTTCAAAAGCATCAATTCTTCGGCGCTCAGCCTTCTTCACAGTCCAACTCTCACATCCATACATGACCACAGGAAAAGCCATAGCCTTGACTAGACGAACCTTTGTTGGCAAAGTAATGTCTCTGCTTTTCAATATGCTATCTAGGTTGGTCATAACTTTCCTTCCAAGGAGTAAGCGTCTTTTAATTTCATGGCTGCAGTCACCATCTACAGTGATTTTGGAGCCCCAAAAAATGAAGTCTGACACTGTTTCCACTGTTACCCTATCTATTTCCCATGAAGTGATTGGACTGGATGCCATGAGCTTCGTTTTCTGAATGTTGAGCTTTAAGCCAACTTTTTCACTCTCCACTTTCACTTTCATCAAGAGGCTTTTTAGTTCCTCTTCACTTTCTGCCATAAGGGTGGTGTCATCTGCATATCTGAGGTTATTGATATTTCTCCCAGCAATCTTGATTCCAGGAGTCCTAACCTGAATATTTCTATGATTGGCTGAACTCTAGCCTTTTTCCCTGATTGGCTGGCTTACTGGCGTGTATATTGCTCTGATTGGCTGGCTCCTAGCCAGCTTGTTCTGATTGGCTGACTGTAGGCTCTAGTTTGCCCTTATTACCTGCCTCCTAACTTGTATATTGCTCTGATTGGCTGATCCTTAGCCTGTGCATTGCTCTGATTTTCTGACTCCTATCCTGTACTCTGCACTGAGTGGCTAAGTCCTATCTGGTCGTTTTCTCTGATTGGCTGAGTCCTGGCCTTGCCTTGCACTGATTGGCTGACTTGAAATTGCTCTCTGCTCTGAATGTCTGACTTGAGCCTCTACATTGGTCTGAGTTACTGACTCCTAGTCCAAACCTTGCTCTGATAGGCTGGCTCGAGCCTGTACTTTGCCCTGATTGGCTGACTCATAGCCCCTACTTTGCTCAATTGGCTAACTCCTTGCCTGTACATTGCTCTGGTTGGCTGGCTCCTAGCCTGCACTTTGCACTTATTGGCTGGCTCAAAGCTTATATGCTGTCCTGATTGGTTAAGTCAGGCTTTATATTGGTCTGGTTTGCTGGCTTATAACCAGTACTTTTCTCTGACTGGCTGAATTCTACCCGGTTGTTTGTTCTGATTGGCTGACTCCTGGCCTGTCCTTTGCTCTGATTGGCTGACCCCTGGCCTTTTTCCTCCATGGTTGGCTGACTCCTTGCCTTTATTTTGTCCTGATTGGCTGATTTTAGCCTTGCATTTTTCTGATTGGCTGATTTCTAGCATGTACTTTGCTCTGATTGGCAAACTCCTATATGTTAATTTCCCCTGATTGGCTGACTCCTGAATTGTATTTGCTCTGATTAGCTAACTCCTACCATGTATGTTGCTCTGATTGGCATATTCCAAGTCTGTACTTTGCACTGATTGGCTGACTTGAAACTGGTATTCTGCTCCGATTGTCTGACTCCATCCTTTGCTTTGGTCTATTTGCTGACTCCTAGACTGTACCTCGGAGAAGGCAATGACACCCCACTCCAGTACTCTTGCCTGGAAAATCCCATGGATGGAGGAGCCTGGTAGGCTGCAGTCCATGGGGTCGCTAAGATTCGGATTCGACTGAGCGTCTTCACTTTCACTTTTCACTTTCATTCATTGGAGAAGGAAATGGCAACCCACTCCAGTGTTCTTGCCTGGAGAATCCCAGGCACGGGGGAGCCTGGTGGGCTGCTCTCTATGGGGTCGCACAGAGTCAGACACGACTAAAGTGACTAAGCAGCAGTGGCAGACTGTACCTACCGTGATTGGTTTCCTTGAGCTGGTACTTTTCGTTGGTTGGCTGACTCCTATACCCTCTACTTACTCTTATTTGCTGACTCCTGGCCTGTAGTTTGCTCTGATTGGCTGTCTCCTAGCATGTATATTGCTTTCATTGGCAGACTCCATGTCTCTATCTTCCACTGATTGGCTGCCTTGAAGCCGGTATTCTGCTTTGAGTCTCTGACTCTAGCCTGTGCATTTTTCTGATTCGCTGGCTTCTAGACTGTACCTTTACTGTGACTGGCTGATTTGAACTTTTACTTTACCCTGATTGGCTGACTCCTATCCCCTACTTGCTCTGATTGACTGACTCCTGGCCTGTAATTGATCTGATTGGCTGACTGATAGCCCATAGTTTGCTCTGACTGGCTGACTCCTAGCACCTCACTGCACTGTTTGCCTGCTTCTTAGCCTGTTCTTTGCTCTGATTGGTTGACTCCTAACCTGTGCTTTAGTTACCAAAATATATGTGGCTTCCTGCTGCTTGCTTCTCAAAAGCCAAAAAACAAGCAAGGTTAGTGGCTAGGAAAGATTGCTCAATTTCAGATGCTGGCAGCCATGGTGGCAAGATGGATGTCTGGCCTAAGGCCAACTCCCCACCACTGGCAACTATTGTGGTAAGAGCTTTCATGGACAGCAGTAGGCTACGAGCAGAAACAGCATATTCAGCTCTGACATTCATCTTCTGATTGCTCATCGGTGATCTGATCAGAGTCATATTGGTTGTTTTAGGTACCCTTAATCTTAAGTTCTAAGGTCCGTTTGTTCCCATGTATTTGAGGTAAGTTCTTGCAATTGTGGCAGCATATGTCATTGGGTACAGCCTGGTCATCATGAAGCTAACTTTTTCACCCTAGTTTTTGATATCTGTACTCGTCACAGGATGTACCTCAGAATATTATCTGTAGGACTAAAGGTCCTTGACTATGCTTAATGAGTACATTATTATTATTTGGTTTCCTTTACTGTTTTCCTTTGTTTTCACATTTTCTGATGTTTCTGATTAAACTTATTCTTTGACTAAAGTTTTCCACACACAAAAGGCTGACTGAGGACATGGTGGGTGCTGGAAGGCAAGGATCATAGGGTTCTGCTCTGTTTCAAACCTCCCTTTTCTTGATTACTCTGCAATCATGAATAGGGACAGGTACAGAAGGAAAAAAGGAATATTACTTTGTCATAGTACCTGGACAAGCATTTGAAAATTAATAGACATTTCAATGAGAATAATAATCAAAATGGATCTTTGTTTTTTCCTTAATGGTTAAAGCAGATGTACAGTGTATGTTTAATAGACCACAAACAGGCTGTGCTTGTTAGCCTAAAATTCAAGATAAATCATGTGTAGGCCAGCATTATTTCCCCATACCTCAGTATGTGAAAATTTCTTCCATCATTTGCCTCTTTTAATTGTAACTCCTTTCAAAGAAAACATTAATCATCAATTATTTCTCTGACGCTGGCAGAGTGGCTCTTTTCCCTGCTCTGGGTCCATCCATTTCTCTGGGTGCTTGGCCTTGTTTTTGTTTATATATTTGCCTAGTTGTTCATGTTGGGGGAAAACTAATCAGATATCATGAACAGGCTCAGAGGTATGTTCACAGGGAAATGCTTTCTAGGCCATACATTTTATCATTTGTATCCAATTGTCATACAGATATTGTACATGTGCTTTAAGTCATAAACTTAAAGCCAGCAGTGCTACATATCACAAGTAGTTATACTCTGTGACCACGTTATTGGACAATATTTCCATCCTGAACACTGGGGTCAAAATATGATTAGAAACAAGACAATTACTTTCCTTTAGAAGTCTGTTACCAAATTCAGATCAATATTCCACTAGAACTTTGCTCTCTTCATAGATAGAAGGAAAAAAAATTAGATTGAGAATCAGTTTACTATCAATAAAATTCATTGACCTAATTAAATTTAGTGTAATCTTAATCCTGCCAAGGTACAAAATTCGTTTTTCAAAGTTCCTTTTTCAGAAACCTTTTTTTTTTTTTTTATCATCTCCTAAATCCCCACAAATTTGTCCTGCATTTCCCTATACAGAAACAAAGACCTGTAGGACAGAAGTGTTATCATCATTCTTTCTCAACAAAAATATTTCCATTCTTTATACCTTCTCTTTGCTGACAACACATATCCTACTTGCTTTACACACTGCAATGGTTTCCTTATCACTTTTCACATCACAAGTTTTAACCCTGGAAAGCATAACAAATCCAAGATACAAGTGACTGAAATGTTATAGCAACATTTTCGGATTGGCAAATAAAAATATATTCCATAAACTTTAAAAACATTTATTTTATCACACCATAATTTTTCTTTAATAATACCACATGCATGTTTAAAAACCCAAACATCTTTAGTTTCCTTCTTATTCTTACAAGAAGACAAAAGTAGATATATTTAGATTTGTTTTATTTATAAGTGCTTATATTTTTTAAGGCCAATTCAATAGAACTCCTTTAAAAGTTAACCTCAACAATATTATCCAAAGTCAAAAGCCCATATTGAGACACGCAGACCTCCAGACAAATGGATATCTCATGGTTTCATTGTTTTACATTTCATCAATTAGACATTGCAGTTAAATGTATCCATTTATGAATAACAGAATAGCCAATTTTACACATGCAATTTTAAGCCTTCTCTTTTTCCCCTTTGACTTGAAGTTTTACTTATTAATACAAAGATGAAGGCTCAGGCAAAGTAGACATGTTTGTAATTCAAGGACATGATGAGAGTCAACTTCCAACTTTCTTCTACACATATTTTTGTTTTAGCGTGGTCTGAAAAAATTGTTTTATCAAGCTGCTGCTACTGCTAAGTCACTTCAGTCGTGTCTGACTCTGTGCGACCCCATAGATGGCAGCCCACCAGGCTCCCCCATGCCTGGGATTCTCCAGGCAAGAACACTGGAGTGGGTTGCCATTATCAAGCTAGCCTTCTCTAACTGCACATACAAAGAGAAACGGTTTTTAGAATTGCAAGAGTTTCATCTTAACCAATTTTCTTAGGAATCTAAAGAATACTTTGCTATATATTGTCCAAAAAAAAAGTTTCTTTTTTGTTAGTCATGATTCCATGGCTAAAATTTTTCTTAATGAATTGAACCTGAATTTCCCATTTTGCATAAGGCAACAAAATGCCACTGGCACAAATGGAATACACACACACGCACCAAACAACAGGTCAGTCACAAATCCTCTCCGAGGGAGACTGGTACAGATTCCCAGACAAACACCTCCCCAACATGAAGCATTCCCAGTGGTAGCCGACGTCAGAACCAATTGGCAAAATGTCCAAATGACACTCACCAACGTGAGTGTCATGGCGGTCACCAACGGTCCTCAGTGGTAGATAGATGTCAGAACCAATTATCAATGCACCAATAGCACTGTTCACAAACAATCCTCAACATCAGACACACATCAGAACCAATTTGCAAAATGCTGGAATAGCACCTCAAGCCCCAAACAGTTCTCAACATCAGAACCAATTGGCACGAATGCCTAAATAGCACTACTGCTGCTGCTGCTGCTGCTGCTGCTAAGTTGCTTCAGTCGTGTCTGACTCTGTGCGACCCCAGAGACGGCAGCCCACCAGGCTCCCCCGTCCTCACAAATGAGAAGATCACCCATGTGCACACTGGTGGACTAACCAAGATTTGGAGCTCGTCAGCTCATCTCAAGTCTAAGTTTCCATTCCACCAAGGAAAAGAATAAGTTGGCAGCCAGTGCCAAGCAAGGGAGAAACAGGGAGGATTCTCAAAACAGATGGTTTTGGCAGCTGTTAGGAACGTCCCTGAAATCCCCTACTCTGGGCTAGCTAGCCACAAGCAGCAGGCTCATACATTGTCATGGCCACAGGTCTCCCCTGGAAAACCCAGGAGAACCAGGTGCCATGAAAGCTCAAGAGCCAGCAGTAGGCAGCCCCAAGATGGGCACCAAAATCTGTTACCAAAAGTTGTGTGGGGTCCGGCTGCTCTCCTCTCAAAAGCCAGTAAACTGGCCAGGTTGTTGTAAAGAAAAGTTTACTTCATTTCAGAGGCCTGCAACTGAGTGGTAGGAGGGCGGATGTCTGTCCAAAGATGGACCACCACCCCCACCCCCACCACTGGCAACCACTGAAGCAAGAACTTTTTTAGATAGAAGGAGAGGACTATATGCAGAAAAGGCACAGTCAACGTTGAATCATCTTGGTTGTCTTAAGTGCAGTTAATCTTCAGTTCCAGGGTCCATTTGTTCCCATTTCTTTGAAGCCAGTTCTCAGAATAGTGGCGGCTTATGTCATGAGAACAGTCTGGTCATCATGAAGTTAACTTCTTCACCCTAGTGTGTTAGTATCTATATGACAGCTTACAGGATGTGGCTCAGAATATTATCTATAGCCCTCGAGAAAGATTTAAAGGTCCTTGACTATGCTTAATCAATACATTATTGTTATTCGGTCTCCTTTGACTGCTTTCCTTGGTTTTCACATGTTCTCATTTTTCTGATTAAGCTTATTCTTTGTCTAAAGTTTTCCACAGACCAAGGGCAGGCAGAGGACATGGTGTGTGGAGGTAAGGACCTCAGAGTTCCTCTCCATATCACTTTGCTCTGATTGACTGACTCTGATTGCCTGTACTATGCCCTGATGGTCTGACCCCTAGCCTATAAATTTCTCTAGTTGGCAGACCTCTAGTCTGTACATTGCTCTTATTGGCTGTCTCATAGCCTGTACCTAACACGGATTGGCTAATTCTAGTCTGTACTTTGCCCTGATTGGCTGACTGCTAGCCTGCACATAGCTCTTTTTGACTGATGCCTAGCCTGTACTTTGCTCTCATTGGTTAACTGCTAGCCTGTATTTTGCTCTGATTGGCTGACTTCAGACTTGTACTTTGCTCTAATTGGCTGACTGCTAGCCTGTGCATTGCTCTCACTGGCTGACTCTTTGCTTGTAATTTCCCCCAACTGAAAGTGAAAATATTAGTCACTCAGTCCTGTCCGACTCTTTGCCACCCCAGGGACTGTAGCCTGCCAGGCTCCTCCAACCATGGGATTATCCAGGCAAGAATACTGGAGTGGGTTTCCATTTCCATCTCCAGGGGACCTTCCTGACCCAGGAATCAAACCCAGGTCTCCCGCATTGCAGGCAGATGCTTTACCATCTGAGCCACCAGGAGGGATTAATTATAGAATCCCCGTCACAGATTTACTGTGGAAATTAAATGAGATCATATAGTTAGAACATTTAATGGTTGCTAGCACTAGAAAGAAATGGCACCCCACTCCAGTGTTCTTGCCTGGAGAATCCCAGGGACAGGGGAGCCTGGTGGGCTGCCATCTCTGGGGTCGCACAGAGTCGGACACGACTGAAGTGACTTAGCAGCAGCAGCAGCAGCAGATGACCGATTGGCCGAACTCTATCCTATTCTTTGCTCTGATTGGCTGAGTCCGAGTCTTCACTTTGCACTGAGCCGCTGAGTCCTAGCCTGTACATTTCTCTGATTGGCTGAACTCTAGCATACATTTTTCCCTGATTGGCTGACTCCTATCTTGTATTTTTCTCTGATTGGCTAACTCCCATCAGGTAGTTTGATTGTCTGACTACTGGCCTGTACATTGCTCTGATTGGCTGACTTCTAGCCAATACCTTGTTCTGATTGGCTAAACTCTAGGCTATACTTTGCTCTGACTGGCTGACTCCTAACCTGCTCTTTTCTCTTATTGGCTGAGTCCAAGCCTATACTTTGCCCTAATTGGCTGAGTCATAGCCTGTACATTTATTTCTCTGATTGGCTAAACTCTAACTTGTACTTTTCTGTGATTGGCTGACTCCTAGCCTGCTCCTTGCTCTGATTGGCTGAGTTCAAGCCTTTACTTTGCCCTTAGTGGCTGAGTCCTATTCTGTATTTTTCTCTGATTGGCTAACTCCCATCAGGTAGTTTGCTCTGACTGGCTGTCTCCTAGCCACTTCCTTATACTGAATGGCTGAACTCTAGCCTATACATTTCTCTGATTGGCTGACTCCTAACTTGTCCTTAGCTCTGATTGGCTGAGTTCAAACCTGTACTTTGCCATGACTGGCTGAGTCCTAACCTGAACATTTCTCTAACTGGCTGAACTCTAGCCAGTCTTTTGTTCTGACTGCTGCTGCTGCTAAGTCACTTCAGTTGTGTCCGACTCTGTTTGACCCTAGAGACGGCACCCCACCAGGCTCTGTTATCCCTGGGATTCTCCAGGCAAGAACATAAGTGGGTTGCCATTTCCTTCTCCAGTGCATCAAAGTGAAAAGTGAAAGTGAAGTCGCTCAGACGTGTCCGACTCTTAGCGACCCCATGGACTGCAGCCTACCAGGTTCCTCCATCCCTAGGATTTTCCAGGCAAGAGTACTGGAGTGGGGTGCCATCGCCTTCTCCGTTTGGTCTGACAGGCTCGGACTCAGCCAATTAGAGTAAAGAACAGGTTAGGAGTCAGCCAGTCAGAGCAAACTGCCAGTCAGAGCCAGTCAGTTTGCTCTGACTGGCTGACTCCTAACCTGTTCTTTACTCTTATTGGCTGAGTCCGAGCCTGTACTTTGCCCTGATTGGCTGAGTCCTAGCCTGTACATTTCTGATTGGCTAAACTCAAGCCTGCACTTTGTTCTGATTGGCTGACTCCTAGCCACTACATTGTTCTGATTGGCTGACGTCTAGCCAACACTTTGCGTTGATTGGCTGAATCCTAACCAGTCCTTGGCTCTGATTGGCCTAGCCGGAGCCTGTACTTTGCCATGACTGGCTGAGTCCTAACCTGAACTCTAGCCTATCTTTTGCCCTGACTGGCTGACTCCTAAACTGTTCTTTACTCTTATTGGCTAAGTCCGAGCCTGTACTTTGCCCTGATTGGCTGAGCACTAGCCTGTACATTTCTCTGATTGGCTAAACTCTAGCATGTGCTTGCTTTGATTGGCTGACTCCTAACCTGTGCTTGGGTCTGATTGGCCTAGCCGGAGTCTATACTTTGCCATGATTGGCTGAGTCCTAACCTGACTATTTCTCTGATTGGCTGAACTCTAGCCTGTCTTTTCCCCTGATTGGCTGGCTACTGGCATGTGCATTGCTCTGATTGGCTAGCTCCTAGCCAGTACCTTATTCTGATTGGCCGACTGTAGGCTCTAGTTTGCCCTTATTCAGATCAGATCAGTCACTCAGTCGTGTCCGACTCTCTGCGACCTCATGAATCGCAGCACGCCACGCCTCCCTGTCCATCACCAACTCCCGGAATTCACTGAGACTCTGACTCCTAACTTGTATATTGCTCTGATTGGCTGATCCTTAGCCTGTGTATTGCTCTGATTTTCTCCTATCCTGTACTTTGCGCTGAGTGGCTAAGTCCTATCTGGTAGTTTTCTCTGATTGGCTGAGTCTTGGCCTTGCCTTGCACTGATTGGCTGACTTGAAATTGCTCTCTGCTCTGAATGTCTGACTTCAGCCTCTACATTGGTCAGAGTTACTGACTCCTAGTCCAAACCTGGAGAAGGCAATGGCACCCCATGCCAGTACTCTTGCCTGGAAAATCCCATGGATGGAGGAGCCTGGTAGGCTGCAGTCCATGGGGTTGCTGAGGGTCGGACACGACTGAGCGACTTCACTTTCACTTTTCACTTTCATGCATTGGAGAAGGAAATGGCAACCCACTCCAGGGTTCTTGCCTGGAGAATTCTAGGGACAGGGGAGCCTAGTGGGCTGCCGTCTATGGGATCGCACAGAGTCGGACACGACTGAAGCGACTTAGCAGCAGCAGCAGTCCAAACCTTGCTCTGATTGGCTGTCTCGAGCCTGTACTTTGCCCAGATTGGCTGACTCATAGCCCCTACTTTGCTCGATTGGCTAACTCCTTGCCTGTACATTGCTCTGGTTGGCTGGCTCCTAGCCTGCACTTTGCAGTGATTGGCTGATTCAAAGCTTGCATGCTGTCCTGATTGGTTAAGTCAGGCTTCATATTGGTCTGGTTTGCTGGTTTATAACCAGTACTTTTCTTTGACTGGCTGACTCCTACCTGGTTCTTTGTTCTCATTGGCTGACCTCCGGCCTGTCCCTTGGTCTGACTGGCTGACTCCTGGCCTTTTTCTTCCATGATTGGCTTACTTCTTGCCTTTATTTTGTCCTGATTGGCTAATTTTAGCCTGTGCATTTCTCTGATTGGCTGATTTCTAGCATGTACTTTGCTCTGATTGGCTAACTCTTATCTGTTAATTTTTTCTGACTGGCTGACTCCTGAATTGTATTTGCTCTGATTGGCTAACTCCTAGCATGTACGTTGCTTTGATTGGCATACTCCAAGTCTGTACTTTGCACTGATTGGCTGACTTGAAACTGGTATTCTGCTCTGATTTTCTGACTCCATCCTTTGCTTTGATCTATTTGCTGACTCCTAGACTGTACCTCGGAGAAGGCAATGATACCTCACTCCAGTACTCTTGCCTGGAAAATCCCCTGGACGGAGGAGCCTGGTAGGCTGCAGTCCATGGGGTCGCTAAGATTCGGATAAGAGTGAGTGTCTTCACTTTCATTTTTCACTTTCATTCATTGGAGAAGGAAATGGCAACCCACTCCAGTGTTCTTGCCTGGAGAATTCTAGGGATGGGGGAGCCTAGTGGGCTGCCGTCTATGGGATCGCACAGAGTCGGACACGACTGGAGCGACTTAGCAGCAGCAGCAGCTGCCTGTATGTTGTTCTGATTGGCTGACTCCTAGACTGTACCTTACTCTGATTGGCTCATTCTAGCCTTTACTTTGTCTTGATTGGCTGACTCCTAGCCCAGTTTTCTCTGATTGGCTGACTCAAAGCTTGTTGGGGGGCTGAACTGATTAAGTCTAGCCTTTATATTGGTAGGATTTGCTGTTCCTGTACTTTACTGTGATGGTCTAACTCCTTTCCAGTAGTTTGCTCTGATTGGCTGGCTCCTGGCCTGTATTTTTCCCTGACTGACTGATTCCTAACACCTACTTTGCTCTGACTGGCTGGCTCTTGGCCTATACGTTGCTGTGATTGGCTGACTCCAGGCCTATACTTTGTTCTGATTGGCTAACTCCTAGCCTGTACATTGCTCTGATTGGCCACCTCCTTACCTGCACTCTGCTCTGATTGTCTGACTCTAGTTTGTGCATTGGTCTGATTTGCTCACTCCTAGACTGTACCTTCAGAGAAGGCAAAGGCACCCCACTCCAGTACTCCTGCCTGGAAATTCCAGTGGATGGACGAGCCTGGTAGGCTGCAGTCCATGTGGTCGCTAAGAGTCAGACACGACGGAGTGACTTCACTTTCTCTTTTCACCTTCTTGCACTGGAGAAGGAAATGGCAACCCACTCCAGTGTTCTTGCCTGGAGAATCCCAGGGATGGCGGAGCCTGGTGGGCTGCTGTCTATGGGGTCGCACAGAGTCGGACACAACTGAAGCAACTTAGCAGCAGCAGCAGACTGTACCTTAGGCAGTGGCACCCCACTCCAGTACTCTTGCCTGGAAAATCCCACAGACAGAGGAGCCTGATAGGCTGCAGTCCATGGGGTCGCTAAGAGTCGGGCACGACTGAGCGACTTCACTTTCTCTTTTCACCTTCATGCATTGGAGAAGGAAATGGCAACCCACTCCAGTGTTCTTGCCTGGAGAATCCCAGGGACGGGGGAGCCTGGTGGGCTGCCATCTCTGGGGTTGCACAGAGTTGGACACAACTGAAGCGACTTAGCAGCAGCAGCGACAACAGACTGTACATTACTGTAATTGGCTGATTCAAGCCTATACTTTGCCCTGATTGGCTGACTCCAGCCCCCTACTTTCCCCTCATTGGCTGACTCCTAGATTGTTCTCAGCTTTCACTACTGATTCCTAGCATCTCCTTTGCTGTGATCAGCTGCTTCTTAGTCCGTACCTTGCTCTGGTTGGCTGACTCCTAGCCTGTGTTTTAGTTACCGAAATGTAAAAATCTCAACATTCAGAAAACTAAGATCATGGCATCTGGTCCCATCATTTCATGGCAGATAGATGGGGAAACAGTGGAAACAGTGAATGACTTTATTTTTGGGGGCTCCAAAATCACTGCAGATGGTGATTGCAGCCATCAAATTAAAAGACACTCATTGGAAGGAAAGTTATGACCAAACTAGATCAGATCAGATCAGTCACTCAGTCGTGTCCGACTCTTTGGGACCCCATGAATCGCAGCACTCCAGGCCTCCCTGTCCATCACCAACTCGCGGAGTCCACTGAGACTCACATCCATCGAGTCAGTGATGCCAGTCCAGCCATCTCATCCTCTGTCGTCCCCTTCTCCTCCTGCCCCCAATCCCTCCCAGCATCAGGGTCTTTTCCAATGAGTCAACTCTTCGCATGAGGTGGCCAAAGTACTGGAATTTCAGCTTTAGTATCATTCCTTCCAAAGAAATCCCAGGGCTAATCTCTTTCAGAATGGACTGGTTGGATCTCCTTGCAATCCAAGAGACTCTCAAGAGTCTTCTCCAACACCACCGTTCAAAAGCATCAATTCTTCGGCACTCAGCCTTCTTCACCATCCAACTCTCACATCCATACATGACCACAGGAAAAACCATAGCCTTGACTAGACGGACCTTTGTTGGCAAAGTACTGTCTCTGCTTTTCAATATGCTATCTAGGTTGGTCATAACTTTCCTTCCAAGGAGTAAGCGTCTTTTAATTTCATGGCTGCAGTCACCATCTGTAGTGATTTTGGAACTCCCCAAAATAAAGTCTGACACTGTTTCCACTGTTTCCCCATCTATTTCCCATGAAGTGATGGGACTGGATGCCATGATCTTCGTTTTCTGAATGTTGAGCTTTAAGCCAACTTTTTCACTCTCCACTTTCACCTTCATCAAGAGGCTTTTTAGTTCCTCTTCACTTTCTGCCATAAGGGTGGTGTCATCTGCATATCTGAGGTTAGTGATATTTCTCCCAGCAATCTTGATTCCAGCTTGTGCTTCTTCCAGTCCAGCGTTTCTCATGATGTACTCTGCATATAAGTTAAATAAACAGGGTGACAATATACAGCCTTGACGAACTCTTTTTCCTATTTGGAACCACTCTGTTGTTCCATGTCCAGTTCTAACTGTTGCTTCCTGACCTGCATACAAATTTCTTAAGAGGCAGATCAGGTGGTCTGGTATTCCCATCTCTTGAAGAATTTTCCACAATTTATTGTGATCCACACAGTCAAAGGCTTTGACATAGTCAATAAAGCAGAAATAGATGTTTTTCTGGAACTCTCTTGCTTTTTCCATGATCCAGCAGATGTTGGCAATTTGATCTCTGGTTCCTCTGCCTTTTCAAAACCAGCTTGAACATCAGGAAGTTCACGGTTCACATATTGCTGAAGCCTGGCTTGGAGAATTTTGAGCATTTCTTTACTAGCGTGTGAGATGAGTGCAAGTGTGCGGTAGTTTGAGCATTCTTTGGCATTGCCTTTCTTTGGGATTGGAATGAAAACTGACCTTTTCCAGTCCTGTGGCCACTGCTGAGTTTTCCAAATTTGCTGGCATATTGAGTACAGCACTTTCACAGCATCATCTTTCAGGATTTGGAATAGATCAACTGGAATTCCATCACCTCCACTAGCTTTGTTCATAGTGATGCTTTCTAAGGCCCACTTGACTTCACATTCCAGGATGTCTGGCTCTAGATGAGTGATCACACCTTCGTGATTATCTGGGTCATGAAGATCTTTTTTGTACAGTTCTTCCGTGTATTATTGCCATCTCTTCTTAATATCTTCTGCTTCTGTTAGGTCCATCCCATTTCTGTCCTTTATCGAGCCCATCTTTGCATGAAATGTTCCTTTGATATCTCTGATTTTCTTTAAGAGATCTCTAGTCTTTCCCATTGTGTTGTTTTCCTCTGTTTCTTTGCATTGATCTCTGAAGAAGCCTTTCTTATCTCTTCTTGGTATTCTTTGGAACTCTGCATTCAGATGTTTATATCTTTCCTTTTCTCCTTTGCTTTTCGCTTCTCTTCTTTTCACAGCTATTTGTAAGGCCTCCCCAGACAGCCATTTTGCTTTTTTGCATTTCTTTTCCATGGGGATGGTCTTGATCCCTGTCTCCTGAACAATGTCACGAACCTCATTCCATAGTTCATCAGGTACTCTATCTATCAGATCTAGGCCCTTAAATCTATTTCTCACTTCCACTGTATAATCATAAGGAATTTACAAACTAGATAGCATATTAAAAAGCAGAGATATTACTTTGCCAACCAAGGTCCATCTAGTCAAGGCTATGATTTTTCCAGTGGTCATGTATGGATGTGAGAGTTGGACTGTGAAGAAAGCTGAGCGCTGAAGAATTGATGCTTTTGAACTGTGGTGCTGGAAAATACTCTTGAGAGTCCCTTGGACTGCAAGGAAATCCAACCAGTCCATTCTAAAGGAGATCAGTCCTGGTTGTTCATTGGAAGGACTGATGCTAAAGCTGAAACTCCAATACTTTGGTCATGTCATGCGAAGAGTTGACTCATTGGAAAAGACCCTGATGCTGGGAGGGATTGGGGGCAGGAGGAGAAGGGGACGACAGAGGATGAGATGGCTGGATGGCATCACTGACTTAATGGACATGAGTTTGAGTTAACTCTGGGAGTTGGTGATGGACAGGGAGGCCTGGTGTGCTGCGATTCATGGGGTTGCAAAGAGTCAGACACGACTGAGCGACTGAACTGAACTGAACTGAATTGAACTGGTATAGGTTCCAACTGCTTGCTTCTCAAGAGCCAACAAACAGGCCAGAATGGTGGAAAGGAAATATTACTTAATTTAGATGCTGGCAACTGGAGTGTCATGAGGAATGTCAGGCCCAAGGTCAACTCCCCACCACTGGCAACCTTTGAGGTAAGAAAGAGCTTTAATAGACAGAAGGAGGGGGCTATATGCAGAAATAGCATAGTCAGCTCTGATAATCATCTTAGAATGGTCATCAGTGGTTTGAGTCATCTTGGTTGTTTTAGGTACCCTTAATCTTCAGTTCCAGGGTCCATTTGTTCCCATTTCTTTGAGGCCAGTTCTCAGAATTGTGGCACCTTATGTCATGGGTATAGTATGGTCATCATGAAGTTAACTTCTTCACCCTAGTGTTTGGTATCTATATGACAGCTCAGAGTATTATCTCAAGTGTCTCAGAGTATTATCTCAAGGCTTTGAGAAAGATTTAAAGGTCACTGTCTATGCTTGATTGGTATATTATTCTTATTTGATCTTTTTTCAATGTTTTCCTTGTTTTCCACATGTTCTCATTTTTCTGATTAAACTTATTCTTTGACTAAAGTTTTCTACACACAAAAGACTGGCTGAGGACATGTTGCAGGGTGCCAGAGGGCAAGGATCATAGGGTTCTGCTCTGTTTCAACCCTCCCTTTTCTTGGATACTTATCAGTCTTGTATAGGGACAGGTACAGAAGAAGAAAGGGAATATTACTTAGTCATAGTACCTGGACAAACACTTGAAAATTACTAGACATGACAATGAGGATAACAATCAAAATGCATCTTTGTATTATTTTCTGAATGTATTTTTTCTTAATGGTTAAAGCATATGTACAATATATGCTTAATAGGCCATAAACAGGCTGTATTGGTTAGCCTAAAGTTCAAGATAAATCACATGCAGGCCAGAATTATTTCCCCATACCTCAGTAGGTGAGAATTTCTTCCAGCATTTTTCGCTTTTAATTATAACTCCTTTCACAGAATGTGTCAATAATCAACATATTTTTCTCACATTGGCAGAGTGGAAATCTTTTCCCTGTTCTGGATCCATCCATGTCTCTCAGTTCTAGTCCTCACTTTGATCTGATTGGCTGACTCCCAGCCTGTGATTTTCCCTGATTGTCAGAGACCTAACGTACTTTGCTGTGATTGGCTGACTCCTAGTCTCTACCTTGCTCTATTTGGCTTAGGACTAGCTGGTACTTTACTCTGATTGTCTGTCTCCTAGCTGTACCTTACTCTGAATTGGCTCTCTCCTAGTCTTTGCTTGATTTGCTGACTTCTAGCTGGTATTCCTTAAATCCTAAGCATAGGAGAGATAAGAAGGCCTTCTTAAGTGAACAATGCCCCCTCCCCCCCCAAAAAAAAGAAGAAGAAAACCATACAATGGAAAAGGCTATAGATTTCTGCCAGGAAAGTGGAGATACAAATGGAACATTTCATGCAAAGGTGGGCACAATAAAGGACAGAAATGACAAGACTTAACAGAAGCAAAGAGAAAAAGAAGAGATGGCAAGAGTACACAGAACTATGCAAAAGGGTCTTCATGAACAAGATAACCACGATGGTATAGTCACTCACCTAGACCCAGACATCCTGGATTGAGAAGTCAAGTGGGCCCTAAGAATCGTTACTATGAAGAAAACTACTGGAGGTGATGGAATTCCAGCTGAACTGTTTCACATCCTAAAAGATGATGCTGTTAAAGTGCTACATTCAATGTACCCGCAAATTTGGAAAACTCACCAGTGGCCACAGGACTGGAAAAGGTCAGGTTTTATTCCCACTCCAAAGAAAGGCAATGCCAAAGAATGCTGAAACTACTGTATAATTGCACTCATTTCATGTTCTTCAAGGTAATGCCCAAAATCCTTTGAGCTACCTTTGACATTACATGAACTGAGAACTTCCAGATGTACAAGCTGGGTTTAGAAAAACCAGAGGAACCAGAGATCAAACTGCCAATGTTCACTGGATCATGAGAATTGCATGAGAATTGCATGAGAATTGCAAAACATATCTGCTTTACTGAGTAAACTAAAGCCTCTGATACTACACTTGATCTTAGCCAAAAGGCCGAGAAGCGATTCCAATCCCAAAGAAAGGCAATGCCAAAGAATGCTCAAACTACCGCACACTTGCAGTCATCTCACATGCTAGTAAAGGAATGCTCAAAATTCTCCAAGCCAGGCTTCAGCAATATGTGAACCGTGAACTTCCAGTTGTTCAAGCTGGTTTTAGAAAAGGCAGAGGAACCAGAGATCAAATTGCCAATATCTGCTGGATCATCGAAAAAGCAAGAGTTCCTGAAAAACATCTATTTCTGCTGTATTGACTATACCAAAGCCTTTGACTGTGTGGACCACAATAAACTGTGGAAAATTCTTCAAGAGATGGGAATACCAGACCACCTGACCTGCTTCTTGAGAAATTTGTATGCATGTCAGGAAGCAACAGTTAGAACTGGACATGGAACAACAGACTGGTTCCAAATAGGAAAAGGAGTGCATCAAGGTTGCATATTGTCACCCTGCTCATTTAATTTATATACAGAGTACATCATGAGAAACGCCGGGTTGGAAGAAGTACAAGCTGGAATCAAGATTGCCGGGAGAAATATCAATAACCTCAGATATGCAGATAACACCACCCTTATGGCAGAAAGTGAAGAGGAACTAAAAAGCCTCTTGATGAAGGTGAAAGAGGAGAGTGAAAAAGTTGGCTTAAAGCTCAACATTCAGAAAATGAAGATCATGGCATCTGGTCCCATCACTTCATGGGAAATAGATGGGGAAACAGTGGAAACAGTGTCAGACTTTATTGTTTTGAGCTCCAAAATCACTGCAGATGGTGATTGCAGCCATGAAATTAAAAGACGCTTACTCCTCGGAAGGAAAGTTATGACCAACCTAGACAGCATATTAAAAAGCAGAGACATTACTTTGCCAACAAAGGTCCGTCTAGTCAAGGCTATGGTTTTTCCTGTGGTCATGTATGGATGTGAGAGTTGGACTGTGAAGAAAGCTGAGCACCAAAGAATTGATGCTTTTGAACGGTGGTGTTGGAGAAGACTCTTGAGAGTCCCCTGGACTGCAAGGAGATCCAACCAGTCCATTCTAAAGGAGATCAGTCCTGGGTGTTCATTGGAAGGACTGATGTTGAAGCTGAAGCTCCAATACTTTGGCCACCTGATGTGAAGAGCTGACTCATTTGAAAAGACCCTGATACTGGGAAAGATTGAGGGCAAGAGGAGAAGGGGACGACAGGGGATGAGATGGTTGGATGGCATCACTGACTCGATAGACATGGGTTTGGGTGGACTCTGGGAGTTGGTGATGGACAGGGAGGCCTGGCGTGCAGCGGTTCATGGGGTCATAAAGAGTCAGACACGGACACGACTGAGTGACTGAACTGAAGTGAACTGAACAGGGTTGGTCAATTTAGGCCGGCCACCACAGTCAGACAATGTACCCAAATTAATAGAAATCCACTGTAAAGCATGTCAAAGAGTACCTCAAAATAAAGTCCTAGCTATGCTACCATAAGCCAAATAAAAATAAATAATAAAATAAAATATAAAATGTATAAAATATGCTATGCTATACTAAGTCGCTTCAGTCGTGTCCAACTCTGTGCGACCCCATAGACGGCAGCCCACCAGGCTCCGCCATCCCTGGGATCCTCCAGGCAAGAATACTGAAGTGGGTTGCCATTTCCTTCTCCAACGCATGAAAGTGAAAAGTGAAAAGTGAAAGTTAAGTCGCTCAGTCGTTGTCCGACTCCTAGCGACCCCATGGACTGCAGCCTACCAGGTTCCTCCATCCATGGGATTTGCTAGGCAAGAGTACTGGAGTGGGTTGCCATTGCCTTCTCTGATATAAAATATAAATAAAATAAAAATAAGTTGTAAAACTAACCTTAACATTTCTGATTACACAACAGCCAAACTGGGGTTAGATATCCCACTCCGTTTAGCCCTAAACCCAAATGATTCTAACAACAGCATTATTAACCAGCGTACTACTGGCGGTAGCCTAAAACTCAAAGGACTTGGCAGTGTTTCATACCCTTCCAGAGGAGCCTGTTCTATCATTGATAAAGCCCGATAAACCTCACCAACCCTTGTTAATACAGTCTATATACTGCACACCCTAAAAGAAATAATAGTAAGTGTAATAATCAGGCATAAAAACATTAGGTCAATGTGTAACCTATGGGATGGGAAGAAATGTGTTATATTTTCTACCTCAAGAACATAAAATATTTTCTAAGAAAGCTTTTATGAAATAAAAAGCCAAAGGAGGATTTAGTAGTAAATTAAGAACAGAGCGCTTAATTCAATCAGGCCTGAAAGCACGCACACACTGCCCTTCACCCTCCACAAACGTCAAAAACTTCTTTTAACTTATTAACAAGTATCAAACATATCAGCAGAGATTAAGTCACAAGGTAAGCATACTGGAAAGTGGGCTTGGATGAATCAAAAAGTGTGGCTTAAACAAATGCACTTACTTTATACCCAAGAGACTGCATGCTATGTGAACACTGGGAACTAAAACTAGCCCAGACTTCCCACCAAACTCAACTATTAAAAGGAAATTAAATAAAACACTTATTCAATATCTTAAGTATAGGAGACAGAAATTTTAATTTGGCAGTTTAGAGAAAGGACTGTTAAAGGAATGACACCAAAAAGCAATAAAAGTAGCAAAAACCAAAGTTTACCCCCTTTGACCTTTTGTACCGAATATGATGATTTAACTAGAAAACTTGAACAAAGAGAACTTCAGTTAAACCCCCTAAAACCAGAAGAGCAATTTATGAACAGTTTATAAAGACAAACTCACCTAATGGACAAAACAGTGAGAAGATCCGAGAGTAGAGGCGACAAGCCTAAAAGCCTGGTGCTGGCTGCGGTAACATGATGTTGCTTCCCCAGCAGTCAAGATCAGAGGGGAGAGTAACTGAACGTCCTCCTTCCATTGACTCTTTCCTCCTGGATCCTCCACCATACCTCTAAAGCACGGATTCCCTAGCAAGCTCTCCAGGCCCTGCAGTATTACTTCCGGTTGGCTTTGGGCTTCTAAAGAGGAAAGCTTGAATTTTTTTTGGTCTCCATTCTCTTGTATTTGACCCAAAGGGTTTCTGGGATCACTGTACGTTTGCTTATGTCAGCTTTCCATTATAAAAAAAATAGCCCAACAGACACAGCTATAGTATTGGTCAGTTATTAGCATGTAATTGACGAAACAAAATCTGTTGCCTACAATCAACAGTGATTGTGCTCACAGGGCTGTGAGTCAGCTGGGGAGTCTGTTGATCTAAGAGCATCTGAGTCAGCTCCACGTCTCTTATTGTCCTGGATCCACAGGGTTAGCTAATCAGGATTTTTCAGTAATGACATCTTTTAAATCTACTGGCCACACTGAGTTCCCAGGTTGGTTGGTTTGCTTGTAGGTTTTTTCATTTGCCTCTTTCCCCTTCCTTCTGCCCCTAACCCGACTCCCCTGTGTTTAAAATGTGGCTTTATAAAAGTTTTAAGACACAGTAGCTTGTTTCTCTGACTTTTAAATTCCAATTTTTAAAGATTTTTTTAAAAGATGCCTTTTCTTTTATCTACTACATTTATGAAATTTACAGAGATATTTTAGTTTATTATTTCTACACCTGTCAATTCCCAGAACAGGTGGGTAAGAAATCTGTTTATTACACTAAGATATCAAGGGCTCTTTTTATTACAACTATATCAAGACATTCTTTTCTTTTCTGGTATTATTATTCACAGAGGAATGATCACCTTCTGTCCTTAACTTGAAATGAAAGTTCTAGCTAGACATTTATCAAACATCCAGCACTTTCAAAGGCTTCTCAGGCTATTTTGCCAGTTATCTGAGAAGGAATGATGATGAAAAGAAGCTCTGAAACCTCCCCAGAGAATCAGTGATGAAAAAATAAATTACTCCTAGAATGGATAAATCTTCTGTGGTTGATGGGATGGGAGTTTGCTAATTTAGGGTCACCTACTTAGGAATGACTTTGTATGGTTTACAGATTAATCATAAATATTAATGGCAGAGGTTACTGAAGTAGAAAATAAAGGCTTACAAATACATATATCTGCAAATATTCATCATGGAAACTTTATTGAATGAAAATGAACCACATTTCCAGCCTGGATGGGAGGGGAATTTGGGGGAGAAACAATACATGTATATGTATGGCTGAGTCCTTTTGCTGTCTACCTCACACTGTTACAACATTGTTAATTGACTATACTCCAATACAAAATAAAAAGTTTAAAAGAAAAGAAAATGAGCCACATATCTAGGAAGCAAGCCTACATTAAAGACTAGAATATGGAATCAAAGTTCACCCAGTATAACTTCAGGGCATGTGGCTCAATTGCACATGACCTTCTACTCTCCCACCACCATTTCTTGCTAACACTTCTGAATATGTATGTCACCCAGCTTTGGGCCCCAGAAATGCATGTGGAAGGACAACAGTTAATTGTGATCTGAAGAGACTCAGTCATGCTAAGAAGTCTGGTAGTGTGGTTCAGAGCATTGGCTCTGGAGTCTGACATACTCAGACCTGTGTCTTGCTCTTAGACTTTGGGCAAATCACTCAACACCCCTGAGCCCCTTCTAGGGATTCAGAGAGCTTGTCTCTTCTGGGGAAGATTCTAGTCCTAGGATCAGCCTCCTTGAGCACCACTCCATCAGCTCCTCCCCACTCCTGCCCACCCACGAGGCCTCTGAAATTCCCTCCTGGGATTTTTGTAGGGAAAAGAACCTGAGCCTTCCCTCTGGTAGAGACTTGGGGCTCTGGGCCCTTTATTTCCTAACTCACTGCCTTTAGAAGCATTTATCTTTGTCCCTCACACCCCACCCAGTCAAGCATAAAGGCCTCCAAGCATTAAAAGGAAAAAAACAGCAGAAAAACACTCAATAAATTATCTAGTCAGAGTTAAATAGAATTAAATAATTTTAAGGATATTGATGAGAATTCAACATGATAATGTATGACAAAGCATATAAAGCACTTAATGTGGATATACAATAACATCTCAATTAATATTATTATTATTATTGTCTACTGATCACCTTATAAGAGCAACGTTTTATAAACCAGAGGATCAACACTTGATATTGAACCTCTTAGGCAGTTTGCCTTCCCAGGTGGCTCAGTGGTAAAGAACCTGCCTGCCAATGCAGGAGATGCAGGAGACATGGGTTCGATCCTTAGGTGGGGAAGATCCCCTGGAGTAGGAAATGGCAACCCACTGCAGTATTCTTTTTTTTTTTTTTTTAATTTTATTTTATTTTTAAACTTTACATAATTGTATTAGTTTTGCCAAATATCAAAATGAATCCATCACAGGTATACATGTGCTCCCCATCCTGAACCCTCCTCCCTCCCCATACCATCCCTCTGGGTCGTCCCAGTGCACTAGCCCCAAGCATCCAGTATCGTGCATTGAACCTGGACTGGCATCTCGTTTCATACATGATATTTTACATGTTTCAATGCCATTCTCCCAAATCTTCCCACCCTCTCCCTCTCCCACAGAGTCCATAAGACTGTTCCATACATCAGTGTCTCTTTTGCTGTCTCGTACACAGGGTTATTGTTATCATCTTTCTAAATTCCATATATATGCATTAGTATACTGTATTGGTGTTTTTCCTTCTGGCTTACTTCACTCTGTATAATAGGCTCCAGTTTCATCCACCTCATTAGAACTGATTCAAATGAATTCTTTTTAATGGCTGAGTAATACTCCATTGTGTATATGTACTACTGCTTTCTTATCCATTCATCTGCTGATGGACATCTAGGTTGCTTCCATGTCCTGGCTATTATAAACAGTGCTGCAATGAATACTGGGGTACACGTGTCTCTTTCAGTTCAGGTTTCCTTGGTGTGTATGCCCAGCAGTGGGATTGCTGGATCATAAGGCAGTTCTATTTCCAGTTTTTTAAGGAATCTCCACACTGTTCTTCATAGTGGCTGTACTAGTTTGCATTCCCACCAACAGTGTAAGAGGGTTCCCTTTTCTCCACACCCTCTCCAACATTTATTATTTGTAGACTTTTGGATCGACACTGCAGTATTCTTGCCTGGGAAATCCCATGGACAGAAGAGCCTGGCACGCTACAGCCCATGGACTTGCAAGAGTCTGACACAACTGAGCGACTGAGTGCTCAAAGCACACACAAGACAGACTTAAATTCAAATTCTGGCTCCTTCTTTTTAAGGACATGCAAGGGCTTCCCTGGTGGCTCAGACAGTAAAGAATCCGCCTGCAATGCAGGAGACCTGGGTGCGATCCCTGGCTTGGGAAGATCCCCTGGAGTAGGAAATGGCAACACACTCCAGTATCCTTGCCTGGAAAATCCCATGGACAGAGAAGCCTGGCGGGCTGTCGTCCATAGACTCACAAAAGAGTCAGACACAACTGAGCACACACACACACACACACACACACATCTTATCATGACTATTTTCCCTATCTACTAAAAGATAATAATAGTTAACATTTATTGAGCAGTTACTCTCTGACACCCCTGTTCTAAGCAATTTGTTTAACCCTCACAACTCTTAAGAGGTGAGGATTGTTATTATTTTCTAGATGAGGCAACAATGCAAACAAGTTTTACAACTAGATGAACAGCACACAACAGATTATTGTATGTCAAACCCAGGCGGAGAGCCCAAAAGCTTAACCATGTCATTCTTGTTCCCCTTAGTTTTCCTCTGATGTTTTAGAAATGAATTTTATTTTCCCTCAAGATTCTTGCAAGTTGAGATTTACTTTCTATTTGTTATCTATACAAGCTGCAATTCTTATAAAACCTCTTAAAAAGTCAAACAATGTAAATGTATATACAGTAAAAGGGAAGGGACTTCCCTGTGGTCCAGTGGGTAAGGCCTCACACTCCTCATGCAGGGGGCCTGGGTTCAACCCTTGGTCAGGGAACTTGATCCCATGTGCCACAGCTAAAGATTCCCACATGCTGCAACAAAGATCAAAGATCTTGCATGCTGCAATTAATACCTGGTGCAGCCAAATAAAATAAATAAAAATAAATATTAAAAAAAAAAGGGAAAGTCTCCTACCCCACACTAGGAAAAGTATGGTCCTCTTTACACACTAGGAAAGCACCATAAATTGTTCAGTGTAGACCTTTCTTAAAAATCTCAATAGCATTCTCTACTGACATCACAATGGCCATAGTAGGAGAAAACCAGTGTCATGAGTTTATAATAGCATGATAATAATATGCAGGAACTATGTCCAGAATTGCTTTCTGACTTCTGATCATTTCTGTTAAACTTTCTTCACTTTACCTCAACCTTTAAGGAGAATTTAGAAGAAGAAAAGTGACTCTGGAGGTAACTCCTAGGAGACAAAATGGCAACTGAGCCCTCCTTCAGACAAGACTCTGGGAAACTGAACACTCCAGTGACCAATCACCATATACATGATGAAAAATTATTACCCAAGCCACCAGAAGGCCCATTATTCATAAAGCAGCATTCAAAAATGGCCATTCCCAAACCACCAGAACAGTCTTTTGCAGCTAAAGGTAAATTCTTAGAATGTGATTCATTCCTTTATTCTACACATATATATTCAGCATCTACCACATTCTACACACTCCTATGTAATATGACTTAAGAAACAGACTTAATCAGAAAATTAGAAAAAACTCTTCATGGAGCATACATTCTAGAGAATGGTAAGAGAAACAAACAAGCAAAGTCATTTAATGAAATATATGATGTGTCAGAAGGTAATAAATATTATGGAGGAAAAATATCAGAGTTAAAAGTGTTGGATAAGGCCCAAGATTTTATTCATGTTGCTTATTTCTCATTTAAGATATTTTCTTCTATGGTCTTAGCTGTGTTTTAAATTTTTTGGCTTTCTTATTGTGAGATAGAATTGACATACAGAAAAGCACATAAAAATATAAATAGGCAATTATATAAAATATATTATTATAAGGTGAACACCATGTACCCACAACTCCACTCATGAGATAGAATGGCCTGCTATACACTGAATATTTGTGTCCCCCCAGAATTCATATCGTTGAAGCCTCATTCCCAATGTGATGGTGTTGGGAGTTGGGCCTTTGGACATGATTATGTCATGAGGGTGAAGCCCTCATGAATGGGATCAGTGCCCTTACAAGAGAGACCCCAAAGAGCTCCCTTGTCCCTTCTACCTTGTGAGGACAGAGTGTAAAGATGGTTGTCTATGAACCAGGAAGCAGGCCCTCTTGCGACAACAAATCTGCTGGTGCTTTGCTCTTGGATTTCCCAGTCTCCAGAACTGTGAAAAATAAATGTTTGTTGTTTAAGCCAATGGTCTATGATATTTTTGTTATCACAACCCAAATGGACTAAGACATGGCCCAATCACAACACCCTCCACAGACTTTCAGAATAGCCACTATTCTGATTTCCACATTAGTCACTCCCTTGCATTTTAATAGTTTAACTATTATATATACCTTCCTGGGCTTCCCAGGTGGCACTAGTGGTAAAGAACATGCCTGTCAATGCAGAAGACATAAGAGACTTGGGTTCGATCCCTTAGTTGGAAAGATCCCCTGGAGGAGGGCATGGCAACCCACTCCAGTGTTCTTGCCTGGAGAATCCCCATGGACAGAGGAGCCTGTCAGGCTATAGTCCATGGGGTCACAAAGAGTTGGACATGACTGAAGTGACTTAACACACACACACACACATATACTTCTCTAAAAAAAGACAGTATAGCTTTTGGGATTTCCTCTGTGATGAGGTGCTTCTTCCATTCCTCTAACCATTTTTCTAAATTGGGTTGTCTCCTTTTTTCTTATTGATTTACAGAAGTTTCTTTCAATTCTGGACACAAGTGCTTGGTTATATACATACATACATATATATATATATATATATATATATATATATATATATATATATATAATGCAAATATTTGTCCCTTCTCTGACTGGTGTTCTCACTTCTTACAATGTCTGTGACAGGCATGGAAGAGGCTCTGACCACCTGCAAGGAGGGAGGTTAGCTGATAGCCTCCTGCTGTTGGGTCCTCTGGGGTCCTTCCCAGTGTCTGAACTGCACTTAGGCTTTTTGGGGTGGCCACTGGCCCATGACTGAGCACGTGGTGGCACTCAGGTCTGGCCATTTCTTTCTCTTTTAAAATTAAAACAAAAATTATTTTATTTATTTACTTTTGGCTGTGCTGGGTCTTTGCTGCTGCGAGGGCTCCTCTCTAGTTGCAGCAAATGGGGGCTACTCTCTAGTTATGCTTCTCAGACTTCTCATTGTCGTAGCCTCTCTTGTTGTGGAGCGTGGACTCTAGGGCCCATGGGCTCCAGTAGTTGTGGCTCAAGGACTCTAAAGCTCAGGCTCAATAGCTGTGGCATATGGGCTTAGTTGTTCCATGGCATGTGGGATCTTCCTGGACCAGGGATCAAACCTGTGCATCCTGCATTGGCAGGCAGATTCTTTACCACTGAGCCACCAGAGAAGCCTCTCAGCAGGTTAATTTTCATCATGTCTTGTCTTCCAGTGGTTTCATGAGCTCCAGGCTGGTAGGTGCCTTAGGAAAATTATTTCTGGTGGCTTCCAATGGCCTCGGGTGAGATGCTTTGTGGTTTGATTAGGCCAGACACCTTGCAGGCATTTCCTGTCCAGATTTCATCAACTAAGTTCAGGGCTTGAGGGACCCAGCTCATTGAAGCTAGGAGTTCTGGGGGTACAAATTTGTATGAGACAGGCATGTGCCAACTTCTCAGGGGCTCTTTTCCTTCTCTCTTCTACTCTAGCTGTGCTCAGAGCCAAGGCAGCCTTCTCTCTAGTCTCCTGGGATAGGGAATAAGGGAATGGATCCTGGAGGTTCAGTCTTCTTGGGTCCCTTCATAATGCTATAGAATCACAGAGATTCCCTTTTATTGTGACTGTGTCCTGGTCCTGGACATCTGGATCCCAAGATGAATAAAGCTTATTCATCTTCAGTGCTCTGAGAACCTATATCATGGACTACAGGCTACCATCCCCACGTTAAACATTAACCTGGGAGTTCATATATATATATAAACTTTATAAAAGTTTATAAAGTGTATAAAACTTTATATATATATGTTTACATATATATATTTAAATAAATATATATATGTCAATAAATATATATATATGTCTTCCATAGTTTTAAGATATTATTTCAATATTTCCAATAAGAAGGTTGATCCAAATCACCTAGTGTGATAAATATGGCCACGAATTATTTGCAGCTCTTTCTGTCAAGAGATAGGAAATATTTTCCCTTCCTCTGACTTCAGGCTGGGCATATGATCTGCTTTGACCAACAGAAAGCAGCAGAAGTGACACTGTAGGATTTCCCAAGCTGAAGCCTCAAGGGGCCCTACAACTTGCAGTTCTGCTCAGTTGGAACCCAGCCACCATGAGCACAGTGAGCAACCTAGGTGCTCTGGTTGACAGCCTTAGCTAACTGTCAGATGTGTGAGTGGGGTCACCCGGGGCCAGCCAGCTCCCAGCCAACTTGTCATCTGACTGGAGGCCCATAAATGATCCAAGCAAGATCAACAAAACTGCCCTCAATGAGCCCAGGCCAAATGGATGGTCCACAGAACTGCGATCAATACAATTGTTGTTGTTTTAAACCACAAAGCTTTGAGGCAGTCTCCTATGCAGCAATAGATAACTGACACACCCAGCTCACCAGTTATTAAAAACTGCAACTACCCTAAACTGAAATATTGATGCTAAAAACATCAGTAACTTAGAAACATAGTAACATAATTAATATTTTGAGAAGATATTTATGCAAAATTTGGTAATAAGCTAAGGATATTCTACTTTAGGAAGCACATTATTTGTGGCAGAATTGGATTTTTAATCTTTTTCCTTTTGATTCCAGAAAATCTTTAAGCATACATGATTAGAATGGCCAAGTCCATTTGGATATACTAAAGCCAATTGATCAATAAAATATAATAAGAAAAACTCTACCTTACTTTCTCTAATCCCTTCCCCAAGTGGCCTAAAAGTAGCTCCACAAAAAGCAACTTTAAAAATAAAAACCACTGGACCTAGAGTTTATCATACTAAGCGAAGTAAGTCAGAAAGGGAGAGACAAATACCATAGATATCTCTTGTATGTGGAATCTAAAACACAACACAAATGAACATATCTATGAAAGAGAAACAGACACACGGACACAGAAAACAGACGTGTGGTTGCCAAGATTGGGTGGGGGAGGGAAGGACTGGGAGTCTGGGATTAACAGATGCAAACTAGTATGTATAGGACAGATAAACAACGATGTTGTACTGTATGGCCAGAGAACTGTAGTCAATATCCTGGGATAAATCATAATGGAAAATATATGAAAAAGTATATATATATATAACTGAATCACTTTGCTGTACAGCAGAAATTAACACACTGTAAATCAACTATACTTCAATAAAATAAACAAAACTCATTCTTTAACCTAGAAACCTGAGTGTAGAGAAAGGAATAGTCTAACTCTAAGGCCATTCACTTTGTTTCAGGTTAACATCCTAGTCACGTGTTTTGGATAAAATCCTTCTTAACATCTTTCCACAGCAAAGGGCAAAATATTTTGGGGAGCAAAGAATCTTTCACTATGTCTTCCTACTTCAGTATTTTTTTTTTCATCTATGCATCTACAGCTAAATTTCTTACTTATACTACTTCTCTTTGGTAAAAATTAATTTGGATGACTAAGTTCTAAAGTTGTTTATGATTCTTTTTAGATTAGTGCATTCAAGGAAACTTTTGAAAAATGTTTTATTTTACAGAAAAAGAATTCCATTTAAAATACAATTTATTCAAAAGATCCCTAAGGAATAAATTGTTAAAACAGTTGGCTCAACAACTATTTTATGATTGAAGGAATTTAATCCTATTTGTAGCTTATTAACAACAATATAAGTCTATTTTGATTTTTTTCAAAGTATACCCTTTATCTCATGTAATTGTATGTGGAAAGTGTTTACAAATTATTCTATAAATTATTCATCAATTTCCAGATGAGTTGTATTTTATTAGATTTGGATGCTAAAGTGCTATAGTGGATATATAATCAAAGTGCTGATGGACTACAGTAATAAAAAACATTTTCTTAGAAATTTTATAAAACTCAATATGTACAGGAGAAGGCAATGGCAACCCACTCCAGTACTCTTGCCTGGAAAATCCCATGGGCAGAGGAGCCTGGTAGGCTGCAGTCCATAGGGTCGCTAAGAGTAGAAAACCACTGACTGACTTCACCTTCACTTTTCACTTTCATGCATTGGAGAAGGAAACAGCAACCCACTCCAGTGTTCTTGCCTGGAGAATCCCAGGGACCGGGGAGCCTGGTGGGCTGCCGTCTATGGGGTTGAAAGGTTGTTGTATCACGCAAATACACCGGGATTCTTGGCCCCCGGAGGAGAAGAATTCAATCCGGGGCCAGAGACAAGGCTTGATCGCTCAGAGCTTTTGTGTAATAAAGTTTTATTAAAGTATAAAGGAGACAGAGAAAGCTTCTGACATAGGCATCAGAAGGGGGCAGAAAGAGTACCCGCTTGCTAGTGTTAACAATGAGGTTATATAATCCAAAGAATGTCTGGAGGTTTTAAAGACCTTATCAGACCTACTCCCATAATTTACATTTTAAGATAACACTGTCCTCAGGCAAGATACATCCTTGTAAAGACCAGGTCTACTCCCATAATTAACATTTTAAGATAACAGAAGGTTGAATCCAAAGACTGTCCTTAGGCAGGATACATTATTGTTATATAATCCTAAGGAATGTGGAGAAAGAAAAAAAGTTTGTCCTTCCTCCTTGAGAATTCCAGACCCCTCTCTCCTTGGGGACCCCTAGACTCCTTATCAACCTGCCTAGGAAATGACTCTCTCATTCTCCCCTTTTCTTTTAGGAGAATTATGTTGCCTAGGGAAAAGGGGCGTCGTTCTCGTTCCATAACTGCTTCCGAGCTGACAAGGGGCATTGTCCCTAAATTGGTGAGGCAACATATTCTCCTAATCCTCATATTGAGGATACCTGATCCAGGGGCCCCAAATAGTAGTTGGAGGAAGCTACAGCAGTAGCAGGAGTTTGAGCAACCATTTGTAACTTAAAAGCTTTCATGCGGCTAGAAACAAATCCAGTTATACAATTACAGGTGCAGGGAGCAAACAGTTAAAACAAAACAATCAGAATCAAAATTAAAAGTCACACTATGTCCATAGTTAAAGTGCAAAGTGTTGCACCGGTCCATTTTAGGGTTGGTAAGTGTCATCAGATGAAGAGGAGGCATCGCATGTGATTGTTGTCGAAGGTATTCATGGACTTGGAGAAAGTCTTTTCCTTAAATTGGGGATGTCCACCACGGGAAGCCTTCCACTGATGAAGAGGAGAGCTCTCTGCAGACCCAGCAGTTAGACCGATTGTGGAATGCAGCATAGGAGTGAGCCCAGGAAAGGAATACATTGTCTTGAGGATCCAACGGCAGACTCAGGATATTTGGAGTCAGCAGAAGTAGACTCACATAGATTATCAGGCCCATCCGCTGCCCTTTGCTTAACTCTAGAGCTCGGGTCAGGGCCACAAGCTCCGCTAACTGAGCACTGGTTCCCTGGGGGAGAGATTTTGCTTCCAAAACCTGTTCAGCAGTCACCACGGCGTAACCTGCTTTACGCTTTCCATCCTGAACAAAAGAACTGCCATCTGTAAATATTTCCATGTCAGGATTGGCTAATGAGGTATCCTTTAGATCCTCCCAAGCTGCATAGTTTAAAGTTAGGAATTGAGAACAATCGTGATCAGGTGTTTCATTTTCCTTCTCAGGAAGGAAAGTGCCAGGATTTAAATTTCCACAAACTTCAAGCTTAGCTTCTGGTCCTTCTAACAACAATGACTGATACTTAAGAAGCCTACTGTCTGTCATCCAAATATTAACCTTAGAATTTAAGATTCCACTCACATCATGAGAAGTCAGTACAGTAAGGTTTCGTCCATTAATTATTTTTAAAGCTTCAGGTGCTAATAAAGCCGCTGCCCCAATTACTCTTAGGCAGTGGGGCCACCCACGTGAAACTACATCTAATTCTCTGCTTAGATAAGCAATAGGTTGCTGGTGAGGTCCTCGGGGTTGTGTCAAAACTCTCAATGCCACACCTTTTCTTTCAGTGACAAACAAATTAAATTCTGACCCTGTGGGCAAGCTCAGAGCTGGAGCTTGCAGGAGAGCAGTCTGAAGAACCTTAAAAGCCTTTTGAGTTTCTGGAGACCAAACCAGTTTGTCGGTTTGGGCCTGCTGAGTTTCAGCTATAAGTTTATATAAAGGCCGGGCAAGTTCCCCGTAACCCAGAATCCAAATGCGACAGTAACCTGTGATTCCCAAAAATCCTCTCAATTGTCTTAAAGTCATAGGTAGGGGGTGATTTAGTATAGGTTTAATTCTCTCAGGGCCTATGGCCCTAGTCCCTTCTGATATGATTAGGCCCAGATATCTAACCGATTGTTGACAAAGTTGAGCCTTTTCTCTTGATGCCTTGTAACCACAGCCTGCCAGAAAGTTTAAGAAATCTTCTGAGGCTCGTGAACAAGCTTCCTCTGTCTCAGCACAGAGCAAAATATCATCTACATATTGTAACACCACTGCTTCAGAGCTATTAAAGTTTTGTAGATCCCGTGACAAACTTTGTCCGAATAAGTGAGGACTGTCATGAAATCTCTGGGGCAAAACTGTCCAGGTTAACTAAGAAGCTGGCTGCATAGGGTCTTCAAAGGCAAATAGAAATTGACTTTCTTCCGCCAAAGGCACTGAATAGAAGGCATCCTTTAAATCAATTACTGAGAAATATTTGGCCCGTTCAGGAATTTCAGACAATAGAGTATAAGGATTAGGCACTACGGGGTGTAAAGGAACTACAGCCTCATTTATTATTTGTAAATCTTGAACTAGTCTCCATTTACCATTCGATTTCTTCATACCCGAAATAGGAGTGTTGCAAGGACTGTTACAGGGAATTAGTAGTCCCTGCTCCTTTAAATTTTCGATGATGGGTTTTAACCCTTCCTTAACTAGGTTTCAGTGGATACTGCTTCTTATGTGGAAATACGTGTGGGTCTTTGAGCTTAACAACTACAGGAATAGCATTTTGTGCTCGACCCACAGAATTTCCATCAGCCCATACTCTAGGATTTACATTTTGTTCAACTAAAGGGAGAGAAAGGAAGGGCTCCATATTCATGAAAACAGAGGCATGGACCTTGCTCAGTATATCCCTTCCCAAAAGTGGTGAGGGAGATTCTAGCACAATCAGAAACTTGTGTGAAAACAGCACAGAATCCCAGTTGCAAGATAAAGAATAACTGAAATAATACCTTTTGGCTCGTCCAGACAGTCCCATTACAGAAGTGGATGGGGAAGAAAGTGGGCCAGGGGCTTCAGTAAGCACAGAATAAGTTGCCCCAGTATCTAAAAGGAAATCGACGGATTGGCCCCCTACAATTATTAATACCCGGGGTTCCTCAGGTGTAATTAGGATGGGAGCTTGTGTGGGGATCCCCAGGCACCTTCAGTCCTGATTGTCTTGAGAGTCGGACCCCGGAGACCTACGCCTCTGGGGACAGTCTCTCTTCCAGTGTGGTCCTTTATGCAGACCGGACATGGAGCCGGGGGCAGCTTAGATGCCTGAGGGCAATCCCGTTTGAGATGCCCTTCCTTTCCACAGTAATAGCAAGTTTATCCCTTTTCACCTGGGCCCCTCTGGACATTTTTCTCAGGCTGTTTAAGAACGTTTTTCATAGCCATGGCAAAGGCTTCCACCTTTTCCTTTGTCTTTTTTTGCCTTTCTTTCTTTTCCTCATATTCCCTACCATAATAGACTGTCTGATCCAGTTGTAACAGAGTATCTAAAGACTGATTTGGTCCATACGCCTGTTTTAATAGCTTACGGCGGATATCTGGAGCCGACTGAGTGAGAAATCTATCCTTTAAGATCACTTTTCTCTCTTCACTTTCGGGATCAATGTCAGTGAATCTGCGAAGGCCTTCTCTCAGTCTATCTAGGAATTTACCGGGAGCTTCCTTCTCCTGTTCTGTGTCTGCCAATTTGCCATAGTTTAAAGGCTTAGAACGCCTGCCTAAGTCCTTCAAGAAAACGTCTAACAAAATGACTCTGATCCCATCTTCCTTTAGCTGTGTTGTAGTCTCAGTCTGGTTCTATAGTTGGGACCGCCTGATTCCCAGTGGGGAGGGCCGCTATCTCGTTCTCCCTCTTCCCTACTGATTCATTACCAAGCCATTCATCTCCATAAACAACCGCTTTTCCCAAAACTCGAATCTTTGACTCGGGAGTCAGCGTTTGTCCCAAGATATACATCACATCCTTCCAAGTGAGGTCATAAAGCAGAGTAACACCTTTAAAGGCTCTAATATATTTTTCTGGGTCCTCTAAATAGTCTCCCAGATCCTCCTTGATTCTTTGTATTTCTTAATAAGAGAAAGGCTTATTAACTCTCACAGACTGATTATTTCTCCCGGTGGGTGTTTCATAAAGAGGCAACAGCTTGTGTGGCTGTTCCTCAGTCTCTCTGGCTGCTCTGTGCATATGATCCCAGGGATAGATTGGAGAAACCTGTTTTTCCTCTTCTCTTTGTCTCCTGTCCTCCATCTCATCTCTTACTTCGATGGTCTGAGTTTCTACTGAAATCAGAGTAGTCTGAGGTCGTACTGAGACAGGAGTTGTTTGGACCTCCACGTGGGCAGTTTGAATCCCAGTTTGGAGTCCCAGGTACGGGGGCAAAGTAAGAGGACAGGAGGGAGCTGAAGGTTTCACGCCCAAATCTATACCCTTAGGACATAAGTCTGGCATATTTCGCAGAGAGAAAAAGGGCAACACATATGCTATTCTACCCATTTCCCTTGTTCCTTACAGAACCGGTCTAATTGTAGAACAGTATTATACTTAAGAGACCCTCCAACTGGCCACCGTTCGCCGTCCTCCAATGGATACCGTGGCCATACAGTATCACATAGGAAGACCAGGTGTGTCTTCTTTAAGCCCTGGGGATCAAATCTATCCCAGTTTTTCAGGATACAGTTCAAAGGAGTGAGGCTGGAATTGTTAGCTCCCATCTGTAAGAGAGAAAAAAAGCGACCAGCGTCATTTTTTCTACCGGAGGCGTCCCTCCCTGCTCTAGATGGGGGTGTAGACAGACGTTACACCAAAAGCTTTTCCTTCCTGGTCGGACTTAGTCTGTCCCTTACCGACGCAGGCGCCGTACTCGTCCCTCCCAGTTCTACCACCGAGATGGGGTGGGGATGTACCAGGGGTAGACTTGATAGCATCCCTACTTGACGTCCAGCTCTTCACCTTTAACCTTGCTTGCCTCTGATGTCACCTGGGGTGAATCAGAGTAACCTTCCGGAATGCCTCCCAAGCTAAGACCGCTGCTATAAGCCCTATGAGATCACCATGGAACCGCAGAGCAGGGCTCCTTACTTGCTTCATGCAGGGCATGCCATTCATTCACACAAGCACACGGTAGAGTTAGTAAAGCACAGCAGAAAACGTGTTCACTAAGAGAACAAAGAACTAAAGCTCCAAGCATCCTTACTTTGTCCTGAAGGATCCCGGACGAGCCCCCAAGATGAAAGGTTGTTGTATCACGCGAATACACCGGGATTCTTGGCCCCCGGAGGAGAAGAATTCAATCCGGGGCCAGAGACGAGGCTTGATCGCTCAGAGCTTTTGTGTAATAAAGTTTTATTAAAGTATAAAGGAGACAGAGAAAGCTTCTGACATAGGCATCAGAAGGGGGCAGAAAGAGTACCCGCTTGCTAGTGTTAACAATGAGGTTATATAATCCAAAGAATGTCTGGAGGTTGTAAAGACCTCATCAGACCTACTCCCATAATTTACATTTTAAGATAACACTGTCCTCAGGCAAGATACATCCTTGTAAAGACCAGGTCTACTCCCATAATTAACATTTTAAGATAACAGAAGGTTGAATCCAAAGACTGTCCTTAGGCAGGATACATTATTGTTATATAATCCTAAGGAATGTGGAGAAAGAAAAATGTTTGTCCTTTCTTCCTCCTTGAGAATTCCAGACCCCTCTCTCCTTGGGGACCCCTAGACTCCTTATCAACCTGCCTAGGAAATGATTCTCAGGGTAGCACAGAGTCGGACACGACTGAAGCGACTTAGCAGCAGCAGTAGCAGCAATATGTACAAAGCTAATGAAAATGATAATGGAAATTTTTCTCCATTTAAAAATTATAATTTTTTAATGAAAATCTTAAAGTTTATATTCCACTTACAGTGTTTACAAAATACTGGCTATATTCCCCATGTTGTACAATACATCCTTGTAGACTCTTACATCCAACATATTGTACCTCCCACTCCCTCACCCCTATATGGCCCTCATCTCCCTCCCCGAGGATAACCACTAGTTTGTTCCCTATATCCGTAAGTCTGCTTCTTTTTGTTATAATCATTAGTTTGTTGTATATTTTTTATTTTTTAATTGAAGGATAATTGCTTTACAGAATTTTGTTGTTTTCTACCATACATCAACATGAATCAGCCATAGGTATACATGTCTCCTTCCTCTTGAACCTCCCTCTCATCTCCCTCCCCATCCTATACCTCTGGGTTGATGCAGAGCCCCTGTTTGAGTTCCCTGAGTCATACAGCAAATTCCCATTGACTATCTATTTTACATATGGTAATGGAAGTTTCCATGTTACTCTCTCCATATAGCTCACCCATCTCCTCCCCTCTCCCCATGTCCATAAGTCTGTTCTCTATGTCTGTTTTTCCATTGCTTCCCTGCAAAAAATTCATCAGTACCAGCTTTCTAGATTCCATATATGTGCATTAGTATACAATATTTATCATTCTCTTTCTGACTTACTTCACTCTGTGTAATAGGCTCTAGGTTCATCCACCTCATTAGAACTGACTCAAATGCATTGCTTTTTATGGCTGAGTAATATTCCATTGTGTAGATGTACCACAACTTCTTTATCCATTCATCTGTCAATGGACATCTAGGTTGCTTCCATGTTCTAGCAATTGTAAATAGTGCTTCAGTGAACAATGGGATACATGTGTCTCTTTCAATTTTGGTTTCCTCAGGACATATGCCTAGGAGTGGGATTGTGAGGTCATATGGCAGTTTTATTCCTAGTTTTTTAAGGAATCTTAAAAAATCTTCCATAGTGGCTGTATCAATTTACATTCCCACCAACAGTGCAAGAGTGTTCCCTTTTCTCCACACCCTCTCCGGCATTTATTGTTTGTACACTTTTTGATGAGGGCCATTCTGACTGGTGTAAGTTGATATCTCATTGTAGTTTTGATTTGCATTTCTCTAATAATGAGCAATGTTGAGCATCTGTTCATGTGTTTGTTAGCCATCTGTATGTCTTCTTTGGAGAAATGTCTGCTTAGGTCTTTTTCCACTTTTTGATTGGGTTGTTTCTTTTTCTGGCATTGAGTTGTATGAGCTGCTTGTATATTTTGAAAATTAATCCTTTGTCAGTTGTTTCATTTGCTATTATTTTCTCCCATTCTGAGGGTTGTCTTTTCACCTTGCTTATAGTTTTCTTTGCTGTGCAAAAGCTTTTAAGTTTAATCAGGTCCCATTTGTTTACTTTTATTTCCTTTACTCCAGGAGGTGGGACATAGAGGATCTTGCTTTGATTTATGTCACAGAGTGTTCTGCCTATGTTATCCTCTAAGAATTTTATAGTTCCTGGTCTTACATTTAGGTCTTTAATCCATTTTGAGTTTATCTTTGTATATGGTGTTAGGAAGTGTTCTAATTTCTTTCTTTTACATGTAGCTGTCCAGTCGTCTCAGCACCATTTATTGAAGAGGCTATCTTTGCCGCATTGTATATTCTTGCCTCCTTTGTCAAATATAAGGTACCCATAGGTGTGTGGGTTTATTTCTGGTCTTTCAATCTTGTTCCATTGGTCTATATTTCTGTTTTTGTGCCAGTACCATAGTGTCTTGATGACTGTTTCTTTGAAGTATAATGTGAAGTCAGGAAGGTTGATTCCTCCAGCTCCATTCTTCTTTCTCAAGACTGCTTTAGATATTTGGGGTCTTTTGTGTTTCCATATGAATTGTGAAATTTTTTGTTCTAGTTCTGTGAAAAATGTCATTAGTAATTTGATAGGTATCACATTGAATCTGTAGATTGCATTTGGTAGTATAGTCATGTTCACAATATTGATTCTTCCTATCCAGGAACATGGAATATCTCTCCATCTGTTTATGTTGTCTTTGATTTCTTTCATCAGTGTCTTATAATTTTCTGTATACAGTTCTTTTGTCTCCTTAGGTAGGTTTATTCCTAGATATTTTATTCTTTTTGTTGCAATGGTGAATGGGATTGATTCCTTGATTTCTGATTTTTAATTGTTAGTATATAGGAATGCAAGTGATTTCTGTGTCTTGATTTTGTATCCTGTGACTTTGCTAAATTCACTGATAACTTCTAGTAATTTTCTGATAGTATCTTTAGGGTTTTCTATATATATTATTATGTCACCTGCAAACAGTGAGAGCTTTACTTATTTTCTGATCTGGATTACTTTTATTTCTTTTTCTTCTTTGATTGCCATAGGTAGGACTTCCAAAACTATGTTGAATAATAGTGGTGAGAATGGACACCCTTGTCTTGTCCCTGATCTTACAGTGAATGCTTTCAGCTTTTTCACCATTGACAATAATGTTTGCTGTAGGCTTATGATATATGACCTTTACTATGTTGAGGTAGGTTCCTTCTGTGCCCATTTTTGAGGAGTTTTAATCATAAATGGGTGCTGAGTTTTGTCAAAGGCTTTTTCTGCATCTATTGAGATGATCATATGGTTTTGATCTTTCAGTTTGTTAACATGGTGTATCACATTGATTGATTTGCCTATATTGAAGAATCCTTGCATCTCTACAATAAACCCAACTTCTCATGGTGTATGAGCTTTTTGACGTGTTAATGAATTTTGTTTGCTAAAATTTTTTTCTGGATTTTTGCATCTATGTTCATCAGTGATATTGGCCTGTAGTTTTTTTGTGTTGTCTTTGTATGGTTTTGGTATCAGGGTATTGGTGGCCTCAGAGTTTGGAAGTGTTCCTTTTTCTGCAATTTTTTGAAAGAGTTTTAGAAGGATAGGCATTAGCTCTTCTCTAAATGTTTGACAGAATTCATCTGTGAAGCCATTTGGTCCTGGGCTTTTGTTTTTTGGGAGATTTTTGATCACAGTTTCGATTTCAGTGCCTGTAATTGGGTTGTTCATAATTTCTATTTCTTCCAGGTTCAGGCTTGGAAGATTGAACATTTCTAAGAATCTGTCCATTTCTTTCAGGGTATCCATTCTATTGCCATATAGTTGCTCATAATAGTCTCTTATAATCCTTCATATTTCTGCATTGTCTGTTGTCAGTTCAGTTCAGTTCAGTTCAGTCACTCAGTCGTGTCTGACTCTTTGCGACCCCATAAATTGCAGCACACCAGGCCTCCCTGTCCATCACCAACTCCCAGAGTTTACCCAGACGCACATCCATCGAGTCAGTGATGCCATCCAGCCATCTCATCCTCTGTCGTCCCCTTCTCCTCCTGCCCCCAATCCCTCCCAGCATCAGAGTCGTTTCCAATGAGTCAACACTTCCCATGAGGTGGCCAAAGTACTGGAGTTTCAGCTTTAGCATCATTCCTTCCAAAGAGATCCCAGGGCTGATCTCCTTCAGAATGGACTGGTTGGATCTCCTTGCAGTCCAAGGGACTCTCAAGAGTCTTCTCCAACACCACAGTTCAAAAGCATCAATTCTTCGGCGCTCAGCCTTCTTCACCGTCCAACTCTCACATCCATACATGACCACAGGAAAAACCATAGCCTTGACTAGACGAACCTTTGTTGGCAAAGTAATGTCTCTGCTTTTGAATATGCTATCTAGGTTGGTCATAACTTTCCTTCCAAGGAGTAAGCATCTTTTAATTTCATGGCTGCAGTCACCATCTGCAGTGATTTTGGAGCCCCAAAAAATAAAGTCTGACACTGTTTCCACTGTTTCCCCATCTATTTCCCATGAAGTGATGGGACCGGGTGCCATGATCTTCGTTTTCTGAATGTTGAGCTTTGAGCCAACTTTTTCACTCTCCACTTTCACTTTCATCAAGAGGTTTTTTAGTTCCTCTTCACTTTCTGCCATAAGGGTGGTGTCATCTGCATATCTGAGGTTAGTGATATTCTCCCAGCAATCTTGATTCCAGCTTGTGTTTCTTCCAGTCCAGCGTTTCTCATGATGTACTCTGCATATAAGTTAAATAAACAAGGTGACAATATACAGCCTTGACGTATTCCATTTCCTATTTGGAACCACTCTGTTGTTCCATGTCCAGTTCTAACTATTGCTTCCTGACCTCCATACAAATTTCTCAAGAGGCAGATCAGGTGGTATGGTATGCCCATCTCTTTCAGAATTTTCCACAGCTTATTGTGATCCACACAGTCAAAGGCTTTGGCATAGTCAATAAAGCAGAAATAGATGTTTTTCTGGAACTCTCTTGCTTTTTCGATGATCCAGCGGATGTTGGCAATTTGATCTCTGGTTCCTCTGCCTTTTGTAAAACCAGCTTGAACATCAGGAAGTTCACAGTTCACATATTGCTGAAGCCTGGCTTGGAGAATTTTGAGCATTACTTTACTAGCGTGTGAGATGAGTGCAATTGTGCGGTAGTTTGAGCACTCTTTGGCATTGCCTTTCTTGGGGATTGGAATGAAAACTGACCTTTTCCAGTCCTGTGGCCACTGCTGTTTTCCACATTTGCTGGCATATTGAGTGCAGCACTTTCACAGCATCATCTTTCAGGATTTGAAATAGCTCAACTGGAATTCCATCACCTCCACTAGCTTTGTTCATAGTGATGCTTTCTAAGGCCCATTTGACTTCACATTCCAGGATGTCTGGCTCTAGGTCAGTGATCACACCATCGTGATTATCTGGGTCATGAAGATCTTTTTGTACAGTTCTTCTATGTATTCTTGCCACCTCTTCTTAATATCTTTTGATTCTGTTAGGTCCATACCATTTCTGTCCTTTATCGAGCCCATCTTTGCATGAAATGTTCCCTTGGTATCTCTAATTTTCTTTAAGAGATCTCTAGTCTTTCCCATTCTGTTGTTTTCCTCTATTTCTTTGCATTGTCTGTTGTAACCTCTCCTTTTTCATTTCTGATTTTGTTGATTTTATTCTTCTTTTTTCTTAATAAGTCTGGCTAAAAGTTTATCAAGTTTATTTCCTCAAGGTTTGTTGTATATTTTAGTTCCACATATAAGAGATCTCATACAGTACTTGTCTTTCTCTATCTGACTTGTTTCACTTAGCATATTGTTTTTGTCTTAGTTACTAAGGTGTGTCTGACTCTTTTGCGACCCCATGGACCCCATCAGGCTTCGCTGTTAATGGGATTTCCAATGCAAGAATACTGGAATGGGTTGCCATTTCCTTCTCCAGGATAATGGAGTTTTAAGATACTTGCTTGGTATTGAGACAATAATGTTGTGATCAATACCAGGTACAATTAACACAATTTTGTCTTGATTTGGTCATATTTGTGGATTGCTATAAACAGATTCTTTATAATGTTCTAGAACCACATAAGTGAGGCAGAAACAATAAAATAAAGAATGTAAATAATTTGGTTGGTATTAGGGAAAAGAATCAGTGCACAATTTTTTCCTTGGAATTGGTTGATTCTACTATGTCATCCCAAGAGTCAACTATGAACAGAGAGGTATTTTAAAAAGCTTCTTTACATAAAATAGGCCAACTATGAAGACAGTACAATGCAAAGCAGAGTATCATTACTTCTCTTAGATAAAAATTAATTTGGATGACTCAATTCCAAAGTTGTTTATGATTTTTTCTATGATTCTATTTTTATGACTAAGTTTAGGAGAGTAATAATGTGTAATTAGCAGAGATATTTCAGCTTTAAATTGTTAAATTATAGATGATGAAGAAAATTATCTATAAATCTGAGTTTTTTCATGAGCTGAAAAGCCTAAGAAATACCAAAACAGTAGGAAAGTATAAGTGGAGTAATGGCTTCACTGAAGCCTTTGTTTTTTTATGATCCTAGCATGAAGGCCGCAGAAGGCAATGGCACCCCACTCCAGCACTCTTGCCTGGAAAATCCCATGGACTGAGGAGCCTGGTGGGCTGCAGTCCATGGGGTCGCTAAGAGTCCGACAGGACTGAGCGACTTCACTTTCACTTTCCTACATTGAAGGAAATGGCAACCCACTCCAGTGTTCTTGCCTGGAGAATCCCAGGGACGGGGGAGCCTGGTGGGCTGCCGTCTATGGGGTCGCACAGAGTCGGACACGACTGAAGCGACTTAGCAGCAGCAGCAGCAGCAGCAGCAGCAGCAGCAGCAGCAGCAGCATGAAGGTGGAGAAGGCGATGGCACCCACTCCAGTACTCTTGACTGGAAAATCCCATGAACGGAGGAGCCTGGTAGGCTGCAGTCCATGGGGTCGCTGAGGGTCAGACACGACTGAGCGACTTCCTTTACACTTTCATGCATTGGAGAAGGAAATGGCAACCCACTCCAGTGTTCTTGCCTGGAGAATCCCAGGGACGGGGGAGCCTGGTGGGCGGCCGTCTACGGGGTCGCACAGAGTCGGACATGAATGAAGTGACTTAGCAGCAGCAGCAGCAGCAGTATGAAGGCATCCTGGACATCATTGTAGCGATCGCACATGATCACTATAATGCTATCATGTAATTATGATTACCCCAAACAAGTATACCAGCCACTTCTGCAGCGCACAATGATGGAAAGGAAGGCTACCTAAGAAACAGAAATGCCTTGAGTGTTGAAAACAGCGCCACCTAGCGGTTGAATTTGTTTCTAACAAGCCAGCTTCTTTCTATTCCACATGACCTTTAGCAAGCCGACAAAAAATTTTAGACTTCAAGTCATGGACTTTGAAAACATAGGGGAATCTTGTATGGTACACACTGTGATTGTATATCTGAGACAATTCAGTAGAAATGGCTCAGCATCCTTCCATGTTATAATTACTTAACATTGCCATTACAGCTTCCAAAGTACAACTCAACTAAAGAAAAAAAACCACATTACATTTGAAATCCTGTCTACTATGATCAGATGAAAGAAATCCATGTTAACACTTGTGCCTTCACCAGTTCTTCCAGTCGTGGGCCACAAATCCTTAAAAAATCTATTAGATAAAGCGACTAAATATCAGTCTTACCTCCCAGTGAGTAAAGAGAAGTGAAATACCCAGCCACAATGGGGAAAAAGAAATCCAGCACAGGTGAACAGCTCCCAGCAACCCATCCTCTCTGCTCCTCTGGCACCCTTCCCTCAGTGCAACACCTCCTTGGTTCTTACTGTGTATGACTTACTTCTCCAGACAGACTGCAGGGTCCTTGAAGGCAGGTCAAGCCCTTTTCTCTTGGGTGCCCTTGTGCTGCTGGCGCTGGGCTGAGCACCCAGCGATGGCTTATTGGTTGACTAATGTCATGGGGGGATGGGCTGGAGGGGCGGGCGATTGATTCCAGCTGAGGAACCTGAGGAATGAGGCAGGTGCAGGCTTGAAGGGAATGGGTGCCAAGAATGGAATGGTGGTGTCAGGAAGCTCAGTAGCTCTAAAGGAGTCTGTCCCCACCCCCCAAGGCTCTGACCTAGGAACTTGGGTTAAAAAAAAAAGCTCACAGAAGTAATCCCAGAATGAATAAATAAATTACCGCAACTCCCGAGATGAAATATGACAGCCATTAAAAGTTCTTTGAATATTGTGGGGATAATTGTTCAGTTTCCGAGCCCGACTTTCCCTCCATAGAAGGTATTAGATTGTCACTGCACCATTTTATTTTGCCCATGTCTTTGTGGTCTTTTAAACACGTTTGAAAGGAAGCCAATTTCATCCAATTTTATAATTCAGTGCTTTCTTTCAACTGTAATGAACTAGAACCTGAAATAGAATAAAACAGGTCTTGTGCCCAATTTGAAATCCAGTATAATGGCAGTGCTCTTTCTCCCTTGATAATAAACCTATATCTAGAATGGAGACTTTCTGGCCCAGAAATTTTCTAGCCTTAATATATAATTCTGAATGTGGTGGGCTGACAGTAGTACAATTCAAATTTGTTGGAAGGTTCTATACTGGAAATAAGACAAATAAGTATTTTTTCTGAGTCATGTAATTCACAACAAATGGATGGTTAAGGATATAATTTCTAATATACATTATTTATTCTAATACTGATGCTTTATATGATGTGCTTAAAATAATTGTGCCAGAAGATCAGTAAGATTTCAGCCCTTTTAATTGGGAAAAGTGTCAGGATAAACAAGATTACACTAATGGACTTTGATACATATAATTAGGATGATGATACATTGTCTTTTTTTTCACCTTATCTTTTTACTATGAAATAGTTCAAGCATACAGAAAAGTAGAGGATATAGTAAAAAAAAAATCCATACTCCCATCACTCAGTCAAATCTTAAGATTTTGCTATGTTTGCTTTAAGTCTTTTAATTTTTTAAGAAACACAACTTTTCAGGTTCCAGTGAAGTCTCTTGCCTAATTCCATGCTCTGCCTTTCAGAGGTAACCACCATCCAAAACTTGGTTATCTATCATCCCTCTCCAAGTTTCATACTTCTAGTTCAACTGTATGTGTTCACATACATGATACATTGTGTTGTTTTGCAGGTTAAAATTTTTATACAACATTTATGAACATCCAAGATCTGTGAAAATACCACCTTAAAGTTTAGGGAAAAAATTAAAATAACCACAAGTATTATTTACGAGTCTGGATGATTTTCTACCCTTCTTTCTAACCTCTTATTTTCCAATTTTTCTAAGAACAGTATTATTCATTTCCAACAAACAATTTGATCAAAAATTAAACGGACAAGAATGCTCATTTTACAAAGAGGTCCCTTGGCTGTTGAGAAACCAGTGATGTAGAGAATGAACTTGCAAATATTCACTGTCATTTGAATTAGATTTACTTATTTGAAGAGGTAGGTGGCAAACAGACATTGTTTTCTCCTATACACACTGTAGTAAAGAAAGAGACGTGGTGGTAAATTAATAAAAGGCTGAAGGTTTAAAATGAGCTTGAGGAGAAAGATGAGATTAAACCTTCAAGAAAAATAAGACACAGCACAGTTTCTAAACTACAAGTTACTGGTAATTATTGTCATATGTTTTACTTAATATGTTCAGAAGACTGCCTCCTCATTTACCAAGTCTTTGGGGAAAACAAGTTAGTTGTATCCTTTTGATCAGTAATATTCTATTGGACAAACCATGAAAATCCCTGGGAAGCTGAATGGGAGCCCAGATCTTCTATTTCTTCATAATCTTTTATGTATTAGTGACTAAAGGATTTTTCTTATTTCCAATATTAGATACTTGAAAAAGAGTTAGTGAAAGTGAAATAAAAAGGAGATATATTTATTAACCTCCATATTTTTGAGGAACAAATAAAATTTATTTCCTTCAGAGGGTTCATTTCAGGGACTATAAGCTCACATGCTGTCAGGGACTAGTCAAATATATCTATTTTACATAAATGCAAATTACACTTTCATTGAGGTATAATTCATATACCATAAATACACTCCTTTAAAGTGTATGCTTCAGTTTTTAGTATATTCACAAGGTTGTGCAATCATCAACCCAAAAGAAATCCTGTCCATTAGCAGTCATGTCCCTTTTCCCCTCCCCACACCCCAACTCCCGCCCCAGACTCTGGCAGCCACTAATCCACCTTCTGTCCCTGTGGATTTGTCTATTCTGGACATTTCACGCAATCTGAATCATACACTATGTGGCTTTTTGTATGACTTTTTTCACTCTGTGCAGTTTTCAAGATTCATTTATGTTGTAGTATGTGTGTGGTACCTTATCATTTTTACATGTGAATAATATTCCCTTGTATGGATATCTCACCTTTCATTTACCATTCATCAATTGATAAGACAGTTGTTTTCTCTTGCGCTATTATGAATAATGCTGTCATGAACATTTGTGTACAGTGGCCTCTGAATTTAAGCTCAAAAATTTAGATTTGCAGGGGCTTCCCTAGTGGTACAGTGGTTAAGACTCTGAGCTTCTGCTGCAAGGGGCAAGATTTCAATCCCTGCTTAGGGACCTAACATTCTGCACCGCAATGTGGCATGGCCAAAAATTAATTAAAATTAATTGAGCAACTAGTTTTTAAAAACTTTGTAAAAAAACTTTTTATTTCATATTAGGGTATAGCCAATTAACATGAGCAACTTGTTTTTAACCTATCTTCTGCTTCTCAGAATATTTATCTTTATAGTCCCCAAATTTAAGTTATTAGGTCATTTTCACTAAATCTGATGACAAGGAAATCTTTAGAAACACTGGTGAGAGTTCTTTGTCTGTGATACTTAACACATCTTATCCTTTAACGTAAGACCAGAGCTAAGATATGTACCTATAAAGTATAGGTCAAGTAGCAATCAAGTTGGTTTTGAAACTCACTCAGTTTTCCAGTAATGCCTATTATGTGACCTGATGAATTGTAGGTTGCAAGAACAGATCAAGTAAACTTCCTTATTTAAAAAGTACAGTTAAAACAAGCTATTACAAAGTTCTAGTTAAAAACTAATTCTTGGAACACTTTTACACTGTTGGTGGGAATGTAAAATGGTGCAGCCACTATGGAAAACCATATGAACGATTCCTCAAAAAATTAAAAATAGAACTACCATATGATCTAGCAATTCTACTTTTGAGTATATATCCCAAAGAATCGAAATCAGGATATCTACACTCCCAGGTTCACTGCAGCATTATTCACAACAGCCAAGATATAGATACAACCCAAATGTCCATTGACAGATGAATGGATAAAGAAAATGTAGTATATACATACAATGGAATCTTGATCAGCCTTAAAAAGAAGGAAATTCTACTGTTTGCAACATCAATGTACCAAATTTGATACACTGGTACAAATTTAGATTATGCTAAGTGAAATAAACTGGACACAAAAAGAAATATTGTGTAATCTTACTTTATGTGTGGAATCTTAAAAAGTCAAACAGAAATAGGAGATTGGTGGTTAGCAGGGGGTGGGGTGAGAGGGGAAATGGGGAATTGTTCAATGGGTATGAAGTTAGTTACACAAGATGATTAAGTCCTAGAGATTGCTGTACAACTTTTAGTGCCATAGTTAACAATACGCTATTGTGCATTTAAAAATCTAAGAGGGTAGATTTCATGTTAAGCATTCTTAAACATACAAACACAGAAAGCAAAAGGGACACCAGGAAATTTTTGGAGGTGACTGGTATGTTTATAACCTTGATTTTGGTGATGGGATAATGGGTGTATGCATGAAGTCCAAGCTCATCAAAGTATATACTTGAAATATGTACAGTTTTCTATATATCAATTATACCTTATTAAAGCTATAAAAATAGTAATTTTTGCACTTCTATTTATGATTAGACACTATGAGGTAAAAACTACCTACTTGACTACCATTGCTGTTATAGTGTCTGTGCTATGACATCTTTTGTTTCATGGTTCCTCCTAAATTGCAATCATTCTTCATTCCCACAGGATACAAAATACCTATAAGCCAAAGAACTGAGACTTAGGCATTTTAAAAGAAACACACTAAAAAAAATTCTAAGATATTATTACAGGAGCAAAAATGCATTATTTATGTTACTGATTACCTGGAGAACAGAAGATTGAGGTGTTGGTGATTGAGTTCAGAGAATAATGGCATACTTGACTCCACCAACTCACCCAGGTAGAGAGGAACTGAAGCATAGAGTGGAACCAGTAAGTCATGGTTAGCCATGACTGCAAGACCCTATTGAGAACAGATGCTGACCTCACCGGGGCATTTTCTGGATGCTGAGATGGGGCAATGTAGTCTTTTTTGACAGAACAAGTAAGGTGCTCATCATCCCAGAAACTGCTTCTTCAGCTGTTGGTTAATTCTTCAGTGTGTGCCTTATCAAGGGCTAACAGCTGAGCTGAACGTTTCCTGAACCATCTTTCTCAATTAACTTTGATCTAAGTTCTAGTCTGTAAATGAGAAATGCAAGTAAGAATGAGGGTCAATTTATTTTAAGTAAATTTATCATTAAATATCAACGTGTATCATTTCAAACATTTATAAATATCACAATTTATAGAAAATTAATTAATCTTAAAATTATCGGAACAATGATTTTCACAGTTATTTACATTAACTCAAACTACCTTTGTAGAAACAAACGATGTTTAAAAGTGTCCTTGCCACAAAGTAATAATTTCATAGTACCTTTCTGTAACATTTATGTCACTAAAGTGGCAGCTGCACCAATAAAACCCAGCAGATTCAATAATTTACAAACAGCATAATCAGAACTGAAAATGCAAACTACCATTCATTCCAAACAAAACAAAACCTTTTATATTAATATATATAAATATATAAATATTTTTCCATTTTCATCACTGAAGAAAATAATTAGGAGGCAGTATTTTCTTGTTTGTAGTAAAAAAAATTAATCTTAAGATTATTTTAAAATTGACATTGAGAAGCTAGGTTAGGTAAATTGTTATAATGCCTCACAATAAATTTTTTGAGAATTTCTTGGTTGTGGGTGCAGCGAGAAGGAAATTCTTGGGTTTACTGGAAGCTTTTTCTATCAATTAAACCATTTTTCTGTTGTATTAATAATATGTCCATAAGCATATTATCATCTCAAATAGAAATTTTAATTACTTATCAGCAATTTATAACACACTTAGATGGAAAGAGATTCTTGGCTTTTTTTTTTCTACTTAAGTTTGTAAACTTTTTTTGATATCCCCTCAAAAGGATCCTAAATAGATCTAAATATATGTCAAAGGAAAAGCAAACTTTATATGGACTCAGTGCTTGTATTTGAAAACAATATTTGCTATACTATTCCACAGGTTTTTTTTTAGCATATAAAAGTATGGTATAAGAAATTATAGTCACAATAAAGTACATTTTCTTTTATTCACATAGAACATATACTTAAATTTTAAATGTTGGCTCTTCAAGAAAGCTTCTCCTGGTAAATAATATGTATAACCATTGCCCAAAAATGTATACAGCTGTTTTCCCCAAAATATTTATACACATAGTGGTCCACTTAAGACCAGCCCCATTAGAATCCACTGAATACAATGTGTTCTTAATTTATAAATGGGCTACCCTCAGTATATAAAATATAAATGCATGTTTGTTACACATACAAAGTAAGAAATATAAAAAGGAGAGATGAAAAGAAAAGGAAGTGTTCTTCCCTATAAGATCCTGACAGAAATTCAGTGTAATTAGTGAGAACATGTATTCTTAATTTATAAATGGGCTACCCTCATTATACAAAATATAGAGGCATGTATGTTATACACAATGTAAAAAATATAAAAAAGAGAGATGAACGAGAAAAGAAAGGAAAGTGTCCTTCCCTATAAGATCCAGATAGCAGCAATTCAGTATAATTAGTGAGACCATGTAAAACACATGAAGAATTTTCAGTTTTGGCAAATACTTTTTAGAAAAATGCCTAAGGAATGAGGGTACTAAATTTCTATTTTAAGAATTTAGTAGAGGCTTCCATTTAAACATTTAGTGAAGATGTTGTGGTCTCCCTAATAAGCAGAAAAGAGGACTTTGGGTAGGGGAGTCTGTTAAAAAGAAGCAAACAAAAAATCACAGATTTTTAGCCGGTTAGTAATAGCCCCTTAATGAAGTGTGTGTAGTGCAGGAATCAAATCCTGGCCCATAAGAGTCTGAATATATGTGATAAAAAATTCCAATGGACAGGATCTGAATTCTTTCTAGATCTTACAGGAAATGAGGCAGGAAATGATTGCAAAGGAGGGGGTCAGCCCCAAAGGCGGCTGGTCCAATCTTAACTAGTGCTGTTAAAAAAAACACCCAATGTTTCTATAGCATTCTTTCTGCTGCATTTTCTTTATTTCAAGCCACAGGTCTACTTGGAGGATCATGCAGCAAGTGGCTTATAAATAAAATCAGTTTATGAATAGTGTCGTCACATTAAGAGACTGAATCACTGGATTCTCTCCATAGGTAAAGAGCTCGCATCTTTGGAATCCATGAGTTGGTAGTATTTACGGCATACCTAAAATTGGACAAAAATCATATATGTCAATAATAATATACATGCAATTTAGGAGTTAAAGCAATGAAGATGATTCAATCATTATTGAGCTAGAAATTCCATATGGTTCCTAAATATTGCTTCACAGGTAAAATGCAACAAATATAACTGGGCCAATTTCAAAATTAGCAAATGAACACTACTGCTAACTGTTTACCAACTAAAGTCATTCCAATTTTTCTCAAATCTCAGCATATGTTACCAAGAGAGATCCTAAAGATGGCAATCATATGTATTTTGGAAGTCTAGGAATTTGGACATTTACTGTATCCTTCAGCTTAGAGATATGTTATATATCCTATTTTTTTAAAGACCAAGCTTTTTCATTCTGTACTGATATCAAAGGGAAACAGAAGGGAAAAAAATATCAATGAAAATATTCAGCTGCAATGCTATTTTCTTTTCTCTTCCAGACCACCATAATGCAGCCAAAAACAAAACAAAACAAAAACCTCAGGATAAAGAAAAAAATAGAACTTTTTCTAAAACAGAATTTAAAAAAAATTAAATTACAGTTCTTCTGGGAAATACTCAGACACTTCCACCAAACATTCCTGAGAAGCAGAAGAAAATAAGCATCTGCTAATTCTGTACAGATTTATGTATACAGAAGCCTTTTGTAGTATGTAAAGCACTAATACCAACATAAGGAATGGTTATTACGGAAGAAAAATATTTGAACAAATTTATTATAAACATGAAGAATACAGAAAATGGTAAATCTAATTTTAAATTTTCATGCACATAACTGAAATTTTATCATGATTTAAAAGATAATTTAATGTTCTGCTAATGTAGATAATTTTTATTCCCTTTCTAATATAAATAACTTTTCATTCTATATTTATATATAGTGCTTTAGTGATGATGCCAATCTGATTAATGCTTGTCAGACTTCTAAAAACAGATGTTCTCCCATATATATAAAAAATTTTTACATTTTAAACCCAGGTCATCTTGTAATTAATTAAGAGAAATAATCCAACTCCCTAATTAAGATTTTTTAAATGTTTCACTTTCTTAGCAACATGAAATACGTCATTTCCATTTAGGCCAATAATTTGAAGAAAAACTGAACTATCATCAGGAACAACTTCCAAAAATGATTATTATATTTAAATTAATGCTGGTTACGCAGTGAGTTTTACAATGTACTGAGCAATTTTACTATTATAAGAATATTCAGAATATGCAAAAATAATAATTCAGTTTGAATTTCACCAATTTATTTCAGCAATAATTTTAAAAAAATTTCAGTTCACCAATGTATTCTCTTAACTAAAATAAAAGTGATGATAAATTTCCCCAGGTTTAGAGTTTTACAGAAACTCTGCTAACATACTCTGGCCAAAAGTCTTACCAGGATTGAAATATTAAGACTTCTGTAGCAGATTTTCATAAGTATGAAAAACAACTTAAATACATTTGAAAGACAGTTCAATTGATTTCAAATACTATACATTTCATCTACCACTCTGAACATCCTTTCATTTAAGCATGAACACTAGTACTTGTGGTTACTGCTGCACGTGCCAGCAGAATGTAGCCCCTCAAAGAAAATCATCTACTAAAAATCAAAGAGAATAAAAGCAGAGTCACAGTCCTTAATTCTGAATTAAATGGTCTATTAACTAGACCTTCAACAGATTTTCCAGGTTCCTAAGAACAGGAAGAAGGAAAAATACTGAAAACTTTCTGTTCATTTATACACAAATACATTAATGCTAACTCATATAATTGTCTAATTTAAAGAGGAACTGACCTGAGAGGTACCTTGCTCCGATTAACATTACCACGCTACTCACTATAAAAAAGCCCAAGGGCAGACTACAGAAGATACTAGGGTCACCTGTTGTCATCCGAGTAGGAGGGAATTCCAGTCAAGCAAACCAAAAGAGAGACACATAATTACAATATTTGTGTTAAGAATCACATGATAGCAAAAAAAAGTTATAAAAATAGTATATTCATAAAAGCTAGCAAAGAGTTATTACTTTAAATCAAAACCAGAATCAAAATTGAGGGCTTATGACAGTTAACAAACAATACAGATAGCATGCCACAAACAGCAAGAACATAGAGCATATAGACCAACATAAACCTTCCACTGGCAAAGCCAAAGAAAGCTGAAGGAGAACTTTCTTTTTGGGAGGCTGCTGATTTTAGCTTTCTTGGTTCTTTCCCAAAAGATACTAAGTGAGCAATACCATTCCCCATCCAGATTAAAATTATAGATCCTTTGGCTATCAGAGAAGAGTTATATTAGTCCAATTCATTAGTTTGAAAATGAATTTCAAACCCTGTTGGTTTCATTTTCTTTTTTACACACAGTTGGTATAACAAAATGAACCTGAAAAGTAATGTTACTATATAATTTAAAAACTAAACTGTATTATCTATATTTAAAATATTGTCTGAGAACACAATTGTTTTGATATTTTCTAACCTGATTAAAAACATTTCCTTTAAAGAATAGCTATATAGATACAGACATAGGCTTTTCTTGAATTTAAACATTATGTATCTTGAACATTTAACACTTTTTGAAAAAAAACGTTATTTTGGTGGGTTTGGAGTACAAAGTCATGAAGTCATTATTTATCATAAGCTCTCTCCAAAAAATATTAAATCTCCAATCATTTCTACATTTTAAACATATTAAATGTATGTTAAAAATTCTTTACACTCCATTCAAATATAGTTACAAACAAGAAAATAAATATGAATGCTTCAAAATTGGCAATATGCTTTGGAAATTAAGCTAACATAATATTCTTCCCATAAATTAAAACTATTTAAGGAGGATAAGAGGCCAGGTAGCAATTTGAATAGCCTTATGAGATCATCAAAATAGGATTCTATCTGTACTATTATTACATAGCTTACATTGGTTGAGGAACAATCAGCATTTCACTAATTGAATATTGTTATCTGGATTATTATACAGTTTTAGAGACTCTCAAAATGTTGTACATGAGTGCTTTTCATAAATCTACTACAAATTGTTTTCACAGTTTGCCTTAAATACACTGCAGCCTAACTGAAACAAACACCAAGTTTGAAAAATTGAAAGCTCTCAAAAAATCAAATTATTTTATCATCAATTCTGAAGGCAGAAACAAAAAAATCGTGTAATTTTCTTTCATTCACTTTTTCTTGGCATTTTAAGTTCCCTGACAATAAGGTAAAGCAAACAGAAAATGATCAATTGGCTTTGTGGAAACTTGGCAATTAAAGTTATATCCTCAACTGCAAGTAAGGAAGAAGTACATGTGGCATTGACATGGAGGCGGATATGGCGAGGGAGGGGAACAGGTTGAATTGTGCCATTTTATTTATTTATTTGGCCATATAATATTTTTTTGGCCATAAAATAAATAAAATACATTTTATTTATTTATTTTTGGGGAGCATGCAGGATCTTGTTCACTGACCAGAGATGAACCTGTGCCCCATGCATTGGAAGTTTGGAGTCTCAACCACTGGACTGCCAGGGAAGTTTCTATGCCATTAAAAAAAATACAACTAGTCAAAGAAATCACAGAACTCATTTTCATCAGCTTTTAATTGATGGCAACCAGAAAATAAATCAGAGTGCACGGCTATTGCATCCTTCAAAGCAACTAGCACTGTGCTACAAAAAATACCTATGATTGAGAAGTTTAACTATAAAAGGTCTCAAAACTGCAAACAGTCTTAGCAAGAAAGGCTTTGTCACCATCTTAGAAAGAAAGGTGGGTCTCAGAACAAAAGATTTAAAGACAATGGATATTAAGCCTAAAGCTTATTTAGGAGAATAAACAAAAGCTTCAAGTAGAAACAGGATGATCCCAGAAGCTTCTCTGAAAAGCTGCCGCTGCTGCTAAGTCGCTTCAGTCGTGTCCGACTCTGTGCAACCCCATAGATGGCAGCCCACCAGGCTCCGCCGTCCCTGGGATTCTCCAGGCAAGAACACTGGAGTGGGTTGCCATTTCCTTCTCCAATGCATGAAAGTGAAAAGTGAAAGTGAAGTCGCTCAGTCATGTCCGACTCTTAGCGACCCCATGGACTGCAGCCCACCAGGCTCCTCCATCCATGGGATTTTCCAGGTGAAAGTACTGGAGTGGGGTGCCATTGCCTTCTCCGTCTGAAAAGCTAGATACATTAAAAGTGGTTCTTGGGACTTCCCTGGTGATCCAGTGGCTAAGACTCTGGGCTCCTAATGACGGGAGCCTGGGTTTGACCCCTAGACAGGGAACTAGATCCCACATGCTGCAACTAAGCACCGGTGCAGCCAATAAATAAATAATTTTTTTAAAAAGTGGTTCTATACTCACTTTGGGGTTGGAAGGCAGGCTATATTTCATTTATAAACTCTTCTCTCTTAAACTATATGCTTCAAAATATTATTGGCCATTGTTTCATCCATTAAATTCCAAATCTTGTATTTAGCAAAGGATTATCAAGCCATATTAAAGGTGTGTTAAAGGCTGTTTCAATATTAAAGGCAGCTCAGAGCTGTTTACAACTAAATATTTTATTTATGGTAGATACCTTTCCCACCTAAGTGATTAAAAACAAAAATCCTCTAATTTCTGCCAAGAACATTTCCCAATTATGACATTTCTAATTTACTATGTTTGGTACTTTTCTTCCTCTGATTTCAATGAATTCTTACAACATACACTCACTAAGGACTTGGGGGCAGTCTAGGAAGTAGTGAAATGTATTCTGAAATCAATATAGCTTTTGGTCGGTTCAAGTCATGAAGACAGCCCCCCAAAAAGGCAAAGTCAGTCACGAAGAGGAAAAAAAAAAAAACAGTTTAGTTGATTTTTTTTTTCATTAGGAAGAAACTAGAAATACTTTTACTTTTAGAAAATTAAGTTATCAATCAAAGGAATAAACTAATCAACCAGGAATAAACTAATAAGGAAAGGTATGGCAGGACAGGAGTTAAGCACATATATCGATCTGATAATTTACATTTTATGTTTAGAACTTTAAAGTGTTTTCAAAATGTTAGAAACTATGAGCATATCATAATGCTATTCTTCAGAGCAGCCTTGCTAAGTATAAACAGATACTTAAAGAAGCTATTTAACATACTAGGACAAAGTGGCAATAACAATAAAAACATTTTTACCACTTTCTGAAGACTGAGTTGTAACCCAACCCATTGATTTCATCACAGCTTTCTTCCATGTAGAATAACGAATTTCACTTTCTAGAAATAGAAGGTAGGAAAACCATACATAAGAAAGGCAGTTTACTCAATGTTATGTGGCAGACTGGATGGGAGGGGAGTCTGGGGGAGAATGGATACATGTATATGTATGGAATAATCTGCCAGGAGACCCCAGTTCGATTCCTGGACTGGGAAGATCCACTGAAGAAGGGATAGGCTACCCACTCCAGTATTCTTGGACTTCCCTGGTGGCTCAGACAGTAAAGAATCCACCTGCAATGTGGGAGACCTGGGTTCGATCCCTGGGTTGGGAAGATCCCCTGGAGAAGGGAACAGCTACCCACTCCAGTATTCTGGCTTGGAGAATTCCATGGACTGTACAGTCCATGTGGTGGCAAAGAGTTGGACATGACTGAGTGACTTTCACTTTCACATGCATGGCTGTCACTTTGCTGTACACCTAAAACTATCAATAACAACTGTTAGTTACTATACTCCAATACAAAATAAAAAGTTTTTTAAAAAAGAAAGTTTACTAAGATGTTCTAAGTACTATACTTATATTCACTCATCATTCTTGATAAATTGTTTCACTTATTAAACTGACGCTTGTTACACTGTATTTAACTGACATGGAGCTTTACCAGGACTCAGATCCCAGTATGGTTGCCAAAGACTGCCAATGACTGCAGAGAGAAGCTTGTGTGGAAGTTGGAGGGAAATTCAGCCTGGTCTGCAAAATGAAAGGAGATGCGGAGACAGGCTATCTGCTAAGACCAGGTCATTCACAAGCAGGTGGTGATGAATTAGAAAGGAGAATCCTATTTGATCTGCTTTCTCTTTGGGGGAGGGCAGAGGACCTTGGAAAGTAAGTTGCTCAGTTATGTCCAACTCTTTGTCACCCTATGCACTGTAGCCTGCCAGGCTCCTCTGTCCATGGAATTCTCCAGGCAAGAATACTGGAGTGGGTAGCTGTTCCCTTCTCCAGGGGATCTTCCCAACCCAGGGATCAAACCCAGGTGTCCCGCATTGCAGGCAGATTCTTTACCATCTGAACCACCACAAAATCCACTATGATGCCATTTTTTAAAAATATAAATTTATTTATTTTAATTGGAGGCTAATTACTTTACAGTATTGTATTGGTTTTGCCATACATCAACATAACCCTGTATGAGACAGCAAAAGAGACAGAGATGTATAGAACAGTCTTTTGGACTCTATGATACCATTTTATACACAGCTTTTTAAAAAGGTTTAAAACCAAATTGAATATATAAAACCTGACTTCTGTACACAAACTTAATTACAGGTATTGGGGCTTCCCAGGTGGCGCAGTGGTAAAGAATCTGCCTGCCAATGCAGGAGATGCAAAAGACATGGATTTGATCCCTGGGTCTGGAAGATCCCCTGGAGGAGGAACTGACAACCCACTCCAGTATTCTTGCCTGGAATAGTTCATGGACAGAGGAGCCTGGCGGGACAGTCTATTGGTCTGGCTTGTGGCTTAGTTTTGTTTGTTACAACAGTGAGTCAAATATTTAATGCTCATTGATTTAAATTGTTGCTGCTTTTGTCAGGCTAGCCCTGCTGTGCTTAAAAGTTACCAGAATGGTCCTTAGCCAAGTTAATCCTGTCCTAAAACTGGTCATTGGCACTAAAGAGGACCCAATGCAGACATGATGGGTCAGTGGTCTATATATCTCCCTTGTCACTGTCAGAAAAGGTTACACTAACAGGCTATTAATAAAACTGATAATGTGGCAGTGTTATCCTCGTACATGAAGAGACTATAAACAGTAGAAGTGAATGGTAAAAAAGTGATTATAGAAATTTGTGGGTTTTTTTTAAAATAGGGAACTATTTCTCTTATTTACATTCATTCAGATATGAAGCCAAATATGTTTAGCAGCTGAATATGAAATTACCTTCACATTTGCAATCTTATTTCATTTCTTGATTTGTGACTAAACCACCAAACTCTCTCTCCCTTTTCACAGTACACCAATCTTCAGTCTTTACGAGTACCCTCACTGAAAAAGATAACTGTAGAGCACAGGGAACTATACTCAATATTATGTAATAACCTATAAGGGAAAAGAATCTGAAAAACATAGTATATATAACTGAATCACTTTGCTGTACTGCTGGAACTAACACAACATTGTGTTAGAAATCAACTCTACCTCAATAAAAAAATAAATAAAAGTACCCTCAGCGTTGATCTGAGGTTCAAATCGCTCCATTGTGACAGCCGACAAGTCCTCAGGCTCCAGACTCCAGACGCCAACCCCTTCTGCAGCCCCTGCAGCCATGGCGGCTCCCAGAGCAGTTGTTTCAGGCATGGATGGTTTCACTGAGGGGAGCGAACAACATCACTATCTTAGCAATTACATATGCCTGAAAAATCAGTTCTTCAAAAAAAACTTGACTATTGGGGTTTGAAGGAATGAGGGCTTACTGACCTACTGGAATATACAGAATGTCTGCTTGTAACTGCATAAGGATTTTGTTGTTGGTCATTCCACCATCTACCTGCAAATGGCTGAGTGGAATTCCACAGTCACGGTTCATGGCGTCCAAAATCTGAAAAAAAAAAAAAAAAACCAAAAAACAATGCAATGAACATCATCAAAGTACCACACAGTAATATCTCAGAAAATAGTCATCTTCTACTTAAAAACACACAAAAGCTCCCCAAAGCCTACAGAAGGAAAAAAGAGATTTCTTCTAGGTCTTCCTTGGTCTGGTTACCACCAACCTTTTCTCTTACCACTCCTCTGCACTCACCTCTATATCCAGGCAAGCCAGACAACTCTATTTTGCACCCTGATTTCCTGCCGTGGTGTCTATGTTTGTGCTGCTATTCAAATCCTTTGCCTAATATGTGTCGCTCAGCATCCCCTCAACTGTAAAATGCCCAGTGCCCAGCAGCTAACAGGAACTTAGAGAGTAATGACAGCTGGGAAAAGAAAACAAACTTGCATTTATTACATTACTGTTTAGGCAGGCTTAATTAAAATTTTTTTTTCTTTTGGCCTTACTGTGCAGCCCATGGGATCTTAGTTCCCTGACCTGGGATGGAACCCGTGCCCACTGCAGTGGAAACATGAAGTCTTAATCACTGGACTGCTAGGGAAGTCCCCAGGCTTAATTTCTGATTATGCTGGGAAGATTGAGGGCAAGAACAGAAGGGGGCAGCAGAGGATGAGATGGTTAGATGGCATCACTGACTCAATGGACATGAGTTTGAGCAAACTCTGGAGATGGTGAAGGACAGGGAAGCCTGGCATGCTGCAGTCCATGGGGTCACAAAGAGTCAGACATGACTTAGTGACTGAACAACAAGAACAAGCTTATTAAATTTTCATAAATTTCTGGCATATATATATATATAAAATTTGTATAGGAATAATAAACATGGATTAAATACAGGAAAAAGGCCCATATTGATTACCTCTCGAGTTTGGAAACAAACAGCTTCTAATGCAGCAAAAGCAATATGGCATTTATTGGTGAACTGAGTGAGCCCACAGATGATCCTAAAAATACACACAAAGATTTTTAAGATTAGAGCAGAATAAATGAGTCATTAATCGGGAATGTTCTAAATATGGAAAGGTTGAATTTGGTACATAGAAGTGTATGGGGGGAAAAAGACATTAAAAAGCCAAAACTGGACACAAACATTAAGTAGCTGGCAAAATCCTTATAGTCTACAATGTTGCATCCACATATGAAAAAGTTCATGATCTATCTGAATAGATGACAATAATATAAAACCAAATCAATATTCATCTAGATGATAGCCTTTTGATACATAACTTACAGGTGCCTTGAAGATAAAAGATAATAATACTAACATGAATAGGAATATAGCCAGGGCTTATTGTCAGATGACATAACTTCGTGGAATTTTTTCTAATATTTATTTATTGATTTGGCTGAACCAGGTCTTAGTTGTGGCAGGTGGGATCTAGAACCCAGGTGCCCTGAATTGGGAGGGAGGGCAGAGTTCCAGCCACTGAACCACCAGGGAAGTCCCTGGAGTTCTTCTTTATATCATGCCATGGGGCATGCAGTGCAGTAATTTAGTTCCTCAACCAGGCATCGAATCCATGCCTCCTGCAGTGGAAGCGTGGAGTCCTAACCACTGGACAGCCAGGGAAGTCCCAACTTCTTGGAGTTTAAAGGTTCTAAAATTATACTTCCCAAGGATAAAAGGTTTCCTCCATACTTCAAAATCATTTGAAAATAGAAAACTATTAACCAATAAGTTTTTAGCTAATATAGTAAATAAATCAAGACAGACAAAAGCATACCTTATTTTCAATTCTTACCCTCTTGCACTGGGCTCCCAATAAGGTGCATACAGCCCCGAAAATGCTGGGACGAAATAGCAGCCATAAGAAGTACCTACTTCTTTAGCAAGTTTTTCTAACGTTAAAAACAAACAACAACAACAACAAAAAAAAACACACAAAAAATCATTCCAATATATACTACTTCTTTTCATCAACAAGCACACATGTTTAAAATATTAGGACAGGACTTTTGGTTTCCTAATATGCAGTACAGCAAAATGTTGCTAATTGTAGCAGAATATGAGGAGCAACAAAAGCAAATTTCTCCTTTACAAAATATAACCCAGTCCAAGAATGAAAGGAACTGGATTAGTTTTGTTAAGGTATTGTAGCTCATTTCCACTATTTTTTAAAAAAATATTTAATTTATTTTCGGATGTGCTGGGTCTTCGTTGCTGTGCACAGGCTTTCTCTAGTTGTAATGCCTGGGAGCTGCTCTCTAGACATGGGGCACAGGTTTCTCATTGCAGTGGCTTCTTTTGTTGTGGAACACAAACTCCAGGGCACGTGGCCTCAGTAGGAGTGGGGTAGGGGCTTAGATGCCCCACGGCATGTGGGATCTTAGTTCCTGGACCAAGGATTGATCCTGTGTCCCCTGCATTGGCAGGCGGATTCTTAACTACTGGACCATCAAGGAAGTCCCAGTTTCCACTATTTTTAAGGTTGCTGACTAGCAGATGAAGAAGTGGCCTTCACTGCATTCCTAATCAGAAATGTGTCCCTGATTATCTCACCTTCAGGTGAAATGAAGCAAGCAGGAGAGTGGGTAGGGAGTTCAAAATAATTACCTATCATTTGAAAATAGCCATAGTAATACTTAAATTACAGGTTCTGGAGTTTTAATTCTCACTCTAATAAGAGTTAAAGCTCTTTCTTATCAGATAAATTTAACTGCAGATTCTGGCAATCTTCGGTGTTCAATTTTACACTTGGGTAATTTTTATGCCTTACCGTGACTGTTTATGAATAAGCACCACTAATTACGTCAATTTGTTGTTTTATAAATCTTCACAAAGAGTCTTTTATATATAAATCAAACTCATAATAGGAATCCATATAGTTTAATGTCAAATACAGGGCAAAGCATTAACAGACTACAAGAGTAAAATATTAACAATTTTCATTATTTAGATTCCAGCCCTTTGTTAGAAGATACTCACCAATTTCCTCGGAGCTTTTTATAATTCCAAGATTGTCTCTAAGCCAGCGAATAACAGCACCAGCTATAGCTACTGAACCCTATGAAAAATAAGGAATCCGAGAGAGAATATATTAAATATGTTATCAGTACATAAAGTTCTTATTGAGCATATTGTCTGTGTATGATTCTACCAGATGGATACAATTCAAAAATTTTAACTTTGGGACTTCTACAAATGTCATAAACCAGGTCTTTTAATATAAACATGGTTTTATCTAAGTTATTATAGAAATTTTTCATGAGGCAGAGAAGACAGCCCTCCAGTAGACCTTGGACCTGTTCCCATAGATGGACATCACTGTGCTGAGCAATCTGTTTCTTGAACAATTGTTCTGTTGCTAAATGACAATGGTATGTTATCACCCAGAATACATTCCCATCGTAGCCACAAAGTTATTGGGAAATGTTACCCTGAAAGTTTTTTAAGCCCATTTCCCAAATTAAACAGTATATTAAATCTAGCAACCACACACAAAAAAGTCAACAAAGAAGGCTAACTGCAAAGTAATTATTCTTAGATAACTAATGAGGACCTAACTGTATAGCACAGGGAACTCTACCAAATGCTCTGTGGTAACCTAAATGAGAAGGACATTTTTAAAAGAGTGGATATATGTATAACTGATTCACTTTGCTATACAGCAGAAACTAACATAGCTGCTGCTGCTGCTGCTGCTAAGTCACTTTAGTCATGTCCAATTCTGTGAGACCCCATAGATGGCAGCCCACCAGGCTCCCCCATCCCTGGGATTCTCCAGGCAAGAATACTGGAGTGGGTTGCCATTTCCTTCTCCAATGCATGAAAGTGAAAGGTGAAAGTGAAGTCGCTCAGTTGTGTCTGACCCTCAGCGACCCCATGGACTGCAGCCTACCAGGCTCCTCTGCCCATGGGATTTTCCAGGCAAGAGTACTGGAGTGGGGTGCCATTGCCTTCTCCGAACACAGCATTGTAAAGCGATTATACCCCAATAAAAATTCATTAAAAAAATAATTATTCTTTACAACAAAATCACCAAGGGATGGAGTGGAGGGGGAATGTATGGCTGTGGCAATAAGGAAGAAAACATACAATTTGGAGTCAGATGAACTGGGTTTAAGGCTGAATTCTATTTCTTAATAGATTCATAATTTTAGGTAAATTAGTTGGGCTTTCCAAGACTCCATTTATTCGCCTATATAATGGTAATGACTATAATAATAGTTACCTAAAGAAATTACAAGGAGGCTTAATATAGGAAGTATACAGGAATATACAGGAAAGTTATTACTGAATGTAAATACTAGTTTCATTAGTTCTTTAAGTGTTAAAAAAACATATCAGCCAAATTCCATTGACTGATGTATGGATAAATGTAGTATACCTACACACTGGAAAATTATTTGACCATGAAAAAACATGAAATTCTGCTACAACATGGGTGAATGTTGAAAACATCATGCTAAATGAAAGATCATATATTGTATAACTCAATTTATATGAAATGTCCACAATACACAAATCCATAGACACAAAGTTGACTAGTGCTTGCCTAGGGTTGAGGTGATGGAGTTAGTCTTTGGGGAAATAAAAATGTTCTCAATTTAGACTGTTGTGATGACTGCAAAACTCTGTGAACATACTAAAAACCACTGAATCATACACTTTTAGAAGAGTGAATTGTGTGATACGGGAAGGACATCTCCATAAAGCTGTTTATTAAAAAAAAAAAAAAGATTCTGGGGCCAAAAGAAGTATTAGCACAAACCATTAGGAGTTCCAAAAAAGGTTTCTTGGTTCTGATGTTTCATTCATACACATTTGTTCATCTTCTGTGTTTTGTTTTTCATATAGATTACTAATGTAAATTACTTCCATAGCATCACTCCAAACCAAAACATCAGGTAATACAGTAAGTGTAGGAAACAGAACTTTTTTATACGTTGCTTGCCTGTCTATCCCCAGTAAATTAAATTGCAAATGGTTATCCCTTCTTGCCATCAGTTTTCAGGATGTAAACAAACTAGACGCTGAACATGTTGCTATTAATACATTCTACCATTCATAGCTGCTATGAGAACAAGTCACTATATTCTACTGAAAAGCTGGCAAAACACCAGTTGCTCTTTTTACACAGTGAATTTTCAGCTATAAAAATCATTTGAGGAACTGATTTGACATCTCTGTGAAGATAGAACCAGATTTTAAAAGTGGGACAATAACAATTTAGCAAACATCTGACAAGGGACCCTAACCCAATGCCTCTCCTCAAAGAATACACTTCCTAACTTTGATATATTATATACTTAGGTAGAGAGTAGGACCATTAAGGAGAACTAAGTACATTTTTTGCTTCTGGAGACAATTCAACTCTGAAACATCCTTTGGAAGCAAACAATTCAGAGATACTAGTGCCAAAGACTAGAAAACACGTAAGATTCTCTAGACCAGTGCTGTTAACAGAAATATAATGTGAGTTGCAGATATAATTTAACTTTTTTAGTTACCATAGTTAAAAAGGTTAGATTAATTATATTTTAACTCAATATATTAAAAATATTATCATTGCAACATGTAACAATATAAACATTGAGATATGTTTATATATATATATATATATATATATATATATATATATATATATATAAAAAACTCACTAAGTCTTGGAAATCAGGTATATATTTTCTACTTACAGCACATTTCAATTTGGACTAGCCACATTCAAAGTGTTCAATAGTCAGGTGTGGCTAGTGGCTACCATACTGGACAGCACAGTTCTAGATCTACATGGAAAAACAGATGTTCTTTCTCCTTATACACTCAAAAAGACACTGGTCCTACATGGCATCTAACCAAGAAATGTGTATGTTTCCAATGGTTTTAGGTGAGTAAACAACGAATTTTAAAAAGCCATTAAGCTGGAAGTCTAGTGGAGTGGTCTTATGGCTATGAGCTAGTGGAACTTCATATTTTGGGAAATCAAATGTTGGTGTACCTCCTTTCCACTGATGAGGGCACTATGTTACACGCTCAGATAAGTTTTTTTTCAGAGGAAGCAATGTGGTTATAAAAAAAGGAAAATCAAGATTTTCATTAAAGGTAACTGATTGAGAACATTACTGAAGACATTATTTAAAGCCACTGTCAAGCTTCCAGAAGAAAATTATTTTAACTTTGGTCATCAGGAGTATAAAGTAGTGTTCTATTGTTGAGCAGAGAAGTAGGTTTAATATGAAAAACACTTATCTGAAATAAGTATATAATTTTGGTATCATGATATAATACTTGGTATAGCTCTTTACAAATTAATAAAAATAAGAGAAACCTCCAAATTCACAAAAGATGTAGTCTTCTGAATCCAAAGGCAGGAGATAAATTGGAAGGTGGTATAATGCTTTGAAGATGGGCAGGGAAAAGAGTACAGGAATGGAAACCTAAAATGATAGATAGAAGGTGACTGTCTACTTGTGATCAAATAAGTTACTGTCAATTATATCATAAATATAAAGATTCAATACTTCAGCTCATCAACTAAAAATATGAATCAACTCTTATTCTAAGTCACGATCCACTGGGAAAGCTACACAGAAGCCTAACTGAGGTGTAAAACATAATAGAAATGAGAGGGCTTTCCCAGTGGCTCAGCGGTAAAGAATCCACCTGAAATGCCAGAGACATGGGTTCAATCCCTGGGTTGGGAAGATCCCCTAGAGAAGTAAATGGCAACTCACTCCAGTATTCTTGCCTGGGAAATCCAATGGACAGAGGAGCCTAGCGGGCTAAGGTTCATAGGGTTGCCAAGAGTCCGATACGACTGAGTGACTGAGCGTGCACAAAGAAAAACATAATAGAAGTGGGTAAAAAGAAGTTCAATGATAAATGGACAAGAGAAATAAATTACTCAAAACTAGACAAACAGCCTGGAAAGTGAAAAGCTAAGGAAAAGGCTATGTGAAGATTAGATTAAAAATAACCAGGTAGCTCCGATATAATGGCATGGCAGGCAAACATATGTTCCCTCGAAAGTTCCTTGAGATGAATGTTACTGCCATGAACAGTATTATAAAGTAGATTATTTCAGGATGTAGGATGTGTCTCACAATGCAGTTATGGTTAAAATCAGTACATGTGGAGAAAAATTATGTAAACTTTAGGTTATCCTTAAAGTGCTCAAAATCAACCATTAGGCACAGGAAATAGTTGTGTGTATGCTACAGTAATACACAACACTATATAATTAATACTGTACTTAATTTATATATGATTACAAATGCAAAAATCTAACTACAGCATTTGTAATTGCAAAGAGAAGACAACAGGAGCAGAGAGGTGAATTGGGGAAGCATTTTTGAAATGTAATCTGTATCATTAATACTTTGGTAACAAGTTAGAGAATTAAAATTAAAAGCACTCATTTGTCAGAAATTATACACCTGTGGCAGATTCATGTTGATGTATGGCAAAACCAATACAATACTGTAATTAGCCTCCAATTAAAATAAATAAATTTATTTATATATATATATATATAAAGAAAGTATACTTTCTAAGAAAGTACATTAGAAAAGTCCATAAACAATGTTTACAGGCTCCCATGATCCTCAACTCCTGCTATTCATGCTCTTCCATGATGCTTTCCCTTTAAGTAAGGTGGGATCTATGACTTGCTTTTAACCAACAGGACCTGTCAAACATGACAGGATGTATGTGGCAATATGTATGTGATTACGTTGCATAACATTATCACACATGTTTTCTGGACTCTCTCCCCGCCTTGCTGGTATTAAGTCCTCACATAGGAAGGAACTGCAGGTGGCCTCTAGGAGCTGAGGGCAGCCTCTTGCTGACTGCTAGTAAGAAACTGAAACCTCCAGTCCTACAACCACAAGGAACTAAATTTGGTCAATAACCTGAGTGAACCTAGAAACAGATGGAGTCTTAGATGAGACTGCAACCTCAATCTACACCTTGTGCAATCTCAGTCTAAATCTTGACTGCAGCCCAGTAAGACCCTGAGTAGAGGATCCAGCTAAGCTTTGCACGGAATCCTGACCCATGAAAACTGTAAGGTAATAAATGGGTATGGTTTTAAGCCACTTGCATCAGTGGTAGTATTGTTATGCAGCAACAGTTAACTAATAAATAAGGCTTATACCTAAAATGAATATCTGGCTCAAGAAAGATGAAAAACTCCAAAAAAGAAAAATTTAACACTAAAATCACAAATCACATCAAAGAGATGAGAAAAAGGACATTTAAAGAAAACAATGGGTGGGGGGGGTGTTAGCCCCTATGGAAGATGGTATGGAGATTCCTTTAAAAACTAGGAATAAAACCATCATATGACCCAGCAATCCCACTCCTAGGCATACGTCCTGAGGAAACTAAAACTGAAAAAGACACATGTATCCCATTGTTCATTGCAGCACTATTTACAATAGCTAGAACATGAAAGCAACTTAGATATCCACTGACAGATGAATGGATAAAGAAGTTATGGTACATATACACAATGGAATATTACTCAGCCATAAAAAGGAACACATTTGAGTCAGTTCTAATGAGGTGGATGAACCTAGAGCCTATTATACAGAATGAAGTAAGTCAGAAAGAGAAAGATAAATATCATATACTAACACACACACACACACACATATATATATATATATATATATGGAATCTAGAAAGATGGTCTTGAAGCATTTATTTGCAAGGCAGTAATGGAGAAACAGACATAGAGAACAGACTTATGGACATGGGGAGAGGGGAAGAGAGGGTGAGATGTATGGAAAGAGTAACATGGAAACTTATATTACCATACGTAAAATAGACAGTCAATGGGAATTTGCTGTATGTCTCACGGAACTCAAACAAGGGCTCTGTATCAACCTAGAGGGGTGGGAAGGGGAAGGAGATGGGAGGGTGGTTCAAAAGGGAGGGGACATATGTACACCTATGGCTGATTCATGTTGAGGTTTGACAGAAAACAACAAAATTCTGTAAAGCAATTATCCTTCAAATAAAGAATAAATAAATTAAAAAAAAACAATGGGGTTCTTATAAGAAATCCTCTTTGGAGCTCATGTTTAAATAGGCAAAAATGGCATAATATAGGATTTGGTATATAAACAATACCTATTGAGTGTCTACTATAAGCCAGATTCTGGAATAGAGTGGTGAACAAGACAGGCAAGTCTTCTGACCGCAGGGAACTTATATCCTAGTGACAGAATACAGAACATGGAAGTATCAAACCCATAGTATGCTCAAGTTCATAATCAGATCAAAGCTCCCCAAAAGCATTTTGTTTTGGGAAATAACATTTAGAAAAAGATGAACGAGGAAGGGAGAAGCACAGCTTGGGGAAGATGGCACACAGATGGCAGAGGGAAGGCAGAACTACTCACTCTATTTTGGTAATTCTTGCTGTATTTTGTTTCAGTATCTTCCACCACTAATAAAAATTTCCAACTAGCAACAGTGGGACAAATTTAAGCAGTTTAACTTGAGTTTAAAGTCTCAAAACAACTGAAGGATCATGTGTCCGACTTCCTTTTTACTAACAATGAAATAGGGACCCAGAGATGTTAACATTCTTAGTGATAAATCCCTATCAACAGAGATAGTTGAGTTTGCACTTTAAAAAAAATCACCTGTGTCCCTAACAGAGGATAACAGGCAAAATATAAAAAGAGAAAAACAAAACAACACATGCTACCTCAAGAAGAGAATAGCATCAATGTGGACAGAAATAGAAATGCACAGTCAAGTAGGGTTTGAGGCCACAGGCATGATGGATTCTGATTCATTGTTCTGTATGTGTCAGGCAGCAGGAGGGGCTGGAACTGACTCCTGCAGAGGAAAAGAATTCAGAGTGCTTCACGTAAGACCAGGAAGAGTGTCAGTGTTTGAAGCCAGGGGCTCGGTGGCGCTCTCCTGCTTGTGTAGGGGTGCTGGAAAACAAGCAGTTGTCTACCTGCTGACTAAGGCCATTGGCTTAATGGAAAACGAGACCAGAAGGGAAAATTTCAAAATACATGAAGAAATCCAGTATTAAAACATCAGACATAGTGTTCAGAAAACAGAACACCTACATGCAAAAGAATCAACCCAGACTACTTTCTCACACCATATATGAAAATAAACTCCAAACAGATTTAAAATTCAAATGCAAGATCTGAAAGTATAAAACTTCTAGAAGAAAACATAGGCTGTATGCTCTTTGACCTCAGCAATATTCTTTTTGTACTGTCTCCTCAGGCAAGGGAAACAAAGGCAAAAATAAACTAAAAAGCTTTTGCACAATGAAGGAAGCTATCAACAAAATGAAAAGGCAGCCCACTGAATTGGAGCGAATATTTGCAAATGGGGTTAGTATACAAAATATACAAAGAACTCATATAACTCAATGTCAAAAACTATCTGATTAAAACATTGACAGAGGACCTAAATAGACATTTTTCCAAAGAAGACATATAGATAGTAAATAGCCCCATGAAAAGGTGCTCAACATCACTAATCATCAGGGAAATGCAAATCAAAATCATAATGCAATCTCCCCACACCTGTCATAGTGGCTATTATCAATAAGACAAGAAATAACAAGTGTTGGGGAGGATATGGGGAAAAGGGCCCCTTGAGCCCTGGTGTCCACCTCTGAGTAATTTTTCAAAGGAAAAAAAACACTAGTTAGAAAAGATATATGCACCAGCATGCTCATTGCAGCATTATTTACAATAGCCAAGATATGAAAGCAACCTGAATATCTCTCAATAGATGAATAAAATGGATACTTTTATAATATATATAATGGAATATTACTCATCCATAAAAAGGGGTGACATCTTGTGATTTGCGAAAATATGGGTGGACCTAGAGGGTACTTGCTAAGTGAAATAAGCCAGAGAAAGAAAATATAGCATGGTATCACTTGTATGTGGAATCCAAAAAATAAAACAAATGAACAAACAAATTAGAAAATAGACTCACAGAAACAGAGAACAAAATGTTGGTTGCCAGAGCGGAAGAGGGTAGGAGGATGAGTGAAAGAGATGAGGGAGATTAAGAGGTACAAGCTTCCAGTCATAAAATAAACAAGGCATGGGACTTCCCTGGTGGTCCAGTGGTTAAGACTCCATGCTTCTAGTGCAGGGGGTATAGGTTCGATCAGAAGCTAAGATCCCACAAGTGGCGTGGCCAATAAATAAATTAATTAAAAAATAAACAAGTCACAGGGATATGATATACAGCACTGGGAATATAGTCAATATATTATAATAATTTTGCACGGTGACAGATGCTAATTAGACTTATTGTGGTGATCATTTTGTAATGTATAAAAATACTGAGTCACTATGTTGTACACTTAAAAGTAAGTTAAGTGTAATTTAATTACACTTCTATTAAAATTTGATTAAATTAAAATATACAGACTTTTTAGTAAATTAGATAGTACTGCACATCATACGCTAGCTTAGAAGCATCACTTCTAGTAAAAATGTATGGAAGGGGAAGAAATGACATCAGTCAACAAAACTTAACAGTTGGAACAGAATTCATTCCAATCTGACAAATAAGTCTTTAAAATAAGTATGTGCTAAATGTATTCAAAGGAGTGAATTAGGAGACTTCCCTGGTAGTCCAGGTTAGGACTCTGAGCTTCCACTGCAGGGGTACAGGTTCAATTCCTGGTCGGGAAACTAAGATCCTGCATGCCGTGTAGCATGGCCAAAAAAGAAAAAAACAAACAAAAGCCAAAGAGGTAAATTAAGGTATGATTTCCATGAAAATAAAATGAATTACAAACCAAAAGAAAAAGAGAAATAAAACAGAATCAGGTGAAAACTAACCAGTTAAAGATTCTAGAAATGAAAGTACTGAGTGAGATTATAAAAGGTAGTAGTTGAGATAAACCATAGAACAGACAAGAGAAAACAGGTAAATTATTGCTCTTATACACTGCTGGTGGTATTTACATATGGTAATGAAAAAGAATGAAACAATAGTGGTGAATCTCACAAATAGAATGTTGAGTGAAAGAGACCAAAGTTTGCATACTGTATTACTCAGGCTCACTCTTTTGTATTATTAACATATAAACTATTAAAAACATGCAAAACTAACTCTGGTGTTCAGGGTTGCACATTTAAGTGTTAGAACTATAAAGAAAATAAGAAAGTGGTTATGATAAAACTCAAGGCAGCAGTTACCTGAGGGGAAAGGAAAGAGGCTGTGATTGGGAGTCGCACATAGTGGGTTCTTGGCAGTTCTGTTTTTTGACCTGGGTGAGGTTACATGGGTCTTCATCTTTAATATTTCTTTTTTCTGGCTGTGCAGCATGTGAAAACTTAGTTTCCTGACCAAGGATCGAACCTGGGCCCCTTGTAGTTAAAGTGTGGAGTCTTAATCACTCAACTGCCAGGGAAGTCCCACATGGGTCTTCTTTAATAACGTGCTAAGCTGTATATTGATGGTTTATGCATTTTTTCCTACGTTTTACATTTCACAATTAAAATGTTTTTGTTTTATTTGTTTTAAAGAGAAAACTTTGAAATGTAGATACTGAGAAACTCACCAGGGATACAGCACAGAGAAACAAAGAGTTTAAAAATATATAAAATGGCAGTTAAGAGACATGGAGGGTGGGTTGGAAAGTTCCAATATCCAGACAATAGCAATTCCATATGAGGATGGAGGCAGTGGTAGAGAAGCAATATTTGAAGAGATAATTGCTGAGAATGTTTCAGAACTGAAGACTTGTATCCAAGTACCTAACAGAATAAGTAAAAATAAATCTAAACTAAGGCATATCATAGTAAAACTATGGAATGTCAATGATAAGGATATAAAGTTTAAAAACTTTATATCAGGGCAGCCAAGGTCTGATTGGCAGCAAAACATGGCCGGAAGGGATGTAGCTACAAAAACTGAGATTTTTACATCCACTCCAGAGAGAGGGCACAATAAAGAGAAACCTATAAAGAATAGGCTTACTACCCCAGATTCTATGAACTTTGAAAGGTTGTCCCTCAGCAAGAAAAACCTAGGGGTGGTGAATGGGGACATAAAAGGTCTGGGACCAAAGAAATGATACTGGACACAGAAATTGATAAATATGTCAATTAATATGATTTTTGATTGACTGAAAATAGTATGAATTACTGTATGTTTAAGAAAAGGGGAAAATGAAAATTGTAAATTCCATGACTGCTGGTGGAGGTGGTAGGTATAAAGCATTCAAAGTCCTCATCATGGTTGGATGGTTATTAAAAATATTAAACAATTATAAACACTCTTGGAAAAATATATAATTATTATTTTGAAAGTACTACTAAAAAAAACCCCAAACAATTAGAAATGCCTTATGTTGCTTCCTAGTCAGCAGAGGCATAATGAAAGAAGACTAAAAACTAAGAGGGGTAGGCATAGTTTCTGTTTTCAAAGAGGGCACTTTTAAAAATTTTTAATTTATTTATTTATTTTGGCCTCACCAGGTGGCTTGTGGGATCTTTGTTCCCTGACGGGAGATTGAAACTCTGCCCCTGGCAGTAAAAGCATGGAGTCCCAACCACTGGACCACCAGGAAATTCCCTAGAGAGAGTACTTCTGAAAGTAAAGAAAGTTACTTTTTGACACCTCAGATTGCAAAGCCTAACCAAAATCTGTCAAATTACAGAAATGAGTATTAAATACCTGCTTTATAAGCACTTTCCCCAAAAATGAAGCAGGGCGACTAGGTGGAATTTGCATGAATTCACTGAGAAAAAGTTATACCAATCTAGCTTGATTCTCTGCATTCTTTTTTGATTTTTAAAAACATTTTACAAGATTTTTGTGAAAAGAATTAGAAAATATGGAAAAGAAATTCTATCTGTCGTTAACAAACTAGTGTGTGTGTGTGTGTGTGTGTTATGGCCGAGTTTCTAGGTTAGCAGAAGGGTGTGACATATGGGGGATGCAGTGAAAAGAACACTGGACCGGGGAGACTGAAGCCCTGAATATTCAGATGTATAAGGAAGGAGATGGTCCAGTGGGGCAGCCTAGGCATCTAGACTCTGATGTCCAATAATGTGGATTTGCATCAAACTCCTTGGCCAAATGACTCCAGTTTCACTTGCCTTCTTCATGCATGAAACAAGGGGATAGCAGGGTGTAGCGAAGCCTGTTGTCATCTAATCCACTGCTTCCCTCAGCTTTAAAATTCTATGAAACTAAAAAAAATTACATGAATCAAAAGAAAATCATATGGTAATATATATGCTGGTGCTCTGTGACAACACGGAGGGATACAGTGGGGAGGGAGGTGGGTTCAGGATGGAATAGACACATGTATACCTATGGCCAATTCATACTGATGCATGGCAAAACCCATCACAGTACTGTAAAGTCATTATCCTCCAATTAAAAGAAATAAAAAAAAATCATAAAGCTAAATGTGTTAAGTCTCCAGATAAGACAAAACTGGAAGAGTAAGGGTGAAGAATGAAAAAGCATTCAGACTTGTGTCAGAATTGGCTGAAATCACTATCATGAAATTTAATAGGAAGAAACAAAGACCTCAATTTAGATGAACAAAAGATCATCTGTGCAAATATTAATACAAAATGGCATAGACGTGGCTTGATAATTCACTCAAAAAGAGCTAGATATTTTAATATATGCTCTTGGAGCCAATGATATGATGGGATGATTAGATTAAATTAACGAACTCTCAGACTAGAGTAGCAGAAACAGTATTTATGGCCATGAAGGCACAAATCCCATGGTGGGCATATTTCATTTTATTATTTTTTAAACATTTATGTATTTGGCTGCACAGGGTCTTAGCTGCAGCATGTGGGATCTAGTTCCCTGACCAGAGTTAAACCTGGGCCCCCAGCATTGGAGCATGGAGTCTTAACCACTGGACAACCAGGGAAGTCCCAGGAATACCTCATTTTACTGTGCTTCCCAGATACTAGGTTTGTTTGTTTTTTTTCCCCCACAAATTGAAGGTTTGTGGCAACCCTGCACAGAGCAAGTCTACTGGTACCATTTTTCTAACATTTGCTCACTTTGTATCTCTATGTCACATTTTGGTAATTCTAACAATATTTCAAATTTTATTATATTTGTTAAGGTGATCTGTGATTTTTGGTGTTACTACTGTAATTGTTCTGGGGTGCCACAAATTGTTCCTATATAAGACGGTGAACTTGACGATAAATGTGTATGTATGTTCTAACAGCTCCACCGACTGGCCATTCCCCATTTCTCTACTTCTCCTCAGACCTCCCTATTCCTCGAGATGGAACAATATTGAAATTAGGCGAATTAATAACCCTACAGTGACCTCTAAATGATGCTCAAGTGAAACGAGGAGTCCCATGTCTCACTTTAAACCAAAAACTCAATAGAAATAATTTAACAAGTGAGGAAATAATATCTAAAGCTGAGATAGGCTGAAAGCTAGGCCTCTGGCACCAAATGGTTAGCCAAGTTGTGAATGCAAAGGAAAACTTGAAGTAAATTAAAAGTGCTATTCCAGTGAACACACGAATGATAAAGAAGTGAAACAACTTTACTGCTGATATGGAGCAAGTCTGAGTGATCTGGATAGGAGATCAAATGAACCACAACATTCCCTTAAGCCAGAGCAAGGCCCTAACTCTCTTTAATTCTATGAAGGCTGGAAGAGAAGAAGCTTCAGAAAAAAATGTTTGGAGCTAGCAGAGGTTGGTTCACGTAGTTTAAGGAAAGAAATTGTCTCTGTAACATAAAAATGTGAGGTGAAGCAGCAAGTGGTGATGTAGAAGCCACAGCAAGTTATCCAGAAGATCTAGCTAAGGCCATTAATGAAGGTGGCTACTAAACAACACATTTTCAATGTAGATGAAATAGCCTTATATTGGAAGGAAAGACATCTGAGACTTTCACAGCTGGAGAGAAGAAGTCAATGTCTAACTTCAAAGCTTCAGAGGATAGGCTCTCTCTCTTGTTAGAGGCTAATGCAGCTGGTGACCTTAAGTTGAAGCCAATGTTCATTTACCACTCTGAAAATCCTAGGGTCCTTAAGAATTACAGTAAATCTACGCTGCTTGTGCTCTATAAATGAAACAAGAAAGCTTAGATGACAGCACATCTGTTCACAACATGAAGTGCTGAATATTTTAAACCCACTGTGGAAACATAATGCTCAGAAGAGGATTCCCTTCAAAATATGAAGGGAACTGACAATGTATCTGGTCACACAAGAGCTCTGATGGAGACCTACATTGAGATTCATGTTGTTTTCCTGCCTACTAATGCAACATATGGGCTTCCCTGATGGCTCACGGATAAAGAATCTGCCTGCCAATGCAAGAGATATGTGTTTGATCCCTGGGTTGGGAAGATCCCTTGGAGAAGGCAATGACAACCCACTCCAGTATTCTTGCCTGGAGAATCACATGGACGGAGGAGTCTGGTGGGATACAGTCCATGGTGTCAAGAAGAGTTGGACATGACTAAGTGACTAAACAACAACAACAACACAGTATACATTCTGCAGCCCATGAATCAAGGAGTAATTTTGAATTTCAACTCTCACTGTTTTAAGAAAGACAACTTGTATGGCTACAGTTGCCATAGACAGTGATTTCTCTGATGAATCTATCCTGGGCAAACTATAATGAAAACCTACTAGAAAGGATTCATCATTCTAGATGCCATAAGAACATTTGTAACTCATATGAAGAGGTCAAAATTACATTAACCAGAGTTTAGAAGAAGTTCACTCCATCCCTCATGGATGACTTTGAGAAGTTCAACACTGTTTCTAGGAAGTAACTAAAATTAACGAGAACTAGAATTGGAAATGGAGCTTTTTTGTGACTGAATTGTTGCAAAGTCATGATAAAGCTATAGCGACTGAGAAGTTGCTTTTCATTCTTACAGATAAAACATTCATTTTGATATATGGCAAAACCAATACAATATTGTCAAGTTAAATAAAATAAAATTTAAAAAAAGATAAAAAATAAATAAAAAGGCATATTTATGAAAAAAATTAAAAAAAACACTGATTTTCCTTAGCTTTGAATGTCTGTCATATTATCTATACTGATTGAAATGTACTTACTTCTAATGCATAATATACGGGTTTATCTCTGCCGAGTTTGTAAGCCACTGTGGTCAGAAGGCCATGTTCAGAAAATACACACTGTAGGAAAGAGAAAAAGAGTTTACAGCCAGGAAAACAAAAAGACAGCATAAGAAAATTTTTAAAGCAAAAATGATCTAGTTATAATTCAATAAACATGACAATTTAGAAAATATATCTTAAAAATAAAAATTACCAGTATTAAGAACAATACACTTGGGAGACTTGGATAGAGATATATATACTACTATATACAAAACAGATAACTAATAAGGATAACCAATAGCACAGGAAACTCTACTCAACACTCTGCAATGACCTACATGGGAAAAGATCTTAAAAAAGTGGACATTCTTTGCTGTACACCTGAAACTACCACAACATTATAAATCAACTGTTAACTTCAATAAAAATTATTTAAAAAAAAACAATACACTCAAATAGTACAAAAAGTTTATCCCTTGTTGGAATTAAGAATCTGACAAGCTCCTAGTGAGATATTCTACTAACACAATTAAAAACACACATATAAAAGTTAAAGAACCTAAAATGGTTCTTACAAGAATGCTTCAAATGTAGTGATACTCATCATTTTTATTGAGCTCTAAATTAAACCCTGATAAAAAATTTTTAAAAAGCTGCTGACTCAAAAGTTACTTAATAGCAAATTATGTTCAAGTATTATTTATATGAAGTTAAAGAAGACTTCCATTAATCTTTTAATTTGAAAAACACCAACCTTACGGCCTGTATTACATAGTAAGAAGCAGCCTGTTCCATACCTGCAGTTAGGGGAAGAATGAACAGTGGGACAATTTTATTAAAAGTAAATGCTGAAACGTTAATAATACAACATTGACATTTAACATAGAACAATAAAAGAAATTAAATTTTTTGAAAAGTTTCAAAAGTTAACAAATATCAATACACTCTTGGAATAATGTTTTAAAGAACAGTCTAGGGACTTCCCTGGTGGCCCAGTGGTAAAGAATTCTCCTGCCAATGCAGAGAACACTGGTTTGATCCCTGGTCTGGGAAGACCCCACATGCCACAGGGCAACTAAGCCCATGTGCTACAGCTACTGAGCCCACATGCCTCAAAGCCCGTGCTCTGCAACAAGATAAGCCAACCCAATGAGAAGCCCAAGCACCACTAGGAAGTAGCCCCCACTTGCCACAACTAGAGAAAGCCTGCACAGCAACCAAGACCCAGCATGGCCAAAAATAAACAAAATATTTTAAAAATATGTGCTTTCTTAAAGAAAAAAGTCTAGAATAAAATGTACTTAGTGGAATCCTAATGGAAAAACTCAACATTCAAAACACTAAGATCATGGCATCCAGTCCCATCACTTCATAGCAAATAGATGGAGGGAAAATGGAAACAGTGACAGACTTTATTTTCTTGGGATCCAAAATCACTACAGATGGTGACTGCAGCCATGAAATTACAAGAGGCTTGCTCCTTGGAAGAAAAGCTATGACAAATCTAGACAGCATATTGAAAAGCAGAGATATTACTTTGCCTACAAAGGTCCATATGGTCAAAGCTGTGGTTTTTCCAGTAGTCATGTATGGATGTGAGAGTTGGAGCATAAAGAAGGCTGAGCGCCAAAGAATTGATGCTTTCAAACTGTGGTGCTGGAGAAGACTCTTGAGAGTCCCTTGGATAGCAAGGAGATCAAACCAGTTAATCCTAAAGGAAATCAACTCTGAATATTCATTGGAAGGACCAATGCTAAAGCTGAGGCTCCAATACTTTGGCCATCTGATGCAAAGAGCCGACTCATTGGAAAAGACCCTGATGCTGGGAAAGATTGAGGGCAGGAGAAGGGAGCGGCGGAGGATGAGATGGTTTCATGGCATCACCGACTCAATGGACATGAGTTTGAGCAAGCTCCAGGAGTTGGTGATGGAAAGGGAAGCCTGGCGTGCTGCAGTCCATGGGGTCGCAAAGCGTTCGACACGACTGAGTGACTGAACAACAATGAAAAAATGCAAGTATAGTATTTGGAGCTTAGTCGTAACCCAAGTTCATGTTTATATTAATAAAATAGCACTGAGTTACAATAAATCCTAAATTCTCTCACAGTTACATCTCTACTAATCCACGTGGAGGGAAACATCATGGCTAATAGCCATTCAGCAATGGGGCAGGCCGGCCTAGCTCCATTATTAGGCAGTCGTAAACCTCTGGCATGGAGACGGTATAGGTCCAGCGTGGGGGAAAAGTGTAGCTGGACTTTGGCACAGGAGTAGCTAGGAGGGAAAAGCTATTGCTGGTCTATCTTCTCCCTTCCCTATACAGGATAGGGTGTTCTAACAGTGCTCAGAGAGTCAGAGCCAGCACGTAGCACAGCTGCCAGGGAAGAACTGAATTTACTTTGTGGCGGCCTTATCAGCAAAAGCTTTGGACTCTGTAACAAATCTGGCACTTGGACATGCACGAGTGGTTCTGAATTGTGCCGAGCAGATAAGTGGTTCAAGCTGATATCAGCAAGGGTCCCATGGCAACACTTTTCAAATAAGTTGGCTGTCATCCCTGGCTTACCACAGCTGTCCTAACCTGCCTGGGATTCCCTCCCCACAGGCCCTGCTGCTGTGCTCTGCGACATTCATTAGCCCAGGTGGGAGGGCTCAGCCCAGGGGTGCGCAGACAGATCCCAGCAGATGCTGCTATTAATATTAGTCAGTGCTAAGCCAACAGACCCCACTGGCTGTGTTTGTCTTCTGGAGCAAACAGAACGGGGGCAATTTTTTCTGAAAAACATTTTTCCAGGAACCACTGATGTGAAGAAGAATTCGCCCAATACCATCCATCTCTTTTGCTTGATTCAAGCATGATTGTGGGCTGCTTGATGACCAGCCAGCACATTCAGGGAGCATGGCATCCATCAGTATCTACCTCAGTTTTCAAAGACACCAGTAGGCGAGAGTACTGGAGTGGGTTGCCATTGCCTTCCCCGCAAGTAACACTAGGTTCAGGTAATAATACATTTATGAAGTCAAAACACATAAATCTCTATACCTTTTTACTTCTGTAATGCTGAAAAAGCTACATATTTTAAGTCAATCTCCGTGAACAAATATTCATAAAAGTGGAAGTTAATTATCTGTTCCACACTTTATAAAGGAGAAATCTGTACTGATTTAGTCCCCATATAAACACTATGTATACTAAACAGTAGTGTACAAGTCCTAAATTACGAAATTGACACAGAGGCTCAAGGTACTTCATAGAAGTAAATTCTTAAGTTCATGTACACTTAATAAGTAATTAATGAGCATTATCAACACATGAAGAGACTTCTTTGCTACATTTAGGCCACAACATTTTTTTTTTTTTTGTGGCCAAACAATATGTGGGATCTTAGTTCCCCAACCAAGGATAGAACCCATGCCCCTTGCAGGAGAAACTTGGAGTCTTAACCACTGGACCACCAGGGAAGTCCCTAGGCTACTGCTTTCAAAGCCATATATAGGCAATTATTTTCCTCTTAAATGTTATTTTTTTATTCCCAGTCATCAAAAATATATGGGATTTTCAGCATTTATATGGTCTACCAATCCATTCTCAAGATTCTGCTGTATTCAGACAGTGGGAGTGGTGGGGTAGGGGTGTGTGAGTGGTCCTAGTTGAATCTGTGGAAGAGACAGGAGGCCTCTGCTCCTACACTTAGAGCCTCTGGGAGAGAGGAGGCACTTAAAACACAAGCTTTTAAATTAAAAACACAAACGAACAAAATTCTCCAAAGTTGGAAAGATCCTATTAATCTAACAAACTGTCTACTTCACTCCCCCTTCCTGGATGGTTGCCTTTTTGCATAGCACATTCTGTCTTGCTGTCTCTATCTTCTACTTACCTGCATCTCTTCTGACAATTTGTAACCTGGCTTCTATTTTGAGCATTCTATTAAAGCTTCATTCTTGGAGGTCACCACTGAAGACCTGATTTCTATGTCCTTTTCGTTCTATTTTGCACTGCTTACCAGGCCCCTCTCTTAAAGAGAGACCCTGGATCTCCACATTAATGACTCACTACATTTTATTTGTCTGAATTCTCCATCCAGTCATCTCTTCCTTCTTCTAAATATCTCCTCTACCTATATACTTTTTCTTGGTAATTTCATCAATTCTTATTGCTTCAAAAATCACCTCTAAATATGGGAAATTCAGAATCTATACTTTTATACTACATTCATTCCCCATGACCATGTATGTATAATGTATAGCCTACCAGTATCACCAACGTATCCCAAACACAAAGTCTTCTACTTTAACCCATTCCATACTTTGGCTACGTCTAACCACTGGGACCAGCTGACTAGACTCCATACCTGCTTCCTGTCTCGTGTTCCTCTGCAGTGCCATGGACATCCACCCATACCTCCATCTCAGTCCTCCTCATCCTTCATAGTCCTTGTTGCTGTTACTGAGATGCTGTAGTAGCCTCCATGTCCTCTCTGCCTCTAGTTTTTCCTCACTTTATTTTTTTTTTAATTTTAGTTATTTATTTTTGGCTATGCTCGGTCTTCATTGCTGAGCGGGCTTTATCTAGTTGCAGCAAGTGGGGGCTCCTCTATAGTTACAGTGCTAGGGCTTCTCATTGTGGTGGCTTCTCTGGTTGTAGAGCACGGGCTCTAGGTGCGGGAGCTTCAGTTGTTGCAGTATGTGGGCTCAGTAGTTGTGGCTCCTCGGCTCTAGAGCACAAGCTCAGTAGTTGTGGCACAGGGGCTTAGTTGCTATGTGGCATGTGGGATCTTCTGGGATCAAGGATCGAACCGTGACTCCTGCATTGGGAGGCAGATTCTTTACCACGGAACCACCAGGGAAGCCCTCTCCTCACTTTAACCCAGGACTGCCATATCATTAATGAACAGCTCCAGTCATCTCTGAATAGCAGCCCCCAAACCTTCAGGAAGTATCTCTTACTCTGGAATTTAGGGTGTCACACCACCTTAGCCTTATTTCCCCACGATCACTTCCCTACCCAACTGTTCTCTACATTCTCTAAATAAATTTTCCATTTCTTTCTCTAAATAAGTTTTCCATTTCCTTATTTGCATCTTGGTTCAGTGTTCCACGTGTTCACCAATACTGCTCAGTCTTCAAAATGTCTCACTACTAACAATCTTTGTGATTTTTCTTCCCTCCCTTTGAAACCCAACAGCAGTACTTCCAAGTTTCTTATGGCACATAAGTTCTGATTTATACTATGATGAATTGTATATCTGTGATCTTTTCCTTCAGGAAGAGAAACATGAGCCAAAGATCTTACAATTCTTCACCTCTTTCAACCTGCAGGGGCTGCTGAGGTACTCCGCCTGCCCTCCCTAACTTAAATCCCGCATTTCTGGAATTGGCTGATAATGCTTAAGAGGGAGGGGAGCATAAACAGAAACAAAATCAGGCAACTTTACTGGGCACCTCCCATGTGCTCTACAGTGTCAGATACTTGCCAAAGAGAAATAGCATCTGCTTTACTAGCATTAGGGTGCCAGGCAGAGGAGGAAAGAAGAGGGTAGTGGGGATAGCCTACTTTTCTATCTATCATTTCTCTGACTCCTGACTTAGCTACCTGGAATCCAGAATTCAAAGAATATGTTTCTAGACCATGCATGACCTGTGAAGAATTTTCCTATCTCTCTTCTCAGAAAAACTGTCACCCAAATGTCACACTTTTGCATGAGGACTTCTGACCCTACTAGAGTATAAGAATACTACATCTAAAATAGAGACATTCCATTACTGACAAAAAGGAGAATGTAAGCAGTGAAGTTAACATTAGTGAGAGAATTAGAAAACGCTCAACAGGACTTCCCTGGCGGTCTGGAGGTTAAGACCCCACACTGTCACTGCAGAGGGTGTGGGTTTGACCCCTGGTCCGGGAACTAAGGTCCCACATACTGTGGGGTGTGGCCAAAAAAAGAATCCTCGAGATAAAAACCATCAAAGGTAGACAGCCTGCTTCCAGGGCTGTGGAAATCTTTTCCACACAGGGGACAGTAAAGTATAAAGGTCAAGTGCCCTAAATCAAATCAGCTGGATTCGGATGCAAAGACTGCTTTCCTCACTTGTTAGCTTAACTTCTCTGAGTATCTGTTTTTCTCATCCTAAAGTGGGAGTCATCTTATCACTCTTAAATATGGGGCTTGTTACAGACTACATGTGTGACTATTAAGAAGATAAGATGAGAAGAAAAATGCACCAAATCTCTACTTCTGTCATTCCTTCTGCTTTGTGTTGAGGCAGAAACTTCAAATAACGGGGAAAAAGCATAGTGCCAGAGAAATAACTTTGAAAAATCCCACAAAAATATGACTTTGAAATTAGTGAGAAAGTCTTGTGCAGGAACAATATGTTGAAAATTAGAGTTTCTTCCCTCTGCTCAGCCTCCCTCCAACAACCTCTGCAAAGGGCAAGAATACTTTATTTTTTATTATTTAAAATTTTTTTAAAAATTGTATTCATTTTGGCTGCCTGTATGGCATGTGGGGTTGTCACGTTCCCTGACTAGGGATCGAACCCATGCCTCCTACATTGGACATGTAGAGTCTTAACCACTGGACCACCAGGGAAGTCCGTCCCAAGGCAAAAATACTTTAAACCAGCATTTAGTTTCTGTATGGGAAAGGTTTTGAATTTTATAAATTAAGGTTTTCACAAGCTTCATCAGTGTGTTTACATATGCCATGGTTTGATTTATGTGAAGGAGATGAAGAAAAACAAATGGCAAAAAGTGTAAACATATATAACGGTACTGGCACTCTTGAACTATTAATTTTTGGTCTGGAGAAACTTCAAAAGCTTTTCCTCATTCCAAACACCAAAGGAAAAAACAAACAAATGAGACCCCCTTGGTTTGCAGGTCTGTTTCTTAAAACTCACGTGTTTTTGGCTTGTCCATCTTGGAAGCACATTTGTCCTACCAACGCAGCAGACTGGTCTCCCAAACACTGAAAGGATATATGACAATAAAGAATACTAAGACAATATTATCCATTTTCTTTTTAGGAGAGCCATAAGATTTGTTTTTTCTTCTTCATTTAAGAAGGAGAGAATTGTCTTATATTCTTTGTATTGCCTCCATTTGGCCATTGCCCTATGTGTTAATGCTCCGAACAGGGATAGGAAGGGAGAGTTAGAATTAATTTACTCAACAAAATTCTTAATAGCCCACACTGCATCCCAGCAAAACAAGAATTAGCCAATTCTTCTGCTCTTACTTATTTTCCATAGTTAAAGAAGGAACAGATTGATTAAGGCAAGCCAGAACGTGAAAGGGGGTGGGGTAGGGAGGTGGTAGGGAGATGTTTGGTGATGAAACTTACCCCAGATATTGGCACACCTTCCAAGGCCCCAGCTTTCTAATGAAATTTTAAAAAAGGATTATGAATAATCACAAATTTGGCTCTACTAACATAACTGTAATAGAAATGAACACAAATAGCAACATGCCAGAGCATGTGGGCAGACAAGACAAAGCAAGTGTTTCAACTACATGAGTGGTTCAGAGAGAGAGATACTAGAAATATTCCTTGAAGAGACATGGATATGAAACACTGGACAGGGAGCCAGGAGATGCAGGATCTACTCCTGGTTAGTTAGTTAGTCACCGAGCAGGCTGCTGAAACTTCTCTATACCTCAATTTATTCATCTACAAAATGGGCCTGAGCTTATATGAATGCCACAGACCATTAGTTCTTTGCTATTATTGCTGTTACTATGAACAGACTAACACATCCTTCATAATGAACATAGAGCTATCAAACCAGCACAGAACATGTTTATTTTGGAAGGCTGAATTTTACTAACTGTTCTTCCTACCCAAACTGCTCTTGATAAATAAGAAACAAGAGAGAGGTTCAGGTATGGGGCATTATTTGTTCATAGTCAACATCATTCTTCAAGTTTTCATAAGCAAGAGTTAATTTGTGTCATGAATAGTGGTTTTGATTTTGAGCCAGTATGGCTAGCACTTTAAGGAAAAAATGAGATTTAAGTGGCTGACTGTGAACTTTACCAAATTTAATTTTGAAAAAAATACTTACACTAATACAAACCAACATGTAGTGATATCAAGGAATTAGGGGAAAGGAATATGATCTCCAAAGTACCTGTGATGTATTGGATTGGCTTAAAAGTTCATTCAGGTTTTTCCATATCATCTTATAGAAAAACCTGAACAAACATTATGATGAACCTGATATTAGGAAGAGTACCAAACAAAAGCTTTCACCTGACCTTTCAGCCTGCCATTTCTCTGGGAGCTTTGGGTTCCCTCTCTATGATAGTGAGGGGAAGAAGAGAAGCCACCTCACACAGCTATGGTTAGGAAGTAAGAGCATGCATGTGGAAACCATTCACAAATTAGAAAATACCCACTAGATAGTGGGGTGATATTTTATTTCTTTTATGCTTTTGGGTTAGTCCAAGACCTTTTATTTACTGTATATATTCTTGGACAATCTGAACCTGGCTTATAAGTGAAAGTGAATCAGGAAACCTAGAGACTGGATATGTAAGGTATTCAGATACTGGAAGAAGTCTTTGCTTACACTATTCAAGTTATTATCAAACTACCAGCAGAATCTACTATGTGCGGTCAGGCACGGAAAGCGCTCTTTTTTCTTTACAGGGAGGGGGTCCCTGGAGGATTCCTGGGAATATTCTCTGGTGAAGCATGCAGAAAAAGTGACAGTGCATTTCCAACTAACTGGTCTGAAAGGTTGGGCAAGATGTCATTTAAGAGACACAGAGAACATATAAAAACTATACCTCATTTCCCTATTATGCTACAGCCCAAAAGCACATCACAACCGTACTTTGTAATAGGGTCCATCAGAATTTCTCATTTCAGAAAACTATCTTAGTCTTTTATTTTGAAACATCACTCCTAGTTTTATGGAGGACTTAAAAAGAAACAAATAAGATTATGTTTTAATAACAACTAAAGCTTCATTAGAGCTTATAATAATTTGGAGGGTCATGGAAGAGTCTGGATTAATTTGCTGAGTAAATGGATTTCTGCTTATCTAAAACTAAATGGAAATGCACTGTATCTTTTCCAAATGAACGGGTAGCATCATTGGTGGGCAACCTACTCACCGGGCTATGAGAGATTTTCTATAGTCAGCAAGGGGGAGAGAGGGGGACAGAAGGATAATATTTTAAATGCAAGAGAAAACTAGGCCAGTTAAATGTTTTTTCAACCATCCTCTGAAACTGTTTCTCAAGAACAGTTTTTTTTCCTCTGACCCAAGTCAGTTTATAGGTAGCTATGAAATTATCGAAGCACTTTTAAACTGTAGATAAGCAATGATTATGCTTCCCTTAAAAAATTCCATGTTGCCTTAAAAAGGCTTTATTATAAATGAAACACTTAAGACTTCTTGCTTAAGCTTTAACCAGAACACTCGGGTATTCTAGTGTATTAAGTCTGTAAGTAGACTAATATTTTTTATGAAATGTCCAAACATTAATTTTTGGTAATTAATCATAGACTTTTCTTAATTTTTACCATACGTTCTAGATTTTTGAGCTTAAACACCAGTTCAAATCATCCTAGAGGTTTTCATTCCTGGTGTGTAATCAGAAATACTCAGCGATGCTATGTGTAATTTGTGCTTAGACTACTTCTTCTGTGGGTTTCAATGAAAGCAACAGTAAAAATGCCCAAGATGAAAACCAGTTTAATTAACAATCACAAATCAGAACAGACTCTTTGCTTTCAGCTTCTCTGCTAAAGTTTTGTTCAGGCTGACAAAGAATCTGAGACATGGTCTGGCCATTAAAGGAGATTCAACAGGAAAAAGAATGCCACTAAAATGTGAAGAGACCTTCCTATAAATTAAAAGCAGGCAATGCAACTACTAAACAGTTATTTGGATTAAAAGAAGAAACTGGCTCAAATCTTCCCTTATCACCTACCGCAGTTAGATTATCTCATCAATACTTTAAAATAGTCAAAGAAAAGCCAATAAAGTTCATAGTATATAAAGTTTTATATGTAGTTTTATATAAAGTATACATAAAACAAATTGGCAAGAAGGACTCAAGAATTTGAAGTTATAAAACTATTTAGACAATATTAAGTTCTTATTTTACATACTGCCAACATTCATAAAAAATTCATGGGTCTCAAAATATAAAACATAACACAACTGACTTTTGAATTCTGTATAGTAAGGTTTTTATTAAGATAAAAATTAAATTAAAAAAATTTCTTTTTCTTTTTACCATTAGGCCATAGATCTCTGAAGAACTCCGGACATTTGGAAGAATTTTCATTGGAATTTCAAAAAATCTAAAAAAAAAAAAACAGTAAAATAAGATTGGGTATATAATACTATTTTAAGTAAACATCTAGAAACATTTATATGAATTTAAAGGCATGCAAACAAAAATTTAAAATGGGCATATTTGAGAGTTGAGTTAAATGGGAAGAAATAAATAAGCCAGCAGTAGGCTTAGATATTTAACACTCTAACTTTACATAAAGAAATCAATACAAAAGCAAAAGTACACAAAAAACAAAGTACTTTTATAAAGGAACCTAATTTTCCTTGAAGAATAATTGAGACAATTACTTAATTTGGCCTGTTTATTATATATGCAGTAACAGTCTCTTACAGGGAGCCCAGTCTCGTGCTCTGATGACCCAGAGGGTGGGATGTGGTAGGGGAGGGAGGATCAAGAGGGAAGGTGTATATATACATATTCGCATTGTTGTATGGCAGAAACCAACACAACATTGTAAAGCGATTATCCTCCAATTAGAAAAAAAAAAGTATACAACATAGACTTGTATATTGTAGTTAAATATCAACAAAGTTTGGTGCTCCACTGACAACCTGAAAATAATTAAGATTTAGGTTATCAACAGGCAACAAATTAGAAAACTATTCTGAGGGCAAAACACAACTCACTCGCAGAGCTCTTTATCCCATTCCAAAGAATGGATGTTGAAAAGCATTGTCCTGCTTGCATTTGTTACATCTGTACAATGGACCCCTCCACTGGCTCCTCCTGTCAAGCTCTGGACAGAAGAAAATGACATGTTAAATCTGTACTTATTTGCAATTTAATTTCTACTTTGTCAAGAGCCAGAATCTGTTGCAGAGCCCATACAGCAAGAGAATGAAACATTTCAATTACTTCATCTTCTAGTGTTCTTTGGTATCCAACAGAAATATAATGTAACAGAACCACATTGACCCACACATGTAATTGGATATTTTCTAGTTGCTACAATTAAAAAGCATAAAGAAGCAGGTGAAATGAATAATACTGTAAGTTTTATTTATTATATTATATTAATATATTCAAAATATCCTTTCAACGTATGAAATTATTACTAAGACATTTTACCTTCTTTTTTGTATTAACTCTTTGAAATGCAGTGTATATTTTACACTCATGCACACCTCAATTCAGACCTGCTGCATTTCAAGTGCTCCATGGCCATATATGGTCAAGTGGCCATCATAGTAGACAGCAGTTCTAGTTGATGGTTAACGAAAACAAAAAATCAGTTTTGCTTTCATCCTCTTATCTTTGGAAGATGCAGAGTCTTATTAAATTTGATGTGCTTACCTCTTGGGATGTTATTGACCTGTGTTGCTCCTGTTCTTGTTGTATGTGTGCATGTGTGTGTGTGTGCGTGTGTGCCAGTTTTGAAGTAACAATTCTCACCGGGCTGCACTGCACTGATCCAAGCACCTATCCTGAAAGCAGAGCTTTAAACTCTCTAATGTTAATACCCTTGGACCTGAACTACAAGGACTGCTGCTTTCTTTTATGTAGAAGCAGTGAGAAGTAAGAAAGGAACACAAGTGCAGCAATGGCATCATGTGGGAACAGGGGAGGAAGGGGACAGCTCAGTGTGCTCCCTTGAGTGTCCTGCAGCTCACAGTTCAACATACTGCCTTACTCTGGCTCCAGGCAATGGTGAGAACTATTGTCCGAATTATTTCAACTGTGACTAAAACATATGAAAGCTGCTGGCCATGAACACAAAGCAGAGCGTGCCCTGGCCAAGACAGGGAGGGCTGGGGAAGGCGCCACTTCCTGATAGAGGGTTTTGTCTGATCTGTTCTGTGGATCTGGCAAGTGACAAGAGGGGCAATGTTCCTTTAACGTTTCCCTGAATGTTGAAAAAAATAATAATCCCACACTTACAGAAGTGTTTGCAAATGAAATTATATGTCTGGGATTTGTTTTAAAATTATCCATGGGGAGAAGGAGTGAGTATAGTGGGAACAAGTTTGGCCATAGCCAATGACTGTAGCTGACTCATTATTCTAGAGGTTCATGGCACTATTCCCTCCATGTTTTGGGTGTATTTGAAAATACCCTTGAAAATAACTGAGAATAAGAAAGGCAGGGAGATAAGGAGAGGGAGGGAAGAGAAGATATGTATGTATCTGGGAAATGTTTGTTTCTACTCATTCATGTTCAGTTTAGGGAAGATTATATAACAGAAATTTCCACTATGATTTTTCATATCGTGGCCTAATTGAGTAATAGACAGCTATGTTATGTTGAAAGCAAATGCTAAAAAGTAGTCCCAGGTGTATTACCATGTTAAATAGTAGAAAATAGAAGAGATAATTTCTTCTAAGAAACGGCTAGTGGAAAAGAAGTACAGTTAACCCTTGTACAACACAGGTTCAAACTGTGCTGGTGTGCTTATATGTAGATTTTTAAAATAAAAACTATAGTATTACACAATCTGTAAATACAGACTGCTAACTATCTCTGGTGGGTCCTAGAGCCAGTCCTCTGCATGTACCAAAGGAGTGAATAATAGGCAAGGGATACAGGCAACTGAAATTTACTACTTGATAATTACCTAAATTAGTTATGCTAAAGGTAACAGACATGAGATATGGTTTTGGCAATCATCCTTCATTTTTACTGAAACAAGGCAAGAAAAAATCAAAAGGAAGTAGCCAAAAATGCCTCTCAAATGGCAGCTGAAATTTTCTGCTATTTCTTGAGTGGCTTTTCTTAATGATGTTGCCAACTAAAAAGTTTGAAACTCTCCATAGAAAAAAGATAAGCAATTTAAAAATGTTTTCCATACATACATGATTTTTAAACATACCCAAATAAGCCATGAATCAATGGTCCCAAAAAGAGCTCTATCTTCTTCAACGGCCTTTTGAACTTTTCTCACATTGTCAAGGAGCCAACGAAGCTTCACCGCACTGAAATAAGTGCTAAGTGGAAGGCCTGTCTTGGACTAAATACAGTTATGACATTCAGCCAGCAAATGAAACTCATAACAGCTTAAAATAAAACACCAAATCAAAAAGGTCAACAAATTACAAAATATGCAATGACCCTAAAGGCAATCTCAAAGTATTATGGATAAAAAACACTTTTCCTATCTCATGGCACAGGAAAGCATGTTCATGAACAAAAATCAGAGTGATATGTTTGCAATTCAAAGAGCATCCATGTAGCCAGATAAAGAGAAAATTAAATGACACATGCCCTGAAACCTAGATAGCTCAGCCACAGATGTTAACATTTGTGATAAGTTAGTATTACACACAGAACCTAGTCCAAAACCCTGCCTTTTATTTTATATTCAGTGAAATTAATATTTAAAACTATTAAAAATCAGAGAGTGCAAGTTTATCAGTTCATAAACTAATGACCACAATCAGAAGATTGTTTTAAGATAGATAAGACTTAACAAAAACAATATATTTGTGTGCTAAAAATATAATAAATACATAGTCAAACACACATACATATTCAAATAACATAAAATTGGTGGACAATAGAGCTCAAAGACACACCAGATGAAAGCAACCCAAAGTTATTCTATTTAAGAAAGTAGTTGCCAGTTGAAATACAGTGTTGTACACATGAAACTTATATGATTTTACAAACCAGTGTTACTTCAATTAATTTAAATAGTGTGTGTGTGTATATATATAAAGATTGAGTTTGCATAAATTCCACAAATACATTCAACAAAGGGAAGGTTAACTGAATAAAGGATAGAGGGTAAAAATGAAACACAGGTTTCCTTGAGAATGGATCCAGTACAATTCATTTTAGTTACCATATTAAACACTATATTTAGAAGGGCTGGTGAAAATGATTAAAAAAATACATCAAAATAATGCAACTATCTTTTCCTTCTCAATCCCCATTCTCATTTAGCACCTCATCTAACTGCAGGAAGTGATCCTTTTTCCTTCTCACCTCCCATGGATATGCGTAGTAAAAAATCTCTATTTAACACTGTAATGCAACCTTGTAAGTTAAGAATCTTAGCTCACAGTTTACTGTGAAAAGATCCATGCTCAAAAATTATAATAGAAATGACATATGGGCTTTAGAAATAATAGAAATAACATATGCTTCTTTCATTTGAGGGACCAAGGGTCATCCCACAAACCAAAGAGAAAGGTAGCATATTAAAAAGCAGAGACATTACTTTGCCAACATATGTCTGTCTAGTCAAAGCTATGGTTTTTCCAGTAGTCATGTGTGGATGTGAAAGCTGGACTATAAGGAAAGCTGAGCACTGAAGAATTGATGCTTTTGAACTGTGGTGTTGGAGAAGACTCTTGAGAGTCCCTTGGACTGCAAGGAGATCCAACCAGTTCATCTTAAAGGAGATCAGTCCTGGGTGTTCATTGGTAGGACTGATGTTGAAGCTGAAACTCCAATCCTTTGGTCACCTGATGCAAAGAGCTGACACATTTGAAAAGACCCTGATGCTGGGAAAGATTGAGGGTAGGAGGAGAAGGGGACGACAGAGGATGAGATAGTTGGATGGCATCACCGACTCAATGGATATGAGTTTGGGTGGACTCTGAGAGTTGGTGATGGACAGGGAGGCCTGGCGTGTTGTGGTTCATGGGGTCGCAAAGAGTCGGACACAACTGAGCGACTGAACTGAACTGAACTGTGGCTCAGCTGGTAAAAAATCCGCCTGCAAGGCAGGAGACCTGGGTTCAATCCCTGGGTTGGGAAGATCCCAACCCAGAATGGAAAGGCTACCCACTCCAGTATTCTGGCCTGGAGAACTCCACGGACTGTATTAGTCCATGGGGTCGCAAAGAGTCAGACATGATGAGTGACTTTCACTTTCACACTTTCACTTTCAGAATCAACAACCACAAGAAACTACCATTTAAGAGTCCCACTGCCAAATATAAAGGGAATAAACCAAAAGCCCCAAACAAACAAACAAACCAAAATCAAACAAACAAAAAACTCTGGAATTTCCTTTTGGATACTAGGAGAACTTGACCTTGCTAACAAAAGTACCTCACCTGTTTTAAAATTTTTCTCCCCGTTTGTCTGAAGAGAGATCTATATTAAGGACCGAAAACTAGGCAATTTTTTGGCATCTTCATATGAAGAAAATTGGAAGAGGAATTCACGGAAACGCTGGAGTGTATTCTACTTTCTCTCCCTGAGTCCAGATGCCTAAAACCTCAAAAGCACCCAGAACTTTCTTTGATGGATGGTGAAAAAGCAAGAGAGAAGGATCTGGAAAGCATGGTGGAATTATAGAAGCACTCCTTAGGGAGTATGGTTTAAGCCTTTGGGACACTTTATCATCCCCTCCAGCCTATTTATCTTGGAACATTATTTCTCCAATTCACCACAGAGCAAGGAAGACAGGTAATTATCTGTAGAGAAATATTCTATAAATTGTATTTAAATAACAATTGTGCAATAAGACAGAAAGCCTGGTGAAATCTCCAAGCTTTTTTTCTGTTAAACGAGAATTTTAATAGCATATTTTTGAAGAGATCTCTTACCTTGACAAAGTTATTATTTCCTGGGATTCTTTTACTAAGACTCTCAACAGTAGACTGGGTTCTTAGGTCAAGCCACACTATAGATCAAAACACAATAATAAATATGAAAAACTTGATTTTAAAAAAATCAGACCTTAATGAAATCACTGTCAAGGATAGGAGACTGATTAGTTTCTATAAGCAATTAAAATGCTGTAGCTTACCAAAGACAGAAATTAGAAAATTAGAAATGAATGGGCATATTGTTAGAAGAGAGGATAAATTTATGAGGGAGAACTTAAAGCTTTTATGCAAAATTATAGACCAAGTTAGGAGAATAATACATACCTTAGGGTGCTATTTTGTATCCTTTTTATAGAAAAAGATGAAAAAACTGTTTTGGATATGGACTTTCTATGCATACACGAGTGCAGAAAAAAATCTAAATGCAAGGCAGGCTAGTTGCCAGGGCAAAATGCACAGCTCAGGATCACTGTACTAGGTATAAAAGGCTGTACCTTGGAAAAACTGGGTAGCAATTTGTGACAAAGTAGAGAACCTGACACTATTATAGAGGGAAAAAATTAGATTCATTTGCTTATGTACAGAATGCTTATATTAAACTCTTTCAAAGTAGACTAGAATCCGGAATCATTACACGAATCATTTAAAGGTCACCATTCTTTCTCCTTGCTAGATTATAAAGTAAACTCTCCACTTTAACAGATCAACCTTGTTTTTACTGAGTAACTATCACTTGCTTTCTGATCTCCCTAAATAGGAAGTTGTGTTCTGATTTACAACAGAAGGCTTGAGAAAGAGAACGCATTAAAGGGTATACAAAGTAATTGTGAAAGATAAACAATAGTATCAGCTGAGCTTTATTTGTCAGATTTCAGTTCTGAACCAAACTTTTGTAACTTTGAATATGTGAGTGCTCACTCGATATTTTTAGGCACTGACTATGCTCAGATGCCTCCTGAAAACAGTCTATTTAAAGGGCACCAGGAAGATCATGCATGCTTGTCTGCTGCCCATGTGAGTGCTGGCTGTTATTGTCTAGTTTGGTTCACCCTTAACTATACTATGCCTTTCTCTTCATTTAAAAACCAGTTACTTCCTGTTGTGGATTTTAATCAATTCTTTTTAATTACTTAAAGCATTATTTCCCTTGAGGGCAGTCTGTGCTTGATTTTGATGGTGGCTACTTTGCAGGAGAACTGAATCAGGGACTTCAGGATACTATACTGCTGTGGTCCCCAATCTTCTTGGCACCAAGGACTGGTTTCGTGGAAGACAATTTGTTCCAGGACCAGGGAGGGGGAGAGGGGTGATGATTCAAGTGCAGTAGGGTTCGAGCTCCTACGAGAATCTAATGCTGTTGTTGATCTGACAGAGGCAGTAATGTGAGGGATGGAGAGCAGCTGTAAATACAGGTGAAGCTTTGCTTGCTTGCTTGCCCTCCATTCACCTCCTGTTGTGTGGCCCAGTTCCTAACTGGTCACAGACCAGTACTGATCCACGGCCTGGGGGTTGGGGACCCCTGCTATACTGGTTTCCAAAGTAAAAAACAAGGCTCTTCATCACCAAGGAAACAGGAGGCAAAGAGGAAGCCCATGGAAATACACAGCCAAGCAGTGACCCCTGCTCTTTGCTGCCAGGCATCCATTCTTCTTGCTGCCGGGAGCCGTAGCTCTGATTCTCTTTAGGAAACCACCCCTCCTTCAACCTCAGCCTGAGATTCCACCCTACCCTCGGCTCTAGGATCTTGTCCCCAATGATTGGTTCGGGTGTAGTCAGATTAGCCTGCCTGAGATTTTTGTGCTTAGTCCGCAAGAGTCCCTGTTCTCAGCTCAGCTTGGGAGTGTGCAGCTGGGACCTGCTGTGCCCTGGAAGAGAGCTGAATCAGCCACAACTGGAGTCAACCTCAAAGAGACAGACTGGTGGGGGACCCAGGTGATACTGTCTGACCCAGGAATCAAACAGCCCCTGAACAAAACTACTCACAGAATTCCTGGTTTTTTTTTTTTTTTCCCCTTTATAACTTCATTTTAGTCGGGGCTGACTTTTCTATGACTTGCCCTGGGATGGATACAAGCCATTAGCAGAAGCCTCATGGAATCTCCAAGGTCTCCTGTGTCCAGGGAAAATGACAGTCTATCCACTTTGTCCACAGAGGCAGTGGTGTGTGACTGTGACCCAAGTGGACCTTCCTCATAGGCAAGCAACCCTAGCAGGTGTTAATGGCTGGACCAGAGTAGTTGGGCAAAGTAGAGGCATTCTAGAGAAAAGTTTTAAATCTGTGACAGGTAGAATTCACGAACACATCTCAGTCCTCCATGTTTCAAACTACAATGGGCTAGGGGTTTAAAATCAATGTAACTTTGATTACCTATGCAAAAAAAATGAAATAAGATGGGTTAGGATGGAAAATGTCAACATTCACTGAACTCAGCAGGATAAATATTGACTTATGAAACTTTGTTTTAGTTATGCTGGTTTGCTGAATCATGAGGTAAAATTTATTTTTTATCAAGGGACACTGCTCTAGGCTTTAGGCTTTTTTTGCTTACTGATTCAAAGCCTTCCAGATCAGCATTTTTCTATATTTTAATGGACATAAAAATTACTAGGGAGTTTAAAGATAAATCCCACTGCCAAAAATTCTAGGACAATAGGTCTGGGGAGGGGGCCCAGAAATTACACCTTTTAAATAAACATCCTCTCTTTAAGAAACACTGCGAGACTCAACAGCAGTGGTTCTGATCCAGAAAGCTCACCTGAACCACCTGGAAAACTTTGAAATCACACATCCTGGTCCCTACATCAGAGGATTCTTATTTTATTTTTTTCCTTTTGTGGCCATGCTGCATGGCATGTGGGATCTCAGTTCCCCAACCAGGGAAATGAACCCGCGCCCCCTGCAGTAGAAGTGTGGAGTCTAACCACCAGGGAAGTCCCTGCATTGTAGGAATCTGGTTGTGAGTCCAGGCAAGGAGAGCCTGAGTCCTCCTACCTGTGTTATTCCGTGTTCTGCTCAAGCTTGAGTACCCCTTTTTTAGGGCATGTTCTTTAGGACACTGAATTTGTTCCAATTGTTAATTTCAAAACAAAACTAGACACACACTGATGATCAAGTGGCTCTGTGACTCTATTGCTCTTGGACAAGGACTACTTAAGTTAACGGGGCACCATCCTCCTCCCTTAAAAGCTTCGAAGTACCCACAGTACTGGTATCTGGTACCAGTATCTGGTATCCACAGAATGAACCAAAGAGAGTCAAAACACTGGAGGTGAAATCTACATTTTTGACTTTGCCGCCAACAAGCTATGTGACTCAAGCAAGTCTCATTTCCCTTTCGGACTTGGGTTTCCAGAATATAAAATAAGGCAGTTTAGACTAGCTGGTCTCAGAAGTCCCTCTCCTTCCATTATCCCATGATCACAGAAGGCTGGCAGAATTTTTGTTTTTATAACTCGAGTATAAAGTGATTAGAATACATGGAATGAATTAGTAAAACTGCCAAAGAGGAAAGTGTCAGTGGTCGGTACACTACCAAGCAATACACAAATGCTTGAAATTAATTGAATTAAGAACAAAGGAAAATTAGAAAACTCATTAAAGGAGCTAAGATGGCAGAATTACATGAGCAGAATAAGAGACCAAAAGCCAAAGAGAAGATCCCGAGCAGGAGGACTAAGCCCCAGGTGGAGGTAATTTCTGAGAACAATCAGAAGAGGTGCTAGATCCAGAACCAACAGCAGCAGTCAATTTTCCCCAACACGTCGGAGTTGGAAGCTGGGGTGCGAGCAAGAGCCAGAGCACCAATACCTGAGGAAGCGCCAGCAGCTGGAACTGAAGAGCCAGAGGGAACAACGGCAGCTGGATCTGAAGGACCAGGAGAAACTGGAGCAGCTGGAGCATTAGGAGAAATAATGGCAGTTCATGCTAGAGATGGCCAGGTTCAAGGTTTGCGTTCTCTTCCTGACCATTTAGGACATGTTGGCTCACATGGGCAAGTTCATCAATGAACAGTCTTCTACCCATTTGAGTGTAGAAAAAGGTAAGGAAGAGACGTGGAGCAGAAGGGGAACAGAGGCTGTCCAGTCAGTCTCTGGTTCAATAGCATTTCCGGCTGGACAAAGATCAGGTCAATTCCTGCCTCTTGTTCAGATGACTCTTCCCTACCTGGCCACACAGTCTGCATCCCAGTTAGGAAAGTGGCTCAGTTGGTTATTGACTGCTGACCCAACTGCAGAACTGAAATGCTGTGTGATGCAGTGAGTGAGTGCATCACTAGGGGATGTATGAGTGGAGTGTTAAGGGAACTGCTAGTCTCTGCAGAAGTGGGCAGGGCATCCATAGGAAAACAAGTGGCTTTGGGAAGGCAGTGCCCCAGGAAAGCACTTCCCTGGAAGGGTGGCAGGAGGTAAAGTCCACAGAAAGCAACAGCATGTCTAGAGGGAACAGGGAATTGCTCAGTCCCAAAGTGATTCAGAAAAACATCAGAAGGAAAACAGAGTCCAGAACACCATACAGCCTGTTTCTAGAAAACACGTCCCTTACTTAGACTAAATAAACTGGATTTAAATGGTTCTCACCATCAAATGAATAGGTTCCAAAAACCCAACTTGGGTGACCTGGAATTTGTCTTTGTATTAAATGAAGTCATATCCAATATATGTCTCATAGATTTAGTTTGTTCTGAAAAACAAAGTTTTAAGAGTAAAGAAAAATGCAGTTGCCTCAAAGCCCATGGGTCAAGGTTAATTGAGTGATGTAGTAAAGAGTATAGGGTAAGAAACCTGTTTTAGAATATTTAGAAATTTGAATCAGTTTTGGGAACAACAGAAGGGAAATGTATCAAAGTAGGGCGGGGGGACCACACTAGAGATCATCTAAATTATTTTCAGTTGACTAGAAGCAAAGGCAAATAATACAGCTCCTAGGGATGGTTTGCTATGAGGTGCTACTAGCCTGACAGTGAGATAAGGTAAGGCCACAGGTTATGGAAGAACTAAGCAAGGACTGCTGACAGTTACACTCAATGTTATTGGGTTGCTTTCCCCACAATGGACATTAAATCTAGGAAACTAGATTTAACTGCTGTGTGTTATGGTAATTAGCTAAAAGTTAAGCTATTATAATTAAGCTGGGCATGAGGTCATTTGTAAAGGGGAAGAGACTGTCCCTCAGCTGATGACATTTTCTGAAATCAGGTGGGGACCAAAAGAAAAATGGCGAGTTGGGGGAGGGGCGGTGAATGAAAACATGTATGTCAAAATTTGGGGGCTAAAACCTATTTCAGCTTTTAGGTGTATAAATGTCAAGATGCCAATGGCTGACGTGGGTGCATGTGACCCCTGGTAGGCTCTGCGTTTCCCCTAAGAAAGAACACCTGCTGTTTAAACCAGCCATTTCATCTGGCATTCCTGGACTGAAAAGGTCATCAGCCAATTCAGAATAGTGGCCACATTCTGAACACTTACTGAAGCCTGATAGTCTGCTAGGCATTGTTTTAAGTGTCCCATGTGTATTAATTCACTGATCCTCAAGCCTATGAGGGCTGCTTTTAATTTCTCCAGCTTAATCACTCAGGAAACAGGCACAGAATGGCAGTAAGTGGAAAAGGCAGAATTTGAACCCAGAGTCTGAGTCCAGAATTAAATCTCTATGATATAGATGTAACCAAGAAGAAGTCATAGCCTTAAATAGAATATGAAAAAACATAGGTCCAAGTTGAACTCTAATTTAGATTCTTTTTGTTTAAACTGGCAGAATTGAGGAATCCAAGCACCACAAAATATGGCAGTATTTCTTTACCCAGGATTGAAGGCGATGTAAGGCATTCAAAGAACTATGTAACAACAGATATGACAAAACGAAAAATAAGTGGATTGTGACAGAGTGGAATACTCCATATTTTAACAAAAAATAACAACCTGCTCCCTTCCCAAGAAAAACAATACAATACAAAACCACACCTTTGTTGTTTAAGACCAAGCCTGCTTAGGAGTTTTAGGAGGTTTGCCAGCTATGGTTTTCTTTCATGTTGATACTCTGAAACATATCCCAGTTCCCAAAAAGATAAAAGAATGGAGCTTATCAAGTTTCCTTCAGATTTCAACAGATGACTAGCCAGATTTAATCATTGGCCTGGGGTGAACTAATATGCAAAAATTTTTTAAAAAGGCAAAGGGAATGACCAATGTCTAAAACTGTCACTCTCTGCATAAAGAGTCATGTGTCACAGGAAACTTTAAATCCAGTACCTTAGAAAAAATGTTTGTAATACCATTTAAAGAAGGAATAATGGCTGAGAGACACATGATTTTTATTGGTGGTTTTCTGTAATATACTACAGGGCTCACATCAGTGACTCTGGCCTCCCTGGATATTAGTCCTTACTATGAATAATATTTTGACATTAAATCATGAATTGTGTTCGACAGAAAGCTACCACGATGAGGGTCCTATTGTACTTGGCTTGCCGTGCGCACCAAGCAACTTCAGTAGTGAGTGACGAAACTTAGCCGAGAAGTGGGGAAAGAGCCAGGCCATCTGAGTCAAGCCAGAATGTTTCCCCAGCAGCATCAGTGAAATATGTATATGAATTTGCAAAAATATCAGTTGCTTCAAGCCTTCCCCCACTCAACATCTGAACTACCTGTGGAGCTTTGTGCTTCTTTATCGGTTTAGTCTGTGGTACATTTGTCAATATAAACCTCCTTTTCAATACTATTAAGAAGACAGCAAAGCCTGTAGACCACTAAAAAAAAAAAAAAAAAGGTGGTTCTGGAAGGAAAAGGCTTAGAAAAATGGTGGGGAGAGGAGTGGAGGGAATTCTTTGGAAAATATTGATGAAGATAATGCTGAGAGGGAGAGAGGAAAGTCAGAGGGATGAGGAAAACGAAAGACAGGCGAGAGAAGGCAGAGGCCTGCTTCAGATCCAGGGCCACAAAGCTGCTGCAATCCACCTGTGAGACCATCACGGTAAACGGCTGCATCATGCCACAGGGACTAGGAAGGAGGGATGTGTTTTTATCTCCACCTTGGGTACCATACCAATGTTCACCTCGCCAATCACAGAACTAACATAGAAACGCTAAGACAATATGAAGCTTCTGAAACAGACCATCTGTGCCTCAATAGATACCTTTGCATGTTTTTTTATCTCATAAGCATACCGTTAGAAAAGATGTCAAATGACAAACACACCCTAATGACAAGGAAGAACAAATAGCCTGTCTTGGTCTTCAGTGTCTTCCCCAAGCCTGTTTCATGTCCACTAATAGGACCCCAAATTTCTCCTCTCTGTTATTGTACAGGGGCTGAGTGAGTAGATTACCTATCCAGGACCTCATAAAAATGGTGACATAGTAAAAAGCAATTAAAAAAAGAAGACTGTCCCTCTCTTGTGCTTGCCTATAACAAATACTGTTCATCGGTTATATAATTTACTAAGTAAACAGAGAGAAAAATGAAGAAGCACAGGATAGGCATCGAGTTAGAAAAGGTTTACAAGAGGAAGGGACAAGGAAGGAAGAAAATATATAGATAGAGAAAGAGGGAAAAAGTTGAAAACCCACAGGCCATGATATAAATGAAGACAAAGAAGCTCAAAGACAAAAATATGTAAAAAGCTGATTCTGTTTTCATCAATTCCCTTTCATGTTGTTTCAAGATAAAGCTTCTAAAGATTTCATATTGTGTAGATATTCTCAACTGAAAACTTGCATGGACATATGCCACCTTAGTATTTCCTGGGTAGAAGAAAATTGGAGGCAGAATTTATCCTTGTCATGACTTAGTGGCGTCTCCTCCCAGCTAATTACTCTCTGTCCTCCTTTTCTATTCTCTTTCCTTGTCTAGCCTCCAAATTTCTACCCCTAGCCTTCTGTGTCACCAAGGCAAGCATAGTAACTGCCTGGTTTGTCACTATCTGCCTAGGGGTCATCACAGTACCTGTCTACAGAAAGGCACTTAAACTTTAGTTGCATAAATTAATGTAACCTTCATTCTTATGGTGAATTCATCTATAATAAACTGAGACTATATTAACAACTTTTTTTTTTTTTTTGGATGCACCACAAGGCACGCAGGGTCTTAGTTCCCTGACCAGGGATCAAACCTGCACCCCTTGCACTGGAAGCATGGAGTCTTACCCACTGGACCACCAGGGAAGTTCCTGTTATCAACTTTTAAGTCTACCTTTTGAACGATCTCTTTATAACAGAGCCACAAATTCTAATTGTCCAGAAATGAGCTTTAATTCCAAGTCCCATATTCAACTTGTCCAAGAAAGTCATTTTTCTCTCATGTTGGCACTCTTTAAATATTACTTAATTTCCTTCTGTTTCCTCAGGCTAAAAATCTTATAGCCGTGTTTTATTTTTGCTTCATGTTTATGCCCTATTCAATTTCCAAACATACCAGTTGTATCTTTCCTCTGAAAGGTCTGGCCAATTTGTCTCTCCAATCTTACTGTTCTAATCCCATCAGCTCATTAGCAGTTTCAATTAACTCCTTTGCTAGATTTTACTGAAGAGAGTAATCTTGTCCTTTTTAATATAATTACTTACATGGTAGGATTTAAATGCTTCCTATTTGTCCTTTCTGGTTCTATTCCTTTTTCTTTCCTTTCCTGCATTCTTTTTAAAAGTCATTCCATTTTCCCCCTTTATTATACATTATTTACTCTTTTACTGCTTAGCCTAGAGACTACAACATGCATCCTTGACAGTACTAGAACCACAAGACACTTTAACCTCATCTACTAAATATTCCTTTCATGTACTATTGTTGCCATGTAGTATTTAAAATTTTAATATATTTTGAATATCACAATACATTATTATTTTATACAGTCAAAATTCAGCTAGAATGACCTACATATTTTCTCTTTCTTGGCCTCTGTATTCCTCCTTGCATTGCTGAATTTCCACCTGAGAACATTTTTTTCCTTTTACCAGAAAAAAACTATTTAGTTTTTCTTTCAGTAGGGGTTTGCTTGTAATGATTTTTCTAAGTTTTGGTTTGTCATTGCCTTTATATTTTACCTTCATTTCTTAAGGATATTTTCACTAAATACAGAATTCTAGGTGAATATTATTTTCTTTTAGCACTTCAAAGATTTCATTCCGCTGTACTCTGTTTCCATTGAGAAATCAGCTAGAAGTTTTAGTGTTGCTCTCATCAAAGTCACATCCTCTGGCTACTTTAAAATTCTTTTTATCTTTAGGTCTCAGCCTGTGTTTGTGTATGGCTTTCTGTGTATATATCTTGCCTGGGGATTCATAGTGCTTCTTGAATTGGTGGCATATTTTTCAACAGTTTTGAAAAACTTTCCTCTCTCACTTTCCTTTTCTTCTGGGTCCCCAATTAAAAATATGTTGAATCTTCTTATCTTACTCTATATTTCTCTTACTTTTCTACATTTTCTAAACATTTGTGTGTCTGTGCCTCAGCTGCGTCTAATATGATGTAAAACTCATCAATGGAGTTTAATACCATTATAAAATTTCTATCCTTAAATTTCTAATTGTTTGCTAAGATTATCAATCTTCCCCATGAATTTCTTGAACATGCAGATCATGGTTAAAGTCTGATTAACTCTAGTATTAGGATTTCCTACGGGTCTGTTTGCAATGTCAGTTGTTTCTCTTGGTTTTCAGTCATTCTTGTTTTGAATACCTGATATTTTTTAAATAGAAAACTAGAAATTGTAGAAGAAAAAGGAATGAATAAACAAGCACATCACAGAAAGTCTTCCTGGCAAAATATTTACTGAAATCCTTCACTATAACTTCAACTAACCTAGTTGCATTATTTTAAAATGACACCTCAAAGTCCAAAGCTGCATTTCTACAATTCAAAGTTTACAGTTTAACAAGAACTTTCTGGTTTCTGTGAGTAGGCCCTTCCTTTCATAAGGGGGAAAACAAAAAGTAAAACCCTAACTAGTATAAAAAGTTGGCTAACATTCATCTGTGAAAGAATACTCTCTTAGTCACTAAAACTGTAATATTCTCCTTATATTCAAAATGAGCTGCTCATGAGAATGAGAAGAAAATAAAGATTCAAAAGAGGTACTTTGTCTAATAGGACCTTTGGCTGCAATTCTTTCACCTTTTCTTTGCATCTTTAGTTTTTTATCACCAGTACAGAAGACATACTAAATGCTTTCTTATAACACTGTAACATTAAACACCTTGATTTTTTATAAAGATTCTTTCCAAAGGATTCACGCTACTCTTACAAAACACTTTTTAAGCTCATTTTCTGCTTGAATGTCACTTTTTCCAATCTATACTAAAGTAACTGCAAAGTAAAAATTGCTCACTCCATAAATCATTCCATCTCTGACAACTTCTATCTCCACTCCCCAACCCACAACCTGTTACTTTATTGACCAAAAAATGGTGCTTTTCTATTTGTGACAGAATGATGCCTTTTAGTGATTGTATATTTAGAACAAAATCTTCCTTTTAGTAAGTGAGAGTGTCATTCAGTGCTCAATTGTCATATGCTGCTAAGAGTGAGACTAAAATATACATGGTTATTTCCACTGAATAAAGCGTGATATCTAATGGTGGTATGTTTAAGATTCAGCCTTTCCACCCTGTGGACACAGCCACGTTTATAGCAGAAGGAGCTAAAATGATGAGATTTTTGTTTTCATAAGCTCAGTAGAGTCGATTCAAGTGCCTATATGGGAAGAACAAGTACACAAATACTTGATGGAGAGGCAGACATGGGACTGGGAACATGTGTAATCTTGAGTTTTGAGGGGAGGAGGAGGTAAAATCTCTTTTAGGTGTCAGAAACAGCAGGGATCACGAAAAGTTCTAGCCATACTGATTCATTTGTCTAATACAAATTATCAGGAAGGGGAGAGCAAAAGAAAGAGTTAATTCCACATGGGAATAACTATCTGAAACTGGTAAATATATAACAACCCATTTCTTAGAAGACTCTTTGAGATTATAGGAAACATGACTACATGCTTTTTGAGCCAGATGTTTTAGCATGACCACATCTGCAAGCAGAAAAAGGCCTTGCATTTGACATCCATGCACAACAGCTTACCCACAGCGTTGTAGAGAGGTTCTCCAGTTAACTTGTCCCAGACTACAGTGGTTTCCCTCTGGTTACTGACACCAATAGCTTTCGAGAGAAAATTAAACAGAAAAGAATTAAAAAAAAAAAAAACAAGCAAAAATCTGAGGATAGTTCTCTTTTTTTTATATAGGCACAAGTAAACATAACAATGTGGGGAAAAGGAAAAAAAAAAAAAACATTTGGAACATTCGTAGTGGTATTGAGTTGATTTTCTTCAAATGGCCCCAGGAAAAACAAACCTCCAAGTCAAGCTTCTTTTTCTTTCCTACAGACTCCTTCCCTCTTTACTATCAGCACACCATGACATAGACCCAGATCAATAGTGAAAAGAAAGACTCCCAGGTTGGCTTATAAAAAAGGAATGCAATAACTTCCCCAGTTTACAACACCCTATTTATTATGCTGAGGCGACCAACAATAACCTCATTCATTTATTTACTTACTGCTACAAGAAATTTCCATCTGTGTGTGTGCACACACACATATGCATTAAAAAAAAAAAAAAAAACAGCCACCGATAGAATCCTTCATGCTGGGTAAACTCATATTATGGTTTAGAAATTCAATTTTTTCATGTATTTTAATAATAGTTTACAAGACATAGAGTTTGAATCAGGTATAAGTACAATATGTGATGGCAATTACCTCATACTAACCTATATACAACTCAAGGGCTATAGTTACAGTAAGTTACTCTAAGTAAAATACCATTCCATACCATTTTATTCAGTTTAGCTTGATTCAGCTAAATTGGAGGTTTTCAGACTTGGCTGTACATTAGAATCAACTGCAGAGCTTTTATAGAATTCCAGTGCCCAGGGCCTGGAGCAAACATTTTCATTTAACTACCTGGGGTAGCATCAGAGCATTGGTATATTTTTCTTAATACTCCCCACATGCATAGAGTTGCATACGCTGGGCTAAAGGGCTCTTTCAGAATTTAACCTTAAAGGCAATATAATCAACCCATCTTATGCTCAAATCTCTGGAATTGCCTGTTACGAGACCATTCAGACACCTTCTAGTGAAAAGATACTACCTTTCACAAGGCAAACCAATCTATGCCACACAGCTTTTCTATTTGAAAAAAATCCTTTTCCTCGTCGCTTCTGCCTGTCGATCTTTGCCACACTCTTTGGAGATACAAGAATAAGGTGACTCCTTCCACAGGTCAGCCTTTCACACTTGAAGCAGTTATTCTGTCCCTCCAGGCTTCTCTTCCCTTGCCGAGGCTGAACAATCCAATTTCGATCCACTGCCCCCACCTCCATACGGCATGGTTTAAAGTCCCGTCACCACCTCCCCTAGGAACATGCAACTATCTGTCCAAATTATTCACACTGTACCCCAGAATAGACACACTAGCAATGTTCTGACCAACAGAGATCTGAAGGGGACCAGCAGCTCCCTCGTTTTAAATCATCTTCATCCAATGCAGAGTTACTCATTGTAACACCTTGCCTAGATGTCCAAAGATGAATGAGATTCCATTACCAGGAAACTTAGAGGCACAGGGTGAAAGGAATAGATTTGGGGGTGATTTTTTTTTACAAAAGGAAGACAAAAATGTTTGCAGGAATATAGGAAGAGAAAGAAGAATATGGGGGTAGGGGAGGAAGGGGTCTGGAAATGAATGGGACACCATCCTGATTCTTACAGTAACAGAGGGGATGAGATTAACACCCAGGGAGGAGCTTCACTAGGGCAGAAGCTTATTTGCTGACCTCATGGTGGAGGGAAGGGGGCAAGAGATACGGACATGTTTCTCCATGAAGTGGCATACAAGGCGATCTGCTAAAACGGGGATTGTGCAATTGGGCACTGTTCAATAGAGCGCAGGCTCCAAAGCCAGACTGCCTCTGCTTTCTAGCAGTGTAACCCTGGGTCTCAGTTTTATCTTCTGTAAAATGGACATCACCAATAACTCCCACCTTGAAAGTGCCAAGTGTTAGTCAGTCTGTCTGACTCTTGCAACCCCATGGACTGTAGCCCGCCAGGCTCTTCTGTCCATGAAACTTCTCAGGCAAGAATACTTGGAGTGGGTTGCCATTCTCTTCTCCAGGGGATCTTCCTGACCCAAGGATCGAACCCAGGTCTCCTGCATTGCAGGTAGATTCTTTACCATCTGAGTCACCAGGTAAGCCTTACCAGGTTTCAAAAAGAGAAACTGGAATTGATGCCTATTAAAACAGTGCCACAGCGGGTTCATGTTGATATATGGCAGAAACCAGCACAATATTGTAAAGCAATTACCCTCCAATTAAAAATAAATTAAAAAAACAGTGCCTGGCACACAGTAACTACTCCATACACGTTACTTAAGGCTGCCGTTCAGTGTCATCATTGCTATGCAGACAGTGGAGTGTCAGTCAAAAGGAATAGGACTGAACGAAGTGGGACACTCAAAGGTTAAGGAATTCCCTAGCAGCACTGTGGGCACAGCAGAGGCTAGAGACCTCAGCAGGACCTTGGCAATGGTTGTTAAGGTGACCTTCACCATGAGGACTCATCAGGAATTCATGCTCTACTAAACTCTCCTATTCTTCCCCACTGCATTAATTAGTGGTTAACTAGTTGTCTGCTTCCTGAGTTGCAATCTTGGAGTTTCTATTCTAAGCCCTTCCGGCTACCCTTCTTTATTGGCTCATTTGCTGGTGGCTCAGACAGTAAAGCATCTGCCTACAATGTGGGAGACTGGGGTTCAATCCCTGGGTCAGGAAGATCCCCTGGAGAAGGAAATGGCAACCCAGTCCAGTACTCTTGCCTAGAAAATCCCATGGATGGAGGATCCTGGTAGGCTACAGTTCATTGGGTCGCAAAGAGTCAGACACGACTGAGCGATTTTACTTTTTACTTTCTTTCACCTGGTATTTAGAACATTATCTAGAGCTATTGCCATCTGAGTCATCAGTCACAAGGTTCCACTCTGACCACTCCTTCTTTCCCCTCTCTCTCAATTTGGTTCCTTCGTGCCAAGCAAAAGTGCTTTTCTTGCAGACAAAGTCCAGTGAACCAGCTTTCTCAGGACTTTCTTCCAGACACAAACACGTCTGGCACTGCTTTCTCTGATACAGGTCTCTGAACTTCTGAACTGCTTTCACAAGCTGATTACTTGCCATTTTTACCCTAAAATGCTCTAGGTTTTTCTATGCCCCTCAAAGAAAACTTTTCTGACTGCACAGGTACTTATCTTAATAGTTTCCAATTTTAATTCCCTCTTTTTCAGAATACATGTTTAGGTTTCACAATTTGCCACCCTAGTCAAGCTACAATAAGAGCATATGACATACAAGTCTTTTAGCTACAGATATTATAATCATTGGCACATATAAAACCCAATGTATAAAAAAACAAAAACAAACAAACAAAACAAATAAAATACCCAATGTATTACTCTTGTATCTGGCAGATACTTTTTTAGGATTTTGTTTTCCTCAACACTGAGTGTCACTATAAAATTAACTAGTTAAGTGATACATTTAAAATCTGGTTAAATTTTGCTTAAGATTGCCTATGAAAAGTTATAACTGCAGTTAAGAAAATATAATGAGGAAAAAGCCTTTGGAAGTAGTCCAGAATGTTATAATTGTTGTCTTTGTAGAATTATAGATGACATGCATCCTTATTTAAAAATAAGTTATAATTTATAATTGGAACACATTTCTGAAAAAAAAAAAAATGAAAACCATACATAGTAAAAGAAAGTGGCTCCACAGTAAAGAGTACACCTGCCAATGCAGGAGACGCTGGATCAGGACTATCCCCTGGAGGAGGAAATGGCAACCCACTCCAGTACTCTTGATTGGAGAATCCCATGGACAGAGGAGCCTGGTGGGCTATGTCCATGGGGTCGCATAGCGTCAGACACAACTGAGCGCACACATACAAAATAATACAATCCCTAGAGGAAGGCTCTGGGACTACTGGAAGTTCCATGTAGGAAGCAGTATAAAGCTTTTTAAGAAAGTAGCATCTGGAAGATGTGTGCTTATGGCAAGTTGTAACAATTGCAAATGATATCTGGCCACTGCTGAGAAGTGCTTTGGGACAAAGAATACCTTTTCTGAGAGGCCAAGTCTGAGAGGTGAAGGAAATGTCTGTGGATGTGTTGAGTAGGGTGAGGCAGTGGGCGTGGGGGTTTCCTTGTTTTGCAAGGGTGTGAGAACAATCTAATCACTTAGGATTTGATGCTCTCAACTTTGTAACAGTGTATTTTGTGTTCTGTTTGTACCTCCTGACAGAGGATGAAAGAGATTATCTGGTTTTGTCACTCTGTATACTTTTTATTTAAATTTTTTATTGGGGTATAGCCAATTAACAATGTTGAGATAGTTTCAGGTAAACAGCAAAGGGATTTAGCCATACATATACCTGTATGCATTCTTCCCCAAACTCCCCTCCCCTCCAGGCTGTCACAGAACACTGAGCAGAGTTCCCTGTGCTATACAGTAGGTCCTTGTTAGTTATGTCTTTTAAATACACCAGTGTGTATATGCCCATCCCACACTCCCTAACTATCCCTTCCACCTATCCTTCTCTTTGGCAACCATGAGTTCGTTTTCTAAGTCTGTGAGTCTCTGTTTTGTAAGGAACTCTACTTGTACCATTTCTTTTTAGATTCCATATATAAGGGATGTCATACAATATTCTCTTTCTCTGTCTTACTTCATTCACTATGACAATCTCTATGTCCACCCATGTTGCTGCAAATGGCATTATTTCAGTCTTGATAATGGCTAGTCAGTCTGTATACTTTGTATTTCCTTCAGTCCAGTGACAGGCAAACAGAGCTGCCCAGCTCTCTAAGCCAAGAAGGAAAGCAGCAACCTATTTACTTGTCTTGGGCTCCTGTGAGCTGTTAAACTGGAAAGTGAACTCTGATTTTAGAGACCTTGTTTGTAGGGACCTGAAATCAACACACTTCAGCTGATGAGGACAACTAAAACCAATGAAACTGGAGTTTGTAAAAGAAATACAACCAATTTCTTTGGAAGGAATGATGCTAAAGCTGAAGCTCCAGTACTTTGGCCACCTCATGCGAAGAGTTGACTCATTGGAAAAGACTCTGATGCTGGGAGGGATTGGGGGCAAGAGGAGAAGGGGACGACAGAGGATGAGATGGCTGGATGGCATCACTGACTCGATGGACATGAGTCTCAGTGAACTTCGGGAGTTGGTGATGGACAGGGAGGCCTGGCGTGCTGCGATTCATGGGGTCGCAAAGAGTCAGACACGACTGAGCGAGTGATCTGATCTGATCTGATGTTGAACTCAGTGATTACCACCAGGTAAGTGATCAATGAGTCACTCTTTAGTGGGGAAAAAAAAATCATTTATTTGCCACACTGGAACTCAAAACTCAAGCCATTTTGAGGTTAACATTGTGTGGCTCAGGAAAGAGAGGACTGGACCAGGAGACAGGGTGGCTGAGCATGCATGTTATCCACCACTAAAGAGCTCCACGACCTGTGATGGCTTCCTGTCCCCTCATCCACAACTAGGTTTAGGTGATGGAAAATCCTTTACATCATGAGGCTTCTGTGACCTAGAGCTCTAGCCAAAGCTTGGCCCTTGACAGTGCCCATTCAAGAAATTATCTGGGAAAAAAGTTTTTTAAGCACAATCGGCCTGATATGGATGAGCTTGTGGAATGTTCTCTTCCTCGGCCATAGGCTGAGAGTTGTTGAGAAGGAAGTGCTGGGTCACTTTGGTTAGGGTATAAGTTTCACACTGGCCAGACACGGAGGAGCAGAGAGCAGGGAACTATGTGTTCAGTGCTCTTGCAGACAGTGCAAGTGGAAGACGAGTCACTTGGACTGCAGTCATGTGTCATCTTCAGGAATACCACAAAAACAAGAGAAAAAAGAACCACCTGAGTAGGTCCAGAAGGCTAACACATCGCAGCCTACCTCACCTGTAAGGGAGGTAGAATGAGGTCAAAATCATGGCCAGTGGCTCTGGAGTCTACATCCTGAACATGGCGTTCAGCCACCTAGATGATTAATGTCACTGGTAATGGATATTTTGACAACAGAGTGTGCTGGTGAATGCCTCATATGTTTACACTGTTTAGACTGTGAAAGCTGTGAGGACAATTCAAGAAAACTGAGCAACAATCACTTCCACATGCAACTCATCTAAAACTTGGTGAATGCAACTCTAAAAGAAATGTGAAGTTTTTCCCTTAGATGTAGGAATAAAATGAGGGTAGGATATTAAAAAACTGTTAACCTATATCAAACTGCCCGTGGGTATTTCTTGTAAAAATCTGCAGTAACAGAAATATCACTGTTACAGTATCCCATGAATTTGTCATGGGATTGACATGTTTCTCCCATTTGACAGCTGTACAACCCTATTTGTGCTCCACTGTGTCCCAAGGGCACTTAGCACATTGTAGGCATTCTGAGTTTGCTGAATGACTAGTTTTGATTGTGCTTAGTCTTTTTTTTTATTTAGGGAAATAAGGGAAACTCTGGAGGAAAAAAAAAATCAATGTTTCAACTTGGGAGTGTGAGTCAATTTCAGAGCCAAGATGACATGAATTAAGGAACCACCACCAACAACTAATTATTCACTCTATCTAGAGACAAATTAGCCAAGGAAGAAACAGAATAGCCCTTGAATGATGAGCTAGAAACATTTAAACTCTAAGGAGATGACAATAACCACATTATGCTTTCACCCTTTACATTAGTAGCACATCAATTTTAGATGTCTGGGTTATTTTTCCCTCTCTGTATGAATGAAGCAAAGTCAAACATAGGCAGATATTCTATTAAAACTACTAGGAATGAACAGAGGTGTCTATAATAATCTCACACTCTCAATTATTTTAGGGCAACTTCATACATGAAGTGCTTTGATTTCAAATCTCTGTCCACTCCAAGCTGTTCCTTCTTTCTCTCCTCAGTAAAGAGCATCTCTATAACCATCCAAGAGCTCCAGGAAAAAAAAAAAATCAAGTCTCATCTGTGACCCATCTCTCCCTCTCATCCCAGTACTCTCTCTGCTCCCCTGACATCCAATTCATCAGCAAGTTCTGGCCCTTTCTCCTCACCTTCACTACAACCACTGTTGATCAAGTCATCATCCTCTCTCTCTCAGGATTCCCAGGGTGGTCTCCACACTGGTCTCTTTGCGTCCACACTTACACCTTTCCTATCCACTCTCCACACAGCGGTCAGGGAGTTGTTTCTAAACTGCAAGTCAGACCCTGTTATCCTCTATCAGCTCACTTAAAGCCTTCTCATGGCTCCTTGTGACACTAAGAACAACATCCAAACTCCTAACTTACCAACAATGCCCTATCCACTTTCCAGATTTCAATTCCAACTGAAAGCCTTTATCAGGTTGTAAGAAACAACCCTTCTTTTACGTTGTTTTTGACATGCTGGCCTTCTTTCTGATCTAGGAATTGGCCAAGCTTATACCCACTCAGGGCCTTTGCACATGCTACTTTCTTTTCCTCAAACACTCTTCCCCCAGATATTTGTATGGCTGGCCCCTTTTGACCTCCGAGACATCAGAAAAAGTGTCACATCCTCAAAGAGGCCTTCTCTGGCCTTCTAATCTAAAGGAAGCCTTTCTCCGTATACTCTACCATATCACTGGGTTTTATTTTCTGCATGGAACTTATCCATATCTGAAATTAGCTAATATTTCTCTGCTGTTCTTGGTGGTCTCAAATGCACCAAAAGCAAAGAGAAAAGGGACCTAATCTTCCTGTTTATTGTTGCATCCTCAGTTCTTGAAGAAATGCTTGCCATTGCACAGGCACTGGAGTATGTGCTGAATGAATGAATGAATTTAACTGAGATAATCACAGAGAGAGTAAAACATTAAAAATACCTTTTATGTTGGAAATATCAATATTGAGCTGCCCGAGTTTCTCACACGTTTTCTCTATACACTCATAGACAGACTGCAGAATTTCCTTAGGGTCCTGCTCCACCCACCTTCAAACAAAGGAAAGTATTTTGGTTAGTCCACAAACAAGCAAGACAGATATAATTTATTTCTCTAGAGTTGTTCACTTATGAGGGTGTGGCTGCATAAACTGAAGAAAATCAGATAAACAAAGCATATCCAATATTCTAAAGAAATGACTTAAAGAAGGGCCAATTTCCCTTACATTTTTATTATTCTTCATACAGTAATTAACCATTTCAAAGGAGGTAATACTAGGCCACAAACAGCAGATATTCTACCTGTTTTAAAATCATTTTTTTTCAAATCTAGTAAGAAATAAGTTCCCCAATTCTTTATATCTTGTAGGTCTGATGAAATCTGATAGTATTCACATTTCACTAGTCATTAGTCATTTTTAAACAGACTAAATACAGATATTATTCTTTTGACACACTGACTGATTTCCTTGCTTTTATATTTGTTTATTTATTTATGAAGCACAACAAATTCTAAAGTCAAATAAGTATATTAATCACTTTTGTCATGATTTTTCCTAAAATGTGTTGTTAGAAAGTAGGGAAAAAATTTTTAATTCCTTCCAAGAACTATGTCATGTAGACAAGTGATTGGTCTAAGTTTTCAGACCAAATCCCAGTGCAATTGTACATAAGGTACAAGGACCTCAGAAGGATGAATGGCTCACAATAAATGACAAGGGTGAATATCTGGGAGAAACAAATGGCATACCTTATCTATGGAAAAGTAGAAATGACACAAGTTAAAAGACTCCTATGCTACAATCTGGAAGTAGCAAGGGAATGCTAAATGCCTTTCTTCTCAGCCTTCCTCCAGGTCTGCCCAGCTTTCGCCCAGGCCTGCCCAGCTTTCCCAAGCTATGAATTCTGTCTCTAAATTTTCTCTTTCCAAAAACCCGATCTCCTTCCACATATTTCTAATTTCTATCCTTCCAAGACTAACTATCCTCTCTCTTAAACTGCAATGGGATCAAGTCTATAGATAGTCATTCCAATGCTAGTAACATGTCAATAACTTTTATTATTAAACAAAGGAATTCCCTGAAACAGAGGAGAACATTTTTAATGGAAAATCTGGTAAGGCACTGCTTTTCCTCTTTCTTAAATTGAAGTAAACTTTACAATATAATGAACAAATCTAAAGCGCACGCATTTGTTGAGTTTCAACAAATGCATATACCAATCTAACCCACATCCAGATGTAGAATATTTCCATTGCACCAGAAAAGTTCTTTCATGCGTTCAAGTCAATCACACACTCACAGGCAACCACTTTCGGGATTCCTATCATCCTAATCAGTTCAGCATTCTTAAATTTTAGATAGCCATATAGGATGTAGTCTCCTATGCCCAGCTTTTTTTCATTTTCCATGATATCAGAGATTCAACCACGTTGTTGCATGTATGAGGCCACTGTTTTAAACCTGACGAACAGTATTTCATTGTTATTGTTTACCGATGAATAGTATGTTCATTGTTTACTGATGGCAAACATTTGAGGGGTTTCCAGTTTTATTATGAACAGAGCTACTATAAGCATTCATGTAGATAAGTCTTTCTATAGGCATATGCTTTCACTTCTCTTGGATGAATTCCTAAGAGTGGAATGCAGCAGATATATGATTCATTTGATAAGAAACTGCCACATAGTTTTTCAAAGTGGTTGTGTCATAAATATCAATTTTTGAACATTGTACAGTACATGTATATGTACTATATAGTGCATATATATTAGTAATACCACAATTACTACATATGAACATTATTTCCCAAAAGGATGATTTAGTAGCAGATGTTAAGATATATGCATTAAAAAAATTTTTTTTCTTTATTTAAGGAAAAAACCCTCACAAGCAAATCAGGAGAGAAGCAGCTTGACAATAATGAAGATATAAAACTAAATGACTTCAAAGTCAATGTGGACTTTCTGATATCTAATACACCTTTGCTTTATTACTTTACAACTCCTTTTCTGTCCCTGAATTTCTAAGCCATCAGTCAGCTACATTTTTGCTGACCTACCAAGTTAGTGCTTCTTTATATATATATATATATATATATATATATATATATATATATTTACTTATTTATTTATTCTTTTTGCTAAGCCAAGCCTGAGTTATGGCACATGGGCTCAGCTGCTCCTTGGCAAGTCAGATCTTAGTTCCCTGACAATAGAAACCAAGTTCACTGCACTGCAAGGCTGATTCTTAACCATTGGACCATCTGGGAAGTTCCAAGTTACTGCTTCTTTTCTTGACTAATACCTATTCCTTGTCTTCTCAGGAGGGTGTTTGGTCAAGTTTACTTTACAGAGACATAGGGCAGGTGGGTTGAGATGGACTAATAAATATGAGGTATCTTTACATATTAAATTAGGAAACATACCCTTCTCTTGGAAACTCTTGTTTTATTTCCACTTGATGATGACTAAGTAGTTCGGCTGTTTTTGAATTGAAAACCTGAAAAATATATTGCAAGAGTAGAGTAAAAAATGCAGGTAGACAGCAAAGATGTTCAAAAGTTATTCAGCAACTGAAGTTCTTATTCACTGATAGAAGAATCATTTCAGAGGAAATGCCAGACAATGCTCTCTTCAGATAGAATCATGCAAGTTATAAGGTAGCTTCAGAAATAACTTCTTTTTAGATAAATGAAAATCTGTTAAAGATAAAGCTGAAGAGGCAATTCTTCATTCTTTAAAAAAATGGTTCCAGATGTAGGAACTTTAATACATCAACCAGTGAATAGTATGGATTTCTTTTAGAGATTAGGAAAACCAAAAATAAAAGAGCTGGACCAGTGCTGACAGTGATAGTGTCAGGTTCCATTCTGCATCCATCTTGCATGTAGAAACAGGAATCATAGATGCCCAGGCAGGAAAGCATCCTGTGTAAATTCCTTTGAAGGAAAGTGTAACAGTGCATCTCACTCTTATGAGAGCCAAGGAGAGTCGTTATCAGGAAGGAAAGAAGAGGACCGACGGTGGCATCAAGCTGAGTGCTCTCTGTGACATGAATTGGTGGCCCTGGATTATAAAACATTAAAACCTGTGGAGGAAAGCTACCAAAGAATAAGTGCAGTACTAGCCTCTGCAATTTTAACACCATTAAAATAACGCTTCCTAAAAACCTAACAACTTCTTTTCCAAATATTATTTTTCACCTGGGTATATCTATATTTAAGTATCACATGACTTAGCCTTTCAGAGTTAAGAGTTCATTTTTTAATTAAAATTAACTTCCCCAATCACTCTAATTGCAGCAGTAAAGTCACCTCCAATTAAGAAAGTGTTTCCAGGCCTAGGTTTCCTGTGGGAGAAAATTCCTCGCTGAAGACAGACTCAGAAAGACAAAGTAATAAGGGGAAACACATGGTGAGTCTTGTCGCTGCTCACCTCCCTACTCACCACACACATCATCTTTTGGGGAGGAAGTGATAAACTAATGAAAGCAAGAAGGAAAATTCTCAAGTCCTCTGAGGAGATAAAATATCTCACAAGTCAAAGGTTAACCTGACACATCATAAATAAAAGGCAGTTGGCAGAAACTGGTGTAATATACCAGTAATTTACAACTTTAGCATTAGTGTAAGTTGCTAGGATGTCCACTCCATTTGTCCCATTTTATTTTCTAAAGTTTCTCTAGGGCCTGGAATAGTGCCTGGCCTAGGGTCGGTAATTAATAAATATTTGTTGAATATCTAAAACACTGTGGTCTATCAGGTACTTATTAGGAGATACATTATTAAATCAAATGGGAAATGGTTAAATGGCAGAAACTTTAATAGGAAGCCATAGTTGTATGTTTCCTCATATTACTCCCATTCCCAAAGTCTGCTGCTGCTGCTGCTAAGTCGCTTCAGTCATCTCCGACTCTGTGAGACCCCACAGACGGCAGCCCACCAGGCTCCCCTGTCCCTGGGATTCTCCAGGCAAGAACACTGGAGTGGGTTGCCATTTCCTTCTCCAATGCAGGAAAGTGAAAAGTGAAAGTGAAGTCACGCAGTCGTGTCCAACTCTTCATGACCCCATGGACTTCAGCCTACCAGGCTCCTCCATCCATGGGATTTTCTAGGCAAGAGCACTGGAGTGGGGTGCCACTGCCTTCTCCATCCCAAAGTCTACAAGTCCCCACAGGACCCTGGAACAAGAAACAAGAGGGGTGGGATGGGAAGGGGGAAGGAGGCTTAAGAGGGAGGGGATACACATATAATTATGGCTGATTCGAGTTGTTGTACAGCAGCAATCAACACAATATTGCAAAACAATTATCCTCCAAGGAAAATTTTTTTTAAAATAAGGTGTGCGTTTTTGGTAGATGGATTCATAAGACTTCGACAGTGGACCTAGGGAGCTTTGAATGGAGGCTTCCTCCGCCATCACCCCCTAGTTTTAAGTAGGCTAATGTCAGGACCCTTATGCACACACACAAAAACGGATTTAAAGGTTGTTGAAATAGGCACAGAAACGGGAAGTAATTTGGCAAATCCTATCTGGCATATTAGAGCGTGATGTCTGATCACAGAACATGTGGATGTAAGAGGATGAAGTCTGGACCTCTCTACTTCTTTAGAGCTCTGACTCTGAGGAGAAAATGGACATCACCTTTAGGTGTTTAGGATCTGACCCCATGCACCACTCCCCAGTGTATGGGGCAAGTTTTAGATTTACTATTTTAGAATCTGCAACTTGCTTCGTGGATCATCATCCAACAAAAATATAATGCAAGTCACAAATGCAAGCCACATATAATTCATAACATAATTTTATAATTTAAAATTTTCTCACAAAAAAACAGTAAAAAAAAAAAAGCTGGTAAAATAATCTTAACATTTTTAAACCAATATATCTAAAATCATTTCAACAGGTGATCAATACAAAATTGATTAGCTTGTCTACTTTTTTAGTACTAAGTCTTTGAAATCTGGTATAGACTTTATACTTCTGGTCCAACTCAATTCAGACTAACCACATTCAAAGTGATCAATGGCCACCGAAGACCAGTGGCTGCCATATTGGACAGTGACGTTGTGGAGTAGTGCTTTTCTCATATACCTAGTTCATGTGAGGAATTGTAATGAAGCCTCCTGATTATCCATTTGTCTGCAGGTGGACAAGTATCCAAAGTAAGCTAAGGATGTTTCCATAAGACTCTATGGCTGATGGGTGAAAGTAAAGTCGCTCAGTCGTGTCCGACTCTTTGCGACCCCATGGACAGTAGCCTGCACCAGGCTCCTCCATCCATGGGATTTTGTAGGCAAGAGTACTGGAGTGGGTTGCCATTTCCTTCTCCAAGGAATCTTCCCAACCCAGGGATCGAACCCAGGTCTCCCGCATCGTAGACAGATGCTTTACCATCTGAGCCACCAGGGAAGTAGGTAACTCCAATGACAACACATTACCCAGGAGCAAAAATGCTAGTCTGTTCTTTTCAGGTAGATCTCAAAAGATAGCAATGGCTATACAATTTGCTGTATAAAATGAATAGCATGGTCATTCGTGTAAAAACTGTTAGATGGCAAGGGAGAAACACCCCTGAGTTACAGATGCTCCTCATCTTTTTCATCCTTTTCAAGTTTGAAACTCAATTTAAAGATCAGTCCAAACTGCAGATGCACAATGGCACAGAACAGAAACTCCCTTTTAAAAAATTCGTTTTAAGAAAATTCATTTAAAGGAATACACAAGAGTTTATGGGATCTGGAAGAGATCTGGGCCAGTGTTCAGCATCCTCCCCGCATCTCTAGGACCCTTCAGAAGCCGGGAGGGAGGGAGGGACAGAGAGTTTTAGCTCAGTCTCTGGACCACACCCTACCTTAGATTTCATATTTTACTGACTTCAGCTTAAAGATTTAAACTCTTCTGGAAGTGCACTTAACCATGGACTTCCAAGGCAGAAAGTGAAATGACAATACAAGCTGAAACCCATGGACCTAACGGAAATGCTCTCTTACTTACCAAGTAAGCTCCAAGAGATGGGATGGAACTGACAAAACAGGGCTAAGCTCTAGGTTTTCTAAATACCAGAGCTTTTCCAGTACAAAATCATACCGGGACTAATTGTGATGTTTTTATCCATTAAGTGGCAGCAAATATGAAGAGGTTTTCTAACATAGGGCTGCCTATGCTATCAAGAGGAGGAAGGACATCTAACCCAGACTTGGGGGGAGTCAGAGAGGGGCTCTCAGAAGATGTAATTTGCAGACGAAGACTGGGAACAGTGGGGAAGGTAGGCTGAGGCAGGCAGAGCAGCTGAGGATGTATGTGTCTGCAGTGATCCATGTAAGATGCCTAGAGGTGTCTTGGCAGCCGTGGGTACTGAATGAAGCGTGTTGCTGAGATATTCAGTTTAGGAGGTATAAGTATTTAGATGCATTAGGGGCTTGGATAGGGAGGAATGACAAAAAAGGAGGAATACTCAAGGATGACAGGTTACAGGTTCCAAGTTAAGAGTAGGCAGTGTTTTGCTATATTCAAATGGATAACCAACAAGGACCTACTAACAGCACAGGGCACTGTGCTCAATGTTATGTGGCAGCCTGGATGAGAGGGTAGTTTGGGCGAGAATGGATACATGTATATGTATGGCTGAGTCCCTTTGCTGTTCACCTGAAACTACCACAACATTGTTAATTGGCTATACCTCAATATAAAATAAAAAGTTAAAAAAAAAAGAGTATGCAATGTTACAAAACAAAAGTATGGGAAGGAGCAGTAATTACAGTATGGAAAGGGGTAAAGAGATTGCCAGTTTCATTCTAAACAACCTCTGTTTGAGTGAAGACACCAGCAGTCAGTTGCTAATGTTTGAGGACATAGCTGAAAGAAAGAGATCCATTAAGGGGAGAAACTTGGAACTAGTAGATAAATAAGTTCTGGAGAGCTGATGCACAGCAGAGTGATTAGAGTCAGTGGTAATGTACCAGAAACTTCAAAGTTGCTAAGAGACTCGATCTTAATGGTTTCCACCAAAAAAAATGAGTGAGAATGATGTGATAAGGCAGCGCTACGGAGATAATGCTACGGTGGTAATCATATGGCAATATACAAATATATCAAACAACACAGTGTACATCTTAAACTTAAACGACCTTCTGTGTCAACCATATGTCTATTAAAAAAGAGAGAGAGAGAGAGTTTTAGAACTGCATGTGAGCCAGAAAGGCAGTTGAGAGCCTCATGCTTGATGTCATATGAAGGAAGAGCTAGGGCTGGAGCTCAAGCTCAGCCCTGTCCATATCAGTTTTTTGGTTGTGTTTTTTCATCTTTTTTTCACCATGCAGCACATGCAGCACAGCATGTGGGATCTTCCTTGACCAAGAACAGAGACTGAACAGGTGCCCCCTGCAGTGGGAGCATGGAGTCTTAACCACTGGCGTGCGTGCTAAGTCGCTTCAGTTGTGTCAGACTCTTTGCGACCCCATGGACTGTAGCCCCTCCAGGCTCCTCTGTCTATGGGGATTCTCCAGGCAAGAACACTGAAGTGGGTTGCCATACCCTCCTCTAGGGGATCTTCCCGACCTGTGTCTCTTATGTCTCCTGCATTGGCAGGCAGGTTCTTTACCACTAGTGCCACCTGGGAAGACCTTAACCCCTGGACCACCACGGAAGTCCCATGTCAGCTGTCTGACTTTAACTTTTCTAAGTTGCTGATTTTTCCATCTGCAAAGGACTAAGTAATGTATGAAAAGTATTTCATACAAGGTGAGCACATAACATGTATCCCAAAGATGTTACAATTACTGTTGTTATCAGCGCTACTATTTTGATTACTGTTCCTATTATTACTACTACCACCAGTGCAGCAGATAGGTGATAAGAGTTCAGATTAAAAAATAAAATCGTGCATAGAACCTGGACTGGCAACGATGCATGATTTTTTTTTTTTTAAATCTGAACTCTTATCATCTATCTGCCAGAGGGATGGTACGGGGAGGGAGGAGGGAAGAGGGTTCAGGATAGGGAACACGCGTATACCTGCAGCGGATTCATGTTGATATATGGCAAAACCAATACAATACTGTAAGTTAAAAAATAAAATAAATTTTAAAAAAATCACCAGTTCTGTATTCACCTCTAAGCGCAAATCATGTCTCAGTTCCGGAGTTTGTTTTTGGTGGGGGAGGGCAATGAAAACCTGAAGAAACAAGTTCAGGTAGGAAAAGAAAAGTTCAGCATAGTGCTGGCACATAGTAGAAACCCAAAAGATGTTACCACTACTGCTGTTGCTACGACTACTACTGCTGCCACTTACTACTACTATTTCTATTATAAGCAGGAGAGTTAGAAGTCATTAGTCTATATTCACCACTGTGCCTACATTATGATCAATTTCCAGATGTGGAAGAGGGGGACACTTAAAAACCTAAAACAAGGAAAATTACTTCTATAAGAACTGTTTAAAAAGAACTTTCTGAAACAATGCCCACCTTTTCTGTCTCAGCCAAAGGGGCGTAGTGGAGACACGAAATACAGTCCTTACTAAGTACCTGTCTTTCACGCTTGCCTCACCCACTCTGTGACTAACTCAAGCATCCCATCCCCACGTGATTTCCCCTCTAGCCTACTCATGCCACACTCTACTGGGTAAGTAAGACATTTTTCAGGAATGCAAACTCCCTCTCTAAAACACCATGATATTATGTAAATCCATAGCATCTAAAATAAAAATACTAGCTACGAACATGTTACATTGCAAACTTGACCACAAATGGCATCATGGCATCTTCCCAAAGCCAGAGAAGTAAAGAAAACATAGCAAATGGCATATTTTTCTTTAAAAAGTGAGGTTATATTCAATAGCATATATTTATACATACCTCTAATATAACTATAGTTGTTAAATCCAACTTTTCCCAAGACCCCACAAGTTTTCCCTTTCTAGTCTTTCAGTCCAAGAGTTCTAGACAACACATCAAGCTCTGGAGGCCTCTCTCTGCTGATGTCTATTCAAGTAACAAGCACCTCTGTTGCTGCTGTTGTTTAGTCGCTAAGTTGTGTCCAACACTTTGCGAACCTATGGACTCTATGTAGCCCACCAGGCTCCTCTGTACATGGGATTCTCTAGGCAAGAAACCTCGAGTGGGTTGCCATTTCCTCCTCCAGGGATCTCCCATGATCAAACCCATGTCTCTTGTGTCTCCTGCATTGGCAGGCAGATTCTTTACCACTGAGCCACCAGGGAAGTCCAAGGAGCACCTACCAGATGCCAAACGTTGTGTTAAGCTTTGGAGAGGGGGAAAAAAAGATACCACTCTGCCCCTCATGGAAGTCCAAACTGAAGGCTCTAAACATTTATGTTTATGAGACAAGAGGACAAGAGAGGGTGGCAGCCCTCTGATGAGATGTTCTTACCATTTCTGTAATGTGATGGGCAAGAAAGAAAACCAACTTAGTGGGGGTTGGAAAACACAGTTACATTTATTATAAGAGGGGTCTCATTCCACTGTGGGCCAAATTCATTTTACCAAATTCACTGTTCATTAGTTCCTGTCCCCTAATGGGTGCTTAATATTTATGCGTTGAATACATAAACGAAAGAAAAGCGGAAACCCATCCCTTAACCTTGAGATCTCTAAGTATGATGAGACAACCGGGGCCAAGGCAATGTTTCCTGCCAAAATAAGCATAGAGCTACAATTCAAGTCATTCTTCACAGATGCTGGCTATTGGAACAAAATGGTTACGCAACCATTATCCACGGTGACTACACCTAAGCCCTGCCCTGGCCCCACTTAATCTGAGTCACAAGATGATCAAAACCAGCAGTACTTATTCAAAGGCAACCTTTAAAAAAAAAACAGATTGTGAAACCAGTGTGTAAGTCTGTTTTACTTGGTGAAGATTCATCTGTGACCATAATCAGAATTGGTAAGTGCCCAGCCTCCTATCTTCTCTCCACAGAAGGTCTTCCACATCCATGGTTCCGTTTCTACAGATTTGAGCAACTGCAGATCCAAAGTGTTTTCTAAAAAAAATTCCAGAAAGTTCCAAAAAGCAAAACATGAAGTTACCCTGTGCCTGTCACCTATGTGCATGGCATCTACACTGTATTTACAACTCCTTACACAGTATTTACATTGTGTTAGGTATAAGTCATCTAGAGAGGATTTAAAGCATAAGGGAGGATGTGCCTAGATTATATGCAAGTGATATGCTATTTCATTATATAAGGGATGTGAGCATCCTATGATTTTAGTATCCACGGGAGACCTGGAACCAATCCCCTGGATACGGAGAAACAACTGTACTCAGAAAACTGGGGAACCTACTGAAGGCAGGAGGAGTTAGGACGGTAGGCTTCTGACTGGGAGAGACCTGGATTTGAATCCCAGTTCCACCAGTCACTCTGCAACCTTGGGCACATTCCCCAACATGTTCTAATAACCTGTGTAAAGGAGCTCAATAATACTACTTACATCACAGTTGTTATGAGGATTAAATGAGATAATGCTGGGAAAGTCCTCAATAAGTACCTGACACACCACAGGTACAACACAATCCAAGCCTTTGTTTTTTTAATGTATTTTTAATTGGAGGATAATTACTTTACAATGTTGTGTTGGTTTTTGCCATACATCAACACCAATCAGCCATCAATATACACACATCCCCTCCATCTTGAGCTACCCTCCCACCTCCTACCCCATCCTACCCTTTTGGGTGGAGTCTTTTTTTAACAGTCAATCTAATGGGGAAACAACAAAGCTACCAAATTAAAGAAGGAAGTTGACTGTTTAAGCAGAAGCTTTTGACTTATAAAGAAATGGCCCCTCCTTTAAACCTGTTACACTAATTCTCTTTCCAAGAAGTTCCTACTCTGCAATCTGGGTAAACCCTTGCCAAGCCTAGCTCACTTTCCTATCAGACAAGTTGGAAATTTTCTTTTGGTGCAAAACATATGCCTAGGGTCCCCAGGTTAAGCCTTTGACTACTAGAGGAAGAAGTGAACACATTCTAAATTTGCAGCTCTACTACTAAAAGAGAATTAATTAAGTAATCAGACAGAGAGGTTTAAGATTTTTTGACAAGATAAAAAGGAGAATCTGAATTCAAATTCAGTTGACCTATAAAAATCTTTTCAAGAAATATGTGTAAAGCACTCCCTGTAGAGAAGACAGGTGTTCATTTCTCATGTTGACCAAGATATTTTAAGGAATACAAAGATGAACAAGTCTCCAAAAGGAGGTTCCTGCTTTAAGTTCAGCAGATACATAATAACACAAAGTAAAGCTGATAAGACCTATTAACAGAGACATAAAAAGAATGCTCTAGGAAGGGGGAGAAATTCTGAGAAAGGGTTTGAGCAAAGACTTCCACCAAGAGATGGTAACTGAGCCTCTATTTGGAGGAAGAACAGAATTTCAAGGAGCAGATATGGGAAAATGGGGAGGAGGCATTTCCCTTGGATGAGAGAACGTGAATAAACAAATCTTGTGTCCTTTATGGGGGAAAAAATGTAACTGGCATAGAAGAAGGGACAGGGAAGCTCAGTGAGGTGATTGGTCCTGTGAACACTGAATGAGACATGCAAATGCAGTGAATAATGGCCAGGAAATTATTTTAATACTTTTCACTTTATAAGCTTCCTTATGACAGTTCTTATTTGTTGTATTCTTTCCTGAGAAGATAAGCAATTATTTCTGAGTCATAATTACGATGTGGAACAATATGACTGGTACAACCCCTGGGGATCACTTTGTGACTGAAGCACTTGTTCAACAAATCTATTATCTGAATTTTGCAGACAGTGGTTTAGCAACTTCTTTCCTTATAACCAAGGGAGGGAAAAAAAAAAAAAAAAACCTTTCTAAACCATTGCCAGATTTTTCTCTACTTCACCCAGAATCTCTTCACACAAGTAGTCTTCTATCTACCTCTGAAGCTTACTTGAAGAGTTGTTTCTCAAGGAGCAGGAAACTTTACTGATCAACTTTTAAACATCACTCTGTAAGCAGGATTGGAGCCTTCTGAATGTGCACCTTAGCTTACTCATTGAGATCAAGCCACAGTAAACAGCAGCCGACTTCTTAAAGGCTCCTGCTATTCATGTCAAACACTGAACAACCGACTGTGATAATATAAAGTTGATTCATTCCTTCCCCACCAATGCAGAAAGACACTCCTCGGGCAACAGAATCTGAGGGGCCAGGAACAACCTGCAGTAGATAAAGAAAACTGCTGGGCTACATGCATGACAACAGTGTTAGTCTCTAAGTTGTGTCCGACTCTGTGACCCCATGGACTGTAGCGCCTACCAGCCTCCTCCATCCATGGGATTCTCCAGGCAAGAATACATTCCCTTCTCCAGGGGATCTTCCCAACCCAGGGATTGCACCTGGGTCTCCCACATTGCAGGCAGATTCTTTACCATCTGAGCCTCCAGGGAAGCCCCATGTACAGCAACACTGACAAGTCAAAAGGAAGACCAGCGCGGTCAGGCTGGCAACTCAAAGGGCAGCCTACAGAGTTAGGAAATATTTTACCCACTTTCAGAGAGGGCAAAGGCTGTATAAACTTGGGAACAACTGCCATGTTTGGTTTGGCCCCTACAGTCCATTAGCAACTAGTTGCCAACATTTAAGGACAGGAAGATTTCACTGAAAACGCTTGACTACCAATTTTTCTTAAAGAATCTGAAGCTTGTGCAGCGCGAGTGTTCCCGCCTGGCAGCTAGAGGCTGTCCCTTTAGCCTGAGTCCGCTCTCCAGCCTTCCTCCTCCCTCTACCTGTCTGTCCCCTGCAGGCATTTGTGTGGGCAATTCTTGAATGTGGCTTCAAAACTCAACCCACAGTTAGTCAACACACATGTCTTAATGGTCTTTCTTAATTTGGGAAGATGGTAGTGATGACTGTATACTTTATTAATCAAATCTAGTTAGGTGAACTTTTTTACTTATGATTCAGGGTTACTTTATAAATATTTATATGAAAATAAGACAAAGTAAAACCTGCCCTGTCTGATCAAAAGATAAACAATGTAAGAAACAGGAGAATTAGGTCTTGGCAGCTCAAACCAGCGTAAGTCATTAAGTAAGAACCAAGCTAAAACTGGACTGAAAGCTTCCGACTTTAGACAAGAGAGATGAGTATCAAAATGAAGGTACAGATGCAGGTTTTAGTCAAGTGGTCAACTAAATAGAGTTCTGAAAAATATATATATGTAAGGTATATACAATGTATACATACATATACATACTAAAGAAGACATCAAAACATGAATTGAGACAAAGAAGTGAAGAGGGAGCTAAGCAATCATTAAATATTTACATCAACTTGCCAGGTTAGTCAAATGTCCATTGTAAGAATGAGCTCTTAACCAACAACAGTTTATTTCAATTACTTTTAAATGATCTTACTGAACTCAGTACTAGATTACTTTAAGAGCAAGTTTCCTAATGGCCCCAAACAAATCAATCAGCAGAGAGTCACTTAAATAGCACTCCATTATGGCAAAACTCTTCTGTCACACATGGCAAATAAAAAGAGAAACAATTTCCCTGTCACTTTATGCTGTGAAGTGCCGAGAGGACAGTCATCTTTGTAACAGGCAAAGTATCGGAACTGAAATTTACGAAGCTTCGAAATGAAATCAAGATTCCGGTAAAAGCAGTGTAGTGTGACTTTTCCCTAACGTGTTCTGCCACTCGCCAGCCCCCTGAGCATTCTACCTTCTGCAATGTCTGTGGGAGACGATGACAAGGCATCATCACGCAAATACTATATTTGTTTGACTGCTCCACAGACGCTGTGTTAGGCTCCCACAGCCGTGACACAGCTTCCCCCCATCCAAGGACGTCCTGAGCCGGGCAGGCCAAATGCTTCTGGGGAAGACTGCAGCAGCGGTCAGTGTGGCCACCTGTCCCCGGCTGCAGGCGGGCCGCTCTGCACGGATGCTCGATGAGTCCTAGCTCCCTTCGGGGGAGGAATCCCCCCATCAGTAGGCGGCCGCGCTCCACCACCGAGGCCAGGGCTACTCAGCTCAGCCTCGGGGGTCGCGAGAGGCCGCGTTCCCCCAGGCCCGGGCGGGGCGGCTCCAGCGTGGCAAGTCCCACTACGGAACCCTTGGCCTCCTCCTCTTGCCCCGTAGCCGGGGCCCCGGGCCGTGGGAAGAACGGGATGGGGACGCGACACCCAGCCCCGGCGTTCCAAGGCTCCCGCCCCGGTTCAGCACCTTCTCAAGTGGCACCCACCCCGGGCTCACCAGAAAGCGCGTCGAGCTGGTGCCCTGGTCCACTGCTCCCACCAAGGGCCCCAAAACTGCTTTCTTCGCGGATGCCATGAAACCAGCTTTGGGTTGGCGGGCGGTCTTGACCCGTTTCCCTGGTGACGGCGACGGGCGGGGAAGGGGCGTGCGGCTAGCCTGGAGGGCCTGCAGGCTGGCGGCAGTAGATGGCTCGGACCGCGCTCCGAGCGGCCCCTTTACCGGCGCGGAGCCTTCTCGCCCCGCCCCTCCGGCCCAGGCCCCGCCCCCACCCGCGTTCCCTACGACTTCGGGGGCGGGGTGAAGGGGGGGGCGCTGTCTGCCAGGCCGGCCAATGACCGAAAGCGGAAAGAGAAGGAACGTTCAGACAGACTGAGGGAGCGTGACGTCATGGGGCGGGGCCTGGGCGCGGCGGAGGCGGTGTCCCGCGCGGCAGGTCACGTGGGCCCGGCGAGCCGGCAGCCAAGCCCGCCTGCGGCAGGGCCGCAGGGGGAAGCTGGTGCTGCCCATTGCAGGGAGCATCACTGGCCCGCAGAAAGGGCACAAGCCCACCTACGCCCTGGGGCTTCAGCTCGCGGATGGGTTCCAAAATGCGGAACTGCTTGCTCCTCTGGTGGGCTGTGCAGAGCACGGCGTGAGTCACTCTTTGGACCGACCCCGCTGGGCCTTCCCGCGCTTCCGATGCCCCGCCCACTTACCCGTTCCTCGTCCCACTTAAGAATAATCTCCTTCACTGGGGCTGACCCTAGGTAGTGTCACCTTCAGGAGCAGCGCGAATCCTTCGCCTCTGGAGGTTTTTTAGGGATGAGGAACTCAGAAGTTCTTTCGGTTTAGCGTTCAAGGAAAGCGCTCACAAATCAACCTCCTCAGGTCATCAATTGACTATCCAGAAAGTCCCGGGGCTCCTCCCTGTCCTGATGTGCCCTTGCTCCTCGCTTGACCTCCCTCTGGTGTCCTCTCCCTTACCCGCCATTTCCTCTCCTTCCGTTAAATGCTGTGGACAGCAAAAAGGAGAGAAAAGGGGCTTGCTCATTTGACCTTGAATTTACTTTGCCGGGTTCTTTGGGATCCTGTTTTTCAGGAATTTTCAAACTCTGGACCGAGACCTACTATGAGAAATAGCTAACAAAACAACCCCAGGCATATGTTCAAGTGTGTGTGTGTGCGCACGCGCGTGCATTTATATTCATATAGTTACATGTTATATATATTTTATATATCGTTACATATGTTCTAAATGTTTCCAAAACAATATTTATCTTTAATCCTATGCATTCTGTATTTTTGTTATTCTATTGCATATCATCTTGTTAAAATGCTGGTTGAAAAATCACTAAATTGATTTTGTAAACCAGCGTGCTCTATCAATTTCAAAAGCATTGTACTATTTCCACTCTCACACTTTTTTCCACCCCATTTCCTCAGTGTTCCTCTCAGTGTTCTGGAACATCATTTTTATTTTTTCCCCTTTTGCCTTACTCTCCACCACATCACTTATTCATCTCTTGTGTTTACAGTTTTCTCACTCTTGCTCTGGAAGCAAATTTTCCTATACTCTGTTTAGAAATCAAATTCTAGTGTTCCAGATGAGGCCTACTTCTGGAGATGCTGGACTTGGTAAGTACTGATAAACTGACTTGCTTTAGGAATGCAGATGAAGCAGTATTTCTGAATTTCCTGGAAGAGGAAAAGACACAGACAGGCATACCAGCAAATGTAAAGGAATTAAGACAACTTGTCCCAGATGGAAAACCCTGAAAAACGTTAATTGACTGATACAGATAAAGATTTCCTAGACTCTAACAGGCAGTAAAAAGAAAGTCACCAAACCTACCACATTGATCCATTAAACAAAAATCCCTGAGTATGTCTGAACTTTCACACAACTTTTGACTCTCAGATTCTAACAGGACGGCAAATCATTTGTTCAGCAGTATCGTGTGATCAGAATTCAGACATTTCAGAAAAAGTAGGGCTAGATGTACTAGAGATTCTGAAACTTATTGATCTTGTGGTTCCCATGATAGTCTGTGTGTTCCACATTGTCATTCCTTTACCAAAACAGAACTTATGTCTTTGAGGAAAAGTGACTTATGCATGTCTTATCCTGGATGGAATCTAAACTTTGAAGCCTTCTTATCTTTAACATAGGCATTCAGAACATCTGCCCAGTGTTCCAGAAACTCAAGATACTTATGGAACACTTACTGTAATGTAACTCACAATTCCTTAAAGACAAATATTCCCATTCTTATGTTGGTTCAGTTGTAATTCTTGAACCACCTTGTGGCTTTTGCCTGTATAAACCCTTTACTCTTTCTCTTCTCCAGAAGAGAACCTGAATCTGTGTCTCTGGAAATGCAATTCCTAAGATTCCAACTAAGCTCTTTGTTTTGCAGGCCTTGATATTGATGATTGATACCAAGGGTATCAATGGGTCTTAAATGGGAGAATCCAGCTCAGCCTTATCTCAACTCCACACCTTAAATATTTACTCAGACTCTCAGAAACTTATTTACTCTCATCCTTTTGGAATCATCCCTGTTTGCATACTGTTTCTTATCCCTTACCCCAGCTACAGTCTGGAAACTTAAATCTATTATGAAAGTGAAAGTGAAGTCGCTCAGTCGTGTCTGACTCTTTGTGACCCCATGGATTGTAGCCTACCAGGCTCCTCTCTCCATGGGATTCTCCAGGCAAGAATACTGGAGTGGGTTGCCATTTCCTTCTCCAGGATCTTCCTGACACAGGGATCGAACCTGGATCTCCCACATTGCAGGCAGACGCTTTAACCTCTGAGCCACCAGGGAATATATTTATATATAAATATAGATTTATATATAGATTTTTAATATAGATTTATATATAAATATAAAAATCAACCAATATATATTCTGATTCCATTTTTCATCCTATGAGAAAAAGTTGGAAATAACTGGTGATGCAAAATTAATTAAGGGACTTCCCAGGCAGTTCAGCAGTTAAGATTCTATGCGCCTAATGCAGGGGGTGCAGGTTCAATCCCTGGTCGGGGAACTAAGATCCCACATGCCATGCAGCGTGCCCTCCCCCAAAAAAGAAATTAATCAAAAGTCGATTTAAGAAAGAAATGGAAAATTTTTCTGAGCCAACCTGAGGATTATAGCCAAGGAGACCATCTTTTAGAAAGCTCTAAGGACTGTCAGAAGACAGAGCACAGTTATGTTTTTGAGACTAAAGGTGATATGTCAAATGACATATTGACATGTTTACACAATCCAGTTCTGCATGTAGAAAGCTAGTAGTGGGTCATCCTGACTGTTTACAAAGTTAGGGAGGAATGGTATCTCCTAAGGAGGTCTGTGATGCAGATGCACAATACACACTAAAGGGGACAGAGGAAACCCAAACAGGCAGAGAATAATATCATGTTTAAATTTTTCTTGTCTTGCCATAAAATGCCATAAAATGAATTTAATCTCATCATAACAATGGTCCACGTGAGGCCCAGAGTGCATAAGTGACTTGTCTGAGACCTTCAGTGGTAGAACCAAGACCAGAATTTCTACCTCCTGACACAAGCAGAGTGCCCTTTGATGGCAACCTGAGGAAAATTAGGAAGAGAAATGGATAAAAAGGAAGAAGATAGGATGCTGGTCCACCTTGATCTCCCCAACACCCACTGAGATTTGTAAGCAAAGCGATAGAAGAAACACTGGATTGGAAAACTAAGGACCTTGGTTTGAAGTTGACCCTGGCATTTAACACTTAATCTTCCTGAACTTGAGTATCTTATTGCCTCCCATGGCTTTCTTTTGCTTATCTGTAAAACAGGGAAAATATCTCTGACATGGGTAGGTTAATGTGAGACTTAAGTAACACAGTATCTGTGAAAACACTCTATAAGTAGCACAGTTCATCATGAAAAGCAAGATGGAAGCTTAGTAGCAGTTGTGTTTCTATCAAAGAAATCCAGAGGTAAAGACCAAGGTCCCTCATGCAAATGATTTAAGTAGCTTGAATCATCGAAAGCTCGTTGTGAAATATCTCTGACTGGTACAGCAAGGAATCAGTGTTAACTCCACCCTTCCCCCCAAGAGTTTCCGGGTGTTTCATTTATATTTCTCCTCTAGTTTTTCTTGTTCTTATTAATTTACAAAGAATTTATATAAGCAGAAAGGCCACATTTCCTTAGAGAACTTTTTTCTTTTTGTCCAGTAACACTTCTTGGTCTTTTCATATTTGCCCGACTTATTTTTCTAGTCTATTTTTTTGTTTGTTTCTCACTGCCTCTTTGATCAGGTCTTTATTCAAAATCAGTTGTCCAAAATGATTTTGGACATTCTAGACAAACAGTCTAGTCTGTTTGGAAAGTTAGCTTTTCCTTAATCTCTCCTGGTTTTATTCTAATGATTACTTGGATATGGATAGACAGAGATACAAAAAAATAAGTATAACCTGGAAAGTTAGTGCTGGAAAGGATTATAATTAATAGGAGCAGTCCTTCTATATTTTATGGGACCGGAACGATTTAGGCAGATACACGAAGTGCTGTGCCCAAGGTAGCAGAGGAAGTTAAAGATAGATTCAAAATTTAAATATACTTGATAATAACAGCCAGATTGAGGGCCTTCCCCTCTTGCTATGTGAACTGAACAATCTCCTCGCAGGCATGTTAACAATCTAAGTATAACATCACTTTGCCGACAAAGGTCCATATAGTCAAAGCCGTGTTTTTTTCCAGTAGTCATGTATGGATGGGAGAGTTGGACCATAAAGAAGGCTGAACATTGAAGAATTGATGCTTTCGAACTGTGATGCTGGAGAAGACTCCTGAAAGTTCCTTGGATAGCAAGGAGATCAAACCAGTCATCTTAAAGGAAATCAACCCTGAATATTCATTAGAAGGACTGATGTTGAAGTTCCAATACTTTGGCTACCTGATTTGAAGAGTTGACTCATTGGAAAAGACCCTGATGCTGGGAAAGATTGAGGGCAGGAGGAGAAGGGGGTGACAGACAGTGGATGGTTGGATGGCATCATCGACTCAATGCATGTGAGTCTGAGCAAACTCCAGGAGATAGTGAAGGACAGGGAAGCCTGGCATACTGCAGTCCATAGGGTCACAAAGAGCCGGACAAAACTGAGTGACTGAACAACAACAAACCCCTAGCATTATATATCATTTAATGCAATGTTACAGTTATAATAGATATGGTGATCATTCTCAAACTTTACCTACATTAGAACCACCTAGCAGCGGTCCCCAGCCTTTCTGGCACCAGGGACTGGTTTCACGAATGGTAATTTTTCCACAGACGGGGATGGGGTTTGGTTTCAGGATGATTCAAGCCCATTACATTTATTGTGCACTTTCTTTCTTTTATTATTACATCAGCTCCACCTCAGATCATCAGGCATTAGATCCCAGAGGTTGGGGATCCCTGATATAGAGGACTTGTTAAAACCTGGGCCCATAACCCCAGAATTCCTGGTTTAGTAGATGAGGTCTGAAAATCTGCATTTCTTTTTTTTTTTTAATTTTATTTTATTTTTAAACTTTACAATATTGTATTAGTTTTGCCAAATATCGAAATGAATCCGCCACAGGTATACCCACGTTCCCCATCCTGAACCCTCCTCCCTCCCCTCCCCTCCCTCTGGGTCGTCCCAGTGCACCAGCCCCAAGCATCCAGTACCGTGCATCGAACCTGGACTGGTGACTCGTTTCATACATGATATTATACATGTTTCAATGCTATTCTCCCAAATCTCCCCACCCTCTCCCTCTCCCACAGAGTCCATAAGACTGATCTATACATCGGTGTCTCTTTTGCTGTCTCGTACACAGGGTTACATATACACAATGGAGTATTACTCAGCCATTAAAAAGAATACATTTGAATCAGTTCTAATGAGGTGGATAAAACTGGAACCTATTATACAGAGTGAAGTAAGCCAGAAAGAAAAACACCAATACAGTATACTAACACATATATATGGAATTTAGAAAGATGGTAACAATAACCCTGTATGAGACAGCAAATGAAAATCTGCATTTCTAACAAGTTCCCAGGTGATGCTCCTATGGTACAAGGACCACACTTTGAGAGCCACTGTGCCATGCATATGCTAGAATATCTATTTTTCTGGGATCTGGCAAAACTGTGAGATATGAGAAATTTGTCTTCTGACTTGTATAGAACTCCTTTGTCCCAAATCTTAGTTCTCTGTTAACAATCAAATAATCCACTTAGAATACTGGTAGTAAAGGTCAGAGGCAGAGATTCTCAAACATTAGTCTGTGTCAGAATCACCTAGGGCACTTATTAAGGATGCAGATTCCTGACCCCTCAAAGGATTTTCTCCTGATCATTATTATATCCCTAGGGTGTGGGTGTTCTATAAGTGACTGTTGAATGAATGAGTGAATCTATCAATATGATAGACTGTTATATAAGTGGCTCCTAATGAATTGTGCCTTTTGATAATAATGTCCTTGTGTTGTACCTTCCCACATTTTGGCGGAGGAGGAGGGTGGCTATTTTAAAGTTTTGTTATAGACTTTGCTGCTGGATACAAATAAAGGCCTACAACTGTCATAGGTGTGATGGGCAGTATGTACAAAGTCTAAGCTGTAAAAAAGCATATCAAAATATAGACTTGTGTTTTGGAATACATTGTGTCAGAGGCTGCCCATATTAATGTTTTTGGTATAAAATGGTAACATTTCCCTTGATAAGCAGACAAAACCTAACCACTACTTTATAGACATTTCCATCTCCTGTAACTATTCTACTCTCACTTACCCAAATTAGTCACAACTCACTTCTGTCCCTTCATAGGTACACAGGACACTGGGCTTGGGCCATGTGACTTTCATGATTAATGGGATGTTAGAAAATATGATGCAGGCAGAGACTTGAATAAGTCTTTGTACAAGAAACATATGCCCTCTTGAAACTGAGCCACCATACTGTTAAGAAAACCAAACTAACTTGCTAGCCAATGAGAAGCCATGTGAAGGTAAACTATGGCATTTTTTGTTGACCAACACCAGCTTCCAGATACATGAATGAAACCATCTTGGATATATCAGCCGCAGCAGAGGTCCCAGCTGATTGCAGCTGCTAAATGAGGGACCAAGCTGAATGAGTGACTTTAGCCAATATCACCCAGAGCAAGAAAACCAGCTATGTCTAACTCATTCATAGAGAGTTATGAGAGATAATAAATGGTTGCTGTTTTTAGGCACTTGATTTTAGAGCACCAGAGAAATGATATGATGAGTACATTTTGATGTCATCTCTATTCCTCACAGAATTTAATTCTTGGTCATATTTGGTTACAACAGAGATACTGGCTCTTTTGGAAAAGTCAAAGTATGAGCATCCAGAAGCTTTCTCGTCTTCTAAAACCTTTGAACTAATGTAAGTTGAGAAGCTTTCAATTGAAAACCTGTTCCTGATAAGGTTCTGGGCAAGGGTGATACCTGGAATGCCTTTGAAGCCTTGGTTCGATCTGTTAAATGCAAGTGGTGCTTAAGGTGGGACCGTGACACTTTGCTTGCTTTGATTTCCTTCTCCTAGCATCTGTTTGGCTCTCTAGGCTCACATTCTCTTATATCCCTCATGCTTTCTCTTTCGTGTGCTTGTTTGCCTTTCCCTCTGCATATGCTCACCTCCAGGCCTCCAGTGGCTAACAGAAGACAAAGATGTATGCTCCTTTTTATTTTCTGCTTTTGGTTACTATATATAAAGATGGAATTTTCCATGTGGAAAATGCTTAAAGAGATAGGAATACCTGACCACCTGACCTGCCTCCTGAGAAACCTGTATGCAGGTCAGGAAGCAACAGTTAGAACTGGACTTGGAACAACAGACTGGTTCCAAATAGGAAAAGGAGTACATCAAGGCTGTATATTGTCACCCTGCTTATTCAACTTATATGCATAGTACATCATGGGAAATGCTGGGCTGGAAGAAGCACAAGCTGGAATCAAGATTGCTGGGAGATGGTATGGGGAGGGAGGAGGGAGGAGGGTTCAGGATGGGGAACACATGTATACCTGTGGCAGATTCATTTTGATATATGGCAAAACCAATACAATATTGTAAAGTTAAATAAAAAATTAAAATATTAATATTATTAAATTAAAAAAAAAAAAAAGATTGCCGGGAGAAATCTCAATAACCTCAGATATGCAGATGACACCACCCTTATGGCAGAAAGTGAAGAAGAACTAAAGAGCCTCTTGATGAAAGTGAAAGAGGAGAGTAAAAAAGTTGGCTTAAAACTCAACATTCAGAAAACTAAGATCATGGCATCCAATCCCATCACTTCATGGCAAATAGATGGGGAAACAATGGAAACAGTGACAGACTTTATTTTTGGGGAGCTCCAGAATTACTGCAGATGGTGACTGCAGCCATTAAATTAAAAGACGATTGCTCCTTGAGAGAAAAGCTATGACCAACCTAGACAGCATATTAAAAAGAAGAGACCTTACTTTTCCAACAAAGGTCCATCTAGTCAAAGCTATGGTTTTTCCAGTGGTCATGTATGGATGTGAGAGTTGGATCATAAAGAAGGCTGAACACTGAAGAATTGATGCTTTTGAACTGTGGTATTGGAGAAGACTCTTGAGAGTCCCCTGGACTGCAAGGAGATCAAACCAGTCAATCCTCAAGGAAATCAGTCCTGAATATTCATTGGAACGACTGATGCTGAAGCTGAAACTCCAATACTTTGGCCACCTGATGCAAAGAACTGACTCATTGGAGAAGACCTGATGCTGGGAAAGGCTGAAGGCAGGAGGAGAAGGGGATGACAGAGGATGAGATGGTTGGACAGCATCACTGACTCGATGGACATGAGTTTGAGCAAGCTCCAGGAGTTGGTGATGGACAGGGAAGCCTGGCGTGCTGCAGTTCATGGGGTCACAAAGTGTCAGACATGACTGAGTGACGGAACTAAACTGATATAAAGATGGAAAAAATATGAATAATGACAAAAATTAGCTCAGTGGCATATATCCACTATTGATACTATGTATAAAATAGATAACTAATGAGGACCTACTGTATAGCACAGGGAATGCTACTCAGTGCTCTGTAGTGAACTAAATGGGAAGGAAATCCAAAAAAGAGTGGTTATATGTATATGTATGGCTGATTCACTTTGTTCTACAGTAGATACTAACATAACATTGTAAAACAGCAGCACCCCAATAAAAATTAATTTTAAAAAAGGGAAGTCAGTGTAATCACAATTATGTTCAATATTGTGTTCAATTATGATTAGAAATTATCCATTACATTTATGATCATGGGGCAATGGCTTTTCAAGTGCTCCATTCACACATTCCTATCAAACAAAGAAAAGAAAATTGCTTTAGTGCCTTTCTGAAAAGTCCCATAGTAGGCATGGGACTACATGTTTGGATGAAGGAATTCACCAGTCTCAGTGAGATTACAATCATTCATTTGCTGATTCTTTGACAAAAATGTGTGCTCTTAAAAAGAAAAGGTAATTTTACAGTTTGTTTGTCTAAGCTCCCTATTTAAACTTGACTAGGGGAAAAAACGGAGGAAAACCTCATTTATCACTCAGTAAGGGCATGTAAGAAAGGAGGAACAATGATGTTAATTGAAGTATATTCATTGTTAGTTTAATGGGAAACTCTATTTTTGAAATATTCCACTAAAGTCATCTGCGTCTTTCAGGAAATTTATATGAAAAGAGACATATGTATGTATTTAAATTTTTTTTGGCCTCACCCCTTGGCATGTGGAATCCTTGTTCCCTGACCAGGGATTCCCATACCCCCTGCATTATAAGCAAGGAGTCTTAACTACTGGACCACCATGGAAGTCCCTGGATTTCTTTTTTTAATTAAAAGATTGGAAATATCTTTTCAGATTATCTAGCTCAACTGAACTTATTAGAGTAGGAGAAAATAAAGGCAAGAATCTAAGTTGCTTGTCCAAAGTCACTCAAACATATGAGGTTGGTTACCAAGTACTGAGATGCACATGTGTGTCTTATGTGTGTGTGCTCAGTCATGTCCAACTCTTTGTGACCCCATGGACTAAAGCCCATCAGGCTCCTCTGTCCATGGGATTCTCCAGGCGAGAATACTGGAGTAGGTTGCTATTCCCTTCTCCAATGAATTTATTACTATTCATGAAAAAAGAACTCAGAGTATAAGCCAACCTACAAGGAAACAATAGTACTATTTTCCCAAAATACTGCAAACATATAAACATTATGTATATAAATGAGTAATCACTGAAAAAAAATTGTGGCCTCTTTTCAGAGTCATTCTACCATACTTTTTGTTCTCCATTCTCCCAAGGCCCCATTTCTCACCACTACACAAAACCAAAGTCTTCATCTCTATCACCAATCTCTCTATGTTATAGAATGAGTAATTAAAAACTGCACAGAAACACTGGATGCTGGTGAGGATGTGGGGCAGTGGGAACTCTCATTCACTGCTGGTGGGAATGCAAAATAGCATAGCCACTTTGGAAGACAGAATGGCAGTTTCTTACAAAACTAAACATACTCTTACCACTGGACTCAGCAATTGTACTCCTTAGTATTTACCCAGAAGAGCCGAAAACTTGTATCTACACAAAAACCTGCAGCAGGTGTTTATAGCAGTTTTATTCATAACTGCCAAAACTTGGAAGCCATCAAGATGTCCTTCGGTAGGTGAATGGATAAGTGAACTATGGTACATGCAGACAAGAGAATATTATTCAGTGCTAAAAAAGAAATGAGCTATCAAGCCATGAAGAGACATGGAAGGATCATAAATGGACATTGCTAAGTGAGAGCAAGCAATATGATTTCAAGTATAGGACAATCTGGAAAAGGCAAAACTATGGAGACAGTAAAAAGATCAGTGCTGGCCAGGGGCGGGTGGGGTGGAGATGTGTGGGGATGAATAGGTAGAGTACAGAAGATTTTTAGGTTGGTGTAACTACTCTGTATTGATACTATAATGGTAGATACATGTCATTATCAGTCAGTTCAGTTCAGTCGCTCAGTCATGTCCGACTCTTTGTGACCCCACGAATCGTAGCACGCCAGGCCTCCCTGTCCATCACCAACTCCCGGAGTTCACTCAGACTCACGTCCATTGAGTCAGTGATGCAATCCAACCATCTCATCCTCTGTCGTCCCCTTCTCCTCCTGCCCCCAATCCCTCCCAGAATCAGAGTCTTTTCCAGTGAGTCAACTCTTCACATGAGGTGGCTAAAGTACTGGAGTTTCAGCTTCAGCATCATTGCCTCCAAAGAAATCCCAGGGCTTATCTCCTTCAGAATGGACTGGTTGGATCTCCTTGCAGTCCAAAGGACTCTCAAGAGTCTTCTCCAATACCACAGTTCAAAAGCATCAATTCTTCAGCACTCAGCTTTCTTCACAGTCCAACTCTCACATCCATACATGACCACTACCCACAGAATGTAAACATTAAGAGCAAACCCTACTATAAACTATGGACTGTGGGTGATAATGATGGGCCAATGTAGGTTCATCAGTTGTAACAAATGTAGCACTCTGGTAGTGGATGTTGATAATGGGGGAGGCTGTGGGTATGGGACAGTGGCCATATAGGAATTCTCTATCCTTCCTGTTCAATTTTGTTGTTAATTCAAAACTGCTCTAAAAAAATCTCTTTTAAAGAAACTAGAAATACTTCTAATAGATATGGATGGTTCTGTCCCTACTTATCCTCCTCAGCTGACTGTACATTACTGGGCATTTATTACTTTGTTTGAAAAATCACTTTTTCCCTCCCATTGCCATTTTGATTCTCTGGTCTTGACCTCCTTTATTACTTTATTTATTGCTGTACCACATAGCTTGTGGGATCTTAGTTACCCAACCAAGGATTGAACCCATGCCCCTGCAGTGGAAGCTCGGAGTCCTAACCACTGGACTGTCAGGGAATTCCTTCAATCTCCTTTACTTTTGACCACATTGCTTGCACTGGTGTATTTTCTTGCTTATGATAAAATGAATTTTTTAGAATTCCTTTTAGTTGTATTTTAATGCTGTTGTTCAGTCGCTAAATTGTGTCTGAGTCTTTTGCAACCCCATGGGCTGTAGCCTGCCAGGCTCCTCTGTCCATGGGATTTCCCAGGCAAGAATACTGGAGTGGGTTGCTATTTCCTTTTCCATGTATTTTAATAAGCTTATGAATTTAATACTTTTTTTTAAAAAAAAGCTAAGACTATTTTAAATATTTTGTGAAAACTGGCACAAGATGGAATCACTAAATTCTGGAGGACAGAGGGTTTTTTCCCTTCTTTTAAGAACAGTTGGTCCCTAAATCCTTGCTGTTCAGGAGAATTTCAAGAATATTTTGTACTTCCATTTTCAAATATACCTCAACCTCCCCTCTCCCCTTTATGCCCTTTCCCCCGGTTGCTGGTTCATGACACTAAAGTCCACAAATGGAAATTCTTTCTTTGTAGTTTATGTCTGGCTGCCTGGAAATGATGGTGATGTCACAATCTTTGGTTAGGCAATCTAGCAAGAGGAACCTGGTTAAAGGGAAGATAACTTCTATCTGTAAATTAGTATTTGTACAATGAGAAAACCATCAGTTTCTCAGTTCAGGACTTCGTCTTCTTTTGGACGAGGAGATAGAACATCTCTGCCCATTAAAGAGAATCTTCTTTGATGTAATGCCAATGTCCAGATCCTTTGAAATGCCTGCCTATTCTGCAGGTGACGGAGTCCAAATTGCTTCTTCCTTTAGACATTGCCAGTCAACAAAATCTCACAGATAGGGACACCCAGACTGGCATATGTGTTCAGAAATAGAGAACAGAGTGACCACTTCGAACTCATGATTCACAGCTACGTGGTTACAAAGTTTAAAGGAACAAGCCCCATTTCAAGTGAGGGTCTGGTGCCTTCTTCAGTACCCTCAGTGAAGTGTTTTGCAGTAGAATAGCTTTTCCTCCTATAATTGTGTTTATTATGTGGGAGCCTTCTCTGCTAACAAATATAAGAGAGCTTGTGACATGGCCTGCATTCAGGAAAGACTATTTTCAATCTTTTGATTTTCCCCGTTTAATTCTACTGATACTCTTTTCTTCTAAAGAAGAAAAGGCAGATCATAGATTCCAATCAGAGTGAAAATACTCAGATACTTGTATATTTTATAACTATTTTTCTTTCTTTTTTGAAAAAATGGAGGTATAACTGGCAACATATTAGTTTCAAGTGTATAACACAATGATTCGACACCTGCAGACACTGTAACATGATCACCACAGTAAGTCTAGTCACCATCCATCACCATAAAAAGTTACTAAAATAATGCTTTTCTTGTGATGAGAACTTTCAAGATCCAGGCTCCTGGAAACCTTCAAACACGCAGAACAGTGCCACTGACTGTTGTCACCATGCTTCTCACCATCCCCATGACCTATGCTTTTTACAACTGGCAGTCTGTACCTGAGACCCCCTTTACACATTTCACCCACCCCCAAACCTTCCTCACTCCTGGCAACCACCATGCTGTTCTCCACATCCATGAGTTTTGTTTTGTTTCTGTTCTGTTTTACAGATATCACAAGTGAGTGACATCATGTGGTATTTGTCTTTCTCTGTCTTACTTATTTCACTTAGGATAATGCCCTCAAGATCCATTCAGGTTATCACACATGGCAAGATTTCTTTTTCTTTTTTTGGCCATGCCTTGTGGGATCTTAGTTCCCTGACCAGGGAAGAAACTTGTGCCCCCTGCAATAGAAGCATGGAACTTAACCACTGGATCTCCAGGGAAGTCTCTACATTTTTTTTTTTTTTCATAGCTACTTAGATGAGTGTTTCTGTGGCTTTAGAGTCACACAAGTCTCTGAGTTAAAGTCTTGTTATGCAGGACAAGTTGTAGCAAGTTGGAGGTTTTCTTAGACTCACCCCTTTAAAAATTCCATTTTCCTGGCCTTTGGCCCTTGCTCACAGGCCCTTCTTTAGCAGTAGTCCCTTCTCCTTCCCTGCCCACTGTAGCCTGTTGTGTGTGCTGCAATAATGGCTTCCAATGTGTTCACTCCTCCCTGTCTCCAAGCCCTTGCTTAGTCTCCATCACCCTAGATCTACACTTGACCAGGTGACTTGCTTTGGCTAAGGGAGCAATAGGCACTGTGACGAATGGACACTTAAAACAAGCTTCTTCATTTGGGCCAGGGCTCCTTTGCTCTGGTGGTCAAGTGGTTAAGACTCCATGCTTCCAATGAAGGGGGCACAGGTTCAATCCCTGGTCAGAGAACTATGATTTCACATGTCATGTGGTGCAGCCAAAAAGCAAAAAAAAAAAAAAAAAGGGAAAAGAAAAACCGGCCTAACAATCACCAGGGATGTGAATGAGGCTATCCCAGAATGTCCAGCCACAGCCCAGCCAGCCTAGACCACAAGAGCCATCACAAATGTCCCAGTCATCACAAATAATCCACAGAACTGTGAGCTAACTAAAATATTTTGTTATTCTTAGCCCCTAAATTTCAAGATAGTTTGTTTTGCAACAAAAGCTATGTGACACACAGTCTCAATCAGTTTGATTTTCTATCATGTGAGGGAATACCGATCACATAACTTGTTATTCGCCTTTCCTCTTTTTCCATTTTGGACAATATCTTAGTCCGGTTCTTTAGTTCCAAGGAACAAAATCCACTTAAGTTAGCTAAAAATAAAACTCTGTGTGTATATATGTGTGAGTGTGTGCACAGGTGCGCACGTGAATATGCTAAGTGGGAGATTAAGTGATGGTTTTAATGACAAAACAGACAACTTCTTATACACAAGACCTGCAGCTCAATCAGGCCTTATGTTTGCTGGTGACGAGAAGCCTCTGAGAACTGAGTCTACTCTAATTTTCATTTTTTTGGCCTCTATGTGACTCTTCTCTGAAACTCTTTGAGCATCTGCTCTGTTTTCCTACTTAAAGATCAGCTTTCTCTGTTTATTCATCAAGTGGTACAGGGCTCCAAATGACACCTCAGTCTCCACGTATAGAAGACTCCATTGCTTTTTTTTTTTTTTTTTAAGATTTCTTTTGATGTGGACCATTTTAAAAGTGTTTATTGAATTTGTTACAATATTGCTTCTGTTTTATGTTTTGGATTTTTGGCCACTAGGCATGTGGGATCTTAGTTCCCCATCCAGGGATCAAACCTGCACACCCCTGCACTGAAAGGCAAAGTCTTAATCACTGGACCACCAGGGAAGTCCCTCTATTGCTTACTCATTGCAATCTTCTACAAACTCTCAAAAATTTAATTGACCCTGAACTTCTCTGGTGGTCCAGTGGTTAAGAATCCACCTGCCAGTGCAGGGGACACAGGTTCGATCCCTGGTCTGGGAAGATCCCACATGCTGAGGATCAACTAAACCCATGTGCCACAACTACTGAGCCTGCCTTTTAGAGCTTGGGAACCACAACTACTGAGCCCACATGCCTTAGAGCCCATGCTCCACAGCAAGCCAAGCCACCACAATGAGAAGCCAGTGGACCACAACTGGAGAACAGGCCCTGCTTGTCACAACTAGAGAAATCCTATGAGTAGCAACAAAGAGCCAGCACAACTAAAAAATTATTTTTTAATTGACTCAATTCATTTGCCTTCTGCTTATGAGTCAGCTTCCCGTTAACCAAGTGATCACCCTGATCTAGTCACAGTGGTGACATGGGACAGATAGGTTGGGCAAGAACTCTTGTGCATCTACTGGTTGACTTGAGTTCTGCTGATCTAGGCTGGGCTGGGCTACGTGCCCCTGCTGTGGTAGCCTGGGTGGCCCTTTTTTGCACTGCTGGTTGTGTATTGTGTGTGCAAAGTTGTTTCAGTCACGTCCAAGTTTTTGCAACCCTACGGACTGTAGCCTGTGGGTTTCTCTGTCCATACAATTCTCCAGGCAAGAATACTGGAGTGGGTTACCATGCCCTTCTTCAGGGGAATCTTACCAACCCAGGGATCAAACCTGCGTCTCTTGTGTCTCCAGCATTTGCAGGCAGGTTCTATACCACTAGCGCCACCTGGAAAGCCTGGTTGTATATTAGATAGGCTCTACTCCACATATACTCTTTCCTTCTTTGCTTCAGTGAGATAGCTTGTTCTGAGGCATGTTTATCTCCTGGAGAGGGCAAAAGTGCAGAACAAATGGAAATGTGCAAGGCTTATTAAGGCTAGGCTCAAAACTGTCACACTGGTACTTCCATCCAGATATCATTTATCAAAGCAAGTTACATGACCAAGCCCAAGGTCAAGGGGCAGGGAAATCCACTCCATTCATGATGAGACCATGACAAGTGTCTGTTTGCAGGGAGGGCTGAAGAACTGGAGTCAGCAATGCAATCGGATACAGCTTCCCCTTTCCACACCTTTGAGATGTTCATCATTGGACTAGCAGAGATGGCAGTGGTGGTGACTAATAGTGAAGAGCGGGAAGACACAGGTCCAGGGGTTAGAGGAACTAGTCTATCGGAATGGCTTCTAAAATTATTAGCAGTCAAAATGACACAGTTTAAAGGGACACGGTAGATATGGGCTTACTCTGGATAAATACTATTATTCCAGGAGATCCAATGTGGTACCATAGTTGCAATCTCAGAGAAGGCAATGGCACCCCACTCCAGTACTCTTGCCTGGAAAATCCCATGGGCAGAGGAGCCTGGTAGGCTGCAGTCCATGGGGTCATGAAGAGTCGGACACGACTGAGCGACTTCACTTTCACTTTTCACTTTCATGCATTGGAAAAGGAAATGGCAACCCACTCCAGTGTTCTTGCCTGGAGAATCCCAGGGACGGGGGAGCCTGGTGGGCTGCCGTCTATGGGGTCACACAGAGTTGGACACGACTGACGTGACTTAGCAGCTCTGCAGGCCACGGCATGACCCTACTGGAGAGGGCCAGCCAAGTTGTTCAGGGTGGAGCCCTTTTCCCTGGAATGAGAAAACTGCTGTGCACATCAGGAAAGCAACACAGATATATACAGTCATATAGCTGACTGATACAGAAGAGGTCAGAGGTGAAGTGGCAGCATGACAGCAAGCACTGGCCCAAGGCTAATAGCACAAGACTACTTTGGCCCTAGGCTTCCCAGGTGACTCAGTGGTAAAGAATCTGCCTGCCAATGCAGCAGATATGGGTTGGATCCCTGGTCCGGGAAGATTCCCTGAAGAAGGAAACAGCAACCCACTCCAGTATCCTTGCCTGTAAAATCCATGGACAGGAGAGCCTGGCTGGCTACAGACCATGGGGTTGCAAAGAGTTGCAAAGACACAATTGAGCTACTGAGCATGCACTTCAGACCCCAGAAGGTTTACTTTGGTCAGGCTTGGCTAGCGCCAGAGATGAAAAGTTATTGAAGTCCCGAGGGCCTGGCAAGGAAAAAAAAAATAGACTAATTCTGCTAGCTCACAATGTTTTTTCTGTCTTGTAAACCCTCTGCCTCCAGTGCCCAGCCTGCTATACAGCTTGTCTAAATGATTCATTTGGCAGGTATCATGTTCCACCTTATCTGTTTCTTACTTGTCATGTGTGGATTGTGTGGTAAATCACATGACTGTTTAAAATGATAAAAATCAGAGCAGGCCTATGTCCATGTAGTTGGTTCTGATTTTTTAAGGAACAGAAATTAGGGTAACAAAGTCAGAAGACCCAGGAGGTGTAAACAGGTGGTAGGAAGACGAGGCAATAAAAACCAGAAATCATTAGTCAGGGTTCACTCTGATAGGCCCAGAAGAGGCTCCCAATACAAGCGAGTTCCTAATGGCGGAAAGAGCCTGTGCCCTGACTATGTGTTAGGAGAAATGGGGGAGAAGCCTGTTTTGAGCCCTTAGGGGAAGAAATGGACATTGGCCAAGCAGTAGTGGGAACTCTTTAAAACTTCCTTATCTCTGAATTCAGAGTAAGCTCCTGTTCATTTCTGCAGTCTCATTCCCCACAACTTCCCCATCTGTACTCTACCCACTGCCAATGCTTTCTGTTTCTCAAAGATGTCCTGCTCTTTCCCTGTTCTGTGCCTTTGACTGGGCTGTTCTCACCATCTAGGATGCTGTCTTTCTAACTTTTGCTGATCAAGTTATTCTCACCCTGTGATATCTACTGTCTCTAATTCTACTTCTTCCATGAAGTGGATTCCTCAAGCAAATGTGACCTGTTCTCACTTTAGCTCCCACAGGACACCTCACAGTCTGCCTTTTATTATTATTTTACTTGTACTTGTTTTATCCATCATTTCTCTCGCCTTCCTTCTGTATGCAGTTCAGTTCAGTCACTCAGTCGTGTCTGACTCTTTGTGACCCCATGAACTGCAGCACACCAGGCCTCCCTGTCCATCACCATCTCCCGGAGTTTACCCAAACTCATGTCAGTGATGCTGTCCAACCATCTCATCCTCTGTCATCCTCTTCTCCTCCTGCCTTCAATCTTTCCCAGCATCAGGGTCTTTTCAAATAAGTCAGCTCTTCGCATCAGGTGGCCAAAGTATTGGAGCTTCAGCTTCAACATCAGTCCTTCCAATGAACATTCAGGACTGATCTCCTTTAGGATGGACTGGTTGGATCTCCTTGCAGTCCAAGGGACTCTCAAGAGTCTTCTCCAACACCACAGTTCAAAAGCATCAATTCTTCAGCACTCAGCTTTCTTTATAGTCCAACTCTCACATCCATACATGACCACTGGAAAAACCATAGCCTTGACTAGATGGACCTTTGTTGGCAAAGTAATGTCTCTGCTTTTTAATATGCTGTCTAGGTTGGGTATAACTTTCCTTCCAAGGAGTAAGTGTCTTTTAATTTCATGGCTGCAGTCACCATCTGCAGTGATTTTGGAGCCCAAAAAATAAAGTCTGACACTGTTTCCCCATCTATTTGCCATGAAGTGATGGGACCAGATGCCGTGATCTTAGTTTTCTGAATGTTGAGCTTTAAGCCAACTTTTTCACTCTCCTCTTTCACTTTCATCAAGAGGCTCTTTAGTTCTTCTTCACTTTCTGCCATAAGGGTGGTGTCATCTGCATATCTGAGGTTATTGATATTTCTCCCAGCAATCTTGATTCCAGCTTGTGTTTCATCCAGTCCAGCGTTTCCCATGATGTACTCTGCATAAAAGTTAAATAAGCAGGGTGACAATATACAGCCTTGATGTACTCCTTTTCCTATTTGGAACCAGTCTGTTGTTCCAAGTCCAGTTCTAACTGTTGCTTCCTGACCTGCATATCGGTTTCTCAAGAGGCAGGTCAGGTGGTCTGGTATTCCCATCTCTTTCAGAATTTTCCACGGTTTATTGTGATCCACACAGTCAAAGGCCCTCTGTATTAGTTATCAGTTATTGTTGTTGTTCAGTCACTAAGTCCTGTCCCCATGGACCACAGCATGCCAGGCTTCCTTGTTCTTCACTATCTCCCGGAGTTTGCTAAAACTTAATCCCACCGAGTGGGTGATGCCATCCAGCCCTCTCATTCTCTTCTGCCCCCTCCTCCTCCTCCCTTAAATCTTTCCCAGCATCAAGGTCTTTTCTAATGAGTCAGCTCTTTGCATCAGGTGGCCAAAGTACTGGAGCTTCAGCTTCAGCATCAGTCCTTCCAATGAATATTCGGGGTTGATTTCCTTTAACATTGACTGGTTTGATCTCCTTGCAGTCCAAGGGACTCTTAAGAGTCTTCTCAGCACCATCCTCTCTTATCAGGACCTATAAAGAGGCTTGTTCTCAAAGTCTCTGCCCTCAAAAGACTCTAGTTTGTCTAGAGGAAGATATAAACAGATGACCGGGGATTGAATATATGGTAAAGATTAAACAGAAGGGAGAGTAAGCACTATGCATCCTGTAAGAAGGGAATGCTAACCAGCCTTCAGGAGTCAGAATGCAGAGGGTAAAGGGCAGAAGTCATTCAAGCAGAGTTGGCAGCATATGCAGAAACCCTGGGATTATTCACAAATTTCTGTAAGAAGCAGTGCATTAAATATTTATATTTAGATCTTAGAAAATTAATAACCCAAATGTATCAATTATATAAAACTTTCTTATTTGTCACATCTTCTGGCAACCTTCAATAAGCTATCAGTCACTGAAATTTATAAATGAGGAAACCAGGCCCAGGGTTCAAATGATCAACCTGGAGTCAATCAAATTCAAAGCAGCAGTAAGGGTGACAACACAGATCTTCTGATGCCAGGGTCATGCTCTTTCCTCTACATTCTGCCTCTCAGATCCAGCTCCTCTTGAAAGGAGAGAACTGGGTAAAAGGTCAAGGAGAGGCTGGAGGATAAATGACATAACTTTCATGGCCTGAGCCCAAGACTAACTCTGCTTAATAAAGTATAGAATATCCAATGCTGGTAGTGGGTAGACCAGAGTGCCTTTTAATCTCTTCCCATGGACTCTTCTGCTTTCAATGGTTGGCACTGCTTTTCACACAGGTAATAAGAAGGGTGGTGGTGGAGGATGACCTCTAACCTACTTAAAGAACTGATATGCAAGCGGTGATGGTAGCCAACAAGAATGTCATAACATTCAAGTGTAAAGAATTACTTGGTAGTGGCACAAATCACCTGACTGAAATTCTAACGTCAGTACAAATGACATCTCAATGGTGAACTTTTTTTTTCTTAATAGGATACTACTATATTATAACTCAAAGTTTCCACTTAAAAATATACATGTGCATATACATGTATATGTGTATATACATTCATAATATTTAAGTGGGGTAATATAGGTAAAATCTAAAAAGATTGCTGTACTTCCTCAAATCCTGGTCTCTACAGAGATCAGCACTGCCACCCTCTGTAAAAGGTGGAAACTGCAATTATCTAGTAATGATACTGTATCCTTAAATGTCAATTGCTTCCCTTATTAATAGCCCTGAATGATGGGATATCTGTGTTGGATAAAACCTTGGCGATCACACCTCATTTTCTACATTACAAATTAGATTCAGAGAAATTTGATGATTCTCCTGGGCAACATTTCTTTGGGGTTTTCATATATGTGATACCATTTCATCACTGAAATCTTGAAAAGTAGAATGAATGGTATTCAATTTTACAGACGGGAAAAAAGAGCTCAGAGACTTTAAGCCTTGCTTATGAGCACAAGAGTAATAAATGACTATGCCAGCATTTTTGTGCTTTTCCCTGTACCAGGTAATTTCAATTCAATTGATCATGAATTTCAATTGATCTGAAGGAAATGACAGTTAAGGAATAACATTAATTAAAAATTGGGATTTTACTGTTTTCTGATGCAAGATAATAAGGAGGTGAAACGGTTCTATATTGGAATATGAGACATTTCTAGCAGCTACTGGCCAAGTAACCTTTGGACTAATTTCTTACATGTGTTCATCTCCTAAGTCACAAGTCTGGAATTTGACCTGTCTCTCAGGGTTAGTATGAAGCTCAAATGAGCTAATTGCTTGAAAAATGCTGTGTAAACTAGAAAATGTTAACTGATTATATGGTGATTCCCGACAGACTACTTAACAGAACTTGATTATCTGTAAACTTTTTATGGAAAAACATTCTAACCAATGTTTTTATATAAAAAAAGACAACTGTAGGATTTGCTGTCAAAGTTTTAAATGATTGTCACAATTTTCTGGTGCTATCTTAAGTAGAGAAAACAGAACTATAAAGTAGAACAGATATAAAAAATAGACTAATAACATTTTAAGATAGCAATATATGGCAAGTCAAGTGACACAAAGTAATAAAAATGAATCATTAATAAGTGTGCTGAAGAAAATGGACAGGAATATGAAGAAAAATTAATTTATAGTGATATTTATAACATATCCTAAATATATTTCAAATTAGTTGGTTAAATATTAAACAGCCATCTATGAACAGAGCTAGAAGAAAATAGAATCATAAATCTTAAATTAATTGTGAAGGGGAGATAATTTCTTGATAATTAAACTCAGAAATATCTATGGTAAAATGCATAAAATAAGAAATGAAAAGTTTTCCCACAACAATGAATAATAAGATGAAAACAACTGAGTGAGAAAGATATTTGTACTTGATATGCAGGAGTAAGAATTTCTGACCCAAAATATGTATGTAAAAGAGATACTGGTTTATAAAGGCAATAGCTACTTTCCAATGCAAGCAGGGTCAGAGAATATGATGTACAGTTACATAAGAGGAAATACATGTAGTAATCAAATCTATTCACTTATTTATTTAATTTTTGGTTGTACTACATCTTTGTTGTGGCGAGTGGGCTTCGCTGCTCCGAGGTACGGGGGATCTTAGTTCCCTGACCAGGAATCAAACCAACATCCCCTGCATTGGAAAGTAGATTCTTACTCATCAGACCACCAGGGAAGTCCCTCAGACATTATTCAAAAGTTAAGCTCCCAGAAGAATTTAAAATTTTGTGAATTAGAGCAACTCTAAGGTGTCATTGTAACTATAATTCACAAAAATAAATCAATTTAAACAAGTCATTGTTTGACACGGGTGTAGGGGAAAATGCTAATCTTATACAGTGCTGACAGAATTTAGGCAATCTTTTCCAAGGAAGTACTTCAAAAGTACATCTTTTACAAAGACATTTACGTTTACATCTCATATTATAGTCAAAACTTGGAAGTTTCTGAAATACGACTGTGTAGAAATTACTAGGCCCATTGTGATCTGTTTGGGCAACAGATTAATAGTCCCATTAGAAATGACAAATGTTTGAACCATATAAATATATGAAAATAAATATATAACATAATTCTGTATAAAACAAATCAACAATGTACAGACATTGATATCAGTCTTATAAAATTCACAGTATAAGCAGTAGGGTTGGAAGGGACCCTGCTGCTCAGTAACAAATAATTTTAAATGAAGGTTTCCCTTCTCATGTAATTATTCGGTTCAACTTTATTTTATACCATGTATAAACATAAAAATATGAAAATACAGTTTAAAAATCAGAGATAAATATAATTCTTCTATGGGGCTGTGGATTATTATTATCTTAAGAATTTGGGGGACATCCCTTGCAGTCTAGTGGTTAAGACTCTGTGCTCCCAATGCAGGGGACATGCATTTGATCCTGGGTCAGGGAACTAAGTCCCCACAATGCCATGTGGCGTGGCCCCCCAATTTCTTTTTTCCACATCTACAAATTGTGGTTTATTTACTGCTGCTGCTGCTAAGTCACTTCAGTCGTGTCTGACTCTGTGCAACCCCATAGATGGCAGCCCACCAGGCTCCCCCGTCCCTGGGATTCTCCAGGCAAGGACACTGGAGTGGGTTGCCATTTCCTTCTCCAATGCATGAAAGTGAAAAGTGAAAGTGAAGTCGCTCAGTTGTGTCCAACTCTTAGCGACCCCATGGACTGCAGCCTACCAGGCTCCTCCGTCCATGGGATTTTCCAGGCAAGAATACTGGAGTGGGATGCCATTGCCTTCTCCGTATTTACTGCTATCAGCTGAATTTTGTGTCCCCCAAAATTCATTTGTTGAAATCAAATCCCCAGTGAGACAGTGCTTGGAGGTGTGGCCTCTGGGAGATCAGGCTATGAGGGGATAGCCCTTATGAAAGTGCCCAGTGATCTCCTGTGTCCCTTCTGCTGTGTTAGGTTATAGTAAGAAGACAGCTCTAGAAACTAGGAAGCAGGCTCTAACCAGACACTGAATCTACTGGTGCTTTGATCCTGGACTTTTCAGCCTCCAGAACTGTGAGAAACAAATGTTCCTTGTTCATAAGCCACTAATTCTATGGTATTTTGTTATAGCGGCCCAAACGGACTAAGACATTTATTATTTATACTTGTGATACCCGTTGATCTTTTTTCCTTTTATCAATTCAGTTTGTAGACTTGGAACTAGATATACTCTTAAGAGATTATCTAGGTCAATCTTCTCATTTTGAGATTGAGGACATTGAGGCCCAGGTAGATTATGGGACTCCTCAAAGTGACAGAACTCGACAGTTACAATTTAATATTCAGTTTATATACAAGCATTCCTTATTTTCTCACAAACAGATTTGTCATACTTCCAAATGAGCATGTTATCTGTCAGAGTAACTCAGTGTCAAAAGTATTATTACCTCAACCTTGCACATAATTAAAGAAATGTAAATCAAAATAATAAAATGCTATGTATCTCTTATAAGATTAATAATAAATTAAAAACATATTATATTTAGTGATGGTGGGGGCTTCCCGGGGGCTCAGTGGTAAAGAACTTGCCTACCAATGCAGGAGATACATACAGGTTCAATCCCTGGGCCGGGAAGATTTCCTGAAGGAGGCATAGAAGAGAAGTCAAGGTGCTACCAAGGCTGTCCTCCGTCTGGGGGAATCCAGGGGAGAATCCTTTTTCTTGCCTTTTCCAGCTTCTCAAGATTGCTCATATTCCTTGACTATGGCCATCTTCAAAGTCAGCAATGGCCAGTCCAGTCTTTCTCATATTGCATCACTCCTGACACTCTCCTTCTTCCATATTTGAGGACCCTAGAAGGCAATGGCACCCCACTCCAGTACTCTTGCCTGGAAAATCCCATGGACGGAGGAGCCTGGTAGGCTGAAGTCCATGGGGTCGCTAAGAGTCGGACACAACTGAGCGAATTCACTTTCACTTTTCACTTTCATGCATTGGAAAAGGAAATGGCAACCCACTCCAGTGTTCTTGCTTGGAGAATCCCAGGGACGGAGGAGCCTGGTGGGCTGCCATCTATGGGGTCGTACAGGGTCGGACACAACTGAAGCGACTTAGCAGCAGCAGCAGCATGATTACACATAAGGGAAGCTATGGGTTTCCCTCATAGTTCACTTGGTAAAGAATCTGCCTGCTATGCAGGAGACCCTGGTTTGATTCCGGGGTTGGGAAGATCCCCTGGAGCAGGGGTAGGCTACCCACTCCAGTATTCTGGCCTGGAGAATTCCATGGACTGTATAGTCCATGGGGTCGCAAAGAGTCAGATACGACTGAGTGCCTTTCACTTATGATTACACATGGGCTTTCCAGGTGGCTTGGTGGTAAAAGAAAAAAAATCTGCCTGTCAAGCAGGAGACACGGGAGATGCAGGTTCAATTCCTGGGTCAGAAGATCCCCTGGAGTAGGAAATGGTAACCCACTTCAGTATTCTTGCCTGGGAAATGCCATTGACAGAGGGGCCTTGGTGGGTTAGAGTCCCTTGGGTCACACAGAGTTGGACACGACTGGGCAACTAAACAGCAGCAGTATAATTACACTGGGCTCACTGAATAATCTAGGAAAAATTTCCTATCATAAGGTCAGGTGATTAGCAACCTTAATTCAATCTGCAACCATAAATCCCCTTTGCCATGAGATTAGAATATGGGATTATTCAAGGGATTAGAAAATGGACATTTAGAGGGGGACCTTTATTCAGCTTATCACAAGACATGAGGACCATGGCCACTCTGGGACTACAGAGGGATGCTGCCAACATGAGCCAGAGGGGCTGGAATGTTAATAATTTATAGAAGCTGAATGTGGTTTTATAATCTCACACTGACAGTACCTCTGTCAAGTGTAGCTGAAGGAAAACTTGTTATGCTAGTTTGGCACGTGAGCTGAACCTGGGAAGCAATCAGGACTGCCAAGTGTTTAATTCCTTTATTGTTTCTCTCTTCCTTTTATTTTGAGAGTATTCGTTGGCCCTATGTCTGCATCCATGCTTTTGTCCTTCTGTGGAGTCCTTTACCCACCGACACAACCACATTCTATTGTGAATGCGTCCACGTTACTGTGTCCTTACCACACTTTTTGAGAAAGTTCCACCACTCATGAAAGCCCTTGCTAAAACACAGGTATCAACATCACTCTTCATTGACAAAAGATGCTAGTAATATTTATTTGAGGTGCACATACATGACATGCCCACAGACACACATACACAAAATTTACTCTAGAGGTTTAGGTGGGAAAATAAAAGGAAAATATAATTTAACTTGAAATAGAAACCCCATGAAAAATTCAGGAGTAAAAGGTAATCTGGGGATAATAAGAGAAATTGCTTCTGTAAATAAAATCATACTGTTTAGGAACATTAATTCTTTTTTAAATTAAATTAAATTCTTTTTTATTGGCTATAGTTGCTTTACACTGCTGTGTCAGTTTCTGCTCTATAGCAAAGTGAATCAGCCATATGTATACATTCATTGTTGTTCAGTTGCTACATTGTGTCCAACTAAGTCTCTAAGTTGTGTCCAACTCTTTACGACCTCATGGACTACAGCACGCAGGATTCCCATACACACACACACACACACACACACACACACACATATGTATATATGTGTACATATTTCCCCTCCCTTTTGGATTCCCTTCCCATGTAGGTCACCACAGAGCACTGAGTAGAGTTCCCTGTGCTATACAGTCTTCTCATTAGTTATTAATATCTACTTTATACATAGTATCAATAGTGTATATATGTCAATCCCAATTTCCCAATTCGTCTCACCCAGGAACATCAATTCTTTTCTAAGGTCCCAGGTGCACATTTTCATCAACAATTATATATAATTCCGCTCCCCCTCCAAGCTCAATCTTTCCTTCTGATGCTGTGGCATTAGTAGTATCCAACTCAGAATTTGAAAAAGAGGTTAAAAAAACCACTATCTGAAATGGAGGCAACATGTATCAAAATGCGGGAGATTAATCACGGACAAGAGTGATCTACCTAGAGAGGTGTAAGGGTTAGGAAGGTTAGGAGAGAACTAAACCGGAACTTAAGTGTAAGTCTTTGAAATCCCAGTTCCGTTAAGTTTTACTCTTTAAAGTGGAGATAAGGGCGCCCCTGGTGGTGCAGTGGATAAGTACCTGCCTGCCAACACAGGGAACAGAGGTTTGAACCCTGGTCTGAGAGGATCCCACATGCTGTGGGGCAACTAAGGCCGTGCGCCACAACTACTGAAGCGCACGAGCCCTGGAGCCTGAGCTCCGCAACAAGAGAAACCACCGCAGTGAGAAGCCCGCGCACCGCAGCTAGAGAGTAGCACCCGCTCTCCACAACTAGAGAAAAGCCCATGCAGCAGTGAAGCCCCCGTGCTGCCAAAAATAATAAATAAATACAATTTAAAAAATAAAGTGGAGATAAAATGCTGACTAGTTGCATTTCAGAGGGATGGACAAAACTTCAAGGCTGAGTGGCTGTCCAAATAGAATCCCTCGTGGTTGGCAAAATATGGGATTAGAATCTCCTGTTTGGGAGGGCATTTCTTGAATTTGCTCTGCCTGGTATTAGGTAAAGGTGTGGGGCTGTAGCAGCTTCTCAGCACATATTCACTTGTAATATTCTTTTCACCCTGGTATAAAAATGAAAACTACTAGGAACCAGGTGACTGTCTCCACAGTGGTTCGTTTCCAGGGAGATCATGTCAGGAGAATGGGGCTTGAGGAGGGGTTGGAGTGAGACGCAGAGTAGAAGTTATACATAGCTTTGGGCATGTCAATCCAGGGAAAGACACAACTACTGTGTCATTTTCAAGGCAAGACATAAAGAGCTTCTTTCATCTGCATGGGGCTCTTTATGTAAAGTGGCTGTGTGTGTTGTGTGGGGAGGATGAATAGGGAGCACATACTTGCCTTTCTTCAAGCAGGCCTATGGGAACATTCTTGTCAGCCCTGCCTCTCTCCTATCTCCTCCCACTCTACCCACCAAGAGTAAAGACAAGAAGCACAAAGCCCACTTCAAACCATGCTTACTAAAAAGCCAAGTACCCTTGTGTGGTTAGCATACGTTATTTAAGTATATTGCTGCTGATGATGACATATCCTGAAAAGGTTATGTAAACTGCTTGTGAAACACACAGCAAAGAAAGGTAATATCTTCATAATTTTTTTTTTTTTTTGGCCATGCCATGTAGCATGTGGGAATCACAGTTCCCTGACTAGGGATTGAACCCATGCCACCTGCATTTGAAGCAACGAGTCTTAACCACTATGCTGCCAGGGAAGTTCCAGAAAGGTAATATGGCAATCGTTCATAAGTTGTATATCTTTTTTCCCCCACCCCCCAACCTCAAAGACTGACTGTATATCAGCTTGCCCATTGACTTTAGAATTCATAACAAGGGGCAAATCAAGTGAAAGACAAAAGAGTTTTCATTTTGCTAAAATCTAAAGAAGCTTGACCTTATAATTTTATAAAGCTTTATTTCCGGAGTTAATGGGAAAAATCTTTAGCATTAGAAACTTAATGGCGCTATGCCTTTTTCTTTTCCAAAAAAGGTTTATGTCATAGCTTATCTTTCCTGTCTGTGCATCCTTCTTGTTAGCAATATTAAGCTTGCACTGTGCTTATCCTGACTATAGATCCTTTCAGCAAGGAACAAGACATTGAGAAATCACAAATCATTGCTTTGTTTACATTTCTAGTGTAAGAGTTGAATATTTGTTTTAAATAAGATACTATTATCTTCCAGCCACCTTTTTTTTAAAGGCCATGCCATGTGGCATGTGGGATCTTAGTTTCCCAACCAGGGCTTGAACCCATGCCCCATGCATTGCAAGCATGGAGTCTTAACCACTGGGCTGTCAGGAAAGTCCCTCAGTCACCTCTTTTAATGAAAGTCATTTAGTGAAGCCACTTCAAAGTTATGAGAACAAGGAATTTCTGTGCCTATTTCTTATTCCATTTAATAGCAGGAATCAAAGTTTAGTCAATGCTCTAACTTGCAAAAACCTCTAACTAATAAAGAACTAAATGTTTTGTGTATTTAGTCTTTGTCAGGAAATATTTAAGGAATTTATGAATTGTTCTTTGGAAATTAAGAGGTACAGAAGACCAAGTGGAGGGTGGGAAAGTCCAAAAAACTTAGTTTTAAGGGCATAGTTTATTAACTGCTTAACCTTGAGCAATGGATTGATCTGACTTACCTCTCTGATTTGAATTATATGAACTGCACATGAATTGAGGGACTTGTAGCTGTAAAACCCTAACATGCAATGATTAGTATACTAATTAGGTCCTGAGCCCAAGGATTCTGAAATCAGACTGCCTGGGTTCAAATCCCAGCTCAGTTGTCTACTGTACTGTGACCTAGAGTAAATTACTTAACTTCTCTGTGCATCATTTCACTATCTATAAAATACAGATGAAAATAACACCTGCCTCATAGAGTTGTTTCGATGATTAAATAACATAGTATATGAAGATCACATAGAAAGTAGTATGTAAGTGTTAGCTATTATGCTAAGGCTAGTTTTAATGTATAAATTGGTTAACGGTCATTCACAGAATAATCTGCCACAATACCATTCTTGAATTGGTTTGATTACCAAGAAGAAAAAGAGAAAAAGAAAAAACTCCTTATGGATGACAACCAAAACTATGTACCCACCCAGCTTACTGGCTACAATCATTAATGTGACTGTATTCCTCCATACTCCACTGTCTTCATCACCATAATTTACTATCTCAGCAGACTCTTGCCCAAGAAGGTAATATTTGCATATAACTTTATTGCCTATTCTGGGAACTTTCTGAAAGACACACTACACACCCAGACTTTTAATTCCTTGCCCTGAAAATTCTCACCTTCCTGTGTCCACCAATCCTAAAATCATGATATTGTATATCACAGTTCTTACCTAATCCTAAACCAAGACTCCTCACTGAAAGGCCTTCCTTAATCCAGACTTCCAAATCTCATAAATATCCTGGTTTTCCCCTCCTCAATGACTATTCTGTCAAGTTTGCTCTCTTTTACTGCACTAAGAATAAACCCAGCTACGTCTTGTCAATAAGACTTCTCGGTGATACTTACGGGGAGCCAGTATTGCATATGATGAACTCTGGAACTGGAATCAGAAGGTATGAATTGAAGTCACAGCTCTGCCAGATGGACAAGCCACTAATTTTCAGATGCACACGTACATTAACACATATAATATTATAAAAGTGCCCACTCTAGTATATGGTAATGAATACTTGAGCTTTCCTGGTGGCTCAGTGGTAAAGAACCCATCTGCCAGTGCAGAAGATGCAGGTTTTATCCCTGGGTTGGGAAGATCCCCTGGAGAAGGAAATGGCAACTCACTCCAGTATCCTTGCCTCGGAAATCCCATGGACAGAGGAGCCTGGTGGGCTACAGTCAGTGGGGTCACATAGAGTTGGATGTGACTTAGCAACTAAACAACAACAAAAAATACTTAATGTTTCTTATGTTACTGTTCCTTTTTGATTGTCAGCAGGGAAATGACTACAATGTTAGTCTGTTCAAGCCATGCTCTCTAGTAAATGCTCCTGGGCTGCTAGTAAATCACCTTATACATATAGCCAGTGAGAGCTGAAGAGCCTGGAGGATGAGGTCTTCTGAATGGAAGGACCACAGCACCCAAAGCAAATACTGAATTGTTCTTACCTGCAGAGAGCTAGTGTGTGTGGGCACGCTCAGTCGTGTCCAACTCTTAGGAGCCTGGCAGGCTACCATCCATGCGGTTGCAAAGAGTGCTAGTAGCTGACTCTCAAACTTTATGGGTGGGACTTCTCTGGTAGTCCAGTGGTTAAGAATCTGCCTTGCAATGCAGGGGATGCAGACTCAATTCCTGGGTCGGGGAACAAGTTGCAGAGCAATTGGCAAATACTGAGCCCACACGCTCTGGTGCCCATGTGCCACAAATAGAGAGTCCATGTGCTACAACTACAAAGCCCATACACCACTAGAGAGTCGTGTGCCACAACAAAGATCCTCCATGCTACAACAAAGATCCTCCATGCTGCAACTAAGACCCAATGCAGCCAAATAAATAATACATAAATAAATAAAATATTTGAAATACCTTATGGGTGGAGGGCTGAGGAGGACTAGCCCACACAGCTTTCTGTTCCCCAGAAGCTGGTGGCTCTATGGGAGGTGTGCTGTGTGGACACTTCTTAGGCCTTCATCACCTTGCTCACAGACTCCTCTGCTCCTCCTTTCTCACTTCCTGCACCAGTTACTGATAAACTGACTCTAAGGTCTGCCTGTTGTGGGAAAATGGGTTTGGACCTTTAAAATCTTCTTCCTTTGTCAGCTGCACAATGTTCAGCTTTGTCAGTAGAAGGTGCTGGAGAGACACTGTGGGGGGAACGGATTCTATGTCATGGTCTGATGTGCTTGCTCAGCAAGCTCCTAAAGGATGCTGGGTGTCCCCAGTGAGGGTAACTTCTCCAGCATCCAGCACCCACAGTGCACTAGAGCCAGCAGCCCTCAGGGTCCAGAAACTTCCCTTGGTGCCCACCTTGAGTGGTTTTATATCAGAGTGCCTCCCATGAGACACCTCCCTGTTACCAGCTTCCCAGGAACCCTGGAATATAGAATTTCCCAAGCAAATTACAGATAGAGGGTTTCTATAAAGTTCTGCTGGTGTGACCACACAATGACTTCTCTGTCATCCAGTGAGTCATGGTCATACTTCTCTGTAAGTTCTAGATTGGGTCTAGGAGTGGTAGCTGCTTCTACTTCTATTTCTAGATTCTGTAAAGTTCTCTATACCTTTCACCAAGCAATTCCTCATTCCCCCAACTTCCTGTGATATTTAATGGGCCTTCTAAATTTTTTTTATTAGGCATTTTTATTTCTTACTCTGAAATGCCTCTTTGCATTCTTTGCTCATTAAAAAAACTATTTAAGTATGACTGACATACAAAAAGCTGTAGATAATTAATGTATACAACTTGATGAGTCTAGAGGTTTTATACATCCATGAAATCATTATCACAATGTATTTTAAATGAATAACAACTTCAATCACATATAACATTTCTACACATTTACTCCTCTTCCTTTATGTTACTAATACCAGTATTGACTTCTTTTTATATTATTTATCTACTAACAATGGGGAAAGGAAATGGCAACCAACTCCAGTATTCTTGCCTGGAGAATCACATGGACAGAGGAGCCTGGTGGGTTACAGTCCATGGGGTTGCAAAGAGGTGGACATGACTGAAGCTGAAACTCCAATATTTTGGCCACCTCATGCAAAGAGTTGACTCATTGGAAAAGACTCTGATGCTGGGAGGGATTGGGGGCAGGAGGAGAAGGAGATGACAGAGGATGAGATGGCTGGATGGCATCACTGACCCGATGGACCTGAGTCTGAGTGAACTCCGGGAGATGGTGATGGACAGGGAGGCCTGGCGTGCTGCGATTCACGGGGTCGCAAAGAGTCAGACACGACTGAGTGGCTGAACTGAACTGAATTGAGTGACTTAGCATGCATGCGTGCATGCATCTACTAACAAACTTTTGTATTTATATTTACTCTTAATGCCTTTGTCTTTAACGTTTATGCCAGGGTCAAATGTGTCCTATGTACCACTCTTACAGTATTACATTATTTCTGTATTTGCCTATTGGGCTCCCCTGGTGGCTCAGATGGTAAAGAATCTGCCTCCAATGCAGGAAACCTGGGTTCAATCCCTGGGCCAGGAAGATCCCCTGGAGAAGGAAATGGCAACCCACTCCAGTATTCTTGCCTGGAGAATTCCATGAACAGAGGAGCCTGGCGGGCCACAGTTCATGGGGTCGCAAAGAGTCGGACACGACTGAACGACTAACACTTTCACTTTCATATTTGCCTATATATTTCCTTTTACCAGTGAGATGTATACATTTCTATGCTTCTATGTTGCTGTTAAGTGTCCTTTCATTTCAATTTACAGAACCCCCATTAGCACTTCTTGTAAAGCACGTCTAGAGGTGAACAATTCTCTGTTTTTGTTTGTCTGGAAAGTTTTATCTTTCCTTGGCCTTTAAAAAATTAGTTATTTTTGGCTGTGCTGGGTCTTTGTTGCAGTGCACGGGCTTCTCATTGTGGTGGCTCCTCTTGCTGTGGGGCATGGGCTCTAGAGAACAGGCTCAATAGTTGTGGCATGTGGGCTTAGTTGCTCCACAGCATGTGGGATCTTCCCCAGGTCAGGGATTGAACCCATGTCTCTGCACTGGCAGGCGAATTCTTCACCACTGAGCCACCAGGGAAGCCTTTTCCTTGACTTTTAAAGGAGAGTTTTGCCAGGTATAGTTAGTACTACTGGCTCATAGCATTTTTCTTTGAGCACTTTGAATCTATCATCCCATTCTTCCCTGGACTGCAAGGTTTTTGCTGAGAAATCTGCTGCTAGTTTTCTGGGGGTCCCTTTGTATGTAATGAGGCACTTTTCTCTTGCTGCTTTCAGGATTCTCATGATCTCTAACTTTTGATAATTTATAGGCATAAATTGATAAGATATTGTGGGTTTGGTTCCAGACCACCACAATAAAGTGAATATCACAATGAAGTGAGTCACATTTTTTTTAGTTTTCCAGTAAAAGCTATGTTTACATACAAAAACTGCTAGAATTGATGAATGAATTCAGCAAGATAGCAGGATACAAGATCAGCATATAGAATTCTGTTGTATTTCTTTCCACTAACAATGAAATATCAAAATGGGAATGCCAGAAACAATTCCTTTTAAAATCACATAAAAAAAAAGACTTAGAAATAAAACTGACCAAGGAGGTCAAAGACTTATATGCTGAGAACTATAAAACACAGATAAAGGAAACTGAAGGTGATTTTAAGAAAAAGGAAAGATATCCAATGCTCTTGGATTGGAAGAATTAATATTGCCCAAATAGCCATACTACCCAAAGCAATCTACAGATTTAATGTGATCGCTATCAAATTACTCGTGACTTTTTTCATAGAACTAGTACAAATGATCCTAAAATTTATATGGAATCATAAAAGACCTAGAATTGCTAAATCAGTTCTGAGGGAAAAAAACAATGCTGGAGACATAAACCTCCCAGACTTCTCAGTACTACAAAGCTGCAGTAATCAAAACAGTATGGTATTAGCAAAAAACCAGACATATGGATCAATGGAATAGAATAGAAGGCCCAGAAATAAAGCCTCATCCCTTCAGTCAATTGATCTTTAACAAAGGAGGTAAGAGTATATGAGAAAAGATAGTCTTGTCAGCAAGTGGTGATTGGGAAAGTTGGACTGCTGCATGTAAATCAATGAATTTAGAACATATCCTCTCACCATATACAAAAATAAACTCGAAATGGCTTAAGGCCTTAAATATAAGACATGACACCATAAAACTCCTAAAGGAGAACATAGGTAAAACATTCTCCAAAAGAAATCATATCAACGTTTTCTTAGGTCAGTCTCCCAATGCAATAAAAATAAGAGCAAAAGTAAACAAATGGGACCTAATCAAACTTCAAAGCTTTAGCACAACAAAGGAAGCCATCAACAGAATGAAAAGGCAATCTATGGACTGGGAAAAATATTTGCAAATGATGCTACCAACAAGGCCTCAATTTTCAAAATATACAAACAACTCATACAACTCAAAACAAACAAACAAAAAACGGGCAGAAGACCTAAATAGACATTTATCTAAAGATGACATACAGATATCCACTAGGCACATGAAAAGATGCTCAACATTGCTAGTTATTAGAGAAATGCAAATCAAAACTACAATTAGGTATCATCTCACACCAGTCAGAACAGTCATCATTAAAAAGTCTACAAATAACCAATGCTGGAGAGGGTGTGGAAAAAAGGGAACTCCCCTAGACTGTTGGGGGGATCGTAAATAGATGCAGCCACTATGGAAAAGAGTAAGGAGTTTCCTTAAAAAACTAAAAATAGAGTTGCCATATGATCTAGTAATCCCACTCCTGGGCATATATCTGGAAACTCTAATTCAAAAAGATACATGCACCCCAGTACTATGTACAATAGCCAAGACATAGAAGCAACCTAAATGTCCATTGACAGATGAATGGATAAAGAAAATGTAGTGTACACACACACACACACACTGGAATACTACACAGCCATAAAAAGAATGAAACAATTTCATTTACAGCAACAGGGATGGACCTAGAGATTTCCATACTAAGTGAAGTAAGTCAGAAAGAGAAAAACTAATACTATATGATATTCTTGTTGCTGTTGTTCAGTCACTGAGTCGTGTCTGACTCTTTGAGACCCCATGGACTGTAGCCTTCCAGGATCCTCTGTCCATGGGATTTCCCAGACAAGACTACTGGAGTGGGTTGCCATTTCCTTCTCCAGGGGATTTTCCTGACCCAAGGATCGACCCTAACAAACATATCATTTACATATGATATTACTTACATGTAATATAATATGTAAAATCTAAAACACGATACAAATGAACTTGTTTGCAGAACAGAAAGAGACTCATAGACAGTAAACAAACTTATGGTTACCAAAGGGGAAAATGGGAAGGGATAAATTAAAAATTTAGACAAACAGATAAGAAAGTTGTGGTACATACACACAATGGAATATTACTCAGCTATTAAAAAGAATGTATTTGAATCAGTTCTAATGAGGTGGATGAAACTGGAGCCTATTATACAGAGTGAAGTAAGTCAGAAAGAAAAACACCAATATAGTTTATTAATGCATATATACGGAATTTAGAAAGATAGTAATGACAACCCTATATGTGAGAGAGCAAAAGAGACACAGATATAAAGAACAGACTTTTGGACTCTGTGGGAGAAGGCAAGGGTGGGATGATTTGAGAGAATAGCATTGAAATATGTATATTACCATATGTGAAATAGATCGCCAGTCCAGGTTTGATGCATGAAACAGGGCACTCAAAGCCAGTGCACTGGGACAACCCAGAGGGATGGGGTGGGGAGGGAGGTAGGAGAGGGGTTTGGGACTGGGGGGACACATGTATACCCATGGCTGATTCATGTCAATGTATGGCAAAAACCACCACAATACTGTAATTAGCCTCCAATTAAAATAAATAAATTAATTTAAAAACAAACAAAAAAGTCTAGGATTAGCAGATACAAACTACTGTATATAAGATAAACAACAAGGTACTACTGTTTAGCACAGGGAACTATATTCAATATCTTGCAACAAACCATAATAGAAAAGAACATGAAAAAGAATATAAACACACACACAGACATATATATCTGAATCACTTTGCTGTACACCAGAAACTAACACAACATTGTAAATCAGCTATACTTCAATTTTAAAAAACATTGTGAGAATTACCTGGTGGTCCAGTGGTTATGACTCTGCTTCCACTGCAGGGAGCAGGGGTTTGATCGCTGGTCAGGGAACTAGATCCCACATGCTGCAGCTAAGAGTTCACATGCCATGAAAGGATCTCACGTGCTGCAATGAAGACTGAAGATCTCACATGCTGCAACCAAGACCTGGTATAGTTCAATAAATAAATAAAAATTAAGAAAGAAAAAAGATCATTGATCAGAGATCACCATAACAAATAGTAACACAGTCTGAAATATTGTTACAATGATCAAAATGTGACACTGAGACACGAAGTGAGCAAATGCTATTGGAAAATGCACTGGTAGACATGCTCTATGCAAGGTTGTCATAAACCTTCAATTTGTCTTTAAAAAATAAAAGCAACGTCTGCTAAGTACAATGAAACAAAGTAAATTAAAACAATGTATGCCTGTAATGACCATGTGTAGCAGTATAGACCTCTTTACGTTCAACCTGTTTGAGGTCTTTGGGTTTCCTGAATCCAGATGTTCATTGTCCTCCCCAGATCTGGGAAGTTTTCAGTCATTATTTCTTTTAATAAGCTTTCTGCCCCTTTCTCTTTCTCTTCTCTTTCTGGGATTTCCACAATGCCTGTGTTGACATGAGAGCTGAGATCTCCTATTCCATCTTGCTGATGTCACTTCTTATTAGTAATTCTTTATATGGCAAACTTTCTTTGTGGACATTTTCTTTCCTGATTTGACTCAGACTAATATGCTTTCCAAAGCATTTCTCTCTCTTTATTCTTTTTAAAAATATTTATTTTTATTCATTTATTTATCTGGCTCTGCCAGGTCTTAGCTGCAGCACGTGGGATCTAGTTCCCTGACAGGGATCAAACCCAGACCTCCTGCACTGGGAGTACTGAGTCTTAACTAATGGACCACCATGGAAGTCCTTCTCTTTTTATTCTTTTCCTGTGGTGTAAAGGGTAGGGCAGGAGATGAGGCCTTTCCCTAAGTATTTGCCAGATTCCCCAGTAGAAATAATTACATCATAGCACCCATTAGTCTCTTCTGTAGCTTTGCAGATTTTGTAGCTTTAAGAACTTCTATTTTCAGTATGCCTTTCTTTGCTTTCTAGTTACCACTGCTCTAAGGCAGATATGCTCAGACTCTGGTAGTCTCTATTGGGGGAAAGAGGTCCTAGAGAAGGGGAACATGAAGAATGATGAGCTCTGGCTGATCTTCTAGAAAATTTAAAATCAAACACATCCTGCTGTCACAAAAACTAATTTTCTTCCCAAAGTCTGTCTATAAGAGACAAAAGACAAAGGCCTATAAGAGAAATCCAGTTTTCTCTCTAATATACATTTGACTTTTATTTATTGGGAAGTAACATTTTGTTTTATTAGCTTAAAAGAACATTTGCCTTCTCTCAGCTCTAATTTACGTTATAAACTATGCCATATTATTTGAGATTAACTGGTCACAGTGATTGCAATCTCTTTCCTCCCTGTAATGGGTGTGTGTGTTTATGTGTCTTCTAAATTTTAAATTTAAAAAACCTTCAACTTAAGGAATAAAACAGGTTACTAACAAAATATATTTAGAAATAATTTATAAAATGAGGAATGATTAGCATTTGTTTCTAAAATTGCTTCCTCTTTTTTCAGTTGGTTGAAGTTATTTTTACATTCTTTTAAGCCACAAGGCAGCTGTTCTTTGACCATGTCTCTCATTCTGTTAATCGCTTCTGAGTCTTTTGCATTGATGCCAAAGTATCAACTGTAATTGAACATCTTTTGGAATACAACAAGCTAATTTACTGCAGAAGATTTTTATATTATTTTTAATAGCATCATGAAGCTATTACTGACATATAATGAAGTTCACATATTTAAAGTATATAGTTTGATGTGTTTTGACATACGTACACACTCATGAATTCATTACCACATGATGCATTTTTGTTACTATTGATTAATTTATATATTTTAGAGTTTTATGCAAATGGAATCATGCAGTATGTACTCATTTCTGTTTGGCTTTTTAAAAAATTTATTTATTTTAATTAGAGGCTGATTACTTTACAATATTGTATTGGTTTTGCCATACATCAACATGAATCTGCCATGGGTGTACACGTGTTCCCCATCCTGAACTCCCCTCCCTCCTCCCTCCCCGTACCATCCCTCTGGGTCATCCCAGTGCACCAGCCCCAAGCTTCCTGTATCCTGCATTGAACCTGGACTGGCAATTTGTTTCTTATATGATATTATACATGTTTCAATGCCATTCTCCCAAATCATCCCCTCCTCCCTCTCCCACAGAGCCCAAAAGACTGTTCTATACATCTGTGTCTCTTTTGCTATCTCCCATACAGGGTTATCATTACCATCTTTCTAAATTCCATATATATGCGTTAGTATACTGTATTGGTGTTTTTCTTTCTGGCTTACTTCACTCTGTATAATAGGCTCCAGTTTCATCCACCTCATTAGAACTGATTCAAATGTATTCTTTTTAATGGCTGAGTAATACTCCACTGTGTATATGTACCACAGCTTTCTTATCCATTCACCTGCTAATGGACATCTAGGTTGTTTCCATGTCCTGGCTATTATAAACAGTGTTCCTTAAAAAACTGGAAATAGAACTTCCATAGGACCCAGCAATCCCACTGCTGGGCATACACACCGAGGAAACCAGAATTGAAAGAGACACGTGTACTCCAATGTTTGGCTTTTTTTAACACAGAAAATTACTTAGAGATTCATCAATGTTGTGTGTATCACTACTGCATTCCTTTTTATTGTTTACTGATACATCACAATCTTTTAATTCATTTACTTTTTTACGGACATTCAGGATATTGGGCTTTACTGGTGGCTCAGACAGTTAGGAATCCACCTGCAATTCAGGAGACCCCAGTTTGATCCCTGAGTCATCAAGATTCCCTTGAGAAGGGAATGGCTACCCACTCCAGTATTCTTGCCTGGAAAATCCCATGAACAGAGGAGCCTCACAGGCTCCATAGGGTTGCAAAGAGTTGGACATGACTGAGCAACTAAGCATGCACACAAAGATATTTCTAGTTTTTGGTTATTACAAGTATAACTGTAAAGTATGACATCTGTATACAAGTATTTGTGTGGATATATGCATTTATTCCTCTTTCATTAGGCAAATAACTAGGAGTGGAATAGTTGGATCATATGACTGGTATATGTTTAACTCTTTGATAAAATGTAAAAATGTCCTCTGAAATGACTGTACCATTTTACATCTCCACTAAAAAGGTATGAAAGCTCGAGTTTCTCTACATCCTCACCAAAACTTGGTATGGTCAGCCATTTTAATTTTGGACATTCTAACAAGTATTTAGTATAAGTGCATTATAATTTTAATTTGCATTTCCTTGAACTAATGATGTTGACCATCTGTTTATGTGCTTATCTGACAATAATTTATCTTCTTTGATGTAGTATTTATTCAATTTTTTGACTACTTTTTGAATATTTAAAAATTTTTAATTGGAAGATAATTAATTTAGCATGTTGTATTGGTTATGTAACACAACATCATCAATCAGCCATAAGCATACATACACCTTTTTTGAATTTTAAAAAAGCTTTATTGGAATATAGTTGCTTTATAATGTTGTGTTAGCTTCTGCTGTACAGAAAAGTAAATCAGCTATGTGTACACATATATCCCCTATTTTTTTGGACTTTCTTTCCATTTCTTCCCATTTTGGACTTTCTACTCGGAGCACTGAGTAGAGTTCCCTGTGCTATACAGTAGTTATCTATTTTATATGGAGTATCAGTAGTGTATATATGTCAATCCCAACTTTCCAATTCATTCCATCCTCCCTTACCTCCTTGGTATCCATAAGTTTGTTCTCTACGTCTATACTTCTATCAGTCTGTACTCATGAAATTACTTAATTAATTTTTAAAATTCTATATACAAATGAGATCATATGGTACTTAACTTTTTCTGTCTTATTTATTTCATCTAGCACAATGCCCTTAAGATGTATCCATGCAATCACAAGTGGCAAGGCTTCATTCTTTTTTTATGGCTCAATAATGTTTCATTGTATACATATACCACACCTTCTTTATTCATTTGTCCAATGATGCACATTTAGATAGTTTCCATATTTTGCCTACTGTAAAAAATGCTGCAGTGATCATAGGGGTGTATGTATCTTTTTAAATTAGTACCCAGAAGTACTTTAGACAAAAACTCAGAAGTGGAATTGCTGGATCATATGGTAGTTATATTTTTAATTTTCAAAAAAAATTAGTGGCTGCATCAGTTTATATTCCCACCAAGTGGGCTTTGCTTTTCTTCACATCTTTGCCAATACTACTTATTTTTCTTGTCTTTTTGGTAACAGCCACTCTAACAGGCATAAGGTGATATCTCACTGTGGTTTTGATTTGCATTTTGCATAATCCTTCTTTACTGTGGAAATCACTTACTTATTCATTGAGCATATGAAAGTATAGAAAGATCTATGTCACAAAGTAGAATCTGGCTGACATCTTTAAGTTTTGTAGTGCACCAAAATTTAGACAGAATAAATCTATTTGGATGTGGCATTTACCCCTACATTAAGTGTATGGGTTCAGAACTCATCGTGTGAATGGCACTGCTTAAGTTGTGCAGTGTACTCAATAATATATGCAGTAAGTCTAATTTCATAAGGCCATGAATAACCTCCACATTGACTATATGAACAATCCAGAATGGTCTGTGACATAAACTAGGACGTAGTTGTCAGTTCTTGAATAGTACAGTATATCCAACTATAAGTAAGATAAGTCTAAACTCACAATGATCATCACTTACTTACACATTAGCATATGAGAAATCCAGAAATAGGTATGGGATTTACCAGACAGTAAATGGCAATTCTTCAGTTGCACAGTGTACCCAAATGTACAATTTGCTTTCATGTGGCCATCACTGACCTCCATACTGAGCATATGAGGAGATTAGAAAAATTCATGGCAAAGACTAGCATACAACTGGCATCACTTGTTTTTGCGGTGCACTCAATGTACACAGGACAATCTAACTACATATGGCAACACTTCCACATATTAACATATGAAACATATGTTTGAGTATATGAAAAATCCAGAAAGACTCATGGCATAGACTGTAATATGAAGAGAATCCTTTAAGTTGTGGAGTACTCCCACATTTATTTTCATGAGATCATTACTAATGCCACACTGACCACATGAGGAGTCCAGAAAGGTACATGGTATATACTGAAATGTAAATTACACCAGTTGAGTTGTGTAGTGCATCTATGAGTACTTACCTCCATTTTGAGCATATCAGGAGTCCAGGAAGAAACCTGGCATGGACTGTGATGTGAATGGCATCCTCTGGTGAGCAGTGTTCACAATCGAATATAGAGTAAGTCTTCTTTTATGAGGCCATCTCTTACCTCCACACTGAACACATGCAGTCCAGAAAGGTCTATGGAATAGAGTAGAACATGAATGGCTCCGCTTCAGTTGTGCATTGCACCCAATCATACACGCAATGTCTACTTTCATGTGGTTGTCACTTACCTTCACACTGAGTAGTAGAAATTAAGAAAGATCCATGGCACAGACTATGATATGACAGGCGCCTCTTGATTAGCATAGTCCTATCAAACATACATAGGCTAAGTCTACTTTTATGTGATATCACTAATTCATATTTACATATTGGTAGCCTGAATAATTTATGGTGGAGGCCATAATAAAAATAGCATCCTTTCAGTTGTTAAGTGTAGTACTGTGTAACTGGTAGATCTCTTCCCAGTATCTATCCCATTCTTTTTTCTCCCATGATTTCCAAAATTCTGATTCCCTGAATTTTAGCCTGGTAAATAAATACCAAAATATTTCTCAGCCTCCAATGTAACTAACTGTGGTTATATAATTAAATTTTATACCATGTGTACAATAGATGTGAAACTTCCCCAAAGTGTCTTTAAAGTAAAGTAGATGCTCTTCTCCTTTTCCCCCTCTTTCTGCAAACTTTAATGAAACTGTGATAGTTGAGGCTAAAGCAGTCATCATGGGACATGAGGCAGAAGCTATGTATTGAGGATAGAGGTGCAACAAACTCTAATGGGATTGGACCCATAATGACTGTAGAGTCAAATCTACCAGCTTGGGACTGCTACATCTGACTGCTCACTTGAAAGCTATCTTGCTTAAATGACTGTTAATTTAGAATATGAGTCACACCCAGCCATTCAAAATCCAGTGATGGTTAATCTTATGCATCAATTGGGCTAGGCTATGGTGCCCAGTTACTTGGCCAAATACCAGTTCAGACGCTGCTATAAAAGTACTTTTCAGATGTAATTATCATTTAAATAAGCAGACTTTGAGTGAAGCAGATTACTCTCCATAATGTGGCTGGGCCTCATCCAATCAGTTGAGAGCCTTAAGAGAAAAGAGTGAGGTCTACCTGAGAAGAAGGAATTCTGCCTCACTTTCGGACTCAATATATCAAGTTTTTGCTGGATTTTTCAGCTTGTCAGGTTGCTCTGAAGATTTAGGACTTTCCAGCCCCTGCAATCATATGAGAAAATTCCTTAAAATATGAGGAAATCCTTTCTATGTCTCTATCTGTCTCTATTTATTCTGTTTCTCTGGAGAGCCCTGACTAATACACCAACAAACTAGTTTCCCATATGTTTCAGTTTAGCATATATATTTTATAGGATGATGACAAATTTAAAAATTACCAAATGTAGAAACCAGGTATAAGCCAAAAGTGTGGCTTTTGGGAAAGCCACTTTATACCTCCAAAATTAGGTACAAATATGTAATAATTAGGTAATAACACTCACTCCACTTTTATCACAGAGGACAAACATTTGAGAACAAAATAGTTGTGTTTGTCTGGCAACCAAAGCATTTACGAAAGCACTCTTAAATATTGGAAATAAACATATAAAAATTGTAAGCAAGTATGAGACAATTATTTCTGACATCTAAAACAAATTATTTATCAACTGCAAAATGAAACAACTTATTAAGCAGTTAAAAGAACAGACTTCTCAGCTTGTAAAGAGAGATTACTCCACTTTCAAGAGCTTCAAATAAAATTTCAGACGTATGCTTGTAAAATGCCATTCATGACTAGGATATTTCATCTGGTTATTGGGTTGAGTATAATGCGAAATTGGTATCTCAGTGCTCATGCACCCAGTTACCCACCATCGGGATTTTAAAGGGGTTTTGGAGGACCTGTCAAAGTTGTATACCAAGAGGCATGCCTTTCATATCTCTACCTGCGTAGCTGGATATTATTAATAGCATCAAGAATTCACTAGCTTTGGAGTATTTCTTGTCCTGGGGCTTCCCTGGTGGCTTAGATGGTAAGGAATCTGCCTGCAACGTAGGACCCAGGTTCAATCCCTGGTCAGGGAACTAGATCCCACATGCCACAACAAAGATTGCACATGTCACAATAAAGATCAAAGATCTTGCATGCTGCAACTGAGACCAGGCACAGCCAAATAAATAGATACTAAAAACAAAACAAAAAGAGCTTCTCTTTCTTGATGTATTCCATGTACACAATGACTAATATTTGGGGTTTTGCCTCATTATCTTGGTGGTGAACTCAAACTCCTTCTGTTATGAGGATTTGATTATAATAAATCTCTGTCTCAATCTTCCCTAATACACACCAACTATTCTTCTGTTAACCCCACCAGTTTCTTCACAGAAAGATCTTCCTGGTTCCCAACACTCTTCCTCCCTAGGCCACTATGCCATCCCTGAAACTGATCATGCCCTCATCACACTAAAGCTCTTATTCTCTGGCATATCTCCTTCTTTAGCACCCCTCCTGGGTCTATATATTTTTCTTACCTATATGTATAGTCAAAGCTATGGTTTTTCCAGTAGTCATGTATGGATGTGAGAGCTGGACCATAAAGAAGGCTGAGCACTGAAGAATTGATGCTTTTGAACTGTGGTGTTGGAGAAGACTTTTCAGAGTCCCTTGGACTGCAAGGAAATCCAACCAGTCAATCCTAAAGGAAATCAGTTCTGAATGTTCATTGGAAGGACTGATGCTGAAGCTGAAGCTCCAATATTTTGGCCACCTAATGCGAAGAACTGACTCATTGGAAAAGACCCTGATGCTGGAAAAGATTGAAGGCAGGAGGAGAAGGGGACGATAGAGGATGAGATGGTTGGATAGCATCACCAACTCGATGGACATGAGTTTGAGCAAGCTCCAGGAGATGATGAAGGACAGAAGCCTGGTGTGCTACAGTCCATGGGGTCACAAAGAGTAGGACACAACTGAGTGACTGAGCAACAACAATACATGTTCGTAATATCTTCTAGGCAGAATTACTTTTACAGGGGAAGTCTGTGTGTGAACTTGCTTAATTTTAGGTATAATTGTCACTTGTGTTCTTCAGGCCATTCTTGCCATGAGAAAAAGGTCAAGGGCCATTCCTTAAGGAACATCTTCTCTCAGCAAATTTTACAAGGACTTCATGTCGACTGCTTCATCTGATACCCAGCTGCAGCCTGAACAAATCCTCCACTGCTCTAGAATACCCTCTTCTGGTCCATGTCCACTTAGGGAAGTGTGTAGAGGCTGGGGGCTATTAAGCTGAAGGGTCCCTGAGTAGTGAGACCCTAGACAGTACAGTATCACCACTGTTTCTGTCCTCTGCTTCTGATTTCCTCTCTTCTCATCGATTGATGTTTATCTCAGTTTTTTCCACCCAAGAGTTATAGCATTTTTGGCCTCTTGTGGATGGAGGCCACAAGAAGTTCCTTCTGCTCATCCTGGCTGGCCAGGATTTTGGGGTTCTCGGTGCTGGTCGGTCAGGGAAGCAGAACGACTAGACTTTTTATATACACACAAATAGGCTTTGAAGATGAGATATAATTTGCATATTAAACATTATCTGTTTATGATACATTATATATAGTTTAGATCTATTGTAAAGATTTGGCCTTGCCCAGTTGTGGGGGCTAATTTAAAAAATCTACATGAGGCTGTTGATGCTGGGGACTGAAGGCTTCAGGGAGGCAGTTGGGAAGGGAAAGGAAACCAACATGAAATAGGAGGAACAAGAATAAGCTGGAAGATGTGAGGCTGAGCTGGAATCTAGAAGGTGGACTAGAATAACTGTCAGTCTCTCACACCTTTAAGCCTCCAATTGGGATGATAAGGTAAAAAAAAATGCATGGAATATGAATGATCAAATGCCTGAAGAGATAAAGAAGGAATGCTGTAGGAGAAAGCAAGTAGGAGGTAGATGGCAATCCCATAGCTGGAGGCATGGAGAAACTATAAGTCTTGCCCTAGTTCTGGGAGGGACAAGTTATTTAAGAAGACTGAGATGGGGATCTGTTGGGATTTCCCTGGTGGCCCAGTGGCTAAGACTCCACGTTCCCAATACAGGGGCCTAGGTTCAACCCCTGGTCAGGGAACTACATCCCACATGCCACAGTGAAGATCAAAGATTCCATGTGCTGCAACTAAGACCTGGCACAGCCAAAATAAATATTTTAAAAAAGAAGGACATCTGCTGAAATCCTTGATTTCTTGGTCAAGGTGCTTTCATCAAGGTGCATTTGAGGGGAGGAGGCATGGTTCCTAAAATTGGAACTTGTCCCAGTCAGGGCAGTGGGCTGATGGTATTTGTATATTAGCAACTTGGGAAGGAATGCTCTAGGTGACTCTGAACTGAGACTATGTTGAGGAGGAGGCTCTCAGGTCTTGGGTTTCTTGGAGGTTTGAGGATGTTTGGACATATACAAAGCTGTGCCTTGTTGGTGCATATTTCTAATAACAAATGAGGCACTCAGTATACAGTACTGAGTGGATAAATAATAGAAATAGCTCTAGCTTCAAACTGGGCAGCTATTAGGAAGATGTACATGGAAAGGTGTATGGGATATTTCTGTAAATAGTTTTCCCTGGCTTTCCCCGTTGCTTGAATTTCTATAATTTTGTCTTTTATATATGCAAATATTCCAAACATTTTTAAAAGACTTTAAAAAAAATTTTATTAATTTTATTTTTTAAATATAAATTTATTTATTTTAATTGGAGGCTAATTACTTTACAATATTGTATTGGTTTTGCCATACATCAACATGAATCTGCCAGGGCCGTACACGTGCTCCCCATCCTGAACCCCCTCCCACCTCCCTCCCTTTACCATCCCTCTGGGTCATCCCAGTGCACCAGCCCCGAGCACCCTGTCTCATGCATTGAACCTGGACTGGCAACTCATTTCACATATGATATTATACATGTTTCAATGCCATTCTCCCAAATCATCCCACCCTCACCCTCTCCCACAGAGTCCAAAAGACAGTTCTCTACATCTGTGTCTCTTTTGCTGTCTCCCATACAGGGTTATTGTTACCATCTTTCTAAATTCCATATATATGAGTTAGTATACTGTATTGGCATTTTTCTTTCTGGCTTAACTTCACTTTGTATAATAGGCTCCAGTTTCATCCACCTCATTAGAACTGATTCAAATGTGTTCTTTTTAATGAGTGAGTAATACTCCATTGTGTATATGTACCACTGCTTTCTTATCCATTCGTCTGCCAATGGACATCTAGGTTGCTTCTATGTCCTGGCTATTATAAACAGTGCTGCAATGAACATTGGGGTACACGTGTCTCTTTCAATTCTGGTTTCCTCGGTGTGTATGCCCAGCAGTGGGGTTGCTGGGTCATATGGCAGTTCTATTTCCAGTTTTTTAAGGAATCTCCACACTGTTCTCCATAGTGGCTGTACTAGTTTGCATTCCCACCAACAGTGTAAGAGGGCTCACTTTTCTCCATACCCTCTGCAGCATTTATTGCTTGTAGACTTTTGGATAGCAGCCACTCTGACTGCTGTGACATGGTACCTCATTGTGATTTTGATTTGCATTTCTCTGATAATAAGTGATGTTGAGCATCTTTTCATGTGTTTGTTAGCCATCTGTATGTCTTCTTTGGAGAAATGTCTATTTAGTTCTTTGGCCCATTTTTTGATTGGGTCGTTCATTTTTCTGGAATTGAGCTGCAGGAGTTGCTTGTATATTTTTGAGATTAATTCTTTGTCAGTTGCTTCATTTGTTATTATTTTCTCCCATTCTGAAGGCTGTCTTTTCACCTTGCTTATAGTTTCCTTTGTTGTGCAGAAACTTTTAATTTTAATTAGGTCCCAATTGTTTATTTTTGCTTTTGTTTCCAATATTTTGGGAGGCGGGCCGTAGAGGATCCTGCTGAGATTTATGTCAGAGAGTATTTTGCCTATGTTTTCCTCTAGGAGTTTTATAGTTTCTGGTGTTATGTTTAGATCTTTAATCCATTTTGAGTTTATTTTTGTGTATGGTGTTAGAGAGTGTTCTAGTTTCATTCTTTTACAAGTGGTTGACCAGTTTTCCCAGCACCACTTGTTAAACAGATTGTCTTTTCTCCATTGTATATTCTTGCCTACTTTGTCAAAGATAAGGTGTCCATAGGTGCGTGGATTTATCTCTGGGCTTTCTATTTTGTTCTGTTGATCTATATTTCTGTAAAAGACTTTTTTTTAGAGTGAATGGAGGTTTACAGCAAAGTAAAGACATTTTCCGTTCACTCCTTGCCCTCACAGTGCTCATTTTATTTTCTACTTTATTAGTCTTCATAGACAAGTAAAACATATCCATTATAAAACAGAAACCTCAAATAAGTGAAAAGGGAGAGGAAGGAAAACATTTTTCATATGATATCTTTGAAAGATAACCACTGTCAATATTTGGTGGCTATCCTTATGTAGATAAACATTTTTTAAAATAGTCTTGCTTATAATTGAATAGAAAATAACTTTTATCATACGCCCTACTTTTATTTTTAAAGATAAACTCTCTTTTGTACAAAAGGTAATTCATTTCCATAACATCAATTGCAAAAGTCACGAAAGGGAGGAAGTTCCCTGGTGGTCCAGTGGCTGACTCTGTGCTCCCAATGCAGGGGGCCTGGGTTCAATCCCTCACCAGGGAACTAGATCCTACATCCACAACTTAAAGATTCCACATGCTGCAACAAAGATCGAAGATGCCATGTGATACAACTAAGACCCCACACAGCTAAGCAAATAAAATATTTTAAAAAGGACACCAAAGGGTATATATTAAAAGCTTCTTCCATACTTCCCAGATATAACATATGTATTTAGAACTGTGTGTGTGTATGTGTGTGTGTGTGTATTTCCCCCACATAAATGGTAGCACACCTTAAACATCATTCAGTATCTTGTTTCCTTACAACAGATCTTAGTGATCCATTACATTTCAGTTCACTGAAATTGCCAGTACTTTCACTAAGTGGCAAGAACTACTGAAGGTTTCCCAAGTGGCTCAGTGGTAAAGAATACACCTGTCAATGTAGGAGATGTGGGTTCAATCCCTGGGTTGGGAAGATCCCCTGGAGAAGGAAAAGGCAACCCACACCAGTATTCTTGCTTGGGAAATCCCATGGACAAAGGAGCCTGGTGGGCTACAGTCCATGGGGTCACAAAAGAGTTGGACATGACTTAGCAGCTAAACAATAACTACTGAAGTCCAAGATATCTTTTTTGGGAGTAAGACCATTAAGACAAGCAGTTAAAGAGAAGCTGATACCTTTTGAATGAGACTCAGAATTGTTAATATGAGGAGGACAGAGAATGGAGATTAGAGAGAGACCAAGAATTTGAAGAGGATGGTGGGGAACTGGCCAGAGGCTGGGGAATGGTGGGTGTGAAGTTGCTAAGTTCTAGCTGGTAAGAGAGACTGCTGGGAGAAGTGGAGTGGTTGAGGTCAGTGACAAGAGATAGGAAGGGAAAGAGAAATTCATGGAGGAGAATGAGGAAGAACTATTGAAATCTTAAAGAATCTCTGGTTTGGTTCTACTTTGCAGGTGTAAAGGAGAAATTTCTGCCTAGCTGCAACCCCCAACTTACACTTCAGAGCACCTCCTCATGGCCAAAGTAGCCCAGTTGCTGTCCTAGTTGGTGTTGCCTCCTGCACTCCCCCTTGGCATAGCAGGGCTGCCCTGATGTGAGGGACTCTCAGGGCCACTCCACACCTGTTCTGTGTGGCTGTGCTTGAGGTGACTTCTTTATCAAAGTTGGGACAGATGCCAGGAGCAAATCAACCTCCCCTTCTCTGAGACTCTTTTCCTGTTCTCTCTCAGGGGATTCAGAACTTTTTCTCAGTACCTTTCCTATAGAGTGCTGGAGCTTCCACTTCTCACAGATGCTCTGTTCTTGGCTTAGTAGTGGGAAGTTTTGGGAACTACTCTCTGCTTTCTGGGGGTCTTCCCTGGTGGCTCAGCAGTAAAGAATCCGCCTGCCTCTTGGAGAAGGAAATGGCAACTCACTCCAGTATTCTTGCCTGGGAAATCCTACGGACAGAGGAGCCTGGTGGGCTATAGTCCATAGTGTTGCCAAGAGTTGGACATGACTGAGTGACAAAACAACAACAACAAGAAGGAAGTTCTACAGTGGAAATCATGCCAGACTGAACATCCGAAGAACCAGCTTCCAGTTCCTGGCTTGGTTGTCACTGCCATATGGATTTAGGAAGCCATGTCACCCCTCTGGGGCCTTAGATATCTAAAAAAATAAATAAATAAATAAATAAATAAAAGGGATCTGCCTGCCAATGCAGGAGACATGGGTTCGATCCCTGGGTCAGGAAGATCCACTGGAGAAGGAAATGGAAACCCACTCCAGCATTCTTGCCTGGGAAATCCCATGGACAGAGGAGTCTGGTGGGCTACAGTCCATGGGGTCATAAAAGAGATGGACATGACTGAGCACAAGTGTGCACACACATGCGCATACATACACACACACTGCTTTCTGAGGGAACAGGTCCTCTGCCAACCTTTTGATGGGGCAAGGCTTGACTTGTGTTATAATTCTTGGGCTAGGGACTTCAACTTACCCCCAGTAATGCACTGAAGTTGGATCAATGTATTTGTCTCCTGTGTAAAAATAGGGTTGTATCTTGTCCGATAATAAAATAGTTCTTAGGACACGCTGTATGTTGAAAATATATTGAGTAGCTAGAAATAATGAGGAGATAGAAATGTGGTTAGGTTCCCAGGCTAGCACAGAAAAGTTTATTTAAGCAGAATGAAGGCAGTCTATGTTATAAGCAGTACAGATCAGAACCACTAGGTGTAGCAATACTTCAGGGGAAATGTCCTCAGAGGTTCCTGACAGGTCTAAATGGAAGAGCAGTTCCAAGCTGTAGGTGGAGTCCATGTGGGCAGAGAGTGGAATTCTAGGGTTGGAAAATACAGCCTATAATGGGAAGTGGGAAACCTTAGGAAGGAGAAACCCGTATTGGGTTTGGAACTGAGTGGCTGCGGTGGGCGTGAAGGAGTTGGGAGAGGAGGAGCTCGTTGCTTCTGCGTGTGATAGGCAGACTGAAACCATTAGGGGGAAGAGAGCAAGTGGAGGAGAAGGAGTAGGAGGAGAGGCAGCTGAAATGTTTGGAGTCTTTATTTACAGAACAGGCCTTCTCTTCTTGCTGGTAAATGCTGTTGCCTCCTGAACGAGGGTTTTCCTGCCCCTAAAGTCCCTTCTCTTCTTGCAGAGACCCTCTGCCCTGCTCTGACCTGGGAAAGGCAAGAAGGTGAAGTCAGGACTTGTGAAGGGAGACTGAGAAAAGACAGAAGTGTGTCACCGAAGCAGAGTCACAATTCACAGCAGGGTCTTCGATACCTGAGGGGGGAGGGGGTAAGGGAGGAGCCCTGTGGGCCAGGGGGAGGCAGTTTCTGGAGCACACATGGGAGCGCCAAGTTGGGGGAGTGTTATTTGCATTTTTATGCATTTTCATGGCTAAAAATGAATAACCTTTCTTTCAAGATGAAGATTCTCCCAGTGACTAGAGAAACAGAGTTCCACTTAGGAAAAAGAGTCTTGGGGGTTAACATATAAACCCATTCTTTTGGATTAAGTAAAAATACCATGGCCATTATTTTTAGATAAAGAAAATATACCCCAAGATGACTAATTCTTGTGGTGGTAAATGCTAAAGGAAATGGTTCTGTTGTTACACTCATGACTGTTCCAGTGCCCTGGTCTTGGCCGGGAACAGGTGTGCTCTTCAATGGGTGTCTGTCATATGCTCGGTATGACATCGACCACATCATTTTCCCATCTGCAGACTCGGCCACCACATCCTGATCTTGAAAATCTGAAACATAAACTGAACTAGGCTCCTTTTTAGGACTCTATTCTTAGTGACTTATATGAATTCACTTCTTGCCTAAAATTTCCACACACTTCAGAAGGTTTTTCCACACATGTTTTTGCTTCTCCTTGAGAAAACGAAACAAATAAACCAAGACCTTGTGATCACATGATATTTTATATGCACACAGGCAAAAGTATTTGTTTCGTGTATTTAAATAGCTCTTTTATTCAGAAAACAATTACCAGTATGCCAGTCATACACACACACATACACACATATATATATGCGTGTGTGTGTGATTTTAGGTTTTTCTCATTAGTGCTTTTAATTAGGGGATGTTTTAGCTAAATGGTTTATTATTTTTTTTTTACCCTATCCCCAGCAAAATGGTTTTGAAGTCAGTCTTCTTGGGTTAAAATTCTAGCTAAAATTATTAGCTCTGTGTCCTTAAAACCCAAATACCCTCTCTGTCTCTGTTTCCTCCTGTCTAAATATGGCTAACATGGACCCGGTTGGCAGGATTAAATGAGTTAACACATTTAACGATCTGAAAACAGATTTTTTTTTTCTGATGCAGGGAAATTTATTATTTTTTTTTATTTTTTATTTTTTTTAATTTTAATTTTTATTTTTTTGCACATTTTTAATTTTTAATGTCAAGCTTAAAGAAAAGTTTCAAAAATAATACAAATAATATCCATATAACCTCTGCCCAGATTTTTCACTTGTTCTTATCATTTCACCCCATTTCTTTATTATTTGTCTGCTCCCCACCCAAAAAGTTTTTTTCTAAACTCTTGGAAAGCCTGCTGCAGATATCATGGTTTTTATTCCCATGAAGTATCCCACATACTTCAGTACATATTTCTGAATTTCCTAAGAATAGGGATATTCGGTTAATAACTATAATAGTACAGTTGTCAACTTCAGTAATTTAACATGGATAAAATACTTTTATTAAATCTACTGTCTGTATTCTAATACTGTTAACTGACCCTCAGTGTCCTTTTTAGCACTTTTTCCTTCTAGTACAAGATCTAGTCCAGGATCAGATTTTAGAATACAGTAAGTGCTCATTAAGTCTTAGTAGCTGTTATTTAAGCCCAAATAGTTCAATAGAATGAAGATGACTTGGTACAGTGGCAATAGAACAAGCTTAAAACCAGGAAGATCTGGGTTTTCATCTTTAAATCCTGCTCCTTAAGTGATCTAGAAAATCATTTAACATTTTTTTGAGCTTCAATTTTCTTATTTGTAAAACAGGAATAATGATATCTACTTTGTGAATGTTACTGTGAGTCTTAAATAAGTAAATAATTCATGTCATAGATATTCTAGTCTCAGCAATATATACCTAAATAAGTAGATTTATTAGTATTAAATCTTGACCCTTGAGTACACTTTAAAAAATATTCTCTGTAATGAAATGTGAAGTAGGCAGAAAGCACTTTGGCTGAAATAGAACTGATATCTCCAGGGAAAACACTTGGGTGACCGAGCTGTGGGCTGAACTTGTCTCAGGAAACACCATTTTCTCCCCTGAAAGAACAATGGATAAACTATGGCTATGCAGATTTGGAATTTTAGCAGATATTTTCTTGAAAAAGAATGCAATGTGCCACTCAAGGAAACAATTGACAGTATATGCAGCCAATAACAAAATTCAAGTTTACAAACAAAAATTCAAAACTTTGAAAACTGGATCCACTAATTATGAAATATGTCAGTATTTCCAAGGGCCACATAATTCAGTGGACCAGTGTTCTTTTTCAAATGACTGGTACATAATGTTAGAAAATCATACATGAGCAAAATATACATTCAAAGTGTAAGTTACCTTACACCTGTCAGAATGGCTATTATCAAGAAGGTAAGAAATAACGTGGAGATTTCCCCAAGGAAGACATACAAATGGTCAAAAAGCTCAACATCACTATCAGAGAAATGAAAATCAAAACTACAATGAGGTATCATCTTATACCATCAGAATGGCCATCATCAAAAAGTCTACAAACAATAAATGCTTGAGAAGGTGTAGCAAAAAGGGAACTCTTTTACACTGTTGGTGGGAATGTAAATTGGTACAACCACTATGGAGAACAATATGGAGATTCTTTAAAAAAATAAAAATAGAACTACCATATGTGAATATAAGTTGGTGCAGTCACTATGGAAAACAGTACAGAAGTTCCTCAGAAAACTGAAAATAGAATTACCACACGATCCAGCAATGCTACTTCTGGGCATAGAAAGAGAAAGAGAAGTCGCTCAGTTGTGTCTGACACTTTGCAACTCCATGGACTGTAGCTGACCAGCCTCCTCCATCCATAGGATTTTCCAGACAAGAATACTGGAGTGGGTTGCCATTTCCTTCTCCAGGGGATATTCCCAATCCAGGGATCGAACCCGGGTCTCCCATACTGCAGGCAGACTCTTTACCATCTGAGCCACCAGGGAAGCCCGACTTTGGGGCATATATCCAGACAAAAACTTGAATTCAGAAAGATTCATTCACCCCTATTTTCATAGAAGCACTATTCAAAATAGCCAAGACATGGAAGCAACCTAAATGTCCATCAACAGATGAATGGATAAAGAAGAGGTGGTGCATATATACAATAGAATACTATTCAGTTATAAAAAAGAATAAAATAATGCCATTTGCAGCAACATGGAAGCAACTAGACATTATCATACTAGGTGAAGTCAGTCAGAAAGAGAAAGACAAACACCATATGATATCCTCTATATGTGGAATCTAAAATAAGCCACAAATGAATCTATCTACGAAACAGAAACAGAATCATGGACATAGAGAGTAGACTGGTAGGTTGCCAAGGGGAGGGTGGAGTAGTACTTTGGGATTAGCAGATGCAAACTGTATATATAGACTGGATAAACAACAAGGTCCTACTGTGTAGCACAGGGAACTATATACAATATCCTGTGATAAACCATAATGGAAAAGAATGTGAAAAGATGTATAACTGAGTCACTTTGTTGTATAGCAGTAATTAACACAATACTGTAAATCAGTTATACTTCAATAAAAAAAAAAAAAAAACTACCATAAGATTCAACAGTCCCACTCCTGGGCATATATCCAGAGAAAACCATAATATGAAAAGATACGTGCATTCCAATGTTCATTAGAGCACTATTTGCAATAGTCAAGATATGGAAACAACTGAAATGTCCATTGACAGAGGAATGGATAAAGAAGCTATGGTATATATATACAGTGGAATACTACTCAGCTATAAAAAGGATGATATAATGCCATTTGCAGCAACATGGATGGATCTAGATATTATCATACTAAGGTAAACTGAGTCAGGCAGAGGAAGACAAGTATCATATGGTATCACTCATATGTGGAGTCTAATTTTAAAAAGTAATACAAATGAACTTATTCACAAAACAGAAAAAGACTTATGGATATTGAAAACAAACTTATGTTACCAAAGTGGAAATGTTGGGGGGAAGGATAAATCAGGAGATTGGGATGAACCCACACACTACTCTATATGAGACAGATAAACAACATGGCACAGGGAACTCAAGTCAATATTCTGTGGTGATCTATATGAGAAAAGAATCTAGAACAGAATGGATATGTGATTCACTTATATGTATAACTGAATAATTTTGCTGTACATTTGAAACTAATACAACATTGTAAGTCAGTTCAGTTCAGTCACTCAGTCGTGTCCGACTCTTTGCGACCCCATGAATCGCAGCACGCCAGGCCTCCCTGTCCATCACCAACTCCCGGAGTTCACTCAGACTCAAGTCCATCAAGTTGGTGATGCCATCCAGCCATCTCATCCTCTGTTGTCCCCTTCTCCTCCTGCCCCCAATCCCTCCCAGCATCAGAGTCTTTTCCAATGAGTCAACTCTTCGCATGAGGTGGCCAAAGTATTGGAGTTTCAGCCTCAGCATCACTGTAATCCAATTTAAAAAGAGAAATAAAGTGGAGAAAATGGGACACTCATGCCCTGTTGGTGGGAATATAAATTGCTACAGCTACTGTGGAAACAGTATGGGGGTTCCTCATAAAATTAAAAATAGATCTACTGTATGACTCAGCAATTCCACCACTGGGCACCTATCTGAAGAAAATAAAAACACTAAAACATGTATGCACTAAGTGTCCATTAATGAATGAGTGAATAAAGAATACACACATGCATGCACACAATAGAGCACTACTCAGCCATAAAAAAGAATAAAATCTTGCCATTTGTGACAACATGAATGGAACTTCAGGGTATTATGCTAAGTATGATAAGTCAGAGAAAGACAAATATCACATGAGTTCACTTATATGTGGAGTCCAAAAAAAAAAAAAAAAAATCCAGACTTAAAGAGAGCAGCCTGGTGGTTGGCAGAAGGGAGGGAGGTTTGAGAGGGTGGCAACTGGACGAAGAAGATCAAGAAATACAAATTTCCATCTTAGCTATGGCAATCTGACAGGAAGTAAAAGGTACCCAAATTGGAAAGGAAGAGGTAAAACTGTCACTATTTGCAGATGACATGATACTCTACCCAGGGAACCCAAAAGACTACACAGAAAATTGTTAGAATTAATAAATGAATTCAGCAAGGTAGCAGAGTACAGAAATGTGTTGCATTTTTTTACACTAACAATGAAATATCAGGAAGAGAAAGTTAAAACATGTTTTAATTGTGTCAAAAATAAAATACCTAGGAACAAATAATACCAAAGAGGTGAAAGACCTATATGTTGAAAACTATAAAACACTGATAAAGGAAGTTGAAGATGATTCAAAAATGGAAATCTATACCATGCTCTTGAATTGGAAGAATTAATATTGTTAAAATGGTACATTATCCAAAGGAATATACAGATTTAAGGTGATCCCTATCTAAATATCCATGACATTTTTCACAGAACTAGAACAAAAATACTAAAATTTATATGGAACCACAAAAGACCCAGAATTTTCAGAACAATCCTGAGGAAAAAGAACAAAGCTGGAGGCATATCCCTTCCAAACTTCAAACAACACTACAAAGCTACAGTAATCAAAAGAGTGTGGTGTTAGAATAATAACAATATATATATATCAGTGGAACAGAATAGAGTCCAGAAATAAACCCACACAGCTAGGCCAATTAATCCCGGACAAAGGAGGCAAGAATATAGTATGGAGAAAAGACAGTCTCTTCAGCAAGTGGTGTTGGAAAAGCTGGACAGCTATGTGAAAATCAATGAAATGAGAATATTCCCATACACCATATACAAAAATAAATTGAAAATGTCTTAAAGACTTAATTAAATATAAGACATGACACCATAAAACTCCTAGAAGAAAACACTGGTGAAGTATTCTCTCACATAAATATTTTCTTAATTATCTCAGTCTACCAAAGCAAAAGAAATAAAAGCAAAAATAAACAAGTGGGACCTAATCAAACATAAAAGATTCTGCACAGCAAAGGAAACCATCAACAAAATGAAAAGACAACTTACAGAATAGGAGAAAATCTTTGCAAAGTATGTGACTGACAAGAGGTTACTATCCAAAATATAAAAACAGCTTGTACAACTCAATATAAAAAAGCCCTAGTTAAAAATGGGCAGAAAATTTAAATGGACATTTCTCCAAAGAAGACGTCCAGCAGGCACATGAAAAGATGCTCAATGTCCTTAATTACTAGAGAAATGCAAACCAAAACTATAATGAGATATTACCTCACACTGGTCAGAATGGCTATCATCAAAAAATATACAAATAAAATTTCTAGAGAGGGTGTGGAGAAAAGAGACTCCTCTTGCACTGCTGGTGGGAATGTAAGTTGGTACAGATGCTATGGAGAACAGTATGGAGGTTCTTTAAAACACTAAAAATAGAGCTACCCTATGATCCAGCAACTTACCTTCTGAGCATATATCTGGAAAAAATAAAAACTCTAATTCGAAAAGATACATGCACCTCAACATTCACAGCAGCACTATGTTACACAGCTATAAAAAAGAAACGAAATGTTGCCATTTGCAGTAACATGTATGGACCTAGAGAATATCATACTAGGTGAAGTAAGTCAGACAAAGGCAAATATTATAAGATACATGGAATCTAAAAAATAATACAAATTAATCTATATACAAAACAGAAACAGACTCACAGAGGTAGAAAATAAACTTATGGTTAACAAAGGGAAGCAGGGGGGGATAAATCAGGAGTATAGGATTAACAAATACAGAATACTCTACAAAAAACAGATAAGCAACAATGATTTACTGTATAGTATAGGGAACTGTATTCAGTATCTTGTAATAATCTGTAATGGAACATAATCTGAGAATATATATATAACTGAATCACTTTGCTGTATACCTGAAACTAAGACAACATTGTAAATACTTCAATTAAAAAAAAAGAAATGCAAACTTCCAGTTATAAAATAGATAAGTCATGATATAAAGTACAACATGGGGAGTATAGTCATAATACTGTGTTAACTATGGTGACAGATGGTAACCAGACTTATTGCAGTGGTTCTTTTGCAATATATACAAATGTCAAATCATTATGTTATACACTTGAAACCAGTATAATATGGTATGTTGATTATACTTCAATAAAAATGAAAAAAAAATCCAAAATATAAGATAGACCAATGGATTTTAATATAACAGAATATGAAAAGTTCACTAATATGGTTCTAGATTCCACAGTACAACCTTTAAGAAATTATCATTTGTTGAATTTTGCTGTCATGTCAAAGAAGGATATCCATAATTATCTGATAAGTTTATTAAAATACTCTTTCCTCTTTCAACTGCCTATTTCTGAAAGGCTGGATTTTCTTCATATAAATCAAGTTGAAATCTTGGTTACTGCAATAACCAAAAAACTTATTCCAATTGATTAAATTGCAGAATCTAGTTGTCTTCTATAAGGCAACATTAAAGAGATTCATAAAGGTAGAAAATAACTTTAGTCTTCTCATTAGTATTTTTGGAAAACAAATTTTTCTTCGAAACTGTCATTCATGGGTCTATTACTGTCATTCCTAAATGAGTTAATAAGTATTAAATTTATTTTTAGTAATAATTTCTATTGTGTAAAATATCAGTGTGTGCATGCTAAATCGCTTCAGTCATGTCCGACTCTGCAACCTCATGGACTAGAGCCTGCCAGGCTCCTCTGTCCAGGTGATTCTCCAGGCAAGAGTACTGGAGTGGGTTACCATTGCCTCCTCCAGGAAATATTAGCATAACCCATCTAATAACACAAACACCCCGGCATCCTCCACACTTTTTAAGTGTATAAAGGGATCCTGTCACGAAAAAATTGAGAACTACTGCTATAGACCATGATTTCTGCACACCAGAATAGCTGAACACTAGAATCACCTGAGGAACTCTTAAAAATATCAATGCCTGACTCCACCCCAGTAACTTAAATCAGAATTTGAGTTGGGAGCCTGGACATTGATGTGTGTGTGTGTGTGTGTGTGTGTGTGTGTGTATATATATTTAAACTTTTTTGTTGACACTAATGTACATCCAGGGTTGACAATTATTGTCCTAGAGTACTGTTTTCTAAATTTGTCCAATCCTATGTATTATCTGAGATGGTTGTTAAATGTCCTAGGTCCTTCCCTAGGTCTATAAACCAAATCTCTGGGGAAACGGGCTGAAATATCTGTCTGTGTAATAAACATTTCTGATGATTCTTTTTTTTTTTTTTTCAAATTTATTTATTTGGCTACACTAGGTATTAGTTGCAACATGCAAACTCTTAATTGCAGCATATGGAATCTAGTTCCCTGACCAGGGAAGGAACCTGGGTCCCCTGAATTGGGGGCATGGAAGCTTAGCCACTGGACCACCAGGGAAGTCACTCCAACAATTCTTAGAATAAGATGACTTTGGGAAACATTGCACCGTTTCCTTCTCAACCTCCTCATGGAGGCTAGCTAGAGTGCAAGTTGCTAACAAAGGCATTACTCAATAAACTCAACCCACAAAGTTTGCAGTATACACTTTAAAACTTCCCCTGGGAAATTACCCATTCATATGAGATTCTGAATGCAGAAATGACTTTAAATTTTAAAGGAATAAAAACAATATAGTTAATGATTTGACAAGGTATTATTCTTATAGGGAGGGACTTTTTTCCAGGATACTCAAGTTCCACAGTTTGGTGGCAAGTACTTTGTACACTGGGGTTAGGAGAGTAAATTTTGCATTAAGCAACTGACTCCTCAGCACACTTGTTCAGAAGGACCTAAGTCAGAGGACTGGCAAGAACCAGTCTTTCTTGATTTGATTGTCTTGGACCTAGGATAAAAGCTTTGTAAATACTACAGTTTCATTTCCTCCTGAATTGTAATAAGGCAAAAAGATCCAAGGAGGGGGTCAACTGGGTGACCCTGGAGTGCTGATCAGAAAATGGTTTATGGGAATCATAGTGGAGAAGTGAAACTTGCCCAAGAATACACCCTCAAATTCCTACTTTTTATCTTTGGGTAAAACAGGAAGAAACGTACTGCCAACATTCAATAGTAATTTCCTGTCTGCAGCACCACAGTCATTCCTTTTCCTGGTCAAAGAAATGGAGAAATCACTCTACTACCAGTGTGTGGAGGCACAGATGGAGCCTTGTTTTTTATGTACTAAATGCATAATGCCTGGCTCATAATAAATGCTTGATAAAAATAGGGTCCTTTGTCTAGAGCTTAACATTAAAAAGGTACAAAAGTATTAATAATTCTATACAGAACATTTCTTTTATGTAACTTGTTTTCAACAAGGTTCATGCTGAAAACTTGTAAAATCCTTTAAGAAAATCTTAGCTCGTCCAGAAAAGATTACCATCAGGGTGAAAACATGTCCTCTGGGGAGTGGAGGTGAGGGGGTAAGGGGAGGAAACTTTTCCCTTTATAGCTCTTTATTGTTATATTTTTTAAACCATGAGCAGATGGTTCACAGACACTTTTTTAAATGAGGTTAAGTATTTTTTGAAAAATAATTTTATTTATTTATTTATTTTTGGCTGTGCTGTGTCTTCATTGCTGCGTGGGCTTTTCTCTAGTTGAGGAGAGCAGGGGCTACTCTCCCATTGCGGTGCACAGGCTTCTCATTGTGGGGGTTTCTCTTGTCACAGAGCACAGGCTCTAGGGTGCATGGGCTCAGCAGTTGTGGTGCATGGGCTTAGTTGCTCCATGGCATGTGGGATCTTCCTGGATCAGGGATCGAACCCATGTCTCCTGCACTGGTAGGCAGATTCTTTACCACTGAACCACTAGGGAAGCCCAAGAAGTTTAAATATTGAATTAGATAATCATGTAAGTGGAGACTTCGTAGTGGCCATGGAGGCCCTTCTCTCCTCTTTAATCCCAACACTCAGAATAGGTCCAACTTCCTCTTCACTGTTATCTACAGGTGGAAGTATTAGAAAGTCCACAATTCTCTTCTTCCAGCAAGAGGTAGAATTATTTGAATATGAGTTGGCCATATGATTTACTTTGATTAATGGGAGGTACTTTGATCAATGGGATGTTAGCAAATCATTAGATTCATTAGAAAAGCTCCTGATGCTGGGAAAGATCGAAGGCAGGAGGAGAAGGGGATGACAGAGGATGAGATGGTTAGATGGCATCACTGAGTCAATGGACATGAGTTTGGGCAATCTCTGGGAGATGGTGACGGACAGGAAAGCCAGGCGTGCTAAGGTCCATGGGGTTGCAAAAAGTCGGACACAACTGAGCAACTGAACAACAACAAATGTTAGCAAATGTTACACAAGCAAAGTCTTGAGAAACACTGGTTCACTGGGGCCTGCCACTTTCATGTTTTTGTCCCTTGTCTACTGCCCCTACCAACCCCTGGATATGTTAGCAAAGCCACTTTGGGCCAGTCAGCCCCCATCTGATTCTCCAAATGACCACAGACACATGAGCAATCCCAGATGAGAGCAGTTCAGCCTGGCCTGGACCAGTAGAAACCTCCTACAGAACTGTGAACTAAGTAAATGGTTGTTGTTTTAAACCACAAAGTTTCAGTATAGTTTTTTTATGCAGCAATTGTAACTGATACAGTCTCTAAATTAAGAATTCTCTGCTCTAGTCAAATAGGTCCATTCGATCTCCACAACAAACCATTTCATCCACCTTTGTTCATACCCTATGAATGGTGCTCCTTACCTTCATTCTGTATACAAGATCTCTCTCTTTTCTTTGACAGTGTCCTTAACCCCACCTCTCCATGACCAAGAGCTTCCTTTTCTAAACTCTTGAAATATGCTTTATATCTGTTAAACATGCCAGTGCTAGTATTTAAATTCTATTGAAAATATTTCTGTAGTTTAACAGAGATTAATGAGAGTTAAAGTAATTTTACAGAAATATGCTGTTTCATTTGTTCCTTTACAATTTTAATACTATTTAACTCAATAGTCGTAACTTCTCCAATACTAGTACAATATTTAACAGCTCTTTGAAGCTGCAAGTCCAATACTTTGGCCACCTGATGTGAAGAGCTGACTCATTTGAAAAGACCCTGATGCTGGGAAAGATTGAGGGCAGGAGGAGAAGGGGACGACAGAGGATGAGATGGTTGGATGGCATCACCGACTCGATGAACATAAGTTTGGGTGAACTCTGGGAGTTGGTGATGGACAGAGGGGCCTGGCGTGCTGCGGTTCATGGGGTTGCACAGAGTCGGACACGACTGAGTGAATGAACTGAACTGAACCGAATTTATCTTTGTAGGTATACGTCCAAATTCTGCCGTTGTAATGTTGACTTCTAAAGGCTAGAAACTGTTTCTCATTTCTCTCTTGAAGTGTTCTGTATAAGACCTAGTACATAACACATAAAGAATCGTGCTCTGCCTTTGGAGGCAGAAAAACCTGGATCCAACAGTTAACTTCTTTGAAAGCAAAACTTTCTTTATTGTAAAAAATATAATTCTACTTAATCTGTAGGGTTATTTTGAGATTTAAATGACCTAAATTAAACATTGAAACACAAAGCAGTCAGTATAAAACACATAGTAGGCATGCTACACGTAAAAACTTTTCCTATTAAAAAAGCCTCCTGTCCTAAGTCAAAGATCTTTCTTGGTAAATGTCATATTACACTTGAAAGTATGTGGGTTATTTTTGAGTATCTTTTGATATTGATTTCTAACATAGTCCCACAGTGATAAGAAAACAGACTCTGCATGATTTCAATACCTTTAGACCATGACATTTTTGTACCTTGTTTTATGTCCCTAGGGTACATTCCAGTGTTTCCCAGTTTATAGTCTATGGGAACTTTAACAGAATTTGTATCCTACTGTTGTATAAATTTTAATTATGTTGAATTGGTTCATGGTGCTTTTCAGGTCTACTATATCCTTCTACTTTTCTATATATTCATTCTATTAATTTTTGAGAGTTTGATACTGAAACTCCAACTAAAAATCTTAATTTATCTACTTAAAAAAATCATTGCAATATATAGTGGAACTGTATGTAGCTCTGTTCTGTATTTTCCAAGACTCCTGGAAATGTGTTATGATACTTTTATAATTTTAAAAAAAGAACAGCAGAGAAGAAATGATCATCCTAGAAGTAATGTTTGATAAACTTTTTTAATGCCTGATAGAAAAAAAAAAACACCTCATGTTAAGATATAGAATACAGGTACCTTAAAACCTGGCTCCTCAAAGTGTGGTCCTATGTGCACAAGCAGCATTGTCATCCTCTGGTCGATTGCTAGAAATATAGATTGTCAATCCCTACCCTGAACCTACTGAAAGTGGATTTTAACAAGATTCCCAGGTGATTTCTGTACATGCCAAAGCTTGAGAAGCACTGCCATAAAAGATGTTAAAGTAAAGCCAAGATTCATAGATTGACTTGACATGATATCTGGGCAATTAAGTAAATCCACTGGATTAGAGTCCTATCTAACCTAATTATTTGATGGGAATTTCTGATAAAGAGCCCCCAAAAGAAAGTTTGTATCATCATATGCATCATAGTAATTCCTTAAAGAAAGTTGATAGAAGGGATTGCTTTCTTTTCTAAATTTTAAAGACAATGAATTGATTTCTACTAAACATGAATGGAGTTTCAACTCCAATACTTTGGCCACCTCATGCAAAGAATTGACTCATTGGAAAAGACTCTGATGCTGGGAGGGATTGGGGGTAGGAGGAGAAGGGGACGACAGAGGATGAGATGGCTGGATGGCATCACTGACTCGATGGACATGAGTCTGAGTGAACTCCGGGAGTTGGTGATGGTCAGGGAGGCCTGGCGTGCTGCGATTCATGGGGTCGCAAAGAGTCGGACACGACTGAGCAACTGAACTGAACTGAACTGAAACATGAATGGGGAGTGACTTGTAGGTTTAATGTTTATCTTGAGTTGTTTTTCATTAGCCTTCAACACCTCATCCTTAGGATTTAAGAGCAAGGGAAAGAGTTACAAGGAATACTATTTGTTGTTGTGACTGGTACCTATAAATAGAAGTTGCTTAAACAAAGCTAACTCTTGAATCTATAATCCAATACACACATTTCTTGAATTTTACTCTACGGGGACAGGAACCAAAGGAAGGCTTGATGTGGCCAGTAGGAGACAGAGATGGAAAATTTCCACCCCAGAAGACTTTCCACTAAGGGAGGAAATCTGGAGACAAAAGGGTTCAACGGCACTATTTTCACTTCCCTGTTGCTTTGTGAAATAATGTTATTTGGACTGAAGTTTTAGTTTCTCCTCCATAGGCTTCATATGTCCCTGGCTGCCTTTGTAAACATGAGTCAGTATAATGGCATGATAAAAATAGAATCAAGGGGGAAAATAAAACTAAGAAGAATTCCAAAGAGAATGTCAGTTTTTAAAATTTAGAACCTTTCTGAGGTACTAGAAACTTCTACATGGCTTCTGAGTGGATAGTCACTCTTCCTTCAGAAATCTACCCAAATTACATAGTTTGGTGGAATTAGAGCTCATAAAGATGATGCAGACTTAATTTTTCTAGGCTCTGTGACCTTTGAGCCAGGATCTAAGAGCTGACCAGACAGCTCTCACGAAGGACTTCTATGAACTTCTAATAACTTCTTGGTGACAGAAACTAAAATTTTGACTAGAAATCTGGGTGTAGAGCAATATTGCTTGCAGGACTTCCCTGGTTGTCCAATAGTTACAACTCCACACTTTCAATGTAGGGGGCATGGATTCAATCCCTGGTTGGGAAACTAAGATCCCATATGCTATGCAACACAGCCAAAAAAAAAAAAAAAAACCTAAAAATAAAATACATTGTTTGGGACCTTTGCTTTCCTGGGGAACCTGCCTGCAATGCAGGAGACACAAGTTTGATCCCTGGGTCAGAAAGATCCCCTGGAGAAGGAAATGGCAACCCACTCCCACTCTAGTATTCTTGCCTAGAAAGTTCCATGGACAGAGGAGCCTGTTGGGCTACAGTCCATGGGGTTGCTAAGAGTCAGACATGACTGAGCGACTAATACTTTCACTTTGCCTTCCAGAGCCACTGTTCTAAATCAGTCAGGCTGGGGGAGAAAGATACATTTGGGGAGCTCAAAATCCCTTGGATTTGAAGTTTTATTATGCTCATTCTTTGTATTATAGTTCAGATTATCTAAAAATGCAGAGATAAGGCTGCTAAGGAAAATGAAATCCATACCTTATCGAAAAAAACCCCCCAATTTTAACCTGTTGGTTTAATATATCCTTTTCATCTAATTCAGTCCTAGGTATGAATAAGAAGGAATACTAAGATTCAACTTTGCCTTTTCCTTTCTTCTTTTAAAAATCTGAAAGGCAGACAAAAAAGATAATGACATAGAGCTGGGTTTAGCATAAAACTAATGCACGAAGGGAATTCCCTGGTGGTCCAATGGCTAAGACTCCACACTCCCAATGTAGGGGGCCCAGGTTTGATCCCTGGTCAGGGAACTAGATCCCATAGGCTGCAACTAAAAAAAAAAAAAAAATCAGGAGTGCTTCAACTAAAAATCCTGCATGCCACAACAAAAACTGAAGATCTTACGTGCCACTGTTAAGAACCGTTGTAGTCAAATAAAACAAACAAACAAAACTAATTCAAGGAAATTGAGATTCTCCACAAATCTGGTTGAGTCTTTGGCCTCCTCATCTGAACAGAAATAAATTGTTACAGAACTAAAGCAGAGTTCAGGCAAATACTCATTGGTGTGATCTTCAAAGAAGAGGTAAACAAACAACATCAGTCAAATGGAAATTCTCAGTTGCTCAACTCAGGAACAGAAGATTTTTTCTCTTCAAGGCCAACTTATGGTAGAGGAAGTGAAGCTTTATTTTGACTTGAGGAGGAAGTATCTCTGTGTCCCGAGACTTGGACATCAGACTAGGGGGAGAGGGAAGAGGTTGACAGAGAAAAATATAAAAACTAGGAAAGAGAGGCAGAAGTGTGTGTGTTGTTGTTGTTGTTTTTTAGTCAGTAAGTCATGTCCAACTTACTGCAACCCCATGGGCTGTAGCCCACCAGGCTCCTCTGTCCAAGGAACTTTCCAGGCAGGAATACTGGAGCTGGTTGTCATTTCCTTCTCCAGGGGATCTTCCTGACCCAGGGACTGAACCTGAATCTCCTGAGGCTCTTGAATTGGCAGGCGGATTCTTTACCCTCTGAGCCACCAGGGAAGCCCTCAGAAGTATGTAAAGATGGGCAAAAAGAAGCAAGAACTTGTAGCAAAACTCTGTCAAAAGTGTTTCCAAGGAAAATTTACTATAGAGTTAATGATACAGATTTCAGCTTTGGTGTTAAGAGATTTTTGCTAAATCTTTAAGGCAGAGAATGTCAAGTGATAGCAAAGACTGACAGAAAACAGAAGCCAAAATAGTTCATGGTAAGAGCCAGTGAGGATGAGCTACTCCATACATGATACTCGGCCTTAAAACATATGGCATTAAGTTCAATTTGCCCCTTTAATTTATATCATATTTCAATTTTGAATCATTTTTCAACTGGAAAAATTACAAAATGCTTCAGAAACTTTACAAATGCAGTAATCATATTATTTGACGCTAAAATGAAAATCTCTCTGAGGTGGAAAATGGGAGTTATTCAAGAGCAAACAGCATCCATTACAATCTATTATATTCTACATAACAAAATCTCTAGTGCGCAACAAGCCATTACAGCTTCATAGGAATTCAGAATGTTGTACTTAATAAAGCAATTATAATCTGTCATTTCTTCCTCAAGATAAGCAGCACTGTCCTGGAGCTTACCTTATGGATTTCTTTGGTATAAATTAGACCCACTGAAGTATAGTGAGAAATTTTTAAATGTCATATTAATTCTACCCTATGGAATATGCAACATGTTCCTAAACTCTCATATGTTCATGTGAATTTTTATAGAATATCAATTAAAATTAATCTGCAGCAGCAATGTACTAAAACTTTATATATAATATTGTAATTGCATCTGCGGGAAAGGTGATTATAAAAATGCCCACGATAAAGTATGAGAAATGAATGTGGAAAAATAGAATCACATTTTTAGAGATGTTACAAGTTATACATTATTATGAAAAAGTTGACCTTTATACCATTATGTACTATCAGAAGGGTGCCAGGGCTTTTGTTTTGCTCAGTTTTTCTGGAAGCACAGATCAAATTCAGTTTTAAATTGCTCTGGCCTATTGAATCAACTTAACAGGCACTGCTGACTAATTGTAGAGATCAGGAATAAGACTGAATTAGAAAGGACTTTGAGGGCTTCCTGGTGGCTCAGTGCTAAAGCACCTGTCTGCTAATGTAGGAGACACAGGTTCTAACCCTGGTCCATTCCGGGAGATCCCGCACACCACGGGGGAACTAAGTCCCTGTGCTACCACTATTGAGCCTGTGCTCCAGAGTCCAGGAGCTGCAGTTGCTGAAGCCCGCACACCTAGAGTCTGTCTTCCACAAGAGAAGCCACCACAATGAGCATCCCACACAGCACAACTAAAGAGTAGCCCCCACTCGCCACAGCTGGAGAAAAAGCCTGCTCAGCAATGAAGACCCAGCACAGTGAAAAATATAAATAGAAACGACTTTGAGGTACTGAGCTTGGGTAATGCTATAAAGGTAAGTAAGGATATGAATTTTGGGGTCAAAAGATGAAAGGTTTGGGGACTTCCTTGGTGATCCAGTGGTTAATCTTACAATGCAAGGGGTGCAGGTTTGATCCCTGCTCAGGGAACTAAGATCCCACATACCTCATAGCAAAACAAAACAAAACCAAAGCACAAAATAAGAAGTCACTTGTAACAAATTCAACAAAAACTTTAAAAAAATGGTACACATCAAAAAAAAAAATGATGAAAGATTTGGTCTTATTTATGTGAAGCAGTCAGAGATGCAAAGTGAAAAATCTGGGGGCCATGGGAGAAAGACATTGGGATTGGAGATACAGATTCCCAGGTCATCCAAAGATAATAGAAAGTGTGGCAAGTTATGAGTTTATCAAGATAAGACACTGGGCGGGGGAAAAGCAAGAATTTCAGTTCTAGGAAATAGGTGGTTGATAGGAAACCAAAGAGCTTCGAAAGGAGAAAGTGAAGAGGTAGAATAATTAGCAGTATGCAATGAGACCACGTCCACTGGGTGGTAGAAGGGAAACCTCCGTAAAAGAGAGGTAGCATCAATAAAGAACTGAGTAAATATATTATTATTGGAACAGATGTGTGTTGGAAGTCAGTGTAGCTACTACAATGGATGAGGCCAACCTGCATGACACTGAAAAGTTTGCACATAAAAGACAAGGGACAAAATAGCATACATAGCAACCTACTATTTGCATACAAAAGAGGACAGATGTAATCATTGAATTGATACATGAGAAACTGAAGATCACAATTGTTACTCTGGAGTGTCCTGAGAGCTGGAGATCAGATGGAGAGAGAGGTTTAATTTTCACTGTATACATTTTTGTGTCATTTATAATTTCTATCATGCAGATGAATTTTTAAAAAAACAAACTATTAAAACAGAAGTGAGTGAATAGCATTGGATACTGTAGGATGTCAAAGAGGCTTACGCTGAAATAATGGTCATTAGACTTGATGACTCAGGGGCCTTGGGAACTCTGAGAAAGTAGGTTCAGTTGGGTCATTTGATATTAAAAGAGAAAACTGTATTGTAAATGGCTGGAGAGCACACTTCAGAAAGACAAAAAATTTACACTGAAAGAGTTGAAGTTTGATGGAATAAATTTGGGAACTGATAAGTTGTGTGTATGTGCATATATACATACACATATATATTTGATGTCTACATACATACTATTCTCTAGTTATGGGAAAGGCAATAATGGCTCTTATCTGGAACTGGCAATTGGCAAGTAGAACATGACAGAAAGACTAAATGTTGAGGAAGAACGTGCTGGGAAGAGCACTTAGAAGTGAGTAAAGAGTGGACAGGGGAAATCATGAGCATTGGGGGTGAGGTAAGTATGGATGATATCATAATGGAAATAGCTTTGAGGAAGTTTTGACACCAGGAGAAGCAACTGAATAACAGGAATAATATCCATTTAGAGGCATAAGCCGTACAACAGATGTATAGAAAATTGTATTATAAGATTTCAGCTACAAAGGATGTAATTCTGCTATATTAAAGTCAGCAAACAGAAAGCAGTTCCAAGCCAAATTCGTAAGCTCAAGTCTTATCAGAAGAGCAAACTTGACATAGTGCCAACTTTTTGATTACAGAAAATATTTGCTGAAATGGATGATAAAATGAGTAATTTAAGAGACAAAATCAAGAGTGAATATAATAAAAATTTGGCAGCTTGTATTTGAATAAAACAATAAATGTGACTTAACCCAACCAAGAGCAGATAGAATGCCCCCAAAGAGCAGTAATGGCATGGCACTGCAGGTGAGCTCAGAGGGACCCCATCAGAAAGTGTTTCCGGAGGTAGGTCAGACCCATTCTAGGATATTCATAGTATATCTGGTTGTGGTTGAACCTACACTAGAATAAAATGAAACAGTATTTGGCCCTGAAGTTGCTATGCCCTTTTACAGCTAAGTTTTTTATTTTTATTTTTTGGAGTATAGTTACTCAGTACAGCACATAGTAACAGTGTTCTGTTAGTTTCTACTGTACAACAAAATGAGTCAGCCATACATATACATACATCCCCTCTCTTTTGGACTTCCTTCCATTCAGGTCACCACAGTGAATTGACTGTAGTTTCCTGGGCTATACAGGAGGTTCTCATTAGTTATCTATTTTATACAAAGTATCAATGGTGTATATGTGTCAAACCCAATCTCCCAATTCCACCCATCAACTTCCTCCAGCTAAATGCTTTACAGGCTTCAAAAGCCTGGAGACATCCTTAGGCCTGATTTTATAGGATTACACTGCAAATGAAACTGCCCCTGGGGGAATGAGTCTGGTCCTTCCAGTGGTAGCAGGTCAAGTCAAATTTGGGACTAATAGAGAAACTGTCTGTGTTATGGTACATACATGGAGATTGCCTTTTCAAATGGATCTAAGTAATGTTCCATGAAATAATGCAGCAAATTAAAAAAGACTCTAACAGAAATAAAATGACAGTATACTTTTTAAAGGTATAACTTTTCATGATAAGTCATTGGTCAAAGGTGAATAAAATAAGCCCATTAACTGGTATTCCCATCTCTGCAGCCATAAATAAAAAGATGCTTGCTTGAATAAAGACCTGAACAAAGAGGCAATGAGAAAAAAAAAAAAAAAGACGCTTGGAAGAAAAGCTATGCCCAACCTAGACAGCATATTAAAAAGCAGAGACATTACTTTGCCAAGAAAGATCCATCTAGTCAAAGCTATGGTTTTTCCAGTAGTCATGTATGGATGTGAGAGTTGGACCATAAAGAAAGCTGAGCGCTGAAGAATTGATGCTTTTGAACTGTGGTGTGGGAGAAGACTTCTGAGAGTTCCTTGGACAGCAAGAAGATCCAACCAGTTGATCCTAAAGGAAATTAGTCCTGAATATTCATTGGAAGGACTGATGCTGAAGCTGAAACTCCAATACTTTGGCCACCTGATGCAAAGAACTGACTCATTGGAAAAGACCCTGATGCTGGGAAAGATTGAAGGTGGGAGAAGGGGATGACAAAGGATGAGATGGTTGGATGGCATCACTGAATCAATGGACATGAATTTGAATAAGCTCTGGGAGTTGGTGATGGACAGGGAGGCCTGGTGTGCTGCAGTCACGGGGTCGCAAAGAGTCAGACACGTCTGAGCAACTGAACTGAAGTAGAAATGTTTACATATTCAGAGTCTGGAATTTACGTTTGATCAGAGTTAGGTAGAAAAAGATAACAGAATCAGATATTATTTGGGACAGGATTACTCTTTCTTGGTTTAATTGAAGCCATCAGAGTAAACAAGTGAAATTATTTTGAGAACTGTACATGTTTTTCTGCTTTTGGGCTAGAATAACTGACCCATTGGCAGACAGACTTCTCTGTCTTCCAGTAAAGATACAGAGCCGGTAAAGATTCATTTGAGCAGTAAAATTAAATGTGACTTAAAATACTATTTTTTTAAAATGGAAAAGTTATACACAGTAGAAACTTCAAAAAGATATAGTATAGAAAATTAAGACTTATTTCCAAAAGGCAATTGGTTGTTTCTAGTTTCTTGTATATCCCTATAGAAATAGTCTATGCTTTAAAAATACAAATTAGAGCCTATTATGCCTTCCATGGAGAAGGCAATGGCACCCCACTCCAATACTCTTGCCTGGAAAATCTCATGGACAGAGGAGCCTGGTAGGCTGCAGTCCATGGGGTTGCTAAGAGTCAGACATGACTGAGCGACTTCACTTTTCACTTTCATGCATTGGAGAAGGAAATGGCAACCCACTCCAATGTTCTTGCCTGGAGAATCCCAGGGACGGGGGAGCCTGGTGGGCTGCCGTCTATGGGGTCGCACAGAGTTGGACACAACTGAAGCGACTTAGCAGCAGCAGCAGCATGCCTTCCATGGTCTTTTGAAACAATGTACTTTGGAGATTTTTTCCTATTATTAGATATAAAATTACCTCACTAATTTTCTACAGTAGGGATAAACTCCCAGGCATTTGGACAATATCGTATTTATGAATATTTTTTCTTGGTTGTTTCTTAATGTTGCCACAAATATCTTTTCACATATCTTTGTGTAGAGGTGCAAATATATTTTATGGATAAATTTTGGAAATGGTATTGTTGGGCCAAAGGGTATGAATATTTAAAATTTTGGAAAATAACAGATACTGGAAAATTGCCTTTTGAAAATGTTTATAATCTCACCAATAGTGTATGAGAGTGCCTCCTTCCCCACAACCTTGCTCACTCAGGGTACTATTGAATTTTTAAACTTTCATTAATTTGAGAGAGAAAACTGTTTTCATTTGCATTTTTTAAATTATGAGTCCAACTGAGAAACAACACTTCTTAAAAACTAAAGGTTAATGATGAAATGGAATTTGCGAAATCATCTTTGACTTGGCTCTCTTTTGGGAGAGGGGTCCCAGGGAATTTGTTAGAGGAATACATTTATGTTTAGAGGGTTCTTACATAACATGTAGCAATAAACTACTTTAACAAGAGGCAGTTTCATAGATAGGTTTCATTTTTCAAAAAGGGGAAGAAACACCATTCTGTGGCTTGATGTGGGTTTGTCAGTTATTGCCTCCCCCGTTCTTGGGACTTCCCACCCTTCTTTAGCACAAATCAGACTTGAGCAAAAACAACTTTTTCCATAGGATCAGTTATAAAAAGAATGGCAAGGGCAATGAACAGCTTAGTTTATTGGTTTTATCAGGGAAAGTAGACTCACCAAAGGCTTGCGAACATTTCTGGTCAAAGCACTGGCTGGCTTATTCATCTCTATATGGTCAACCGTGGTATTTCTGCAGGACCAAAGGCACGGACTGGTTAGTGAAGGTAAGCAAAGGAGGCAACAAATCCTATGACTGTGAACTCTATCTGTCATTTCTCTTCTCACCCTTTCTTCACACTTTATCAGCAGAACTCAGTTCCAATCTCATGACATCTAAAATGCTTTTCTCATTTACCAGATCAGAAGTGAGTGGGAATGTAAGCAAGCATTCAATGGAGTTAGACAATGAAGAGAAATTAAGCCAAACACTGCACTTCTCTTACCTCATGGTCACATTTTGGACATTTCTAAAACTATTTTACTTAAAATTTTGACTGATCTGATCAAGTATTTGTTATGTCATTTCTTCAGTCCCTGTTTGCTAATTTCTACATAGGTTTAGCATCTGCATTTTTTAAAGAAGGCCTAAAAACCTAAGCAGAATTTTGCAGGGACAGCACAATTCGAATTTGGTCACAGGAATGTAGTTTTAGAGATGAATACAATGACAATAAATTCCAATTTGACTCTCAATTATTCGCTGGATGAAGTTGTGATAAGTGTTTTTCTGTGTGGCAGGATATACGCAAAGTAAATGTGATTGACAGTGATGAGGCTTTTCAAATTGCCATCTGGGTGATTTGGGAAAAGTCTCCCTGTTGGTATTAAAGACAGTACATGCACAAGTACTTTTGCTTGAATTTTGCTTGAATTATCTTTAGATCTGCTCATTCTTTTTTTGAGCACATCTATATGTGCTTGAATATAAACTTGGTTTGACCAGAATATTCACACTCATATTTTTAGACCCTTTTTTTGCGTACGTCAGTTGTAAGAAGCTCGTGTTTCCGAGCTTGAGAAGCTTTCTGGAGGAGTAGAGAGTATTTCAAATTTTTGCAAAACATTCATATTATAATGGTAATTTGGGAGATCTACACATGTGAGCTAATTTTATTATTTTAGAGCAAAGTGATGTTTTCAATAGTTATTTCAAGTTACTAGAACATTTCCAACCACAGACCTAATGATTATCTTAGATATGTAAGATATTGTCTCTCTGAGCTCTTCATAGGCACAATAGAATGTAAATTTCCCTTCATTAACTAACTGTAGTTACTTTCCTTCCAATTTTTTTTGCAAAGTTTCAATCCTATTGAAAAATGGAAAAAAACTACTTCAATGAACAAACATTTCTATCAATGAACACATGTTCAATAGTGCAATGCACACACGTTTCTAGTAATCACTTGTAGCATTTCATCACATTTATTTTTTCTCCTGCTATGTCTCTCTCTCTCTGTATATATACATAAACACACACATACACAGGTTGTTGTTTTTTTTTTTCTAAATTATTTGAAAGTATATTGTTGATTTCAGGACAGTACCCTCAAATTTTTGACCCATATCTCCTAAGAAAAAGAATAATCTTCTACATGACTATAATGATAAGGAAATTTAATCTTAATATAATACTATTATCTAATAGTAGATCCATATTCAAATTTCTCTAATTATCCACATGTCCTCTAGAGAGTTTTTATTTTTTAATTCAGGATTCAGTCTTGCATTGCATTTGGTTGATATGCTTACAATTAAATAAATGTTAATGGTAATAGCCATAATTAACAATATAATTAAGAATTATAACACCAAGGAAATTTAGTATCAATTCTATCATGATTGCTTTTCTTATTTTTTAGTCCTTTCATTGGTATCAAAATACTTTTAAAGTAATTCAAAGTGATTATAAGCTTTCATTTTTCTGTTTGTGAGACATAAAGACAGGATATGAAGAAAAATCCAAACTATGACAAAAATATATTTACTAATATATCTGCATTAAAATTTATATTTTCTGAAATAAGGAAATTTATATCCAGATAAAGTCCTTGGAAGTAGCTGTTTCCTTTGTTCATAAGGATCTAAGTAGAACTGAACAGAAAATTATTTACTTGTTGATGTTAATATGGAAAACAGAGGCCTTTTGACTTATGATTATTTTAGCCATCAAATTAGACTTTTGGGAACTAACTCATTAAGTAAGAATCACTTCATGTTTGACAGAAGAATTGGTAATCCAAATTATATGTTTTATAACAGGAAATGAAACAAAGTAAGGAATATTTTAGAGCCTCCATCAACAAACGCCACAGAATATGAAATAACAGGGACATAAACCAAGGTGTATGATTAAGTGAATGGTTATTTTCAGCTCTTAAGAACATGTTACTCTCAAAGATAAGAGTCAGGAAAATGCAGGAGATCTAAAGAAACACCTTGTTTTGGGTAAAGTTCTTGTATTATTCGCTGGAAAAAAACTAATGTAACAGATTTAGTTACATTATTATAACTAGATTAAGAACAAAATAATATTCAAGTTTTTCAATGATAACCTTTCAGTGGTTTATTTGCAAGTCCTCCAAATCAAGATCTTTAAAAAACATAGATTGGAATGAAAGGATCTAAAATTAAGATTATAGGCGAAATACAGAGATGAAGAGATGAAACAGAGTATTTTGGGGATGGAGGCATTATGAAAAAATAACATTTCTGGTATATCACCTACATATAATCTTAACAAGACAGCTTGCTTCACTATAAATATGAGGCAAAAATAAATGTGCTCATCTGATCGGAAAATTTTAAAAAGTAATAGTGTATTGAAGAATAACAGTGGAAACAGTTAATTTTAGACACTGATGGTGAGAGAATAAATTGGCCCAAGCTACTTGAAAGACAATTCTGCTTCTCCAAATCTGACCTGGGGAAACATTCCTGGAGGCACTGAAGTGACTGCACATAGTCAATAAGCAAGAAAAACCTCCATGTCTACTATGAGAAATTATTTGCTAACATAAGTTGTGCCTGTTATTTTCCATGAAAAGGCAGACCTATATAAGCAGGCATTGCTGACAAGTGGGAACTAAACTGCACCCCAACTAGCTAGGTTCAAGATCATCTATGAAACAGACAATAACATTTTCCTGTCCCTATTTCTGTGACGTTACATACCGTGATGCCCTGAGGCAGTCCCATCCAGTGCCTCCATTTTCGTGTGGCTATTGAGGTCTTCTCTGCACTGTCTCAACCACCTAGCTTCTCAGAAGTCTTAGTTCTCATACATGCAAACTGTCTTTTCAAGGACAGGATCTCTTCTGCCACCGTATCATCCCCCAGTACCCCCACTTCCTACCAATCCTCCATCTTCCTGCTTTTCTTTTGCTATTGCCAGTTACTCCATTTAAAGGACTGTCTCAATGATTTATTTCACTGTTCAAGGTAGCAGCTGGATTTTGCTAAGGTTCTGTGCAATCCTGATAAATATATTGGGGTAGGAGAGACAAGAACTTAGAATTTCTTTCTAATTTAGGGGCAAGGATTTTAAATGGATGGCCAGGGACTCTGGAATGTTGAGATATGAGACTTGATGGGAGGTGGTGCAATGGGGATGGATAGGGAAACAGGGCTCTTGGACAGAGGAAGAAGGGCATGAATGCCTGGGTTGGGCATGGGATGTGAATGAACTGGGAGGAGTCCAGCATGGCTGGCGTCCTGGGTCCTGTGAGAACAGGCAGAGATTGAGATGAAGAAGGCAGATAAGAACCTCGTATCATGAGGGCCTAACATGTGTGGACTTTATCCTGGAGGTAATGGGGAGCTGTTGATATTTACACAGGGTATCTGTAATATTAAATTACCCTGTGGTTGTAAAATTAAGGGCAAGGCAATGCTAGGCTACAGAAGTGGGAATAGTTAAGGAAAGTGTCCATATAGTTAGATTAAAAGAGCAGACGAATGTGGATGAACCTAGAGGCTGTCATATAGAGTGAAGTTAGAAAGAGAAAAACAAATATTGTAAATCAATGCACATATATGAATCTAGAAAGATGGTACTGATGAACCTATTTGCAGGGTAGGAATAGAGGCACAGATATAGAAAACAGATATGTAGACATGGCGGGGTAAGGAGAAGGTGGGATGAATTTGAGAGAATAGCATTGACATATATACACTGTGTGTGTGTGTCCAACTCTTTGCGACCCCAAGGACTGTTGCCCGCTAGGCTCCTCTACCATGTATAAAATAGATGGCTAGTGGGAAGCTGCTGTATAGCACAGGGAGCTCAGCTCAATGCCCTGTGATGACCTAGAGGGGTGGGAAGCAGGGGGTTGGGGCGGGGAGGGAGGCTCAAGAGGGAGGGGATATATGTATACATATAGCTGATTCATGCTGTTGTACAGCAGAAACCAAATACTACATTGTAAAGCAATTATTCTCCAAGTTAAAAAAATTTAAATAAATTTTTTTTTAGAAAGAGCATAGTAGAAATTATTTCTATATCTCAAAGACATATGAACACTGATACACAACTGAGTCAAACATGTAGCCCTGTGGGGTGGGCACTGGCTGTATTCTTATCTTTTCTTTCTATATTTCACTGCATCTTCCTTCCCTTACTTGTCAAGGGTTGTTATTACATAAGAGTCAGGACTGGTACTCTTTTCCTGGAAGGAATAATTGCTTGTCATGACTGTGTAATATTAACTGTTCTCAACTAGGCATTAGTTAATGTTTTAAGAATAGATCATACACTTTGGGGTTAGAAAATCTGAACTTGAATCTTGCCTCTACTACTTACTTGCTTTGTGATCTGGGGAAGGTCATTTGTCCTATCTTAATCTTAGTTTTCTCATTTGGAAAACCTGGATAATGATAACATCTAACAGTGCAGTGCTATTGGAAGATTAGGGGTAATGGTTGGAAAGCACTCAACACAACTTTGATTATTATTGTGTCCTATCCCAGTTACTGCACCTGCTTTTCGATTTAGGTCAAGTATAGGCAAGCCATAACCTGTGGGTCAAATTGGCCCTTTGTCTGTTTTTGTAAATAAAGTTTTACTGGAACACAGCCACACCCATTTGTTTACATGCTGTCTCCCACTGCTATCCTGCTATGATGGCCGAGTTGAGTGGTTGTGACAGACACCTAAAATATTTAATATTCGGCCATTTACAAAAAAAGTTTTCTGAACCCTAAGTTGGATTTTTCCAAAAATTTCCTCTTACCAATTTCTTCCCTCGTTAGTTTTTCTGTTTAAATCCATGCTTGTGTTGTTTGAATGTAAATTAAAAGTATGTCTATGTACAGAGTTATAATGACAGTTTTCTGAAAAGTGTTAATATAGAAGGAAGAATTCATATTACAATTTCTTCTGATATCCAAGTAAATGATTTAACAATGTGCTGCACTTCAGTACATATTTCTAAGTTGTGAATTTGCACAGCAGGTTAATTTTGGTATTCCCCTGTCTGGTAATGATTAATGGAGGCTAAATTTGTCTAGAACATCTCATCTGCAAATGTCCTTGAAAGTCTTTTCCTTCACACTTCAAAAAATTTTTTGCTTTTTATTTTGTATTGGAGTAGAGCCGATGAACAATGTTGTGACAGTTTCTGGGGAACAGTGAAGGGACTCAGCCATACATACACATGTATCCATTTTCCCTCAAACTCTTACTCAGTCATGGAAAATTCCAGATGTATCTCTGTTTCTATCTTCTCTGTGATGAGAAATAAAAATTCAAGTGATAAAATATCTTTGTACAATTGAAATAATACACTGACTTAAGTTTTACCATCTCAGATAAAATTAAGTCAAATATTCATTTGAAGTACATCTTTTTAATAACTTTGAAGAGTGAGGTCTTCTAAAAATTTTGTAATTACTGAAGTTTATTAAGAAAAATGCCAACAATTAATCAAAATGAACCCAAATAACTCTCTGTTTTAAAATTTTAAGATGTCATGATACATAGTAATATTTTAATTCTAGTGGTACATTAAAAGGTTTTTATAAAGTTCAAATGAGTTAACATATGTATAATTTGGGTGTTTCACACATTACTCTCCACAGCTTGAGAAAAATCTTGCAAAAGCTGCTCTAGCATGCGCTCTGCTGCCCTCTGCTGCTCATTTTCAGAAATGGATTTTGATTTTGAGTTAATACCTAGGGCTTCCTGATGGCTAAGCGGTAAAGAATCTGCCTGCAATGCAGAAGATGTAGGAGACACAGGTTCGATCCCTGGGTCAGAAAGACCCCTTGGAGGAGGGCATGGCAACCCACTCGAGTATTATGGCCTGGAGGATCCCATGGACAGAGGAGCCTGGTGGGCTACAGCCCATAGGGTCACAAAGAGTCAGACACGACTGAAGCATGCACGCATGCAATGCTTACCTCACTTATTTTCTTCTCTTAATATAGTCAAAAGCCCATGCAATATTAAAGTTTGAGGGGATTCTATAATTTAATCCCACATTCTCAATTTACAGATAAGTTGAGTCTCTGAGAGGTTAAGTGATATGCAAGCGTGAGCTCTGTTTTCTTTCATTTTTTTGTCCATGCTGTGCAGCTTGTGGGATCTTAGCTCCCAACCAGGGACTGAACCCAGGTCCTCTGCAGTGGAAGCGTGGAGTTCTAACCATTGGACTACCAGGGGATTCTAGCGGGCTCTGTTTTCTGACTGATCAGCATTTGAATGCCTGCTGGTTATGGACATAGTACTTAATTTCGATACATAGAAAATGAGAATAATAGTACCTACATCTTTGAATTTTTGTGGGGATTCATTGATTTAGTACATAAAAGGCACTTAGAACAGTGTCTGGGTTGTAGCTAGTATAAATGCTAGCCCTGTTATAGACCTGCCATTAACTAGACTAAAACCACAGCAAGATCAGAACTAGAATTCTAGTCTCTTGACTACCAGTTCAATAGTATTTTTTTTGGCCTTAATGAGTCTGCACAGCAACCAAATTTTACCTTCCAATGTCCAATGTGGATTTTTAGAATGTGACCTGCTCACGTTGGAAGTTCTTGTAGTTTCTGTGACACTATCGACACTGCAGAGCTTATTTTGGCTCATTCCTCCTTGTAGTGTTCAAGGCAGGTTCCCCACAGAAATTATTACCCATACAAGCTGCTCAAGCATCTAGATAGAAAATCCTGCAGCCCACACTTGGGAGATGCTGTCACTGTTGACTGACAGTAACCCTTCTAATGAGTTCCCTGCTTGAATCTCCAGTGCACAGTTAGACACCTGCACTCACTTACCAAGAGTCTGACTCAGGAGGAACTGAAGTAAACCTATCAGCTTCTTTCCTGGCTCTGTCTCCTGATCTCTCCATTTTGGTCAATGCTGGTGTCAACTGTCAGCGTGCCTAGACACAGTTACGTCTTCTCCTTCACTGCCAAGTCCAGGGGTTATGGCCTCTCAAGTTCATTGCTTCTCTTCCTTTTCTGCTTCCTTCTTCCTGGCTCCTGCCCCTAAACAGCTCAGGTGGGCATGAATCCAGCAGCCCCTAACCTGGGTCATGGACTCCAGTTTCATTCTGCTGACATTCATCTTGCCCTTTATTCATAGATCAAATCATGCCTTGAAAACCCTTGGTTACCTTCCAGAGGTTTGTATTGCCTTCAGCATAAACTTAAAGTCCTCAGCCTTGCATGTCTCAATATTACCTCCCTGACGTTTTCTCTCACTCCTTTCTCATAGGAATTTGTTCATTTAGGCATGGGTGTCTCTGTCCCTTGGTATTACGACACATTTTCTGCTTTTCCTTCATTGGTCCTACCACTGTACTGGTCTGCCTTGGGCCCTATGTTAGGGCTCTTATTCTACCAGAATTAAGGTATCAACAAAGCTCTCAGCCCATGACAAATAGGGCAAAGAGGCTTTTATGTGTGTGTTAGTTGCTCAGTCACGTCTGACTCTTTGTGACCCCCATGGCCTAGCCCACCAGGCTCCTCTGTCCATGGGATTTTCCACGCAAGAATACTCGAGTGGTTGGCCATGCCCTTCTCCAGGGGATCTTCCTGACTCAGGGATCGAACCCAGGTCTTGGCCATTACTCAAAACAAAATCCATTTCCTTCACTACTGTGAACGAGCAGAGGTTATCTGGAGAACTTATACACATCAGCCACATAAAGTGAGAGAAGAATCCACTATGATTTTTTAATATGAAAAGAAATGTGATAAACAGGTGATTTGGGATAATGGCTGAATGGGAACAAGGGGAACTCAAGAATGATTTTGCATTATCACCTTCACTATCTTCTAAGTCTGTGCTGTCCAATATCTTAGCCATGTGGTATTTTTAGTTTCAATTAAATGAAGTTAATTAGTTAGTGAAATTCAGTTTCATTAGCCACATTTCAAGGGCTTAATAGTCACATATGGCTGTTAATATTTTGGACAGCACATATGTAGATCAATCTATCATCCCAGAAAGTTCTGTTGGACTGCACTGGTCTAGATTTTTCATTTGCTTCTCTAAGTCATCCACCCCTGATCTACTGCTTTCCAGTTTCTAAAGTATAACTGCTCTAGTATCTTCTCTTGTTCTCCCTTTTCTCATGTATTATATTTAAAAAATCATTTATTGTTGTTTTAGTGAAGTTTGGAGGGGGAGAAAGAATACAGGTATATGTCTAATCCATTATTTTTCTTAAAAATCTTTGCTTTTCTTTCCCTCAGTGTGATCCTGCTTTTGGGCTCACATTCTAAGTAATCACAGTCACTTCAGGGGTCCCTCTGGCTTGGGCTTGCCTCTGAATTCCAGCTTGCTTCCATAAAGCCATAGCATCAGCTGAGGATGCTGGGGGTGGACGGGAGGTGGCACGGTGGGGACATTTCTGGCTATTGTTATGTAGTCACATGGGCATCCATGGTAAGTTCTCATCATTCACCTGGCCCCTGGTTAACATTCTATAACTATCATGTCTGCAATCTGCCCATCCCCAATGGAGGTTTTCGCCAGGTTTGCAGGCTCTGGGCAGCATGCTGGTACCTAAGCAGACTTCACAAGGCAGCCTTAGGCCAGTCCACCTGGGCATTCCATTTGGTTGGTTTTCCCCCTGCTCCTCAGGTTCCACATGGGGGTTAAGGCACAGGCCTCATCTACTCAGGGCTCCCCCAATCTATCTGGCACCATCCTGTTTCCCTCCACAGGGATTCCATCCACTGAGTCTATTGTTGATATGTCAATATGATGCCCTAAATCATTTGGTAGTGGCTTAGTTCCTAAGTTGTGTTCAACTCTTGCAATCTCATGTACTGTAGCCCACCTCTATCCATGGATTTCCCAGAGAAGAATACTGGAGTGGGTTGCCATTTCCTTCTCCAGTGGATCTTTCCGACCCAGGGATCGAACCCGGGTCTCCTGCATTGCAGGCAGACTCTTTACCACTGAGCCACTTGGCTCAGTGACCAAGCCGCCAGTCATTTAGGGTTCTGGATTCTGAAGTGTAAAAGCTCAGGTTATGGAATCTCAAAACTCATTTCTCTAAAACTATGATTTCTGCTAAGACTTTCTAAAGATTCTTTAGCAACTCAAAAGCTGGGAGATGTGGTTTTGTTCTGGTTTTCCACAATGATAGTCTTAGGTCCTGAAGGCAGAAGGCCCCACTTGCAATCTGGGTGGGGTGAAGTGGGAGGGTCGTGAGGTAACTGCATCACTAGGAAGCCTTAGGATAAACTTTCTTGCTGTGTTAATTATCTTCTCATGTATAGAAGATTTGCCTTTTCACCTGGATGTTCAGTTTGTTAAGAACAGAACCACACAAGTTTTTTTGGAAAGAACATTTTCTTACTGTTATAAATGCGTCTAGCATACAAGAATCGCTTCATGGATGTGTTGAAGACCTTTAACTTTGTAGCTTCATGGTACATGACAGTGTCTGGAATACAGTAAACATTTAAATCAATAATAAATCTTCTGAACATATTTTGGAATAGTTCCTCCCAAAAGAAATAAACATTGAAAACATTGGTGGTAGTGGTTTAGTCGCTAAGTCATGCCCAGCTCTTTTTGACCCCATGGACTGTAGCCCATCAGACTCTTCTGTGCATGAGATTTCCAAGCAAGAATACTGGAGTGGGTTGCCATTTCCTTTTCCATGGCATCTTCCCACTCAGGGCCAAATCCCACATCTCCTTCTTGGCAGGCGGATTCTTTATCACTGAGCCACCAGGGAAGCCCACTAAGTATATTACATTCATAATACTAACTTTATACAATTAAAACATTAACTTGGAAAAATAACTTCATGACTATAAAAGAGATACTAAAATTAAAAAAAAAAAAAAGAATCCTTAGGGTTAAGATAATCCTTTTCTAATATGACTTGTCAATTTCAGGCTCAAATTAATGGGTCTGTTTTAGAAGCCCAGCCCTTGAGGCCAAAGCAGGTCAGTTCTCTTTGCTCTTGTCTGTTGCTCCATTGTCAAGAGTGTCTTTTTTGGAAAATGCAGCTGTGGATTTCCGCCCTACTCTGCTGCTGCTGTTAAGTCATTCAGTCACGTCTGACTCTTTGCGACCCCATGGACTGTAGCCTGCCAGGCTCCTCTGTCCATGGGATTTCCCAGGCAAGGATACTGGAGTGGGTTGCCATTTCCTTCTCCAGGGGATCTTTTCAACCCAGGAATCTAATCTGGGTTTCCTGCATTGGCAGGTGGATTATTTACCACTGAGCCACTTGGGAAGCCCACAGCCTATTCTAGTCACCTTAGAATCAGTGACAGCCGCTAACAGTGGGAGGAGAGGGGCAGGTAGAGGAAAAGCTCACAGTAAGAAAAGTTCCTTGGTAACTGGGGTAGAGGTAAACACATCAGTCAGACACAGGAACATTTCCAGGACATACTGTAAAAACTAGGACTGAGAGAGCAAGAAAGCCATCCTGGGCAGCAAAGGGAGACGAAGGCTTCATGGTCCATCATGACAGGTTGACAGTGAATCAATTTCTTACCCTGCCATTGCTGTTCATTATTTAATTCAAGTTAAGGATCCTTTGATTTCCTCCTCAAGGCAAACAACTGCGCTAGCTCCCAAGAATAAAATACGATGATGAGTAAGATATAGCTCTCATTTTCAGTAGAATCTGCCACCAATTCCCTCATTTTTTCACAACCCACTAGTGACACTGCTTCCCCAGTTTGCGGCTACTCAATCACTCTCCGTTTCCTTCAGGGCAGAAGGCAGATGCCCTTGCCCGACTCCCAAGGCCCTTTAGGATTCAATTTCAGTCGACAACCCCAGCCCTCTCTGCTTAGGCTCAGTGTCTTATATATGCCATGTAAGGCCATCTCATCAATTTCTTATAACTCTGTGACTAGGGATGGAACTCCTAGGCTTCAGTTTATCTGAAATGCCACCTTCTCTGGGACATAGCCTGTCATCTCTCCTCCTTCACCCCAGGTTGTTACTCAGAAACTTGTTGAAGGAGGGAACTGTGTCCATTTCATCTTTATACCTCCAGCACACGTCAGTGCTCTGGTACCACAGCAGGCACAGAATGAGCAAGAGCTTGGGGAATGAATGAAATCAACTTATTTATTGCCCTTTACTTTTTTGATAGCACAGCTGCCCATTTATGAGACTCCAATCTTCTTTTCCCCCATTGTAACTCACACACTGTCTTTCCAGAATGCTGTCAGAAGGCTATCTCAGTGGACTTGCATACCGGAATGACATCCAGTGGAGTTATCCATCTTCTAATGAGCAAGTGGCTGAGGAAAAGGAAGAGGAGATGGAAGCCACAGCAGCTGCAAGTCTTTCCTATTCCTCCGTGGATGAAACACAAGTCCAAAATCTCTATGTGAGCTGCAAATCCTCTGGCAAGGTCATTTCTTCAGTGTATTCAAGAGAGAGCCAACATAGTAGAAATCCGAGAATTACAGTGCTGCAAACAAACCCCAATCCTGTGTATGAAAGCCCAAACTTGGCTGCAGTTGAACTATACAGAGACACCAGCAGAGAGACCTACTTGGTCCCACCTTCCTGCAAGAGTATCTGCAAGAATTACAATGACTTACAGATTGCAGGGGGCCAGGTGATGGCCATTAATTCAGCGACAACTGATTTCCCCTCTGAGGGTAGTTTTCAATATGGTCCTTTGCTGAAATCATCTGAGATTCCTTTGTCCATGGAGGATTCCATGTTCACTCAGCCCAGCGACTTGCCACCCACCCCTATCCAGCGGTATTCATCGTACTGGAGGATAACCAGCATCAAAGAGAAAAACAGCCTACAAATGCAGAAGCCTATTTCGAATGCGGTGCTGAATGAATACCTGGAGCAGAAGCTGGTGGAGTTGTATAAGCAGTACTTTATGGACACTGGGTTTCATGACAGTTCACCTACCCAGATTCTGGCATCTGAACTCATCATGACAAACGTGGACCAAATTAGTATTCAAGTCTCTATAGAGAAGAACCTGGAGATCTCGAAAGCCAGGGATATCGTCATTAACCGCCTATTACAGTATGGGTCAACCGAAATCAGCACGCCGAGTCTCCATATTTCTCAGTATAGCAACGTGAATCCATAGAGAGGGTGCTTCCATTGCTCTTTCTCAACTACTCAAATCCTAAGCAACAAGTATTCATTTATTCTGAGAATGTGCAGGAAGGGGTTGGCAAGGGGTAGAGAACAAAAGGTTGGTTGCAGGTCAGGTATGGATTAAGAGGAAATCTCATAATATTACACGTGAAGGAATGTGGGGAAAGGAGCTATAATGACTTCCAAGTGAGGGCTGTACAGCAACAAAGAAAAAATAAAAATGATCAAAAAAGAAGGTATGATTCATATAAGGGAATACAGAAAAGGAAAAAGAAGAAAAACCAAGTAAGGATGCACATAATGTATGGAGAGTCCTTAAAAAACTAGGAATAAAACCACCATATGACCCAGCAATCCCACTCCTAGGCATGTACCCTGAGTAAACCAAAATTAAAAAAGACACATGTATCCCAATGTTCATTGCAGCACTATTTACAATAGCTAGAACATAGAAGCAACTTAGATGTCCATTGATAGATGAATAGATAAAGAAGTTATGGTACATATAAACAATGGAATATTACTCAGCCATAAAAAGGAACACATTTGAGTCAGTTCTAATGAGGTAGATGAACCTAGAGCCTATTATACAGAGTGAAGTGAGTCAGAAAAAGAAAGATAAATATCATATATTAACGCATATATATGGAATCTATAAAGACGGTACCAAGGAATTTATTTGCAGGGCAGCAATGGAGAAACAGACATAGAGAACAGACTTATGGACACGGGGAGAGGGGAGGTGAGGGTGAGATATATGGAGAGAGTAACATGGAAACTTACATCACCATATGTAAAATAGATATCCAGTGGCAATTTGCTGTATGTCTCAGTGAACTCAAACAGGGGCTCTGTATCAACCTAGAGGGGAGGGATGGGGAGGGAGATGGGAGGGAGGGTTAAGAGGGAGGAGACATATATATACCAATGGCTGATTCATGTTGATACTCGGCAGAAAACAACAAAATTCTGTAAAGAAATTATCCTTGAATTAAAATAAATAAATAAATAAATTTAAAAAGAAGAATGGACACCATGGCAAAACTAAAAGCCAAAGGTTTCAGGGTAGGGGGTTAAGAATATGTTTGTCACCCAAGTAAAATCCTCCAAGTTGTTTCTTCTTGAGGGGAATGGACCACTGAAGGCTGCTACATTTGGGTAGAAAGACAGGTTCAAACAGTTTTCAAAAAATACATTTGTATCTATTTTCCCTATCCTGTACCAGATCATTTAAAAATATATTCTTTATAAAGATGAAAATAGTAGCAAATTGCAATTGTGCTTTTATTTTTTAATGATTACTTAGCTACGACCTCAAATACAGCCACACAAATCTAATTCTGTTTACTGGGGGGATGAAGTTTTATAAACTGAAAAATACCACATAGTGAATATTAAACTACTGCTTTGTTTTGCCATGTTTGATTTTCTTGGTGGTAGTAAGCTTGAAAAGGAATTATGCATCTTATTTTTCCCATTTTTCTCTTCTTTTTCTACATGCTCTCTTGTCCCTTCTGGAGCCAGGAAGGGGTCTTTTGTATTCTCTTACAAGCTCTAGGATCTCATGGTGTCAAATTCTGTAAATGCATGCAGTAGAATGGTAGCTTCATGAGAGTCCCACTGCTCCACTTAATTCCTCTAGTTCAAGGATTTGCAAATACTGACTCATTGGCCAAATCTAGCCTGTCACCTGTTTCTTTTATTGAGAGGGCTTCCCCTGTGGCTCAGTGGTAAAGAATCTATCAATGCAGGAGACATGCATTCGATCCCTGGGTTGGGAAGATCCCCTGGAGGAGGGCATGGCAACCCACTCCAGTATTCTGGCCTGAAGAATCCCACTGGACAGAGGAGCCTGGTAGGCTACAGTCCATGGGGTCCCAAAGAGTCAGACACAACGTATCGATTAAACAACAGCACCAACAACAATCTGCATATAACACATTAGTTTCACATGCACAACATGATTTGCTATTTGCATATTATGAAATGATGACCACAATACACCTAGTTACATGCTTTGAACTCCCATGAGCTAAGAATTTTTTCAGCCATTTTAAAATAAAAGGAAGAATATTTTATGACACAAGAATTATGATATTCAAATTCAGTGTCCATTAAACAAGGCTTCATTGGGGCAAAGCCATATCTATTCATTTCTGTATTCTTTTTTTTTTTTTTTCATTTCTGTATTCTTTATGGCTGCTTTCACACTAGAAAGGCAAAGCTCAGTAAATGTCATGGAGAACATGTGGTCAACCGAAGCCCAAAACACTATCTTTCCTTCCACAAAAGAAGTTTGCCTACCCTGCTCCACAGCAGTGCCCTGACCATACAACGGGTGATTGAGTTAATTCAGCTGCCTTGAGGAGGGTGACTCTGATATGGAGACTGGTGAGCAAGTTTATGGGGGGCTGTTGGGAACAACCTCTGTGAGGGAATGATGAAAGCCAAAGAGGTTTCCATAGATGCCTCAGCCACTTAAGGGAGCTCTGTGATTGGGGTGGGCCTTCGGCAAAAACCATCACAATATTGTAAAGTAATTATCCTCCAATAAAAATTAAAAATGTACTGTGCTTAGTCACTCAATCATGTCTGACTCTTTGGAACCCCATGGACTGTAGCTCGCCAGGCTCCTCTGTCCATGGGATTACCCAGGTAAGAATACTGGAGTGGGTAGCCATTCCCTTCTCCAGGGGATCTTCCCAATCCAGGGATCAAACCCAGGTCTCCCACATTCCAGGAGGATTCTTTACCAGGGAATAAAATAAATAAATAAATTAAAAAATGGAGGGAGGTTCAAGAGGGAGGGGACATGTATACCTATGGCTGATTCACGTTGAGGTTTGACAGAAAAGGACAAAATTCTGTATGCCAATTACCCATCAATTAAAAAATAAGTAAGTTTTTAAAAATAGTAAACAACAAGGATCTACTGTATAGCAGAGGAACTCTACTCAATATTCTGTAATAACCTATATGGAAAAGAACCTGAAAAAGAATTGATATATGTATATATATACCCGAATCACTTTGCTGTATATTTGAAACTAAAACAACATTGTAAATTAACTATACTCCAATATAAAATAAAACTTTTTCAAAAACTAAAAAAAAAAAAAATTTCTCCCGCTTGACCAGCAGGGGGTCGCAACCGTAGCTGAAGTAATTCAGAGTCAAATTTCTCAAGGGGAATCAGCTGTGAGCCTTCAGAAGCCAAACTCCTGGCAGCTCCTGGGAGAATGAGTTCCTCAGTCAGGAGGAGAAATGTGAAGCACAACAGCATCCTCTGCATTTTCCCAGTATTTGTAGAGTGAATTTTCTTTTTTAACAACATGTGGTATCATGTAAAAAAATCTAGTTTTGAAATAATAATTCAGAAATGTTATTCAGTGTTTTAAATAAATAATAGCCACTATGCATGAATTCGGAGAAGGCAATGGCACCCCACTCCAGTACTCTTGCCTAGAAAATCCCATGGCCGGAGGAGCCTGTTAGGCTGCAATCCATGGGGTCGCTAAGAGTCGGACACGACTGAGCGACTTCACTTTCACTTTTCACTTTCATGCATTGGAGAAGGAAATGGCAACCCACTCCAGTGTTCTTGCCTGGAGAATCCCAGGGACGGGGGAGCCTGGTGGGCTGCTGTCTATGGGGTCGCACAGAGTCGGACATGACTGAAGTGACTTAGCATAGCATGCATTAATTAGGCTTCCCTCTGGGTAAAGGATCCACCCGCCAATGTGGGATACCTGGGTTCAGTCCCTGGGTTGGGAAGATCCCCTGGAGAAGGGAATGGCTACCCACTCCAGTATTCTGGCCTGGAGAATGCCATGGAGAGAGGAGCCTGGTGGGCTAGTCCATAGGGTCACAAGAGTCACAAATGACTTAGCGACTAAACAACAAAAACAACAATGCATTAATTGCTTGCCATGGTGCCTGGCACCATGTTAGGCATTTTCTATGAATTTTATATAATTATCATAATAACGTCATGAGAGAGTATGCCTATTATTCCTCCACCCCTGCCTTTTTTTTTTTTTTAAACACTGAGCTGGGCTCAGGGCAGGTAAGTAATTTGTCCAAGGGCACACAGGGAGTAATGAAACTAGATTTGAATACACTTCCATTTAAATGTAAAGTCCTGGTTCTTTTTCTAAGAAAAATTCTTCATTTTTGTTTGACTGAATCAGGTCTTTATTGTGGCACGTGGGATCTTTTGTTGTGGAGTGTAGGCTCAGTAGTTGTGGTTCACCGGCTTAGTTGCCCCATGGCACGTGGGATCCCAGTTCCCCAACCAAGGATCGAACCCATGTCTCCTGCATTGTGGACCAACAGGGAAGTCCCTAAAGTACTGGTTCTTAACTACTACCACCTATTCTTTTGTTGACCACCATCAGTTCAGTTCAGTTGCTCAGTCGTGTCCGACTCTTTGCGACCCCATGGGCTGCAGCACACCAGGCCTCCCTGTCCATCACCAACTCCCGGAATTTACTCAAACTCATGTCAAACCACCATCTGTCTCATTAAAGACTGGTTATCTACTCCAAGGAAAAAATAACTAACTTCTTTACCATTATGTTACTTCTTTTCTTTATAGTGTTCTGTTTTGTAGTATTTACTTGCCTCTCTTCCTGTCTGCAAATTGGAAGTTTTGGTTTATTCATTTGCTCCTCCATGTCCCAAGCAATACTTGCACACAATAGGTAGCTGATTCATACATGTCAAGTGATAAACAAGTTTTACTGTGTTGGATACCACATCTGATGGCTGAATCGAAAGATCTATCAGTCTGAAAACTAGGTAATTTTGACTAGAAAAAAGCGCTATTCAGAGTTCCTCCTCAAGAAGAAAACTGAATAAGTGAGCTTAATTTCTTATAGCAGCTTAGTAAATGGTACAATAAAAACATGTTATAGTAATATCACACATGTTTACTCTTTTGACAATTTGAGAAGTGACTTGTTACAAAGCAGGCTGGTTCATTCTTTTTCAAATAAGCACTTATTTGATGCTGCTTTTTGGGGAACACTGTGTACTGATATGAAACATGCAGGGAAGACACGTGTGTGCATGTGTACAAACACAGAGGATTCGACCCCTTCTCTGTCACCTTGTTATGCTGGAGGGACCTGGCAAATAAGTAAGGATCAAGTAACAAAGCCGCTTGCTTAAGCAAGAACTTGGCAAAGTGGTACCAACAGGAAGGAATACAGCAATCAATGACTGCAACTCAAGTGTGGTAAGTGCTGCAAAGGAGATGTGCTCAGAGGTGCTGGACAGTGTAGGGGCCCAGGGCAGGCAAATACTCCAAAGGGGAAGTGATGGTTTAAATTACTTTTGAAGAACAAGATAGGGTGGAGGTAGATGGATGGAAAGGGTGTTCTAAGCGGAGGTATGAGACTGTCTGGAACTACAGTCAATGGCTGAAACCAGAGCTGAATGAATGAACAAATGAGCAGCATATTAACTACTCTTTGACACTGTAACAAATGACCACAAAATTCAGAGCTTAAAACAACACAAACTTGTCTTACAGTTATATATGCCAGAAGTCCAAAATCATTCTGGTTGGGTTAAAATCAACTTCTTGGTTGGTCTGCCTTCCTTCTGGAGGTTCTAGAAGTAAACTGGTTTTCTAACTCTTTGGAGCTCCTAGAGGCCATCCCTGTTCCTCAGCTCCTGACTGTGCACTGTTCTAACTTCTGCAGCCAGCATCACACCTCTGTCTCTCACACTAAGCCTCCTGCCTTGCTTTTATAAGGACCTTTATGAATAAATTGGCCCTAACTACATAATTGAGGCTAATGCATTCAGCCAATACAAACAGGCAATTGTGTGTATTAACAATAAGACGTCTGAGTTTTGCTAACCTAAGGTTTGACATTCAACAGATATAATTTGGATTATTTCCTTTTTCTATTATATTGTCCATACTGAAAACCATCTGTCACGTTTTATCTGCTCACACTTTAAATTCAACTAAATTCAACAAATATTTACTGAGCATCAACTGTTATATAAAATGAGATTCACAGTCCCTATATAAACAGCTCCTTTATGATGTAGTACCAAACCTTTTAAGCAAGGCACACTGAGTGTAGTAAGAATTGTGCAATGACTATTTAAGGCATATTGAATCATTTTTCTTTTGATTTATACCAATTCAGTGGCTGCTGTTATTGTTTAGTTGCTAAGATAAGTTCGACTCTTTTACAGCCCCATGGACTGTAGCCCACCAGGCTCCTCTGTCCACAAGATTTCCCAGACAAGAATACTGGGGACTTCCCTGGCTGTCCAGTGGTTAAGACTCTCACTTCCACTGCAGGCAAGAATACTGGAGTGGGTTGCTGTTTCCTTCTCCAGAGGATCTTCCCAACCCAGGGATCAAACCCACATCTCACAGGCAGATTCTTTACCACTGAGCCACCAGGGAAGCCCGCCCTTGCTTATCTCTATCTCCTTAGTTTTGGACTCTCAGGCATTATTACAGGGCTATGACTGGACCCTTCTTTACTAAGCACTCTGGGAAGTAAGGGAAGGGGTAGAGGTGGGGCACCTTCAGTATGGACTTTAATAATCAGCCCTGGCTTGATTTGACCTTGACTTGGCCTTAATCTCAGGGCTTCCCAGGTGGCACAGTGGTAAAGAATCCACCTGCCAATGTAGGAGACACAGTAGACGTGGGTTTGATCCCTGGGTCAGAAGATCCCCTGGAGGAGGGCATGGCAGCCCATTCCAGCATTCTTACCTGGAGAATCCCATGGACTGAGGAGCCTGGCGGGTCACAAGGAGTCATACACAATTAAGCAACTGAACACATACACATACTCTGGCCTTAATCTCACTACCCATTTGGTACTGAAACCTCTCCCCTCCTTCCCACAGCCCTTATTTGTGTCTTTCTGTGTCCAATAGCTTGGCAGGGACAACTCCAATATTGAAAGGAATGAGGTCAAGTAGAGTCTTTCAACATTTCTCTGGAGACCTGTAGAGAATACTTGTTAAAGTTGTTTCTGTGATTCACTAACTTTGGGGATTGGGAGGATGGGAAAAAGAAGACAAGTGAGTTTTACAAATTTACATGGTAAAGGTTTTACAAATTTTCTTTTGCACGCTATAGTTAATTTTTTTTTCCTCTTGAAAAATTGAGGTGAAGATCAAGGTTCAGGAAGTGAATAGTTCAGCTCAAACTGCAAGATGAATTCAAACATATTTTGTACTGTCAGTATATCCCTGTCAGAAGAATGTTCTGACTTACCTGATTATTTTAAGTGAGAGAAAGCACGTGGTTGGAAGAAGAATAAAAAGTGGTCTTTGGGTTATAGAAAAACAAGAACCTTGATGTGCATTTTGAGAACCTCCCTACAACAACACCACCCCCATGCTACACATACATTGGGAGGTAGCATGGCTTGAAAGAGGACTAGCCTTGTGGCAGATGGGACCACAGAAAGCCGTGAAAAAAGATTCCTGGGTTCCATTGGCAACCTAGAAGCAGTGGACAGCTGGGAATCTGAAGAGGCCATGTAGACGAAGCAGTGATTCTTTTGGCAATGACCTGTGATAACCTGTGTCCAGTGATGACCAATAGTCTATAACTTGAAGGTCAGACATAAACTCCCCATTTGCCCCTCTACCATTCCTTGACATTGTGTAAGACTCCAGAACTGTGGTACAACCCTGGAAGGATTAGAGAAGCCAAAAGCCAAGAATGACTGATGTTTCCTGCTATCATGGAAAAATGGAAGTTTAGATTCAGAGATTCAGGTTGTTGTTGTTGTTGTTTTTTTTAAAGAAAGCACAAGTGTGCATGAGAGACAGAGAGAGAGAGAGATGGGGTGGGTGTGAGATGGGGTGGGGTGTGGGGAGAGATGTGGGGGTAAGAGAGAGAGAAAAAATTACTTATTATACACCTGAGTTGGTGGGGAAGTTGGAGTTATAACTGACTCCTACTCCTCAGCTGTGTCCTATGAAGAAGTAACCTAGATGGAAATCTCCAACTTTCTAAAGTAACAGCGCTAAGGAGAGGGACCAGTGAGAAGCTAGGTTTAGTGCTAGTCCAGTGGATGTGAACTAAGGGGAGGAGGCAATGGAAATAGGGAAATTTCCTCCCTCTCTTCCTTTATCTCCCTCTTTTTCTTCTTTCCCTTTTGTTCCTGCCTTTAATTTTCTCTCTCTTCCCCACCTTCCCCATCTTTCCCCTTCCTTCCTCTCCAGTGCAGGGGTGCACCAGATTTTAAATCACACCCAGAATTCTAATCACAAGGAAGCCTGGGAAATGTAGTTTTTGCTTTCAAGCCACTGCAGAACACAAGAAGGGTGGAATGGATGTTGAATGCCAAGCCATTATCCCATCACACGAATTAAAATCCAGGCCTGGGGAACTGCACGATATTGCTAATGAGAAGATACTGCATAGTGAACAGTGTCCACTGTCCTCCCTTAGGTCTCCTGTGATCCTTTCTTTTTTGGCCACACCACATGCCTTTCAGGATACCTCAGTTCCCTGACCAGGGATTGAACTCTGGCCACAGCAGTGAAAAATCCAGAATTCTAACCATTGGTCCACCAGGGAACTCCCATCCTGTGATCTTTTTCACTGCTCTGTATATCCCTCTGCCAGCTTCAATGTCCTTTGCCTTCAACCTCCTTCTTACTCCCTAGTTGGAGGACTGCCATTGGGCTCCCAAAATCTGCCCACAGGCACAGAGTTGGAATTGCTTAGGCATTTATATAACCCTGTGGTGGCCTCTTATGAACTGAATATTTGTGTCCCTACCCCTCCAAATTCATTTGTTGAAATCCTAATCCCCAAAGAGGTGGGACTTTGGGGAGGTGACTAGGTCATGAGGATGGAGTCCTCATGAATGGGATTAGCACCGTTATAACAGAAGCCTCAGAAAGTTCCCCTGACCTTTTTGCCCTATGAGAATACAGCCAGCAGGCAGCCATCCATGAACCAGGAAGAGGACTCTCATTAGACACCAAATCTACTGACACCTTGATGGTGGACTTCCCAACCTCTAGAACTCTGAGAATTAAGTGTTTGCTGTTTTATCTACCCAGACTATGACAGTTTTGGTATAGCAGACGAAACAAAGACATGACCCTTAGCCAACAACAGCTGAAGAAGGCACTAGTATGAAAGCCCAGCCCTCTCATGTTTACCTGGGATGAACTCTCAGGTACTATGCCTCAGAGCTGCCTTGAAGGATCAGGCTGCAGCTGTCCTCCTAAGGGTTTTCCCTGAAAATGAAAACCTGTCATGCTTTTCCTATTTCCTTATCCTGCTATTCTGTTCCTACTCATTTTCCTTTTTACAAGTTTATTCCAAGAGCACTTCCTTTATACATCACTAGCATACAGATCTTTCCCTCAGGATATGCTTCTATGGAACTGAACCCCGAAATGTCCCATTCACCATTAAAGATCAGTCCCTGTCTGTGTAGATCAAATTCTCACCAGAGAGAAAGTAGAATCCATTTACTTCATGCTCATGAGATGGTAGGAAGAGTAGGTGAGATGGATATGGGGAGCAGATGGTCAGTTATCCATCCTGTTCTCCCTTATCTAACCTTGGACTTTAGAATAAGAAGCTACAGTGAATACTGGAGGTTAATCATCAGGAAGCATAATTCTTACCCGTTCTTCCCTTTGGAGGGCAGAATAGAACATGATGACTTGAGTTCGGATGACTCATGATTAGGAGCTCTGCATAATCAGGACTTGCAACATTGTTTGCTCCTGTTTGATTCTTCTTGGAAAAAAAATACTGGAAATTAGATCACCTAGCACCCATTACAACCACCCTCTAGCTTCCTTTTCCATACAAAGTCAGAAATCTGAAAACTACATTTCCGAGATTTCCTTGCCTCTAGAGTTCTGCATGTGATCCAGGTCCTTAACCTCAGGGTTCAACTTGGAGACAGCAACATAAATTAATGGTTGCCTGTGGGAAGAGGTGATCATCCAGGAAGTACAGAGATTAAAGAATTCGATCTTCAGCTGTGGCGGCATTTCCGGCATCCAGTGCCAAAGACTGGAGTAGTGGGTCTGTGATAAGACTGTGCATTTTCCCAGGCTGTATGAACTCTTGAGACTTTGATCCTGAGATTATAGCACTTGTGGATCGTGTTGTTTTCAACTAAAAATCCTGGCAGACAAAGGAGGTATTTAAGAGAGGTTGTGAGATGGAGTCATTTAACCATGTGCTACAGAAACAAGGGACGGTGAATGGTTAGAAAGATAACTACAGCTATTACTCCAAAGCTACACTTGGTTCTTGACCTCAGAACATTTCTGCATGTCCCCAGTGGGTTGCCTACAGTCTAAATGGGTAGGATAGCCAGAGTGGGTTGCTATGGCACAGTTGTCTGTAACTTGGTGAATGACAAGCATAGGATGTTGTAGGTTATGAAAAGGGCCACAAAATATTCCTTTCCCTCTATCCATGCCCTTTGGGAGTGTATGTACTCTTTCTATTGCTTTAGCCAAAGGGACATTAGCAAACATTATGGAAACATAGGCTTGAATAGTGGACTGGAGTTTGCCCTCTTTTTGCTTTGCGAACTTGGTTACCATATAAAAAAAAGTCCAGGCTAGCCTGCTAGATAACAAGGAGTATATGGGCTAGTGATAGTAACATCCATTGCCCCTGCTGCTGCTGCTGCTGTTGCTAAGTCGCTTCAGTTGTGTCTGACTCTGTGCTACCCCAAGACGGCAGCCCACCAGGCTCCTCTGTCCCTGGGATTCTCCAGGCAAGAACACTGGAGTGGGTTGCCATTTCCTTCTCCAATGCATGAAAACGAAAAGTGAAAGTGAAGTCGCCCAGTCGTGCCCGACTCTTAGCGACCCCGTGGACTGCAGCTCACCAGGCTCCTCCGTCCATGGGATTTTCCAGGTCCGTCGCCCCTGCCTACCGCCAAATGTGTGGATGGGGACCTATGAGGCCACCCATCACCTGGCTGACCTGCCAACTGATCATAAATGTATGAACAAGCCCAGCTTGCCCCCATGAACCTGGCCCAGACAAAAACATGCCCAGAAAAATCATGAGTAAAACAGTTGCTTTTTTTTTTTTTTTTTAGAGGTTTGATAAAATAGGAACTGAGTTATGTACTGACAGAAAAGAAAATAAGGTCTAAAAATTACCTAGTGAACTTTTGAATCTAAGAGAATTTTCAGACTAGAAATTGAAAGCTATGATTTGGCTTATGTTAGCTGCCTATTGTATTTTTTTTTCTTTTCTTTTTTTTTTTATTCTTGTTTTACAAACAGGAAATAGAAGAGTGGAAAATGAAAGGAATTTTTCCAAAGTCACACAGAAAATTAATTGCAGATCTGATAAATGCAGTTACAGGAGCAAAGGGTTAGCATGTATAATACAACCCAACCTCTGCCATTATTCTCTCATTCTGGGGAACCACATTATAAGAACTACAGCATTGTTATATTAATTATTTGGATAAGAACAATAATAGCACTGCCATCAACTTTTATTAAGCACCAGGTTGTGTGCCAGTTGTTTTTAGTGTAACATTTTCATTTTTGTCTAAGTCTCAAATTAAGCAAAACATGAGAGCATTTTACTGCCATACAACAGATGAAGATAATTCATTGGGTTTGGTTAATTTGTTCAAAGTCGTGTCATTAATGATTAGTGGAGAAGGAATCTGAATGAAGGATGCATGGGTTTCCTTGGGTTTCTTCTCATGCTTCTATTTACATTTGATTATATTCAGTATTATCCATAATAAATACTTTTTTTTTTTTTTTATTTTTTTATTTGATAAATTTAACGCCTTTTATTGCCATACCTCATTTTACTGTGCTTTGCTTTAGTGAACTTTATAGATACATGTTTTTTTTTTTCCTTGTTAATTTTCTGTTTAGTTGATCTATCCATAAGTGTGAGTGGGGTATTAAAGTCGCCCACTATTATTGTGTTATTGTTAATTTCTCCTTTCATACTTGTTAGGATTTGTCTTACATACTGCGGTGCTCCCATGTTGGGTGGATATATATTTATAATTGTTATATCTTCTTCTTGGATTGATCCTTTAATCATTATGTAGTGACCTTCTTTGTCTCTTTTCACAGCCTTTGTTTTAAAGTCTAATTTATCTGATACGAGTATTGTGACTCCTGCTTTCTTTTGGTCCCAATTTGCATGGAAAATCTTTTTCCAGCCCTTCACTTTCAGTCTGTATGTGACCCCTGTTTTGAGGTGGGTCTCTTGTAGACAACATATGTAGGGGTCTTGTTTTTGTATCCATTCAGCCAGTCTTTGTCTTTTGGTTGGGGCATTCAACCCATTTACGTTTAAGGTAATTATTAATAAGTATGATCGCGTTGCCATTTACTTTATTGTTTTGGGTTCGAGTTTATACACCATTTTTGTGTTTCCTGTCTAGAGAATATCCTTTAGTATTTGTTGGAGAGCTGGTTTGGTGGTGCAGAATTCTCTCAGCTTTTGCTTGTCTGAAAAGCTTTTGATTTCTCCTTCATACTTGAATGAGATCCTTGCTGGGTACAATAATCTGGGCTGTAGATTATTTTCTTTCATCATTTTAAGTATGTCTTGCCATTCCCTCCTGGCTTGAAGAGTTTCTATTGAAAGATCAGCTGTTATCCTTATGGGAATTCCCTTGTGTGTTATTTGTTGTTTTTCCCTTGCTGCTTTTAATATTTGTTCTTTGTGTTTGATCTTTGTTAATTTGATTAATATGTGTCTTGGGGTGTTTCTCCTTGGGTTTATCCTGTTTGGGACTCTCTGGGTTTCTTGGACTTGGGTGATTATTTCCTTCCCCATTTTAGGGAAGTTTTCAACTATTATCTCCTCAAGTATTTTCTCATGGTCTTTCTTTTTGTCTTCTTCTTCTGGAACCCCTATGATTCGAATGTTGTAGCGTTTAATATTGTCCTGGAGGTCTCTGAGATTGTCCTCATTTCTTTTAATTCGTTTTTCTTTTATCCTCTCTGATTCATTTATTTCTACCATTCTATCTTCTAATTCACTAATCCTATCTTCTGCCTCTGTTATTCTACTATTTGTTGCCTCCAGAGTGTTTTTAATTTCATTTATTGCATTATTCATTATATATTGACTCTTTTTTATTTCTTCTAGGTCCTTGTTAAACCTTTCTTGCATCTTCTCAATCCTTGTCTCCAGGCTATTTATCTGTGATTCCATTTTAATTTCAAGATTTTGGATCAATTTCACTATCATTATTTGGAATTCTTTATCAGGTAGATTCCCTATCTCTTCCTCTTTTGTTTGGTTTGGTGGGCATTTATCCTGTTCCTTTATCTGCTGGGTATTCCTCTGTCTCTTCATCTTGTTTAAATTGCTGAGTTTGGGAGTCCTTTCTGTATTCTGGCAGTTTGTGGAGTTCTCTTTATTGTGGCGTTTCCTCGCTGTGTGTAGGTATGTAGAGGTGGCTTGTCAAGATTTCCTGGTTAGGGAAAAACAGTTGCTTTAAACTACTGAATTTTAGAGTGGATTATTAGGCAGCTAAAGCTAACTGACATATTAAGACTCCAGAGAATTCTCAGGTGCCACTGGGAACAAAGATTGGGCCAAGTTGTTGCAAAAACAGGTCAAAAATTGCATCAGCCAAAATTTTAGCAGCGGATGCCAGCAGAACACACAGAGATGGGATCAGATCAATACCAGCATATGGATTCCTTCTCCCCACTGCCCCCCAGTGCCATGAGGTACAGTATGCCCTACAGACCTTTTAAAAATAACAGTAGATGCAAAGAATATCTGAAATCTGGGCTCTTCCAAATGAAACCCAGTTTAAATTATTAGACTTAATGCCATTTACCAGGCTGGACTAAAAATTTTAATTCTATTTGTGGGATAAACAAGAGTATATCAATTATACAAAGTTAAGAAGTTAGGATAAGGTGGCCATATATAAGCAAGATAATATTCTAATAAATTAATTTCTGTGTAATTTACATTCCTGAAAGTTAATGTATCAATTAATTATTAATTATAAGAAGAATGTTTAAGTAACTTATGATACAGCATTTGGTAAATTATTTTCCAAAACTGTGTAAAATGCTATTTGGGAAGGTTATTTATTAGTGTAGAAAATATTTACAATACAATTTTCAGTGCAAAAATCACAACATATTATATATCCAGCATAATTTATATTTTTATAAAATAAGTCACCTTTGCATAGAAAGTAGGCTGAAACAAAGGACACATAATATTCAAAATGATTGTAGGCAATGGGTCTAGACATGATATTGTCTTTCTATATTTTCTAAATTATCTTTAATGAGAATGCACTGTCTATAATGTTAATTTTGGAAAATTTGCATTGTGCTATATGACTTTTTAAAAATTTATTTTTATTGGAGTATGGTTTCTTTATGCATTGTACTATATAACTTTTAAAGTTTCTTCTAGGTCTAAGATTCAATGATTCTAAGAATTCAAAACCATTTACTGAAAAATGGTTTCATGATATATGATGCCTGTGTGATAATTTTAGTTATTTTTGTTTATTATAGCCAGTATCTAATAAATATGAGTGTCACTTGTAGTCAAATAACAATTTATTATTGGCTAGAAGAATCTACCTTCCTACCATTACTCTTCCACTTCTGAGTCATAAATAACGATCATTAATTCTTGCTGGAACTGTGGGATATAAGTGAAGACTAAAAACTTCAAGGAAAAAATGGGAACCATAGCCTCACACTTGTTGAGCATATACAGACCCACAACAGGGCTGCACATGTCTGGGGAGGGGGCGGAAACTGTCTTCCTGAAACCCAAGCCAGAGAAAAATAAGCCTCAGGTTTCCAAGAACCAAATATTCGTATTCAGCTAATTTTCTGGTAGGCTTTGTGGAAGTTTTTCTTTTTTTGCAGCAAGAGAATTCCAGAAAACCATGTGATACTATAGATACGAGCTTTTTTATTTTTGTTTTTAAGAATCTTAACATTTTTATTGTTATTTATGGAATTAAGGAAGACTCAAGGGAAATGTAGTAGTAGAAGAAGCCAGTTCCTTTTCTTTATCTCACTAAGGATGAAGAGTATCTTAGATACAAATACTTATGGACTTCCCTGGTGGTCCAGTGCACTCCCAATGCAGGGGGCCCAGGTTTGATCCCTGGTCAAGGAATTAGATCCCACATGTTGCAACTAAGACTTGGTGCAGCCAAATAAATAAATATTTAAAAAAGATATAAATACTTAGATGTTTGGGGCTTCCCTGGTGGCTCAGCAGTAAAGAAGCCACCTGCAATGCAGGAGACCTGGGTTCAATCCTTGGGTCAGGAAGACCCTCTGGAGAAGGGAATGGCAACCCACTCTAGTATTCTGGCCTGGAGAATTCCATAGACAGAGGAGCCTGGTGGATTACAGTCCATGGGGTCGCAAAGAGTCAGACATGACTGAGCAGCTAAACAACAACAGCAACTTAGAAGCTTTAGTGCAGCAATACAGGAAAGCTCATAGGAAAGGAGTGTGTGTGTGTGTGTGTGTGTGTGTGTATGTGTGTGTGTAAGAACAGAATCAGTTATTCTTATATTTATAGCTAGTCAAACTGTGACCCACAGACCTCTGCTGGTCTGCAAGGTTTTTTAAAGTACCCAAATAGTGCTAACTAGCTCATGTACAGGTACTTGGTGTAGGTTTGCCTTATTGGTTTGTGTTAGCTCTCAGTGTTTCTTAAACGTTAATACTACCTTCCAAGCTGAATTGCACACCTGTTAATTCAGGGGCCCTCTCTTATCAATCTTTGTATGCTCCCCCAATCACTCCCCAAATACTCCTGGAGCCCTGAACGTATCAATACTTCTTGGCATTTTGTTCCCTCTGCTTTGTGCTGCCTTCTGTTAGAGGGACAGAAAAAGCCTGGTGCAGGTGGCCCAGTGTTTTCCTCCAGATTTTTTTTTTTTTAATCATCTAGATTTTTATTACAGCCACTTTTTATCCTAATGACCCAAGAATCCTTCCAATGGAGGAGTAGTTTCAAATGGCTGCCACCATGCTGTACTCAGCGTCACTGCTGCCTCTCAGTGACCAAGACTTTTGGTATCAGTTTCGGATCTTCATGATTGATAGTAGGTGTTTACAGTCTCCAGGTGCGGCAACATTAATTAATCATCTTCAGCAGCTTTGTTCCTGTGTCAAATTCACTGTGCTGCTTTCTGTCCTCAAAATAAGGAATTTCTCAGGAGCGCCTCAGTCTTTTATGCAAATACATGTCTGACCACCTGTTCTAACAATTATCGAGACAGGGCTGACAAGTTCATATCCCTGATTGTTTTTCATCTGGTGCCAGGAATATCACTCCTGCTGCCTCGCTGTTGCTAGGGCTACGATCAGTACAATACTTAGCATATAGGTAGCACTTATTCACAAAGGAATTTCTAATCTATGAGCCCACCTGATCTTCTCTAAACCCTGTGGGGTAGGTATATTCATCACTTTTATGAGAATTTTTGCTTTTCCTCTTTCAAGACTGCTGTGATGATTGTGGATATGAAGAGAGGATGAGTCAGATGAGAGGAAAAGACAGAGGGCAGCGGGAAGAGAGGGATTTTCTCATAAGCAGAATCTGTGAGAGGCTGAAGAAATAAGAATGAGATTAAAGAAAAGATGTGCTGGTAGAAGAATTGTGCTTTGGCATTTCTAGACATTGGAGAGATTTAGGAAGGCGAGGCAGAAATTGTCGCTGTCTCACAGGTATTGTTTTTCTTCCCTTTTTTACATCTTTTCTGCTATTCAGTTTTCTGAAGATTGTCACACCAGGAAGCAAAGGTGATGGAGGTGCAAATGATATTTTGCTTTTAAAATCAACAAAGTGGGTACTTTCCTGGCGGTCCGGTGGTTAAGACTCCATGCTCCCAATGCATGGGGCTCCAGTTCAATTCCTGGTCAGGGAACTAGATTCCACATGCCACAACTAAGAGTTCACATGCTACAACTAAGAACTGGCACAGCCAAAGAAATTAAAAAAAAAAAAAAAACTGATGAAGGGAAAGACTGCTATTTAAATATGGCATGTTACTCTAACTCAAGAAAAATGAAATCTTTGTGGCATCAGAGAAAGACAGTTGAGAAAATCTGAAAGAAGCATGGGCATAACCAAAGAGTAATTCAAACTGTCAACTCTTAGTTGATCTAAGAGTTGATCTAAGGTACCATAGTTGATCTTTATCCCACAAAATAGTACTCTGCCTCAACTGACAGGTACAGCAGGATAATAGTTAGAGACAGACCAAGATAGCTAAGGCATTTGACCTTTACTTCCTCATAGAAGAGCTGAGAATTCAAAACTCAGAGACGTCAGAGTCTTGGCTTTTGAACTGAAAAATAAAGCAAAGGTTATAGCTGAAGAGAAAATAATTGGGAGTGAGGGTGGAGGGAGGGGTCAATTAGGAGGTTGGGATAAATATACATACTACACTATATTAAACAGGTAACCAACAAGGCTTTCCAGATAGCTCAAACAGTAAAGAATCTTCCTGCAATGCGGGAGACCTAGGTTTGATCCCTGAGTCAGGAAGATCCCCTGGAGAAGGGCATGGCAACCAACTCCACTATTCTTGACTGGAGAATCCCATGGACCGAGGAGCCTTGTGGGCTATAGTCCATAGGGTCACAAAGAGTCAGACATGACTGAATGACTAACACACACAACCAATAAGGACCTACTGTATAGCACAGAGAACTATACTCAGTATTTTGTAATAACCTATAAGGGTTGCAAAGAGTTGGACACGACTGAGTGACTAACCCTTTCACCTTTCATAATGGAAAAGAATCTGAAAAATTATATATATATATATATATATATATATAAAACTGAATTGCTGTACTGTACACCTTCTGAAACTAACACAACATTGTAAATCAACTATACTTCAATAAAAGAAGGATTAAAAAACAGAAAGTATTTGAAAGACTGTATCATCAGTAATGGATAGTTTTCTTCACCCTAAACCTAGAAACAGATTCATAGACTGGTGAAAAGGGAGACAAGGTCAGAAAACAGGAAAGAGCTTGAACATCAATGCAGTTCCTGAAAGGAGGCCCTCTGCCCTGCCCACTGTTGCCAAAATTGGGCCAAGTCCTTGTGGGATGGGGAGAACTGAACCCTATAAAGCCACTAAAGGATGTCTTAGGTTCATATTGGCAATCACATTCAAAATATACCACTGCCTTCAAATACCACCATTTACTCAGGTTTAAATAGGGTGCAAGGCAGAAGAAACAGCATACATACTGACAGTACCACAAAGGTCTTAACAACTTCCAGGCATGACTTCCAATGTCCTTAATTACTCCACAAAGGACTGCCAAGGGCAGAGAGATGAGACTGAGTACAGATGGACTGCTTCAGATGAGGGATGCTCTGGGGTCTTGTAAGCATTTCTGTTTTTATAGTATTGTAAATCTTACAGGAGTACATGACTAGATTCCATTCCTCAGTACTTCTTATTATTGGGGGAAACTGGATGAAGGGTACATAGAACCTTCCTGTACATTTTTTCAACTTCCTGAGAATCCATAGTTATTTCAAAATAACAAGTAAAGAGATTTGAACAAATGTATAGTAACTATGGAGAAAATATTATCAAATGAAACAAATTACATAAAATGGTATGGACAGTAAAAGTACCATCAACTATGAAAATGAAATATACATTTGAAAAAAAAAACAAACTAGGAGGATTTTTTATGCCCAAACCAATAATGGTTATGCTGTGACATTAGGATTATGTAGGTTTATTTTTCTTTTTTCTAATTTCAAAGTTTCATTATAAGATTTATGAGACATAATTAAAATAATTAAACATATACCTTGAAAAATGGAAATAAGAGAAACACTGGTTTTCAGATAATAAGAGCATCTCACAATTGAGAGGGACAAAGAGAAGATCTTATTCAACCTCATTGAACATCTCCAATGACAATAAACTCTTATCTTTGGTGGTCCATATTTTTATCAGATTAGATATTATTAGATATTATTCAGTTCAGTCGCTCAGTTGTGTCTGACTCTTTGTGACCCCATGAACCGCAGCATGCCAGGCCTCCCTGTCCATCACCAACTCCCGGAGTCCACCCAAACCCATGTCTATTGAGTTGGTGATGCCATTCAACCATCTCATCCTCTGTCGTCCCCTTCTCCTGCCCTCAATCTTTCCCAGCATCAGGGTCTTTTCAAATGAGTCAGCTCTTCGCATCAGGTGGCCAAAGTATTGGAGTTTCAGCTTCAACATCAGTCCTTCCAATGAACACCCAGGACTGATCTCCTTTAGGATGGACTGGTTGGATCTCCTTGCAGTCCAAGGGACTCTCAAGAGTCTTCTCCAACAATACAGTTCAAAAGCATCAATTCTTCGGCACTCAGTTTTCTTTACAGTCCAACTCTCACATCCATACATAATATTATAATTGCTATAAATGTATTACTTTGAGTCAAAATGTAACCTTTTTATGATATCCAGGCTTTGTAGATATTTAAAAATAAATTATTTTTGAGGATAATGAGTATATTCATTTTCTAACTGTGCTGATGTTTTCTTGAGTGTGTGTTAAAATTTATCAAATTTACATTTTAAATATGCACAATTTATAAAATGTCAATTATATCTCAATAAACCCATTTTAAAAATGGAAATATGGGAGAATCTGGGAAGTATAAAAAGAAGTATTTCTTCATGTTATCACAGACTCACACAACTATTGGGATGTTGAGAAACCATCCAGTTCATGTCTTCAGGCAAGACCAAACTGAGAAGAACTTAAAAAATTGTTAAGCCCTTTCTCAAAACTCTTCAAAGAAACTTCTAACATTTTTAACTTTTAAATTTTTCTAATATATAACTACTGAAAACGTCTACTCTAAACCAATCACCTCTTGTCTGTACTAAACAAGCATGGAGTCCAGTTGTTCTTTCTTATTGGGGTCTCCTACACATTAATTAAATGTCACTGAAGCTCCTGAGAAACATGCCACAGAAATAAATTAGGCAACACTTTTCCCTACGTTGTAAATCTAGAAAATAACCTTGAAGATCCTCTTTGCCATTCCCTTCAATTCAGATCAAGCATAATGCCTGAATAGATCATTTTTGGATCTCACTCCTCTGGACCTCATCACTTCTCACCATCTTCCTGTACTTTCCAGAGGCATATGGAACTCCAGAGCTGATGAGATAATAAAAATTCCATCAAAAGCCTCAGTCTACCCTGGTGAAGAATACCTTTACCATATTTTCAGAGGCCCCTTTCTTCCCCAGCCAAACTAGATCCCTATGATAGGTCATCTGAGGAGGGAAAGAAGACAGAAGGGGAGAGGGTATCTTCCACCATTTCTGGTTCATGAGATATTATTACAAACTATCAATACCCTTGAGCATTTCTAAAGTGGCTTCTTAATTCTCTACATAACTTTATCTGTTACTTGATATTAACTTCTACTAGATTCTTTCTTTGAAAAAGTGGCCCAGCATATGTGGTAGATTGGCTCAGTATTCTTCAGGCACTGGATTGATTAATTTGTGCACTATCCCGTTTACTCACTCTTTTAATCAATTTGGATTGGATATTTCCCAGGTATTACAGAATCTGCTATGCATAGTGTTGATATAGTATATTGAGCAGGTCCAGGAGACAGAATAAACAGGTAAAACAGAAGTAAAAAACATTACAAGTCAGAATAAGTGTTATGAAGGAAATAAACAGAATGCCATAACAGCAAATCATGAATGTTCTGGGAGGGTTGATTTGGATAGGGTGGCTAGTTTGTCTAACAAAAAAATATTTAATTGACTCCTAAAGTATAAGAAATTTGTTAAGGTAGGTATGTGGTTATTAAGAATTTTCTGGAAGAAATTACTGTCTTCCTGGAAAAGGCAATATGGTACATTGGAAAAAGTACAGGCTTTGGGACTGAATGACACTGAGTCTGAATATTTGTTTAGCCAATTGTTTGCTGTGTAGCCATAGACATTTTGTTAACACTTATGAAGTTTTGTAGATAATAATACTTATTAGTATTTATTTTGGTGATTAAATGTATATTTCCTGTAACATTTCCATTATTTTTTATAAACATCAATTACCTATTTTCTCCTAAACAGAGGAATCATCTTCTAACATATGTATAAAGGAATCTGCAATAGTTTTAGGCATTGACAGTATGTTTTACAGATGCTAGACACAAAAATAATTATTTTGATTTAATATGTGGAAAGTCGAAAGTTAGACAAGTTTAATGTTCCCCAATGCCACAATGACAGCACAGAGAGGGAGCCAAACTGTCTTAGTTCAGTACATCAGCTTCCAACTTGTTTTAACACACTATGCAGGATTGTCAGCAAGTTGAGGGCTGGGGCAGTGTCGTTTTCATCTTTGACTGTACTGTGATCAGCCTGGTATATAAGAGGATTGTGTTCTAAAACTAATAATATGATAGAAAAAGTGTGGAGGTTCCTCAGAAAACTAAAAGTAGAATTGCCATATGATCCCATAATTCCACTCCTGGGCATATACTCAGACAAAACTATAATTCAAAAAGATACATGTACCTCAATGTTCATAGCAGCACTATTTACAGTAGCCAGGATATAGAAGCAACCTAAATATCCATCAACAAATGAATGGATAAAGAAGAGTTGGTGCAAATATACAATGCAATGTTACTCAGTCATAAAAAAGAATGAAATAATGCCATTTTTAGCAACATGGATGAACCTAGAGATTAACATACCAAGTGAAGTGAGTCAGAAAGAGAAAGACAGATACTATATATCACTTACATGTAGAATCTAAAATATGGCACAAATTAACCTATCTATGAAAGAGAAACAGACTCACAGACATAGAGAACAGACTTGTGATTGCCAAGGGAGAGGGGAGTGAGTGAGGGAAGGACTGGGAGTTTGCAGTTAGCAAATGTAAACTATTATATACAGGATGGATAAACACCAAGGTCCTACTGTATAGCACAGGGAACTATATTCAGTATCTTGTACTAAACCATAATTGAAAAGAATATAAAAAAGAATGTCTATATGTGTATTACTGAGTCAGTCACTTTGCTGTACAGCAGAGATTGGCACAACATTGTAAATCAATAATAGCTCAATAAAAAATTAAATTATGAATTAAAAACCTAATAGTGTAAATACTTTTACTCCTTCTCCTCCTGGAATTATTACAAAAGCAAAAGGGAGGAAAATGCTGTACAAACTCCATTTTGAATGAAACCAGGGGACAAGTAATCCTCAGACTCCAAAATATATTATATTTATATGCATTTGTACATGTATACATACACAGTATATTTATATATGTAAATATTATAAGGAAGGAAGCTGAGACTGAGTACAAGTGTATAGGAGGGAGTGAACAGAAGCCCTTGAGAACAGTGAGAGGGAGTAATAATAGAAGCTCTTAGAAAATATCAGAAAGGAAGGGGCTTACTCAGATGTGCTAAAGCTGTATACATTATGTGTAACCGTACAGGAACTGGGTCTTCTGGCCTGGAGGCAGAAGCTCTCAGAAGTCCAGTCTGGGTCAGAGAAGCAGAAGAGTTGGGGCTACATGGATAATCCACAGATGCGCCATAACTGCAGGAAGCAATGTGTCTCTGTGGTAGCAGAGGAGGAGCCTTTGTTCTGTGAAGTCACTCTCGCTATCATTCTCCTCACCCCCTGCTGTAAACATGGACTAGAAGTAGCTGACCCCGAAGAATATAACCTACTTAACCATGAGTAATAGAAAAAAACAAGCATACAGACACCATAGCAAAAAAAAAAAGAAAAATGTATGATACAGCAGTAAATATTACCAATACCTGAAAATGCTCACCAGAAGAATGTTGCCTTGGACAAGGAAAACTGTGACTAATAGATATAACTGGTGCCTGCTCCAACCCCTTTGCATTCACAGTTTCTGAAAATGCTGTTGGCTACTTGCTGCAAGCTCCTGTGGCTTCATGACAGCTAACGCAAGGTGGGCAAGGGTTTATGTCCCCAGAAGCAGCCCTCAATCAATAATAAACTCACCACTTTGGAAATGTGAGAGACAATTCTGAGATGGGTTCTACATCTTTATCATTCAACATTACCTGGGATCTTAATAGACTTCCAGAATCTCAGACCTGCTGAACAAGAATCTGTTCTTCAAAAAGATCCCATGGTGATCTATGTGACTTTAAACCTGTGGCGGATTCATTTTGATATTTGGCAAAACTAATACAATTATGTAAAGTTTAAAAATAAAATAAAATTAGAAAAAAATAAATAAATAAAACTTGAGAATCCCTGTTATATACAGTCTCCTAGAGGACCCCATCAGGATTGGGACCTACTGTCCACAGCAGTAACCTGCCCATGAATGCACCTACTATTGGCTGCTGTCCTCCTGTCCTTTTCTTGTCTCAGTTTACTAGTCTCACACCAGTATTTCATAGGATCCCCTCCCAAATAAACAACTTGCCTCATTGTCAGGAAGCATTTAACAGGAAGCTTCCTGTGTGCTGTTTTGGATCTGTCAGGAGTCCTCTGTTCCTTATTAATTCCTGAATATTCAGGAATTAAGAGGAGAGGCAAGCCTTTCCCAGGGCTGAGGGATCCAGGCATTTCCTTCGTTAGTTTTTCAATATGATGATAAGTACCCTCTTCCTTCTTGTGAACCATACAATAAAAGAAACAACTCTCTCTCTCTCTCTTTAATATGGATCACCTATGTTTTGTAAGCCTGGAATTTTAATCTTTATCTTTGCTGAGAATAACTACAGTATATATGCCCACACCATGTTGATTAAAACACCTTTGCTCCATCAGAGCTTTGGTCTCCGGGTCTTTCTTTCTCTCTCTCTCTCTCAGGCTATTTCTTTGGAGCACAGAGGCTGAGTTCACTTTCCTGCCCGGGCTTCTAAGACACTCTTGAGAAGGCGCTCTGCACCTTCACCCTATCGAGAGGGCGCCTGAGGCCTCCATGAACAGAGCAAGCCCTATGCCAGGGGCTTTATTGGCTTTCTGTGTAAACCAACACATATCAGCCTCTTTCTCTCTCCCGTACTTTGTCATTGGTCAACTCTGGACCACCAGGTTCCGGTCCACTAAAGGACCTCAACACCTCATATCCTTATCTTAGAATCTATTTCTGAGGGAACTCAACCTATGATGGTGACCAAACATTTTATGAAGAAATCAAAAAAAAGAAGGAAAAAAGAAAGAAAGCAATTGCCACTTGGAAGAATAGTTGCAAAGAAGGAATGGTGGAACTCAGGGAAAAGATGACATGAGGCAGAATATCAAGTGAGTTGTCAGAACATGGGAGAGTATGAGAAGAAAAATGGCTGAATCACAGAAATAAAGATAGAATCAGGAGGAAAACAGATCACAGGTATAATTACAGATATTAGAGTAAAGAGTGGGAGATAAATAGAAGACAGAAATGAAAATAGTCATCCTAATGAAGTAGAAATAGAGAAATTAAAAGAGATTAGAGAGAAAATAATAGTTATAGAAGATAGCCAAAATACACTGCAGTCCCAGGAGAAGAAAAACAGATTTTTAAATATTAAAAAACTTTCTTTAAATAAAAGATAATCTTTATATTGTTGGCTAGGAAAAAAACTGACTTAGAATGGTTTGCATTAAAACACGTACTGGTAAATTTACCAGACCTTAAAAATAAATGAAGGATCCAAATTGAATACCTTTACTAACATATTTACACCTACACTTCAAATCAAAATTTGTAAGTACATTATGAAAATTCTTTTTTAGTACATCAGTTATAAAAAATAAATATATAAAAGAATCCATTGGACAATCAGGCAAAACAAATCAAGTCACTCAGGCTGGCCTCAGATTTCTCCATAGTATCAATCAAGGCCAAAAGACAATGGTGAACGTCTACAAAACACACAAGAACAAAAGTATGTGCTGAGCAAAACACTGTCTGACATAAATCATACCAATGTTTTCTTAGGTCAGTCTCCCATGGCAATAGAAATAAAAGCAAAAATAAACAAATGGGACTTAGTCAAATTTACAAGCTTCTGTACCGCAAAGGAAACAGTAAACAAAACGAAAAGACAACCTACAGAACGGGAGAAAATATTTGCAAATGATATGAACAACAAGGGCTTAATTTCCAAGATATACAAACAACTCATACAACTCAACAAAAACAAAAAAATAAACAACCCAACTGAAAAAATGGACAGAAGACCTAAATTGACACTTCTCCAAAGAAGACATACAGGTGGCTAACAGGCACATAAAAAGATGCTCAACATTGCTAAACATTGGAGAAATACAAATCAAAACTACAGTGAGATATCACTTCATACCAGTCAAAATGACCATCATTAAAAAGTCTACAAATAAATCCTGGAGAGGGTGTGGAGAAAAGGGAACCCTCCTACACTGTTGGTGGCAATGTACTTTGGTGTAACTACAGAAAACATGGAGGTTTGGCAAAAAACTAAAAGCAGAGTTGCTATATGATCCAGCAATCCCACTCCTGGGCACATAACCAGACAAAACTAAATTCAAAGAGACACATGGACCATTATGTTCATAGCAGCACTCTTCACAATAGACAAGACGTGGAAACAGCCTAAATGTTCATCGACAGATGAATGGATAAAGATGTGGCACAACTAATGAGCCCATGCTCTACAACTACTGAAGCCCATGTGCTCAAGAGCCTGTGCTCTGCAACAAAAGCCACCACAATGAGAAGCCTGTGCACTGCAACTAGAGAGTAACCCCTGCTCACTGCAACTAGAGAATGCCTGAGCAGAAACGAAGATCCAACACAGACGGTAATTGTAAAAAGCTGTGGCACATATATACAGTGGAATACTACTCAGTCATAAAAAAGAGTGAAATAATGCCATTTGCAGCAACATGGATGCAACTGGAGATTATCATGCTTGGTGAACTCACTAAGAGAAAGACAACTATATATAATTTACATGTGGAATCTAAAATATGACACAAAGGAACCTATCTATGAAACAGAGAACAGACTTGTGGCTGCCAAGGGGGAGGGAGTTGCAGGCAGAGATGGAATGGGAGACTGGGGTTAGCAGATGCAAGCTATTATATATGGAATGGATAAAGATCTGGATACCTCAGAAGGTACAAGGATAAATGCTTCAATTGCAAGATAATTCTTGCTGAAAATGTGCTTTATAAAATTTCCTTCCATAGAGTTTCTTGCTTTCTGGAGGAAGCAAAGCTTTGTGAAGTTATCTAATGAGCCAAGAAAACTCACTGAGCTAGGGACCTGTAGGCACAAGAAGTTCCAAAGCATTCATTTGAGGCATCATATTGAATACATTAATCACCTAGATTGAGAGACAGAAACTTTCCTCACCCATATATTCTATCAATATCAGATCATATACTCCTATAGAAAGAAGAGTTGGTTAGATACTCTCAAACTTCTCCAATGTAAGGACCCCTTTTTAGCCATCAAAACATTTTTAAGATCCACAAAGGTTGAAAAAATGCATTGTTGCAAATTAACACTATTGATTCCATAATGCTATAATCAGTTCAGTTCAGTTGCTCAGTCATGTCTGATTCTTTGAGACCCCATGAACTGCAGCACACCAGGCCTCCCTGACCATCACCAACTCCCAGAGCTTGGTCAAACTCATGTCCATCAAGTCGGTGATGCCATCCAACCATATCATCCTCTGTCATCTCCTTCTCCTCCCACCTTCAATCTTTCCCAGCAGTAGGGTCTTTTCCAAGAAGTCAGTTCTTCACATCAGATAGCCAAAGTATTGGAGTTTCAGCTTCAGCATCAGTCCTTCCAATGAATATTCAGGACTGATTTCCTTTAGGATTGACTGGCTGGATCTCCTTGCAGTCCAAGGAACTCTCAAGAGTCTTCTCCAACACCATAGTTCCAAACCATCAATCTTTCAGTGCTCAGCTTTCTTTATGGTCCAATGCTCACATCCATACATGACTACTGGAAAAACATTAGCTTTGACTAGATGGACCTTTGTCAGCAAAGTAATGTCTCTGCTTTTTAATATGCTGTCTAGGTTGGTCATAGCTTTTCTTCCAAGGAGCAAGCATCTTTTAATTTCATGGCTGAAGTCACCATCTTTTAATTTCATGGCTGCAGCAGCTTTGGAGCCCCCAAAATAAAGCCTCTCACTGTTTTCATTGTTTCCCCATCTATTTGCCATGAAGTGATGGGACTGGATGCCATGATCTTAGTTTTTTTGAATGTTGAGTTTTAAGCCAGCTATTTCACTTTCCTCTTTCACTTTCATCAAGGGGCTCTTTAATTTCTCTTCACCTTCTGCCATAAGGGCGGTATCATCTATGTATCCGAAGTTATTGATATTTCTTCCAGAAATCTTGATTCCAGCTTGTGCTTCATCCAGCCTGGTATTTCGCATGATGTACTCTGCATAGAAGTTAAATAAGCAGGGTGACAATATACAGCCTTGACATACTCCTGTCCCAATTTGGAACCAGTCCGTTGTTCCATATCCAGTTCTAACTGTTGCTTCCTGACCTGCATATAGGTTTCTCAAGAGACCGGTCAGGTGGTCTGGTATTCTCATCTCTTTCAGAATTTTCCACAGTTTATTGTGATCCATACAGTCAAAGGTTTTGGCATAGTCAATAAAGCAGAAATAGATGTTTTTCTGGAACTCTCTTGCTTTTTCCATGATCCAGCAGATGTTGGCAATTTGATCTCTGGTTCCTCTGCCTTTTCTAAAATCAGCTTGAACATCTGGACATTTGCGGTTCACATATTGTTGAAGCCTGGCTTGGAGAATTTTGAGCATTACTTTACTAGCGTGTGAGATGAGTGCAACTGTGCAGTAGTTTGAACATTCTTTGGCATCGCCCTCCTTTGGGATTGGAATGAAAACTGACCTTTTCCAGTCCTGTGGCCACTGCTAAATTTGTTGGCATATTGAGTTCAGCACTTTAACAGCATTATCTTTTAGGATTTGAAATAGCTCAACTGGAATTCTATCACCTCCACTAGCTTTGTTTGTAGTGATACTTCCTGAGGCCCATTTGACTTCATACTCCAGGATGTCTGGCTCTAGGTGAGTGATCACACCATTGTGGTTAGCTGGGTCATGAGGATCTTTTTTGTATAGTTCTGTGTACTCTTGCCATCTCTTCTTAATATCTTCTGCTTCTGTTAGGTCCATACCATTTCTGTCCTTTATTGTACCCATCTTTGCATGAAATGTTCCCTTGGTATTTCTAATGTTCTCGACAAGCTCTCTAGTCTTTCTCATTCTGTTGTTTTCCTCTATTTTACTTAAGTATATTTTATTAATTTTAATGATATATTTTATTATTTAAAGTATAAACAATATATTTTACTTATATATCCAGAATACTATCATTTTAACATGTGAGCAATAAAACATTATTGAAATGTTTTATAATCTTTTTTCATACTAAATTTTACATTTATTGGTGCATTTTATACTTATGGGACATCTAAATTTGGACTAGTTATGTTTAAGGGCTGAAAATCCCACATGCCTAGTGGCTACTGTTTTGGACAGTTCTGTTTTATGAGAAGGCCCTAGGTGGAGCCAAAGCAAAAACAACAGCCAGTTGTGGATGTGACTGGTGATGGAAGTCTGATGCTGTAAACAGCAATATTGCATAGGAACCTGGAATGCATGAATCAAGGTAAATTAGAGGTAGTCAAGCAGGAGACGGCAAGAGTGAATATCAATATTTTAGGAATCAGTGAACTAAACTGGAGTGGAATAGATGAATTTAATTCAGATGACCATTATATCTACTACTGTGGGCAATAATTCCTTAGAAGAAAAGGAGTAGCCCTCATAGTCAACAAAAGAGTCCAAAATGCAGTACTTGGGTGTGAGCTCAAAAATGACAAAATGATCTCTGTTTCTAAGGCAAACCATTCAATATCACGGTAATCCAAGTCTATGCCCCAACCACTAATACCAAAGAAGCTGAAGTTGAACAGTTCTATGAAGACCTACAAGACCTTCTAGAACTAACACTCCAAAAAGATGTCCTTTTCATCATAGGGGACTGGAATGCAAAAGTAGGAAGTCAAGAGATACCTGGAGTAACAGGCAAATTTGGCCTTGAAATACAAAATGAAGCAGGGCAAATGCTAACAGAGTTTTGTGAAGAGAAGACACTGGTCATAGCAAACACCCTCTTGCAACAACACAAGAGAAGATTCTACACATGGACATCACCAGAGGGTCAAAATGCTATAACGGCCATCTGTTATTTTTACTGGTCAGCCCTTCTGTTTGCTGCTGCTACTACTAAGTCACTTCAGTCGTGTCTGACTCTGTATGACCCCATAGATGGCAGCCCACCAGGCTCCCCCATCCCTGGGATTCTCCAGGCAAGAACACTGGAGTGGGTTGCCATTTCCTTCTCCAATGCATGAAAACTGAAAGTGAACTTGCTCAGTTGTGTCTGACTCTTAGCAACCCCATGGACTGCAGCCTACCAGGCTCCTCCACCAATGGGATTTTCCAGGCAAGAGTACTGGAGTGGGGTGCCATTGCCTTCTCTGTTTACTGAGGTCCTAATATACACCAGCTTTCCTATGGTGAAGCATCCCTTCTTTTCTACTTTCAATCCATCCATCTTGGATTATTTTGACTCAATTCTTGTATTCAGGGGTAGGTATGTGACTCAGACCTGGCCAATCAGAACATCCAATTTCCTTGGCCACAATAATTACTTCCAAGATGGACATGGACTAACCCAATTTGAGATAATCTTTGAATATTTGTTGGGATTGTTGAGAGGGAGACAGTCCCGTTTTTTCCTGGACTACTGGGATTTGCCTATATAAGCCTTTTTAGCTGTTGGCAACCATCTACACAATAATAAAGTACTCATGAGAATAAAGCTCAGGGACAGGGCATAAAGATGAGATATTTAAAGAGATGGAGTTCAATTATCATGGTTTGGGCTCCTAGAACTATTCATGCCTGGATGTACTCATATATTTTTCAGATATATGAACCTCTAAATATAATTTTTAGTTTGAATTTGGTTTCTCTTACTCAAAAGTAGCAGTCTCTTCTAATATACATGCTTTGAGATGATATTTTATTTCATTAATCCCTAAGAGCTGAGTGCTGTGTGTGCTGCAAGAAATATTTAAAATACTAGCACAAATATTCATGAGACATAGTGTTAAATGAGAAATTAACATTCTGTGTGTATATCAACATGAAGACATCTTGCAATTAACTGCCACAAGGGGTCAGAGATCTACAGTTTAGGAACCATTTTAATCTAAATTTTGGAGGTCATGTAGATACAGACTAGGGCCTCATTTATACAACTAAAATGTAGAGTAGAAGATGATTATCTTGGAAATCTAGTGGGGTTTAACAAGCTAATCAACACTGTGTTTTCTCTCTGTCAGCATAGTCTCAAAGTCAAATGTGGCTTGCCTCTAAAAAAATATTCACTGCAGTTACATGATGTTTTACAGTGATTGAAAACATTCTAGGGAATGCACTACCATTTTATTTTAGCAGGGAGACTATTTAGAACTTTAATAAGGCTACGAGGTATTATTCAGTAAAGGAAAATAAGTTCATTCTCATGTCAACTTAGAAAAACCATAAGAATATATATACACAACTACAGCTATTTTTTCAGGCATCATTTTATTACTTTGCAAATTTGTCAAGCTAATCTACTGCTTTCCGGGTGCCTCTAAATACATTATTTCACTTAATTCTAAAAGTAATTCTGTAAGGAAGTAAACTAGAAGTCATTGAGACTTTATTGAGCTCTATTATGGGTGATGCATAAGCACACATACATGAACACACTTTAAAGTAGGGCCAATAAAGTAAATATTATTATTACTATTTTATACACAAGAAAATTAAGGCTCAAAAGATAAATGAGATATTCTACTTCACATATTTAATACAAAGCAAAGCTCGAATTAGTACAAAATTTTCAGGACTCAAGATCCTCTCTATTTTTGACCCTATTTTTTTTACTTCTAACAGACCTAAGAAGGATCTATATGTCTGAAACAGAATGAATGAGTGTAGCTTCATCTGGCCATTGAGTGCTGAAGACCGGCATATCTGAATTTCTTGCCTCCATGTTGATCTGAATTATTGAAAACAATCACCTGATGTGAAGAACTGACTCATTGGAAAAGACTCTGATGCTGGGAGGGATTGGGGGCAGAAGGAGAAGGGGACAACAGAGGATGAGATGGCTGGATGGCATCACCAACTCGATGGGCATGAGTTTGAGTGAACTCCGGTAGTTGGTGATGGACAGGGAGGCCTGGCGTGCTGCGATTCATGGGGTCGCAAAGAGTCAGACACGATTGAGCGACTGAACTGAACTGAACTGAATACTTACTATATTAATTACTGTCTCCTAACTTGGTGCTTTTGTCATTATTTTTGTCTCCCACTCTTTTCCCTCCTTTTGTAGTTTTAATTCAGTGTCTTATATGATTCCATGTCCTCTATCTTAGCATATCAGTTACACTTCTTTTGAAAACTTTTTAGTGGTCATCCTACAATGTGCAGCATGTTTCAACTAACCCAGGTCCATTTTCAAATAACATTATACTAATTCAATGTACTGTTAGTACTTTAGAATAACAAAATAATCCTAATTACTCCCTTCTGTCCCTTGTATCACTGCCGTCATTCATATCATATATGCATCCATCCATATATACATATATATGTATACATTGCTATATGTAGTTCATATTATTTTAAACAAACTTATATGTTAGAGCAATTAGGAATCAGAAAATAATTTTTTATTTTTGTTCAGTTCAGTTGCTCAGTCACGTCTGACTCTTTGTGACCCATGGACTGCAGTATGCCAGGCCTCCCTGTCCATCACCAACTCCCGGAGCTTGCTCGAATTCATGTTCATCGAGTCAATGATGCCATCCAACCATCTTGTCTTCTGTCGTTCCCTTCTCCTTCTGCCTTCAATCTTTCCCAGCATCAGGGTCTTTTCTAATGAGTCCGTTCTTCCCATAAGGTGGCCTAAGTATTGGTGCTTCAGCTTCAACAACAGTCCTTCTGATGAATATTCAGGACTGATTTCCTTTAGGATGGACTGGTTTGATCTCCTTGCAGTCCAAGGGACACTCAAGAGTCTTCTCCAACCCCACAGTTCAAAAGCATCAATTCTTTGACTTTTCTTTTTTTAACCTTCACCTTTTTGAATTTTACCATCACTTATTCCTTCTTCAGTGCTCTTCCTTTCTGTATGTAGATCTGAGTTTCTGACCTGTGTTATTTCCCTTCTCTCTAAAAAACTGTAAAACATTTTTTTGCAAGGCAGGTTTACTAGAAACACATTCCTTCAAGTTTTATTTGTCTGAGAAAATCTAGTTCTATCTAATTTTGGGGGGATAGTTTGGCCAAATAGACCATTCTAGTTTTTTTTTTCTGTTAACACTTTAAATGTTTTACTCCACCTTCTGTTTGTGTGCATGGCTTCTGAGAAGTTAGATGTTAATTTTTATCTTTGTTCTTCTATAAGTAAGTAATTTTTTCCCTCTGGCTTCTCTAAAGAATTTATCTTTATTTTTGATATTCTGTAGTTTGAAGATGATATACCCAGGTTAGTTCTGTTGGCATGTATCCTGCTTGGTGTTCTCAGCTTCCTGGATCTATGGTTTAGTATTTGACATTAACTGGGGAAAAATTCTCAGTCAACACTGTTTAAAATATTTCTTATGCTCCTTTCTCTCTTTCTTCCTCCTTCTGGCATTATGGATATTTACACCTTTGGTAGTTTTCACACAGTCCTTGGACAGGCAAGCATTCTATAGTCCTATGATCAAGTCTCAGTCCTTTAGTGAGCCTGTGCTTCTGGACTGTGAATTTAAAAAATGCTTCTCACTTTTTCCTCTCCTCCTATGTAGAGCAGGAGGGTTAGGGTGTGCCAGAGTTGGGATTTCCCTCCTCCCATGTGGAAGACTAGAGCCAGCTGATGTTGGGTATTTCCCTTCCCCACATCAGTTAGCTTCTGATAGTATCCCAGCAAGTCAGGCTCTGATTAACTGTGGTCATGTATGGATGTGAGAGTTGGACTGTGAAGAAGGCTGAGTGCCGAAGAATTGATGCTTTTGAACTGTGGTGTTGGAGAAGACTCTTGAGAGTCCCTTGGACTGCAAGGAGATCCAACCAGTCCATTCTGAAGGAGATCAGCCCTGGGATTTCTTTGGAAGGAATGATGCTAAAGCTGAAACTCCAGTACTTTGGCCACCTCATGTGAAGAGTTGACTCATTGGAAAAGACTCTGATGCTGGGAGGGATTGGGGGCAGGAGGAGAAGGGGACGACAGAGGATGAGATGACTGGATGGCATCACTGACTCAATGGACGTGAGTCTGGGTGAACTCCGGTAGTTGGTGATGGACAGGGAGGCCTGGCGTGCTGCAATTCATGGGGTCGCAAAGAGTCGGACACGACTGAGCGACTGATCTGAAAGGCCTTATTAAGAAGAACAATACACTCTGGCATATTTCAAAATGTTTTCTTTTCCCCTTCCTCCACCAGAAGCAGGGTTGGACGAGGGGGGCAGGTGTAGGATTTTTCTCCAGTATTTATTGTGTGAACCTGGTCTACCTCCTGGAAATAAATCTCATAATATTGGGTGGCCCCCTTATGATTCGGCTCCTCTGCAGTTTTTTGGAGAAGGCAATGGCACCCCACTCCAGTACTCTTGCCTGGAAAATCCCATGGGCGGAGGAGCCTGGTAGGCTGCAGTCCATGGGGTCGTGAAGAGTCGGACAGGACTGAGCGACGTCACTTTCACTTTTCACTTTCATGCATTGGAGAAGGAAATGGCAACCCACTCCAGTGTTCTTGCCTGGAGAATCTCAGGGATGGGGGAGCCTGGTGGGCTGCTGTCTATGGGGTCGCACAGAGTCGGACACGACTGAAGCAACTTAGCAGCAGCAGCAACAGTTTTTAACTCTCAGAGTTGCCCACACTGAGCCTCCATCAATTCATCAATTAGAAGCCAGGTTTTCCTAAGCTGGCATCAGCTCTCATGGCCGTTTCTACTTGTGAGTCTCTGCTCCAGTAAGCTCTGACTTCCTGCATTCGCTGGTCTGTCTCTTCAATCTTGGGGGCAGGGATTTGTCCTGTGTTCTCTTCTCTCTTATGACTCTAAGAGCAGTCACTGATATTTCAAGTCTGTTGAGCTTTTCACTTGTTGTTAGGATACAGTGGTGACTTCCAAGCTCCTTACATGTAGAACTTAATAATGGAAATCATTGTGTCACTTTATGGCTCTTGAATCCGGTCCCTCCTTTCCATCTCCCTTGCTGATGCCCTGGTTTGAAATTTCATTACTGGACTATTATAACAGCCATCTTGTTTGCGTCCATGTGAAGTCTCTCTTTCCTCTTTTGCAGCCTTACATCACTTCCAAATTAATCTAAAATTCAACCGACATAATGTGATTTCCTCACTCTGAAGTGGTCTCATTATCTCATACAAATCTGCATTCTTCACTCTGACACTCAAGGTCATCCATTCTTTGTTCTACACTTAGCTTTTCAGATGTTCTCTCACTGCTCTCTTCACTCCCAGGGGAACTGGACTCTCTGCCTCTTCTTGGAGATCCTTGCTGCTGTTGTGTCACTTCAGTCATGTCTGACTCTGTGCAACCCCGTAGACAGCAGCCCACCAGGCTCCCCCGTCCCTGGGATTCTCCAGGCAAGAACAGTGGAGTGGCTTTCCATTTCCTTCTCCAATGCATGAAAGTGAAAAGTGAAAGTGAAGTCACTCAGTCGTGTCCAACTCTAGCGACCCCATGGACTGCAGCCTACCAGGCTCCTCCACCAATGGGATTTTCCAGGCAAGAGTACTGGAGTGGGGTGCCATTGCCTTCTCCGAGGTACAGTCTAGGAATCAGCAAATAGACCAAAGCAAAGGATGGAGTCAGACAATTGGAGCAGAATACCAGTTTCAAGTCAGCCAGTCAGTGCAAAGTACAGACTTGGAGTATGCCAATCAGAGCAACGTACATGCTAGGAGTTAGCCAATCAGAGCAAATACAATTCAGGAGTCAGCCAGTCAGAGAAAATCAACAGATAGGAGTTAGCCAATCAGAGCAAAGTACATGTTAGAAATCAGCCAATCAGAGAAATGCACAGGCTAAAATCAGCCAATCAGGACAAAATAAAGGCAAGGAGTCAGCCAATCGTGGAAGAAAAAGGCCAAGAGTCAGCCAATCAGAGCAAAGGACAGGCCAGGAGTCAGCCATTCAGAACAAACAACCAGGTAGGAGTCAGCCAGTCAAAGAAAAGTACTGGTTATAAGCCAGCAAACCCGACCAATACAAAGCCTGACTTAACCAATCAGGACAGCATGCAAGCTTTGAGTCAGCCAATCAGTGCAAAGTGCAGGCTAGGAGTCAGCCAACCAGAGCAATGTACAGGCAAGGAGTTAGCCAATCGAGCAAAGTAGGGCCTACGAGCCAGCCAATCAGGACAAAGTACAGGCTCGAGCCAGCCAATCAGAGCAAGGTTTAGACTAGGAGTCGGTTCAGTTCAGTTCAGTCGCTCAGTCATGTCCGACTCTTTGCGACCCCATGAATCGCAGCACGCCAGGCCTCCCTGTCCATCACCAACTCCTGGAGTTCACTCAGACTCACGTCCATCGAGTCAGTGATGCCATCCAGCCATCTCATTCTCTGTCGTCCCCCTTTTCTCCTGCCCCCAATCTCTCCCAGCATCAGAGTCTTTTCCAATAAGTCAACTCTTCGCATGAGGTGGCCAAAGCACTGGAGTTTCAGCTTTAGCATCATTCCTTCCAAAGAAATCCCAGAGCTGATCTCCTTTAGAATGGACTGGTTGGATCTCCTTACAGTCCAAGGGACTCTCAAGAGTCTTCTCCAACACCATAGTTCAAAAGCATCAATTCTTCAGCGCTCAGCCTTCTTCACAGTCCAACTCTCACATCCATACATGACCACAGGAAAAACCATAGCCTTGACTAGAGGAGTCAGTAACTCAGACCAGTGTAGAGGCTCAAGTCAGACAATCAGAGCAGAGAGCAATTTCAAGTCAGCCAATCAGTACAAGGACAGGCCAGGACTCAGCCAATCAGAGAAAACAACCAGATAGGACTTAGCCACTCAGCACAAAGTACAGGATAGGAGTCAGAAAATCAGAGCAATGCACAGGCTAAGGATCATCCAATCAGAGCAACATACAAGTTAGGAGTCAGGTAATAAGGGCAAACTAGAGCCTACAGTCAGCCAATCAGAACAAGGTACTGGCTAGGAGCCAGCCAATCAGAGTAATGTACACGCCAGTAGCCAGCCAATCAGGGAAAAAGACAGGCTAGAGTTCAGCCAATCAGAGAAATATTCAGGTTAGGACTCAGCCAATCATGGCAAAGTACAGACTCCGGCTAGGCCAATCAGAGCCAAGGACGGGTTAGGAGTCAGCCAATCAAAGCAAAGTGTTGGTTAGACTTCAGCCAATCAGAACAATGTAGTGGCTATGAGTCAGCCAATCAAAGCAAAGTACAGGCTAGAGTTTAGCCAATCAGAGAAATGTACAGGCTCGGAATTAGCCAATCAGGGCAAAGTACAGGCTTGGACTCAGCCAATAAGAGTAAAGAACAGGTTAGCAGTCAGCCAGTCAGGGCAAAAGACTGGCTAGAGTTCAGCCAGTTAGAGAAATGTTCAGTTTAGGACTCAACCAGTCATGACAAAGTACAGGCTCCGGCTAGGCCAATCAGAGCCACGGACAGTTTAGGAGTCAGCCAATCAGAGAAATGTATAGGCTAGAGTTCAGCCAATCAGTATAAGGAACTGGCTAGGAGACAGCCAATCAGAGCAAACTACCTGATGGGAGTTAGCCAATCAGAGAAATGTACAGGCTAGGACTCAGCCAATCAGGGCAAAGTACAGGCTTGGACTCAGCCAATAAGAGTAAAGAACAGGTTAGGAGTCATCCAGTCAGTGCAAAAGACTGGCTAGAGTTCAGCCAGTTAGAGAAATGTTCAGGTTAGGACTCAGCCAGTCATGGCAAAGTACAGGTTTGAACTCAGCCAATCAGCTATGACTCAGCCAATTAGGGCAAAGTACAGGCTTGGACTCAGTCAATAAGAGAAAAGAACAGGTTAGGAGTCAGCCAAGCAGAGCAAAGTATAGCCTAGAGTTTAGCCAATCAGAACAAGGTATTGGCTAGAAGTCAGCCAATCAGAGCAATGTACAAGCCAGTAGTCAGACAATCAGAGCAAACTACCTGATGGGAGCTAGCCAATCAGAGAAAAATACAAGGTAGGAGTCAGCCAATCAGGGCAAAAATGTATGCTAGAGTTCAGCCAATCAGAGAAATGTACAGGCTAGGACTCAGCCAATCAGCGCAAAGACTCGGACTCAGCCAATCAGAGCAAAGAATAGGAAGAGTTCAGCCAATCAGTCATCTGCTGCTGCTGCTGCTAAGTCGCTTCAGTCGTGTCCGACTCTGTGTGACCCCATAGACGGCAGCCCACCAGGCTCCCCCATCTCTGGGATTCTCCAGGCAAGAACACTGGAGTGGGTTGCCATTTCCTTCTCCAATGCATGAAAGTGAAAAGGGAAAGTGAAGTCGCTCAGTCGTTGGTCCTACATTTATTCCATTTGCTGTCACTAGACTGCCTTCACATCCCCAGTCCTGGTTGGTTCTGAAGTTACGCCTTCCTTTCCTGAGCATTGCTGGCACTTTCAGCAACTTTCTAAGATAGGTCTCTCATTATTCTGTACATTTACATTACTTGTGTACATCCCCTATTGTCCCTGCTAGATTGGGAGTTCTCTGAGGAAAGGAGTTATTTATATTTGTAATCCTCACAAGGGGCTCTTACATTTAGTTTGTGCTTTTTTGAATGAATGATTTAATCTCAGGTTTGTTTTGTTTCTCTTAAGGTGACTGCAAAATTAGAGAATAGCTGTGGGTGTGTTCATTTTGACCTCTGTTTTGAATCTCTTTCTAAACACTGATTTAATTAGGATTGTGGGTAGTGAAGGAATAGGAAAATGTCTTTGTTCTTTGTGCTCTTAAGGCACTGTTGAGAGCTGTTTTTAAAGCAGAGAGATAGAAAGCAGGGTTCTCTAATATTTTTAAAATTTAGATAGTTAGAGTAGCAATCCTTTCTGGAGGTGACAGAGTACCCCACTATAGTACTGTATCTGAGAGGGCTGTTAGATGAAAGTGATCTTTTCTAAACTCAAACTGACATGGGAACAGTTAAGTCTGATTTGTGAGCTACTGAAGTGTCATCTTTTATTCTTCTCAAAGACCTTAACAACTTGAAGGTGAAAACAAAGAGAAGGAAAGAAATGGGGGCTCGTTTATTTTTCCTGATGTAGAAATGGATGTTCATCAAAATCTTCTTTGGAACGACTTGCAATGATACAATTGATGGGTCATAAAAATGTTCACTGGGTTTTGACATATTGGGTCACGTTTTAATTTTATTTCTGGTGGATTTGGCAATTTTTCTTTCTGTGGAAGGGAGTGTGCCCCACTACTGAACGATGGTGGTATTTTTTTTAATATATAATTTATTGTAATTGGAGGTTAATTACTTTACAATATTGTATTGGTTTTACCATACATCAACATGAATCCGCCACAGGTATACATGTGTTCCGCATCCTGAACCCCCCTCCCACCTCCCTCCCTGTACCATCCCTCTGGGTCGTCCCAGTGCACCAGCCCCAAGCATCCTGTCTCATGCATTGAACCTGGATGGCGACTCGTTTCATATATGATATTATACATGTTTCAATGCCATTCTCCCAAATCATCCCACCCTCGCCCTCTCCCACAGAGGCCAAAAGACTGTTCTATGCATCTGTGTCTCTTTTGCTGTCTTGCATACAGGGTTATCATTACCATCTTTCTAAATTCCATATATATGCGTTAGTATACTGTATTGGTGTTTTTCTTTCTGGCTTACTTCACTCTGTATAATAGGTTCCAGTTTCATCCACCTCATTAGAACTGATTCAAATGTATTCTTTTTAATGGTTGAGTAATACTCCATTGTGTATATGTACCAGAGCTTTCTTATCCATTCATCTGCTAATGGACATCTAGGTGGCTTCCATGTCCTGGCTATTATAAACAGTGCTGCAATGAATACTGGGGTACACGTGTCTCTTTCAATTCTGGTTTCCTTGGTGTGTATGCCCAGCAGTGGGATTGCTGGGTCATAAGGCAGTTCTATTTCCAGTTTTTTAAGGAATGTCCACACTGTTCTCCATAGTGGCTGTACTTATTTGCATTCCTACCAACAGTGTAAGAGGGTTCCCTTTTCTCCACACCCTCTCCAGCATTCATTGCTTGTAGACTTTTGGATAGCAGCCATTCTGACTGGTGTGAAATGGTACCTCATTGTGGTTTTGATTTGCATTTCTCTGATAATGAGTGATGTTGAGCATCTTTTCATGTGTTTGTATTAATGACCATTTACTTGTACCACAATCTGCCATAATTTTCCCGCTTTATTTTACTCTGAGTGGATGAATTCTATCCCACATTTTGTTTACTCAAAATATATTCTTTTCCACTCAGGGACCAGGAGGGAGAAAAACTCAATTCATAAGCTCTTCAGAGAACTGAAACATTTTCCCACTTCTGATAGAACTGAGTAGTGCTCTGAATTCCAGAAAATGAAAACAGGAAAAACCCCAGAGAGTATGAAAAAATATTTATTATGCTTTTTTATTGTAACCATATGATGGAGGTCATTAGTATTTTCTTACTATTTCAAAAATAAGTACCACAAGAAAATGGGGTGGTTTTTTGTTTTGGTATCTACTTTTCCTGTTTTTTCATTCATTTATCCATCAAATAGTCTCTGAAGTGCTTCTGCATTCCAGGTAGAGTTCTGGGTGCTGGAATTCAATAGTGGGTTCTTAATGGATGAGGTGCCATTCACACTCGGAGAAGGCGATGGCAACCCACTCCAGTGTTCTTGCCCGGAGAATCCCAGGGACGGGGGAGCCTGGTGGGCTGCCAACTATGGGGTCACACAGAGTCGGACACGACTGAAGCGACTTAGCAGCAGCAGCAGCCATTCACACTTCCACTGTCACCTTCACCCACTAAATGGTATCCAGCACTGTTCACGGAGCTTTAATATTTTATTTTCTGCCTGTTTTCACAGTGTTTTGCATAGGACACATGTGATAAAGTGATTCTCAGAAATTTATCTTGATGTGAAGACATGTAAGCCTGATGTAAATTGAAGTTTCTCTTTTCCATTCCAGGAGGGCAGCTACTTCAAATGAGTTCTGCATTTTTTTACTCTTAAAAAAGCATAATTGATCACTTACTATACGATAGACTTTAAAAGATAGAAGTATCAGATAACCACCATCTACAACCATTTTGTTTTATTTCTCCTCTCCAAAATCTATAAAAAATATGAAATAAATACTTTTGAGGCTGTTCTACCTGGGGGAAATTCATTTCCAAAATACACTGTTGAAATGGATGTTTTAAGCTTAGGATCAATCAGAATTTTAGCAAATCCCAGAATAAGAGTAGAATCTAAAGGAAGCCCACTTACTTGGTTTTCTCCACAAGAGGAGAGAAAATGAACTTCCTAGAGGCTCTGTGTTCAGAGAAAATAATCTCAGTGTGGTACTTGCTGGGGCTTGTTAGTGAAAAAGTGTTTCTCAGACAGGGCTTGACCCTGTTTTGAATTCACCTCACCTTTCCACTTTCATCTCCCCCTTTTCCCCCTGCTCACTTTTTCCAGAGGTTTTCCTGACTCCCTGCACTATGCCCTTTAGACATACCCCACTCACATGTACTGTCTACAGGCAACCCCCCAAAACCCTAGTAAAGCTATGGTATTAATTTATCTCAAGAGATTTTACACTTTTAAAAGGGTTCCTGGGACTTCCCTGGTGGTCCAGTGGTTAAGAATCCGTTTGTCAATGCAGCGGACATGGGTTCAGTCCCTGGTCTGGGAAGATTCCACGTGCTGCAAAGCAACTAAATCTATGTGCCACAACAATTGAGCCCATGCTCTAGATGCCATGAGCCACAATTACTGAGCCTGTGTGCTGCAACTACTGAAGCCCGCATGCCTGGAGCCTGTGCTCTGCAACAAGAGAAGCCACCGCAATGAGAAGCCCGTGCTCTGCAACGAAGAGTACTCTCTGCTCACCACAACTCGAGAAAGCCCGCACAGCAATGAAGATCCTGGGCATCCAAAATAAATAAATAAATAAAACTCAAAAGGGCTCCTGAAGATGGAAATGCCCTAGACCACAGGAGTGGTGCCTCCAGTTGTAGACATTTAAGCCCTGTAGCAGACTGAAGGGAAGGAAAATTTCACATGCATCTCAGATCACATCACAGAGGCCCTGGGACCAAGATAGCTTTTTGCTTTCACAGACGTTGAGGGAGCCTTAGTGTGATTTGAAAGATGAGAGGATCATATGGTAGCTTTATTTTTAGTTTTTTAAAGGAACCTCCATACTGTTCTCCATAGTGGTTGTACCAATTTATATTCCCACCAACAGCGCAAGAGGATTCCCTTTTCTCTACACTCTCTCTAGCAGTTTGTAGATTTTTTGGTGATGGTGTGAGGAAGTTTTGATTTGCACTGTAGATTAGATTTGTTCTGATTTGCATTTCTCTGATAATTAGTGATGGTGAGATCTTTTCATGTGCTTTTTGGCCATCTGTATGTCTTCTTTGGAGAAATGTCTATTTAGATCTTCTTCCAGTTTTTGACTGGGTTGTCTGTTTTTTTTTTTTTTTTTGATATTGAGCTGCAAAAACAGAACCACCGTATGATCCAGCAATCCCACTCTTGGGCATATATACAGAGATATAATTCAAAAGATACATGCATCCCATTGTTCACTGCAGCACTACATATAAGAGCCAAGACATAGAAGCAACCTAAATATCATCAGCAAAGGAATGGATAAAGATGTGGTACATATATACAATGGAATATTACTCAACCATAAAAATAATGAAGTAATAGCTTTTGGAGCAACATGGGTAGACTTAGAGATTATCATACTAAGAGAAGTCAGTCAGACAAAAAGAAATATCATATGATATCACTCATATGTGAAATTTAATTTAAAAATGATACAAATGAACCTGTTTACAAAATAGAAACAGACTTACAGATATCAAAAACAAACTTATGGTTACCAAAGGGGAAAAGTGGGACAGGAAGGCTAAATCAGGAGCTTGGGATGATATAAGATAGATAGCCAACAAGGACCTACTGTATAGCACAAGGAACTCTACCCAATATTCTGTGATAACCTATATGAGAAAAGAATCTAAAAAGGAACGAATATATGTATGTGTTTAACTGAATTACTTTGTGGAACTAACACAGCATTGTAAATCAACTATACTCCAATAAAAAAAAAAATGAGACGATCTACAAGACATTCTTGACATGAGAGTTTACGTTGTGGGCTTTTAACTGTGTTCTTCAGTACCTGGGGCTTTTGTGGAAGATCTTAAGAGGTCACCAAGGTAATATGAGGGGGACACCAACAGAACAAGTGGCTTGTCCCTTTCCTTACCCCCTCCTATAAACTAATAATAGCTGACTTTAAAAAAAGTGACCCTGTGGACTATAGCCCAACAGACTCCTCTGACCATGGGATTCTCCAGGCAAGAATACTGGAGTGAGTTGCCATGCCCTTCTCCAAGGGATCTTCCTGACCCAGGGCTTGAACCCAGGTCTCCCACATTGCAGGAAGATTTCTTACTATCTGAACCACCAGGGAAGCCCATTAAAAGATGACAGTGATACTATTATCTTGCTATTACCATCTTTTAATAAACTGGGTTTTAACTTTTTTTTTTTTTTAAGATATGAGTTTGATTTCCAAAAAATTATTTTGGTAACTGCTATTTAATCTCCCATGTCCAGTGCCCAGTTACAATGTAGATATTTTTAAGCAAAAACCTATTCAGCTCTCACTGTTTCAGGGGGTATTAGTTATCAGAGAGCTAAGCCTTGATTGCAGTGGCTAGTGCTTAGGGAGAGGGCTTCCCAGATGGCTCAGAGGTAAAGAACCCACCTGCCAATGCAGGAGACAAGAGTTTGATCCCTGGGTTGGGGAGATCCCCTGGAGAAGGCCATGGCAATCTACTCCAGTATTCTTGTCTGGAGAATCCCATGGGCAGAGGAGCCTGGTGAGCTACAGTCCATGGGGTGGCAAAGAGTTGGACTTGACTGAGGACACACACACACACACACAGGGTTTAGGGAGAGTGGGCTACAGGGATGAAACGTTTTTTTATGGAGACCAGAGAAATAGATAAAACAAAGGCATGAAAGTGGGAATGATTAGAAGGGAGATTAAGGAGTATCAAATACAAATTTGCCTGCTTCATGATTTCATCTATAATGGGCCCTGCCAATGACGCCAGACTTCAGGTTTTTCGAACTTAGAGATTTATCTCCTGTGTCTTGTTTAACTGATAACATTTGATATTCTTTCAGCACTCTCAAGTGTATCAGAATGACAGCTCCTTCTTTGCTTCAGTGCAACCACATACATCTCAAAGTATTTTTGAAAGATTATGCCACTATGATTGCCGGGAGAAATGTCAATAACCTCAGATATGTAGATGACACCACCCTTATGGCAGAAAGTGAAGAGGAACTAAAAAGCCTCTTGATGAAAGTGAAAGAGGAGAGTGAAAAAGTGGGCTTAAAGCTCAACATTCAGAAAACGAAGATCATGGCATCTGCTCCCATCACTTCATGGGAAATAGATGGGGAAACAGTGGAAACAGTGGAAACAGTGTCAGTCTTTATTTTTTGGGCTCCAAAATCACTGCAGATGGTGATTGCAGCCATGAAATTAAAAGATGCTTACTCCTTGGAAGGAGGGTTATGACCAATCTAGATAGCATATTGAAAAGCAGAGACATTACTTTGCCAACAAAGGTCTGTCTAGTCAAGGCTATGGTTTTTCCAGTAGTCATGTAGGGATGTGAGAGTTGAACTGTGAAGAAAGCTGAGCATCGAAGAATTGATGCTTTTGAACTGTGGTGTTGGAGAAGACTCTTGAGAGTCCCTTGGACTGCAAGGAGTTCCAACCAGTCCATTCTGAAGGAGATCAGCCCTGGGTGTTCATTGGAAGGACTGATACTAAAGCTGAAACTCCAGTACTTTGGCCACCTCATGTGAAGAGCTGACTCATTGGAAAAGACTCTGATGCTGGGAGGGATTGGGGGCAGGAGGAGAAGGGGACGACAGAGGATGAGATGGCTGGATGGCATCACCAACTCGATGGACATGAGTTTGAGTGAACTCCGGTAGTTGGTGATGGACAGGGAGGCCTGGCGTGCTGCGATTCATGGGGTCACAAGGAGTCGGACATGACTGAGCGACTGAACTGAACTGAATTGAATGCCACTATGGGAGCCCACAGACATAGCAATTGGAATATGTTGAATTCTTTTTTTTTTTTTTTTTGACAAAACAATCCCCTTGTTAGTTTGAAAACTTCAGTGAAATAGGTTTCCATATGACATCCCATTTTCTAAAAATAATTAAATATGCTGAATTCTTGTTCCCAATTTTTTACTCTTTCCTATATCCACACTTTGTGTCATGTAACTCTGAATGTTTTTTCACTGAGTGAGGGATATGCTGCTGTGCTCCTTAACTTTGAGCTTGGCCACATGATGATGATGTGGGTGCAAACAACACTGTACTTGTTTCCTTTTTTTTAGGCTGCTGTTGTTGCTGCTAAGTCGCTTCAGTCGTGTCCGACTCTGTGCGACCCCATAGACGGCAGCCCACCAAGCTCCCCCGTCTCTGGGATTCTCCAGGCAAGAACACTGGAGTGGGTTGCCATTTCCTTCTCCAATACATGAAAGTGAAAAGTGAAAGTGAAGTTGCTCAGTCGTGTCCGACTCTTAGCGACCCCATGGACTGCAGCCTACCAGGCTCCTCCATCCATGGGATTTTCCAGGCAAGAGTACTGGAGTGGGGTGCCATTGCGTTCTCTGTTTTTTTAGGCTACCCCCTCCCCCAATTCTGCAGTATGTGGAATCTTGGCTCTCTGACCAGGGATTGAACCTGTGCCTTCTGCAGTGGAAGCACGGAGTTTTACCTACTGGACTGACTTCAAGTTTAGGCCTCATGAGGCTTCCTGTGCTTCACTTACTGTTTGCACTTCTGTCATCATCATGAGAAGCCTGTTTTCAGCTAGTCTGTTCATCCAAGGAGACTGAGAGGCATGTGAACCAGATTTGGATCCAACCTGCAGCTTGGAGCAATCTAGTTAAGTTCAGCTAAGATGAGCAGAGCCACCCTAGTGAACGTGCAGACATGTGAAAAAGAGTATTTAGACTTGAATGTCATTGAGATTCTTTGACTGCTTATTATATAGCAAGAGCTGGCATAGGTAAGACCTTGAGTTTTTTGACAGATCAGAAATTGGGCAACTTCCCTGAAGATTCAGTATTCTCATCCATAAGACATATGTAATTATAACTATATGACAGTATTATAGACATTAAATAAAACAGTATATGTATCAAAAATACTAGGTACAATGTGTCATTATTATTTTATCAAAAGATAGGATGATACTTGGGGACTCAGGGATGCAGGGGAGTAAGAGACATGCATTTATTTCAAGATGGAGATTCAATGTTAGAACATACGGTGGTTGAAAAAAAGGCATTTATTCTAAAACTTGGGGCAAATAAATCTTTCCTCTTTAGTTTAATGACTGTTAAACTGCACAAATTTACTACTTGGGTAGATGAATAATGAGCTTGAAATAGTTTTCTTTTAAAGGAAAATAAAAACATGACTTTACCAACATCACTTGGTGTATAAAGTGCTATTAGTCACATGCAGTAGTTAGCACATTTGATTTGTTTGTGACCAAGAGTTCAGGTGAATACATTTGAGATTTATTTTGTAATTTTCAACATGCCAATATAAAACAGCTTTTTTTTTGCCCCTTCATTGCCATCAGGTCAGAATAAATTGACTCTTGATGCAAAGTTGTAGCCAGGGGTTGAAATTTACTTGTGATTAATGGTCAAAGCATTGACTAGCTGCAGCCCCCACCCCCATGTTCTTGTATATCACGTCCTGGACTGGGAGCTGTTTTGTATAAAATATTGAGATACTGGTCTCTCTGTCCCTCACTTGCCCTTGAAAGTGAAGAAAAATACTTGATTAAATTGGTTATTAAGAAAGAATAAAAGACAACTCCTAATGAATAAATATGTTTGGTAAAGTATATTTCTAATTCTTTGGGTCTTCAAATATACAACCATAATATATTATTTCCTAACCAATTAACAAGTCAGTTAGTTTAGCCAGCTTTTAGCATCCCAGTTCACATTTTCCAGCAGGGATTTAGAATGGATACAAAATTCCTGGAGGGGAGGTGCTCACCTTCCTTCCTGAGGCAGTTCACCTTGTTGGACTTCCACTCCCACAATAAAGCCAAAATGGGCTAGATTTGTCTTTGCTTTCATTCAGTTTGGTGCTTTGCTGATAAAACTAGTAAAAAATGCTTAGGACTCGTTTTTTTCTCCCCTCTGAAACGTGCCCATGTGTATACAGTGTGGGTCCATCACTGTATTCGTTTGGATGCTTTCAAAAGCTGTCCCTGAGACAATGGTTTGGGTGCATGCAGTTTATTGTATGGTGGCCCCAGGAGGCATGGTGAGGAAGTTAGGAAAAGCAAGAACATAAAAGGGACATTCCTGAGCAAGTTACTGCTGTGGGAAACTAGAGTTCAATCTTGCTGGGAGAAACCATGTAGAACACAACTCAGAAACTGATGGTTTAGCAAGCCAAGGTATTCATTCCTTTGTGCCCTGCCCTCTTGACTGAAAGGGGCTCATGGGGGTGTTAACTTCCAGGTATTTCCAGCTGGCAGGCAGGACTTATTTCTGCTGACAGAAATAGATCTCAGGCAGAGAGAAGGCATGTATTGTATAACTATCCATCTTGCAGGTGACCCCTGAGGTCAACAGAAGGAACGTGGGTGAAATTGTCAAGAGCATCCACTACAGGCAGTAAAGGGAAAGTTGATAAGAAAAACATCAGTTTCTCATGTTACATGAGTGTCAAGTGTAAAATATTTTGGTCTTAAACAATGAGTTTAAAGAAGGAAATACCTGCATTGTCCTGGTCTATTTCCATATGGGTTTTTTCATTTTCTAAATTAAATTCTTTTGTCCCTATTGGTATGGGAAATAGAGTTATATGGCAGAGACCCAGATTTTTTTTTTCTCACAGCCAAAAGTCAAATGAGAAAAATTCATTTTATCTTCAAGAACAAAGATTTAATAAGGTTTAATTTTTTTGTTTTTATTTTCCCCCCATTTAACTTAGCTTCCCTGACTTGTTGTTCAGTTGCTCAGTCATGTCCAACTCTTTGCAACCTCATGCTGCTGCTGCTGCTAAGTCCGACTCTCATAGTCCCTGCCTTAATTTTAGGGCGTGTGTTGCTAGTTCTCACCACAAGATGTCACTATTTTACCAGTCTTAATACTGAAATTTTTTTCTGCAATCATTTAAAACTATCTACTTCTCTGATGCTTCAATAGCAAACACATCCATGGAAATCGTCAATGTTTTTCTGGTAGACAAATTTAGAAAATTTCAGTTAAATAAAGATCAAATCACAACTGATATGGTCATCTCCCACTGAATCTAGAGCCTTCCAGGGACTTTGAAATAATTACATCCCACTTCCACTGCCTGCAACACACACATTGGGCAGATACGATTATCATGGTTAAATAAAACATTTTGCTTTTCATTATTTGCTTCATTCTATGCTTTTAAGGGAGAAGGCAATGGCACCCCACCCCAGTACTCTTGCCTGGAAAATCCCATGGACGGAGGAGCCTGGTAGGCTGTAGTCCATGGGGTCGCTAAGAGTCGGACAGGACTGAGCAACTTCACTTCCACTTTTCACTTTCCTGCATTGGAGAAGGAAATGGCAACCCACTCCAGTGTTCTTGCCTGGAGAATCCCAGGGACGGGGGAGCCTGGTGGGCTGCCGTCTATGGGGTTGCACAGAGTCGGACACGACTGAAGTGACTTAGTAGTAGTAGTAGTAGTAGTAGTGTGCTTTTAAGACTTATGAAGCTATCTTTTAATTCAACAGTTCTCAAATGTGACAAAATACAACCCCAGATAATATGTTTCTAGAAAATTCCTTTAGAATTTCAATTTAGCTACAAGGGTAACTCTTATGAAATCTGGATGGGAAACATACCACATGCTCATTGCAAAGAAGCTTCATAAAATGATTATGCTTCTAGGCAGAGGCTGGACTCGACAACTGTGCAATGACTTCATGGCAGGGGGGCACTCAGATTTATAGTCCATCTCCACGGAGTTTTCATGCAGAATTTACTCTTGATAGATGTTTTATATTTCCCATACTTAGAGGGACAAAGGAGTTTGATGTGGTATATAAAAGTCCCCTTATGGAAAAAGACTAGGGTCTTGCAAAAATTAGACTCAATGACATTATTTATAACAAATACTTTGCCTTCAAAATGCATGTAACATGGGGCACCTATTCGCTTCTTTTTCTTGATCAACAAAGGGAAAATCTTTTAGGGTAAGACAGCAAAATGTGCCTTGATGGTTTCCATGAGCCAGTATGATAATGAATGGCTTGAGGGCATCAAGCCATGCCTAGATGCCACATTTCTGTCATTCCCTGACTGTACATTTGCCTAGTTTTTTTAAACCTCTCTTCAAGTCTTATTTTCTTCATCTGATAAACATGTGTATGTTAAGTAATAATCCTTCCACGTACTTAGTTGCTCAGTCATATCCAACTCTTTGTGACCCCATGGACTGTAGCCAGCCAGGCTCCTCTGTCCATGGGGATTCTCCAGGCAAGAATCCTAGAGTGGGTTGCCATGCCCTCCTCCAAGAGATCTTCCCAATCCAGGGATCGAACCCAGGTCTCCTGCATTACAGGCAGATTCTTTACCGTCTGAGCCACCAGGGAGGCCCAATGGCTTCTTCCCAACCCAGGGATCAAACCCAGGACTCCCATATTGTCGGTGGATTCCTTGCCACCTGAGCCATCAGGGAAGTCACTCAGGCAAGAATACTGGAGTGGGTTGCCATGCCCTTCACCAAGGAATCTTCCCAACCCAGGGATCACATCTGTGTCTCTTACATCTCCTGCACTAGCAGGTGGATTCTTTACCATTAGTACCACCTGGGAACCCTTAATTCTTCCATAGTAGTTTGAAATTAGAAATTCTATTAGTATCCTATTGCTATTGTCATAAACAACCATACATTTAGAGACTTAAGACAACACAAACTTACTGTCTTACAGTTTTGGAGACCAGAAGTCCAAAATCGGTCTCACTGGGCTAAGGTCAAGGTGTCAGCAGGTCTACTTCTTTCTGGAGGTTCTAGGAGAGAATCTGTTCTTTGCTTCTTTCAGCTTCTAGAGTGTTCCAGAATTCACTGCCTTCTCTGGTTCATGGATTTATCTTCAAGCAGCACAGCATCTTCAAATGTCTCCCTGACTGAATCTTCACATTTCCTTATATAAGAATAAGGACTCTTTTAAGGACTCTCATACACTACCATGTGTAAAATAGGTTAACTAGTGGGAAGCTGCTATATTGCACAGGGAGCTCAGCTCAGTGCTCTGTGATGGTCTGGGGGTGGGGGTGGGAAAGGAGGCTCAAGCGGGAGGGGACATATGTATACATATGGCTGATTTACGTTGTTGTATAGAAGAAACCAGCACAACATTGTAAAGCAATTATATTGCAATAAAAATTTTTTCAACAAATAAGGATTCTTGATATCATTGGACCCACCCAGATAAACCAGGGTAATCTCCCCATCTCAAGATCCTAAATTTAATCAAATCTGCAAAATTCCCTTTGCCATATAAGCAGCATTCACAGGTTGTAGGAATGAGGATCTGAGGGAGCCATGATGCAGCCAACCACAGAAATGCTGTATGTAAGGCCCCACCAATAAACAGAAACATGTTTATTATCATTGGCTGTGAAATGTTAATTTAGCAGTCAGTCAGGTGCTGTGTCCATGAATGACTCAATGATAAAATGACATTTTTCACATTCTGGGTATAGTGAAAGGACACAGGCATTTACTTTTTAATATCTACTCAGGCAAGAGGTCGATTTATAAGAAAACTAAAGCTATTTAAGTCAGTCTTCAAATACAGTGTATAAGATGAGTTGTGTATTTCCTCTATTGAATTGAATCATTTTCATTTTCTTTTTACTATTATGATTAATAGGAATTCAGCATATTTTGACAGATCAACATCTAACTTACTGGTCAGCAAAAATCCTGGGTCTTTATGTGGCTTTCTCCTTCTTCAAATCAGACTGAAAAAAAGCTACACAGGGCATTGGGTGTCTGTGACATAAGGAACAATCGTTTGATCGTTTGTGACTCTATGGAGGAAAAATTAAATAAAGATATACAGTTTCATCTCATTATTTTCATTTCATATTTGTCATATCTTGTTGACATTTTCTGTGTTATCTACTCTTGAACACACTTGAAGCTATTATTTAAAAAAATAAAGGACAACATTTTGTCAGCACTCCAACTTACGTGGAATAATTATATTGAAGAGACTATCATTTGAATACTTCAGTTTTGTACTGAGTTTAAATTACACATTTAGTCAATATGCAATTAATTGAAGTAGAGACACCTGCAAACTAATGCCATCAAATCAAGTGTGTAAGGAGAATGTACACTTATGTGAAGTGGCCTATCTTCCTACATTCACCTATTATATATTTAAGATGGCAGAAGAATTAAATACTGCTCAATTAAGAACA